>NC_135656.1:36185919-36785919 GCF_964188315.1 Podarcis muralis | reverse complement strand
CCAGTCCCCCTTTGTGCGCCATTTGTTTTACAGGACCCAACCAATTTAAATAGCAAATCCCAAATGCATATGGCAATAGCCATCTCATCTAACTTTCATTTCCTCTTGAAACTTTTAATTGCCTCATTTTGGCACTCCTTCAGATTTCCAAAGTAGTTGTCTTGAACCAGGAAAATGCGTAACCTCTCCAACTCCCTGGAGATGCATGGGAAGAAAGAGGGGAGTGAAAGATGAATGGGCACCATTTTTTCTCATCTGGACCAAACTGGTATCAATTGCTAAAAAGGTTTAGTTTTCTCCACTGAGTCATTAGATGCGATTGGCAGCTGTGTTTGGCTATGGCTCCTCAACTCATGTACATAATAAGCAGATGGGCTCTCATCCCAACAAGTTGTGTACAACCAGTCTACTCATAGCTTATGTACACAGATGTGGTAACCACACTCATATGATTCTGGCATTTTGGCAGCATCTCCCTAGGAAAGTGGGGAGCCAACTGATGCCTCTTTTAGATTTGGAGCATTTCAGTTTCAGTCCACAGGTCCAGAGCTTGCGCCTGTTGCCATGATCTCCATCAGTCCTGATTGCAATGAAACTGCTCCAGAATAATCTGTTTGCAAATGGATACATTTGCAAAGCTACGGAAGTCTTCCATATCACTTGTTTTTGGAAACATGACCAGCTCACGGAGATAGCTGAGACAAGCCCTGCAGTTAACAGCCATGCCTCATGATTTGCTAGACATTTTTGGAAACCCGCATCAGTCAAATGCCTACTTGCCAAAGCTTAGGCATAACAAATGCTACTTAAACAATCTCCCAGATGGACTGTTCCATAAAGCTTTTATGAGCCAAATGTATGATTTACTGAAGCATCTTTATCTCTACTGATTATTTTACCAATGCCATTTATTATTTAGTTGTAAATTTAAAGTGGATGGCCCTGTGGTTTTCAACAACAGAAATTAATATCCCAGCGCTCCATCTGCTGTATCTACTCATAATTTACAGCAGGGGAAGCACCCAGATATGGTCTCTGGGCAATGTTAGGCTCTTTCTTCTTGTTATGTTGTAATTAGTGGTGCATGAAACGAAAAGCAAAATGGACTCTAGGAAGAGAATTGTAAGTCCATGAAAAGGAAGAATCCAGTTTTCATGCCCTTTATATTGTATGCGTGTTTTTTCATGGGAACTTGAAGCTCACAGGGGAAGCAGGCAGGGTCCAGTCCAAGCACACAAAAAGATGACTTTGGATAGGTGGCTGCAGCATTCTTATCCTGGAATATCTAAGTAAAATATTTGCAGGGAGCTAGAGCCAACTGAATCCTTGTATAGGCTGACAGGAGCTGGGGTGTTATATAATAATAATAATAATAATAATAATAATAATAATAATAATATATTTTTTTTACCCCACCCATCTGGTTGAGTTTCCCCAGCCACTCTGGGTGGCTTCCAATCGAGTGTTAAAAACAATACAGCATTAAATATTAAAAACTTCCCTAAACAGGGCTGCCTTCAGATGTCTTTTAAAGATAAGATAGCTACTTATTTCCTTCACATCTGAAGGGAGGGCGTTCCACAGGGCAGGCGGCACTACTGAGAAGGCCCTCTGTCTGGTTCCCTGTAACCTCACTTCTTGCAATGAGGGAACCGCCAGAAGGCCCTCGGTGCTGGATCTCAGTGTCCGGGCTGAATGCTGGGGGTGGAGATGCTCCTAGAGTTGGAAGGGACCCTGAGGATCATCTATTCCAACCCCTGCAATGCAGGAATATGCAGATGTCCCATACGGGGTTCAAACCTGAAACCTTGGTGTTATCAGCACCATGCTCTAACCAGCTAAGCTATCCAGGCTGATGTGATATGCTATGCCTCCCCGAGAGAACTAGTTGACTGGCCCTCATCTTATTTCATAATCCCTGAATTCTGCATGGCTGGGGGGAAATAGATGGATTGCAGGAGGTTCGTCTTCTGAATCCAAGGGTGGCAGAAGAGGTATGTCTTCTGGTTGGAATATACTGATGCCCACCCCTCCAACCTGGAAGCAGTCTGAACCTCATCCTGTTCAGAGACCTCTGTTTTCTACTAGGAAATCAAGAGGTCATGATGCTTACTTCCCCAGTCTCTCCATTACTATTTCACATGTGACACTGAGAACTTAAAAAATAAATAAAGAGGGAGAACAATTTTATAGGTGAGGGAAAGTTAACAGAGGAGGGGCTGTCTAATCCAGAGTCCTGCCAGGGTTGTCTGACAGGACAGAAAGGCCGCCACCACCGAGAAGGCCCTCTGCCTTGTTCCCTGTAACTTCACTTCTCGCAGTGAGGGAACCGCCAGAAGGCCCTCAGAGCTGGACCTCAGTGTCTGGGTAGAACGATGAAGGTGGAGACGCTCCTTCAGGTATACTGGCCATTTAGGGCTTTAAAGGTCAGCACCAACACTTTGAATTGTGCCCGGAAATGTACAGGGAGCCAGTGTAGGTCTTTCAAGACCGGTGTTGGCAGCCGCTCCCAGTCACCAGTCTAGCTGCCGCAAACTGTTCTTTCAAATACCCCTTTTTTCCTGGCCAGGAACCTGAGGCTCTAGTAACAGTGTAACAGGCATATCTAAAATAATGGCATCTTTAAAACAACTGTAAGTAATGGTGGTGGCGGCGTTGATGTAGGCCAGCAGCATCTAAAGAGTCACAGACTCTCCCTCCCTGCTTTATACAGAAATGTCACAAAGAGTGGCTCTCCTTTTCAAAAGTGGAATTCACTTCATTCAGCCCAGCTCCCGACAACTGCACCCATTCCTGGGATGGAGCTCTTTAGCAAAGCCCAGAAACATAGGCTGACTCTATTCACCTGATGCTACATTTCGTTATGTGCCCCAGCCTTTGGTTCCCTCACTACAGTTTCATTGTAATTACTTGGGATTCTCGAGTACCAAAGTGATGATAAAATTAGATCTGCTTGTCAGCTGTCCTTTGATTTCCCAGCAAAGTTAAGAAAAGAGGGTTGTTTTGATTTTATTTTTTTAAAAAGATCAGACGCTCCTAATCAATTGAGATAAGAGAAGGGAACAAGGAAAGAAAACAAGCTACTCTGTTACGTCTCCCATCTTCACGGAGAGGGGTAATCTCCAAGTGGAACATTGTTAATTTTTCTTTTTCTTTTTGCAGAATAGAAAAAGGGCAAGCCCATTCAAAGACAGTGTAGAGTGATTGCCTTGGGCTCCCACAATTTTTCCTTATGGAAGAGTTCAAAGGAAAGAAGAGGAAACAACTCTTAGAGCATTAGATCAAGATAGTGCCGAGCTTTGAAGATGGTATCTGTAATGAATAAATCAAAAAAACCATGTACAGTAAACAGTGTAGAGGATCATTTCAGCACCTGTGGAGACAGGGGAAATGTGCTGTCTGAATGATAATAAAAAATACAGCAAGCGCTTGGAGCCTCGCTTGGTATTTACTCACTGTTTGCTGTTTAGGAATTCAGCACCACGAACAGCTCCCCGAGTCTCCTAAGGCAAATACTAAGCGAAGGGATGCCTTCCAGTGAAGCGGTCGCCCATGGTAATATGCAAATGCTCGGGGGCAGACAATATTTATTTTGAACCAGTATGTTCTAATGTTTGCCAGAGGTGTGTGTATGTGCTTTCGAAGAAAATGAACATCCACATGCAAAAACGCCAAGTTTTCAATGGGTCTATCACCACAAAACATTCTAGCATTTGCATGTTCGCAGAAACGGTGTCCAGGAGGGGGTGAAGAGTGGGAAATACCTGCAGAATGCTCCCAGGCCCTCACCTCCACATTTATAAAAGAAAAGAAAAAAGGCATCTAAAGCTAAATAAACTGGCATTTCCCTACATAAGGTTAGGGATGACACCTAAGGCTGTAACCTTATGCAGAGTAGCTTGGAAGTAATCCCCATTGAACAAAGTGGGACTTACTTCAGAGTAAACAATGCGCAGGCACATGCTGTTCCTTTTTAATGCTCCTGTCAATTGGAGACTGTTGGCAAAACAAGGAAGCACAAAGGAATGCAAGAGGAGCATAGCTAAAGGATAAATATGTGCAGAATGTAAAACATGAGGCCTGAATAGATGCTATGGATAGGCCAGCTCATTAAAAAGTATTTAACATCAAGGTTTAAACACTTGCATGTTTTATAACGCAGCAATTCTAGTGCAATAAGGGATATGAATGTGTTCACAATTACTGCCATTTTCAGCATTCTTGTCCAAATGTTTCTTCTTTTGTGAGTCCTAAATGTCTTTTTTTCCCTCACAGCCACTTAGCTTCACTCTTGCGCTTTTATTTAATTTGCTTGAAAATTTGCTTTGTACATCAGGATTCTTTAAATCAACATAACCACTAATGGGATTTATCTGAACATAAAGTGCTTTGGAAGCATGTGAACACTTAAGAAGGCAATTCCTCATTTAATGCGGAGAAGCAAAAGTTGACCAGTCAGGTTTTATTAGAGTGGGTTTTTTCTTTTCTTTCACTTATGCAGTCTGTAAACACAGGTGTCTTTGCTTATTGGAATCTAATTCCTTGGTGAATTATTACAACACAGGAAGGGAATCATGAAAAATGCAGGTGGCAAAGCCTCCTCCATTCAGATTCTCCAAATCTGCAGTGAGGAGCAGACATTAAATAGCTCTAGAAGGATGCTTAAGCAATTAGCTTAAGAACAAAGGGGGAAAATAGAAGCCACAATAAGTCAAATGAGGAATGGAAGGGAGGGAGGAAAGCTCAACAGAAGCACCATGAATAGCATTAGAGCTGGATCCAAATCAAGGTCTGAATCATTTCAGTGTTCTAAGAAATCATAAATAATGTTATTGCAATCTAGATGGCTGCTCTCAAAAGGCAGAACTAGTGATGATGGTTACTGGGAAAGGGATACTGTTTAACATAAAATATAAAAATGCTTTTAATTTACACCACTTGCATAATATGGTATATTGGATGCTTTAACCACTCTCTATATAATAAAAATGTAATATTGTCATCGCACATCCTCCATTGGAGGATTTGTAGTGTCTCATCCCAGTCCTGGATTTGCGTGAAGTCAGAACACAGCCCTCATGGGAGCCTCATCACACTCCTAGGTATGCATGGCATCAGAGTGGGATGGGGAGCAAAAGTGAAGGCAGGTTGCACAGGAGCAGTGGCCGTGGCATGGGAACAGGAAGGGAGGGAGACTTAGGGGAGAAAGGGATGGCTGAAAACAAGCCCAGCTGTGCTAGTGGAAGTCCTAAAGCAGGATTCCTCTGATGCAGCGCCAGATTTATGTACAGGCTAAGTAGGCTAACAGGGACGCGGGTGGCTCTGTGGGTTAAAGCCTCAGTGCCTAGGACTTGCTGATCGAAAGGTCGGCGGTTCGAATCCCCGTGGCGGGGTGCGCTCCCGTTGCTCGGTCCCAGCGCCTGCCAACCTAGCAGTTCGAAAGCACCCTTGGGTGCAAGTAGATAAATAGGGACCCCTTACTAGCGGGAAGGTAAACGGCGTTTCCGTGTGCGGCTCTGGCTCGACAGAGCAGCGATGTCACGCTGGCCACGTGACCCGGAAGTGTCTTCGGACAGCGCTGGCCCCCGGCCTCTAGAGTGAGATGGGCGCACAACCCTAGAGTCTGTCAAGACTGGCCCGTACGGGCAGGGGTACCTTTACCTTTACCTTAAGTAGGCTGAAGCCTAAGGCCTCTAAATCTAGGGGGCCTCACCAGCCCTCCCGCTCCCCAGCGGGCAGTCTCCCCTCTCCCAAAATTGCAAAACCAAGACTTCATGCGAGGGCAGGGCAACTCAGGCCAAGCAACTATGAGACTCAGGGCTAGCCAGTGGGGCCCAATTTGAAGCAGTGGGGCGCAACTTGTTTTTTGTTGTTTTTTTTGGTAGGGCCCCAGTTCACAGCCAAAGTCTGCAAAATCTTATAGATATAAATAAAATCCATCTAGATTGCCCTGGTGCAGGGGCCCCCTGGTGCATTGGGCCTGCGGGGCCCAATTTGGCCCAATTGCTCCAATTGCCTTAAGGTCAGCCCTGATGAGACTGTGCAGGGGTTGGACTGACAAACCCTGCCCCTTCTAGGTCCCTGGTGTCATCATTCAGAGTACAGACACAAGGACTTGTTATGGAAATAAAGGGGGGGCACTTAGTAACTCAGAGAAGGTTGGGGAACCTTCAAGCTTCCAAGAGGTCAAAAGTTTAACCTCAGAGGATGCTGAGCCATGGTTAAATGCCATGAAGGCTGAACTTGATTCCTTAGAGAGGAACAAGACATGGGAACTAATTCTAGGCCTGCCCAGGCCACAAAAGGTTTGCAAAGTTCAGTTATTGCAGAAGTTTTTCAGTGTTAATTTCATGCATTTTTAAAAATCACCATGGTATTTAACAATAATATCTTATGTCCTTTAGAGGAGAAATTTTGAATTGTAGAATTTTAAATACTCGTCATCCTCCTTGGCTTTAGTCAATTTTTCCATTTTTTTGCTAGTTGTGAGGGTGGGGGATTGGGAGGGCCCCCACAAGTGGAGTAGCCTAGGGCCTCTCCATCTAAATCCAGGTCTGATCTGATAGAACTAGCTAGTTGAATTCCATTCAAAGACACACTCACTCACATGAGCTTTAATATACATCACTTGCACAATAGGAAAATATCACGGAGATAGGATTCCTCCTCCCTCAGCCACCACTGACCATTGGAATGCACTGCCGTGAGACAAGACATTGCATTAGCCAATGATGTATAACTGAGTTCAAGAAAACACAAGGCTCATTCTTGGAAAATCACTGTGACATCATGCAGATTAAAATCAGATCATGTATACCTGAAGGAGCGTCTCCACCCCCATCATTCAGCCCGGACACTGAGATCCAGCGCCAAGGGCCTTCTGGCAGTTCCCTCATTGCGAGAAGTGAGGTTACAGGGACCCAGACAGAGGGCCTTCTCAGTAGTGGCACCTGCCCTGTGGAATGCCCTCCCTTCAGATGTGAAGGAAAAAAGTAGCTATCTTATCTTTAAAAGACATCTGAAGGTAGCCCTGTTTAGGGAAGTTTTTAATATTTAATGCTGTATTGTTTTTAACACTTTATTGGAAGCCACCCAGAGTGGCTGGGAAAACTCAGCCAGATGGGCGGGGTATAAATAATAAATTATTATTATAAATTATTATTAAAATGGGAAAGCACTTTGCACATCCATAGACTGACCTTTCAAATTTGCTGGTGCAGCACAGCAAGGAGCATGGAGGATTATGGATAAATTACTTCTACTTTAGAGGACCCTTTGTCTTTAAAAAAATTTTTACCTCCCTGTCCCTGGTGCTATCTCTTAATAGCTTGCCTCACAAGTGCCACCCCTGGGAAGCACAAACAGAGCAGTATCAGCGGCTGGTGCTGTTCTCACTTGTGGTCTTCCGCTGGCATTGGGCCGTTCAAGCCCAGCCCCTAACCTTTTCATGGGATTGGATCACAGGGTTGTGAAGTTGGCCTCATTCCCAGGTTAAGTGCCTTAACACAAAATATGACTTGTTGCTTAATTCATAGTGGATGGAGTTGCTCATAGCCGCTCTCCATTCCATCAGCCCAACAGAATCTCTAACATATGCAGGGAGTTCTCAAACAGTACAGGCTTTCCCATTTGCCTGCAGTAACAACAGGAGATCTCCATTTAGCTGCACACAGAGCTGCCCTTGACATTATCAATATATGAGAAGCCCATGCCCATATAACCCAAGCCTCCCATACACTTCTCCCTGCTGTCTGAAAGGAAGCCAATTTCACTCCATTAACTTCAAAGGAACTGAACTGGCTCAAATTCATATACTTGAGATTAGCTGGGTTTTGTATAGGCTGCCTATCCCTGTCCCTGCCTGCCGGGTTTCTGATAGCAATAAAGAATAGCAATCGTTCTGCCCCTTTAGTTTTAGTTTGTATTTCTTTCCCTTAGGGTGTTCACTTAAGAGTTAGAACTCTGACCAGCGGGGCAGCAGCAGCTTCTGTCAAGACTGTACCCTTTACGATGCACTGCAAGATGCGCCAAGCCTTCGTGGTGAATTCTGTGGGGGGCACATTACTGAAAAATCTACTTTAATCTACTCTAGGGGAAAACCAAAAGGAATCTGAACAATGGAAAGGTGCACTATTATATTTACAATTTATACATGGACTTAGTGCAGAAGAGTCATCTAACACCCTGCCTTTCAAATGATCTAGGCAAGCTTGACCCACTCTGTTATTGCTTGTTCAGCTTTAATAATAATAATAATAATAATAATAATAATAATAATAATAATAATAAATTTTATTTATACCCCGCCCTCCCCAGCCAAGACCAGGCTCAGGGCGGCTAACAACCAATAATAAAAACAAGTTGATTAAAATACAATTTAAAACATTAAGATACAACATTAAAACATTAGGGTGCAATCTCTTCATAGGAGGAGAAAGGAAAAAGAAAGAGGGGGAGGGAATCAAACTGATTCCAAGCCAAAGGCCAGGTGGAACAACCCTGTCTTACAGGCCCTGCGGAAAGAAATCAGATCCTGCAGGGCCCTGGTCTCATGAGGCAGAGCGTTCCACCAGGCTGGAGCCAGTGTTGAGAAGGCCCTGGCTCTGGTTGAGGCTAATCTAACTTCCTTAGGGCCCGGGACCTTTAGGGTGTTGCTATTTATGGACCTTAAAGTCCCCAGGATGCTTTCCTTAGGATGCCTGTCTATGACCTGCCTGCATAGCAATGGCAGGAGGGTGTGTGCATCTGACACACGGCTGAGAATTGCACTCCATGTGCTTCTGTCTTCCCTCTGCGCTGCCCCCCTGTGTTTCTATGCATTGGGTGGGGGCAACTGCAGATGGGCTTAGCCACTGCATTCTTGCATGACTTAATGAGTGTTCTTCTGCATCACATTGTGCCTGCTTGTTAGTTGGAGGAACTGCCACGTGTCCAGTACATACCGTAATACTACTTCTGGTATACCTCCAATATAACACACACATTTCTAAGCATTAAGGAGAGGGGCCATAGCTCAGTGGCAAAGGACACACCTGGGATGCAGAAGGTCCCACATCCAATAAACAGTATCTACAGTTAAAAAGAATCATGTAGCAAGGGATTAGGAAGACCTTTGGCTGAGGCAGCAGAGTGTTAGTCAGCACAGACCGTACTCAGTAGAGCAATGGCCTGAGCCATTATATTGCAGTGTCATATGTTCATAGCCCATGTCCAAATACATGGCTTTAATAAATACGGGAGAGGATTTCGTCAAGCTGCTTATACTATTGCTTATACTGCTGCTTAAACTATTTATACTTTATGTATATTCCATCCCAAGGGCTGAGAGTGACACTTATTGGCTAATTATCTTACCATTCAGCTCCCAATCACTGGACACCAAAGGCCATTTTGATTTAAAATGTGTTTGAGCACTTCAGGAAAATGCACAGGCTCAAGCTTTGTTGATTTTTAAAGGGGAAAATAATTCAAACTTGCGCATAACAGCATCACAGCCACCCACCAACAAAGGGGAATGATTATTAGCAGAAAAATAACACAAGCAGCAAAGGTGTACACAGACACACATGCAGAAACACACATACACACTTTCAACTTTAGTTTGCAGCCTTCACAGCTACATTTGGTGAAACAAAACTAGAGGGGCATAGTATGTATACAATCAGCAGCAGGTTAATCAGGTGCTGAATTTCAAGGTATACCCGTTGAGAGCAAGAACTAGGTCGAACAAAGAGAGATACACACCTTCAGAAAGACATACTGAAATGAACATGCCATTTAGAAGCCAGTTCTCCAGCATCGTCTTGCCACTAGATGGTAGCAAAGACTTTCCTTCGTTGACAACACTGAGCTTATTGTCTAGGCCAAAGCAAGGTCTTTATCCCACAGAACAATGGTAAAAAATAAAAAGTGGAAGTAATGCAGAGTAGATAATCTCCTTGGAATTTGTGTCTGTTCTCACCACTTAGCATAATTCTAGGATTTCTTTTTTCTGAAACGGACTTTGGATATTTACATTCTGTCTTGGATGGAAAGAAAAAGAAAGAGAAAGGGAGTGGGGGGCTATCAATAAGGTTATCAACCCTGAAAAATGCTTCCAAAATGGCAAATTCAATGCCCACCAGTTCCTGGCAGGGAAAAGCACCCCTCATCAAATCCTTGATTAAACAAACATGATTAAACATGTTTTTAAGACTTTGACAGCTACCTTTACAGAAGGAGTAGCATATGCCTGGAGACTTGAAGCAAGGCTTCTGCTAAAGATTCAGTGGCTGGGAGAGTTACAGAGCACGGCTACTAGCCATGATGGCTGTTTCATCTCCAGTATTGGAGGCTGTATGCCTCCGAATACCAGTTTCTGGGGAACACAAGTGAGGAGTGTGGGCTGTTTTCCTCATGCCCTGCTTGTAGGTTTCCTATAGCGCTTCGGTTGGCCACAGTGGGAATAGGATGCTAGATGGATCTGTGGCCTGATCCAACAGGGATCTTCTTGTCTCCTTATGTTCTAGATGGATCTGTGGTCTGATCCAACAGGGATCTTCTTGTCTCCTTATGTTCTGATGGGTGATAGCAGGGGTGACACCTGAGGCAGACCTCGCCCCCCAATTGCACACCCTTTCCTGCCAGGGAAGAAGTGGACAGGGAATGTCTACATCAGGAACAACAGGGAAGAAAGAAATATCTCCATCGGGATCTGCTGCCCCTGTGGATTCTGCTGCCTGAGGCAGTTACCTTCCCTTGCCTCATGGGCGATAGTTGCTTCTTCCAGTTGCTTCTACATTTGCCAGAGAGAGTGCAGCTAGTAGAATGTGCTTGGACAGTGCTGTCACCTTAGCTTAGGAGGTTATCTAACCTATAGGCCTGATCTGCCACTGGAGGGATATTCATACCAATAGGCTGCTCTCCTCTATATATTCCAAGGACCCCAAACTGTAATCACTTCTACTGAGCTGACTGACACTCATTCAGTTAAGCCTGCTCTTCAGAGAGTGGTTTGAAGGCTTAAAATAGGAGGGGGAGATGACACCTGATGCCAAAGGTTTGGATGATTTCGCCCTGTGGCTTGGCTTCATAAATAGACTGGATTGTGTGGAACCTTCATGCCAACTCTCAGGACATACAGAAATGCTTGCTCTTTTCTGCCTTCTCTGACCACTTGCCTAATCCATCTGTGCAGAGGAATGCCTCAGCAAATCCTCCACTTAGCAGCAGCAGCAGCAGCAGCTTGAAACAGCTTCCAGGAAGCTGAAGGGCCAACAGGAGTTAGGTGAGCTTTGGGGAATGGGGACCGCAAACTGTTCCTGTAAAGAGAAGCAATGCTGTCGTATTGGATGGGAGCTTGCATAATGTGTATGGATGCATGCTAGCAACAGCAGGAAAGGCTGAACCCTCATACACAAACGCACACATGCTTCTCCTTTGTGCAGACATTTAATTAGAACTGAACTGCTGTATATATGGCCACTCAGTCCTTATTTTAAATTTATTTTGGGGGAGTGGTTGCCAGAGACTGGCAGGGCTCTGAAGAGTGTGTGGTGGAGGCAGGGGACCAGGGGAATGACCAGGAGAGGGGACCAATGATTTATGGGGATTAGCGATGCCCGCAAGGAGGAACCAGGGTACGGGAAGGAAGGAGGAAGAATCAGGCCAGGTGGGGAGGAAGAAGAGGCTGCTCTGGCAATAGACGGGTCAGTAGACTCCCCACCTTCTCCCATCCCATAGTCTCCAAGAACCAGGAGGCACTTGAAGCAGTTTTAGCAGTAATGACTTCTGTGCAGGAGAAGTCTCAGGTTGTGGGCATGCAATCCACTAGGGGTATATACAGGTATACACTAACCAGAGTTGGAAGAGACTGTGGAGGTCATCTGATCATCTACGAAGGGCTGGTGCATCATTACTGGGAAAGAGGACAGTAACCCAGACTTTGCCATGTAAAAAGGCTTATGCAAGGGTCTCTTCACATGATTCACTCAGTCTCTGCATGTGCAGTCACAATGTAGTGTGTAGTGGCAACTGTGGGCAAATTATTGCCCATGCCATATCCTAGCCACTCTAACCTGGGTCAAAGCACTCATGTGCATGAACTGCTCTGCTCTGGCCTTTTGCATATTACAGCCACTTTTTAAGTGTTTGAGGGATACAAAGGTTGCCTCCATAACATCAGCACTTTTGCACAGATTTCTCATCTATCTGAGTAGATGCTGGTATATATGTCCTTGATGCAATGAGGTCTGTGTCTGTAGCCCACTCTTAAGAAAGCAGGTGCATTGCAATAAATAGCAAGGGCACTACAGTGCCTTTGTGTAACGAAGTACAATGGTACCTCAGGTTAAGTACTTAATTCGTTCTGGAGGTCCGTTCTTAACCTAAAACTGTTCTTAACCTGAGACACCACTTTAGCTAATGGGGCCTCCTGCTGCCACCGCGTGATTTCTGTTCACATCCTGAAGCAAAGTTCTTAACCCAAGGTACTATTTCTGGGTTAGTGGAGTCTGTAACTTGAAGCGTCTGTAACCCGAGGTATCACTGTAATTGGACTTTTGCAGTAAGAAAAGTGATGAGAGAGTGTCCTGGAAAAATGACCATCTGACAACACCATGCACAATCGCCACACAAATTTTGTGCAGACAAATGAATGCACAATATAATACAGGTCTTCTGGAAGAAACCAAAGGAAAACCTTCCAATTGTTAGATTAGCCATGAAGCAGAAGGAATGATGAAAAAAGAAGATCCTTGTCATTTGAGCCAAGAAGACTCAAAAGGGAAGCTTTGTCAAACCACACACAATGGGTTTCTTTTGCTGTCATTGCTACACATTTCATTTGCTTTGAAAACAACGACGACAGGCTCCTCTCACATTCATGAGGCACTAGACTTTGTTTAGGCTGAAATCCTTTTCAAATAAGAGCACACCAAAACATACTTGATGAATGAAAAAGACTTTGGCAGGAGCATCTTGAAAAGGAATATCCACAGAAGATCATATCCATTGAACAGAGAAGATTTCCTTGGCTCTTGTCCAAAAATGAAGCACTCTCATTTTGCAAACTTCATATACATGGTGCTCATCAAAATTTATTGAGCAATACGATTGAACAAGCTGGCTAAACAACCCAAGGGAAAAACTGAACAAACCAAGTGGCTCATTTCAGTTGACCAATAGGATGAAGAGCTGGCGCACCAATGTGGTGCACCATGTGCCAGTTGGAAGAAGCTAGAAAATTGGGCCCATAAGAGAGGTTTACTGTTGCATTCATGCCCATGAAGATTCCTAGATCCTGATTACAGTATACTATTACCCAGGTTCCTCTATGAACTGGTTATGTGATCCTACCTTATAGTGAGTCAGACCATTGGTATGTTTTGCCCACAACTGTCTGCTAAACTGGCAATAATGATCTCAAGTAGGGTGGGGAACCCATCCCCCACCTATATTTTTGTCTCTGGAGGACAGATCATTAACTGGCCCCATCCCGGAGGCAAGTGGGATGGACAATTCATCTGTCAATCATGTCATTATTGCATACATGCGTGGGGTTCTTTTCCCACTTCAGAAAAGATTGCTGGACATTTCTCTTGGTAGGGCTAAGCCCTTGTTGGCCTAAGGGACCAGTCTCCACTGACTTCCATCAGAGAAATGAAGAAAGGAAACAGCACAACAGACTAAAAGACTAGAATTCAACAATGACAATTCATTGTAGTCACATTTCAAAGGTACCCTCTCAGTTAGCAATGTATACCAAGATCTTGCCCCCAGCCTCATGTGGTCCTGATTCTGTGCACACTCTTCATACCCATATCTCTGCTGCTGGAATTAGCCAACAGGGAAAGAAGAAGAGGAGGAGGAGGAGTTTGGACTTGATATCCTCCCTTTCACTCCCCTTAAGGAGTCTTGAAGTGGCTAACAATCTCCTTTCCCTTCCTCCCCCACAACAAACACTCTGTGAGGTGAGTGAGGCTGAGAGACTTCAGAGAAGTGTGACTGGCCCAAGGTCACCCAGCAGCTGCATGTGGAAGAGAGGGAAGTAAACTCGGTTCACCAGATTACGAGTCTACCGCTCTTAACCACTACACCAAGCTGGAAAGTAGGGAAGGTGAAACAGCTTTTTAATTGGTTGACTTAAAGTAAAAACCCATCAAGAAGCTGGGCTATGATCTCTTGAAGAGTGGAGCCAGTGGTGAAGTCTTTAGTGCATTCCTAGATCCCAATACCGGTCTCCGTTGGCTTGATATACCAGCCAATACCAGCAATCACTTCCCATTCTTCCAAATCTAACATCACATTTTCAGCAGAGAAGATTGTTCTCCATGTGAAAGAGGGGAAAAAAATTAGCGTGTGGAAGATGAAAGCCGACATGGAGAGAAATGCCTGTAATAAGGTTTGTTAATGAAGGCTTGGACAGGCAAATGCCCATAATCTCCCCCAAATTGCACTTTTGTTCCAGAAGCTTTTAGTTATTTCAAAGCAGTCCACGGGAAAGAAGCCAAAGAGTCTTGTCTGAAGCCTTTTCATTTCTGATGCCATAACATCACCTCCATATTGTCTGACATAGAGTCTCCAGCAGGAGATTTAGTGGGATGCAAGGGAAGTAAACATGGCAATTATAATCAGATACTGGGCCTGCAGTTGCATTTATTCATCTTTCCCCAAAAGGAGATGCCATTTATTTAAGATATCAGTATTCCATCTTCCCTATGAGCAACTTTAGTTCAACAACAACCCTATTAGGTAGACCAGGCTTTTGGATGACAGCTTTTCAGACCCAGGAATGAGGATTCCCCTCCACCCCCTGCTTGGGAACCAAGGGGATAACTAACAAACCTAGGATGTAGGTTCCATCTTGTGTCTATGAAGCTGAAAGCTAACAGCCTTCATTAGCCACCATTAAGCACAGTTCAGTATAAACACAACATATTTCACAATGTACACCATGCTTAGATGGCTTCTTTGGAGGGGTATAAATGCAGTGAATCTTTCCCTTTGCCTACGGGGCATGATCACTTCACCCAGGCCTCAGACAAACAATGCAGTGAATAGGACTTCAAATTGGTTTTGTGCCTCCTTTTCATTTCTGGTTTCAACAGGTGCCCAAGAGTGGCCTACAGAGACAAGGGAGAAGAGTGGTCTCGAATGCGAATCAAACAGGCCACACAAAGCAGAGCCAAGCAGAAACAAAGCCTAAATCCTCCCTTCTTTTCTCCTCCTGATTGAAGAAAACATTAAAGGCATCGCTGCAAATCCCGTGTCGGGTTTTCTTCTTCTTCTTCTTTTCTTTTTTTAAATACAGCTTTTTATATCCCTTGCACAGCGCTTGCCTCAAACTACACAAACTGAAGGGGGAAGATTAGAGTAATCAAATCCATTTCTGTAAGGAAACATTTAACTGGACAGGTTTTGTTTTAAACCTAAATATCCTGCTGGGGATTCATTGCCCAAACCCATCCGTTTCCCATTTGCTTTTAATGGGAGGAAAGATGAGTTCTGAATAATTAAAAGTGAATCTCTTTCTGTCTGGATGCAAGCCAACAAAACAAAGCTGAGCGTTGGAGCTTTGCAAAGCTGCAGCCTCGTCCCCAGAGCTGGGTTGCAAGTGGGCCCCAGGATGGGATGATTTGATGCCTTGTCAGCATGTCAAGGTCAACCAAGGTGGGAACAAACCTCTTCCTAGGCAATGCTATATCCCCAAAGACAGAGTGATTGGGGCCCAAGCATCATTTTCTGCAGACCCGTGCAAACTTGCAACAAAGGCCCGCAACCCACATAGTACCACATTCCCATCCCAAACACAATCTAATAAGCCTTCATTTTTATATTTATATTGAAATGGCGATTTCTGCATTTCTGAAATTGCACCGTGGCCCCTACTGGGGATTTTCTATCCTGCCCCAAATGCACTTATCCCACACTGGCTATTTCTGTTTATTATATCATCCAGCCTGAATAAGGATTCTACAAAGTTTGCTGAATATTTTGTAACATTTTCTGGATCCCAATAAAAGTATTACTCTGCAAATGTATTGATTTTTTATTTATTTAAAAAAATCTAATGTACCAATACAGCTGTATATATTTAAAAACTTTATAAGCTTTGTTTTTCTGGCCTTTTCCATTAAATCTCCCTCTCTGTCTCCTCCATGAATTATTTTTCTTGCAAGGTCACACTTCACAGGCAAAATATCTAGGCAGTTTAAGAGTTCTGGCCTTATGACAGAATACCTGCTGTTTCTGAGGAGTGCTAGTTTGCTCAGACTTCTTTCTGATGCTACCAGGTAAACACAGACACATTTCACGGAAAATTAGTTGCAAATGTTTTGTTTTGCAAATCTCATTTAATAAAGTAAGTGGTTTAAACATCATTTTCATATCCCTCGCCCAATAAGACCCCGAAATCCTCCTCCTCCAACATTTAATAAGGAAAATCCCTAGAAAGATCTGTGAAATATTCATGAGACATTTCTTCTAGTTCCCAAGACTTTTGTTTCATATATTTTAGAACAGAGATGTCTATAAAACCAATGGTTAAAAGAGCAACTCCATGGACTGTGTGTTTTGGGTTCTTTGCACCTGGCATAAGTACTGTTGGGCAGCCATGCAATTTTTTTTACCATGTGCCTACTGAATAGCTGGTTATGTACACGTCAGTGACTGAAAATGCAGCAAGGTCCTCCCCCCCCCCCCCTGTGCTTCAACTCACAATTGCACATTGCTGTACACACCAGAGAAGGAGCAGTGGATGTCTTCATCTAATGTGCCTTACCTGCTGGGTTTCCCCACACCTGCGCTCCCAAACCCCTATTCAAGAAGCTGTCACCTGGGCACGTGCAGCAGTTGTCTCCAATGTACACAGCTCAGCTTAACTGTGAGGTGAATGTGGCTCAAAGTGGACTGCAGCTGGTCTGACGGAAAATGCATCCGGCAGCAGTATTTCTCCAGAAACTACAGGATAGATATAGATTGTGGCTAACATCAGGTGCACTTGGCTTCAAACACCAGCGGTGGGAACAGACTGAAGCCAGAGTAAACAGTAATGTGCGCACAACCTGTATTTTAAGGGCAGTTATTTCCATGTCACTCTCTTCACCCTCCCCTGCAGTCAAATGCAGTTAATTTCTCCCCTGCCTAATAAATTATTATTATCATTGATTTATTAATCACCCTTTAAAAATACAATTTCCGGGCGATTTGCACATAAGATTATTAAAACCAGTTAAAATTATTTTGCATAATGCCACACTGCCGTAGACCACCGTGAATATTCCCCCACTCCCAAACTTTGGGTGTTTGACAAATAGAATGATGCTCCCTAGGGCAATGGATTAAAATGCAGCCGGCTGTCAAAGTGATGGCATTTCACCTCTACCCTCCCCCCCAGCCTAATAATGAACAATAGTTTTCTGGCAGAATTGATAATGAAGCAGCTCTTGTATCGATCACTTCTCTGCTTTTATTTAATCGTTGCAAATTATGAGACAAGATAGTTTCTTTCACTGGGAAAAAAAAGTCATTTGAGAGGGATGGGAAAGTATGCAGTGTCTGTATCTCCCCTTGTTATCCAATACTGCAGCCAGCGATGCATTTTCTGACTTGGGGGTTCTGGAGACCCCTGGAAAATGAGGCCGCGCGTTTGTATCTAGATTTGAATTGGCAATTCATTGTGTGTAAAAGGTGTCTGTGCCTTGCAAGATTTATAGTTTTGCAGCAGAATACCACCCAAAATGCTACTCAGAAATGAGTTCCATTCAGTTCAACGGGGCTAACTCCTAGTGGCTATTGGATTGCACTATGCATTCAGCAACTAAATAAAAGAGAAATAAAAGAGGATTGGGTGATAGTGCGTTCTATGTCAGTATAAACCTGGGGAATCCCATTGTGTCCATGGGGCTCACTACTCACAAAGTGTGCTCATGACTGCAGCAAAAAGTCATGTGAAGAAATAACGGGGAAGGGGATATAAAAGAGGATTGGGCGATTGCTTCAGGGTTTTTTACTTACTTTAATTCTAGTTTGACATGCCTCAAATACTTGGATAGGTAGCAATGGAATGGAAAGCCTGCATCAAATATCATAAAAACAGTTATGCTAAAACATCCTTAATGTCTATAATGGCCTTTTTAACACACACACACACACACACACACACACACACACACACACACACACTATGTTGAGACCTCCTGTCTTTTCAGAAATTGGTAGTGCTTTTATTCTAAAAAAAAATGTTTAGGGGCACAGTACTCTCATTTTCCTACTTATACTGAAATACTGCCCCTCAATGAGGCCAAACTTAGATTCACAAAATGTTTAGGGGTATGCGTACCCCTGCATCCCCCCACTACAGCAAACTTTTTCAGCAGGGGGCCGGTCCACTGTCCCTCAGATCTTGTGGGGGGCCGGACTATTTTTTTTGGGGGGGGGGGAATGAACCAATTCCTATGCCTCACAAATAACCCAGAGATGCACATTAAATAAAAGGACACATTCTACTCATATAAAAACATGTTGATTGCCGGACCGTCCGTGGGCCGGATTGAGAAGGCGATTGGACCGGATCCAGCCCCCAGGCCTTAGTTTGCCTACCTGTGCACTACACCATACAAGCACCTTCAGGTATCCAATGCAACATCCTCTCTCTGTTCTTTTACCGTATAACTCCCACCCCCATGCATGTCTAAATATGTTCTGGGGTTTTCTTCACATTCCCTCAGCAGATTTGGGGTTTGTGAGGGAAGAGGAGTGGGAGAGGACAGGAGGGGAATTTCAACTGCCCAGCCAAAAGCACTTGCGCTAGTGGAACTGCTGAGCTGGATACTGTCCAGAAATAGTTACTCATGCCAACCTGGAGCAACTGGGATGTGGGGTGGGGGGTGCAATTGAGAGTGGTGGGTGTGGGTGAGACACCTTCAATAGCTACGCAGAAGAGGGAAATTCAGCAGGGGGTGCTAGCACGGCAAAAAATTGAAAAGGTGCAAGAGCCTTGTCTTCTTTTGTACCTGGCCAGCCTAGCTTGGCGGGAAGGAAGCCACTTTCAAATTCTCCCTTGGCTATATGAGCATCACAAAAGGCCCCAGACAATTCATCGTGTCCTGGCATAGCCTGCCTTACAAGACTGTTGTCAAAATACTCCCCTGAGCTCTTCAGAGGAAGGGTGCCGTATAAATATTAATGGGTAATTAAACAAAACTTAAGTGTAAATGCTGCCAACCAATTACAGAATGTTAGGTGATTAAATCATCTGCTTTTTAACCCAGTTAATCAATTACAGGCACTTGTAGGCAATTATTTCCTCCAAGTAATTATAACTGCTGCATAGTAAGGTATTAAAGCCAGTGTGCTGGGTTTTCTAGGCGTCTGACCCCATCTTCATGCCTGTGCAGGAAACCTAGAATCTTAGTAAGTGGTTATGGGGAAACCAGCTGAAAGGGCTGCCAGCGGAGGGATGAGGTCTCTTTTATCCATCTCTTTCTTTTTGCTCTGCTTCTGCCTGGCGCCTTTCACCAAAGTTTGAGCTACATTTGAATGCCCCTGGTTGTGCTGAAGCAGGTGTACCATGGTGTTTCTTCTCTCTGTGCTCCTCCCAGTGGTAATTCCTCCTTTGGTCATTGCGGTGGATGCATGACTTGTCTTCAGGCACTGCGGTAGTCTGCAAGGAATTCCCACATGGTGAGGTTGATGTCGCCAACCTTCGTGTGCCATTTGCAGGCACCTTTGCAATGCAGATGGGATGCGGGTGGCACTGTGGGTTAAACCACAGAGCCTAGGATTTGCTGATCAGAAGGTCAGCGGTTCGAATCCCCGCAACGGGGTGAGCTCCCATTGCTCAGTCCCTGCTCCTGCCAACCTAGCAGTTCGAAAGCACGTCAGAGTGCAAGTAGATAGATAGGTACCGCTCCGGCGGGAAGGTAAACGGCGTTTCCATGCGCTGCTCTGGTTTGCCAGAAGTGGCTTAGTCATGCTGCCACATGACCTGGAAGCTGTACGCCGGCTCCCTCGGCCAATAAAGCGAGATGAGCGCCACAACCCCAGAGTCGTCCACGACTGGACCTAATGATCAGGGGTCCCTTTACCTTTACCTTGCAATGCAGAGTTGGTCTGCAAATGGGCCTGGTGCCTGAAGCCAGCTCCCCATAGAGCACATCCTTGGGGATCCTGTCATCTTCCATTCTGTGGGCATGATCAAGCCAGCGTATGTGTTGCTGAGACAGGAGTGTGTGCATGCTGGGAATGTGGGCTTGGGAGAGCGCATCTTTGCCTGAGACTCTGTTCTGCCATGTATTGCTCAAAATATTCCTGAAGCTGTGCATGTGGAAGACATTGAGGCATTGCTGGTGGTGGTTGTAAGTTACCCACGACTCACTTCCATAAAGAGGTGTGCTCAACATGCAAGGCTGGTAAACCTTCATCTTGGTCTTGGTATTCATCTTGGCTAGCATCACATTTTCCCATACCCTTTTGGAGAGGTGAGCCATTGCTGTAGCTGTCTTGCCAATATGCTTGTCCAGCTCAGCATTGGTGGAAAGGTTGCTGGCTGTGGTGGAACCCAGGTAAACAAAATCATCTACCGCTTCAAGCATGTGACTGTTAGAATTCCTACTCCATGATTGCAGTCATGGGATTGTTGTCTATCACATGACGGTATATGTTTTGACTCCACAGAGTGGGAAGTGACGGAGACAGGATGTTTGTGTTACTGTGTTCCGTGAAGTGGGACTATTGTCCTTTGTTTGTTCTCTTTGCTGTCTGATGCTAGAGAGAGAGGGAGCCATGTTGCAGTGCTCTGTGTGTGTTTATTTGTAAATAAAGTAGATTAGTCAAAATGCTGAGTTCTGTCACACGAACTGCGTAGACTCTGTGGATCCCAAAGTGTGCCAGTGTCTGTTGGCATTGGTTGCTGTGATGTTTGGGCTTAAGAAAATTTTTGAAGCTCCCGAACGATCAACCAGGAGGGAGAGAACATGCCAGTCGGTCATGTGTCTCTGCCAGGGTCCTACTCGAGTGTAAGATGAGCTCCTGACCACCAGTGCTGATACATGGAGTGCTAGCAATGTCCTAACCCAGGATATTAATCTCTGTCAGGCTGATGGTAAAGCTAAATTCCCCTCAGACTTGAGCAAAACAGTTGAGTCTCTGTAGAGCTTCCTCAGAGTGCACAGTCAAGGCTGAGGACAGGATGTTGGAGTAGATGGCTCTTTGACCAGACCCAGCAGGGCTCTTCTTATGAACTGGGATTTCAATGAAACCCAAATTGTATGCTTGACTCGTGTCACCGGATAAGCATCCTTGCTTGACACCTGCCCCTTGCTCCTGCCCATTGTCATGACCCCACCAGCACTCAGAGCTGCCATGCTGTTAGTTGCAATAGTGGCGGTTTTGCCTTGGAGTCATCTATGCTGTGACCATACATGACTGCCTATATTTGATGCTCCCAGCTCCTATTTCAAGACACGTTTCTTTGGTTGCTTCCTACAAAGGCAAACCAGCTGCAGGCATGCTATAGAAGAAGATGGAGCCCCGGAAGATCTGGCCTCCTTTGTGCATGCTGCAGTGTGTGTGCCACCTGCTGAGCTCCTCATAATAAGTGTGAAATATTTATCTGTCAATATTTCCCAATACCCCTCTAAGGTGTATCTTTCAGAAGATTTCTGCATGAGAGGCTCTTAAGTGCCTTCAAATGAAAAAGGAGAAGAAAGAGGGGGGAAACAGCAACAACCTTGGCTATTCAGCAACACACATTTCCCCAGAGAAGCCCTGGAGTTACTTATCATTTCCCCCAGTTATGATAGGATTTATCTTTTGTCTTCCTGGCTCGGCATTCGCTTTGCAAATTCTTTCTGCCTTCTTGGATACAAGGCGGCCTGACAATGGGTCCTCAAAGGCATTGGCAGAGGGGATCGGTCTGCATGTTCCTTTTGTAAAGGCAACTGTTTACTTCGGCACAGCCGGTCGATTAAACTGCAGGCGGCTCTGCATTTGCTTTCTAGCCAGAGGACCCCAAGAGGGTGGTGGTGGGAGAGGGAGAGAGGGAGTCAAGAAGCTGCTAAATAGCTCCTGGCAAGAAAAGGAAACAATGCTGACTTTGCTTAGGTCGTTTAATTAAATGGTCAAGTCAGCTTGTGCATTGTTTTCATGTGCTTTAGCAATCCCTCGGGAATTGCCCGTCCTGTAACACCATTCACAAGTTACATTTCCCCCACTATCAAGGTCACCACAATCTCTACTAGGAGAAGACTTCCTCTCCTGCTCTCCTTCTCTAGATGGTGCTCTCTGCTACTCTGGAGCTAGACTAAAAATCTGTCCCTTCATCATGATGTGGGTGACGCTGTAGCTCAGGGGCAGAACGTCTGCTTCGAATGCAGAAGATTCCAGGATCAACTAGGAATGTAGGAATCTGTCAATCTTGGTGTCTCTTGGTATCTTACTTGGCTTGTCTGAACTTTAGTGTTCTGCATTTCCACATCAGTTAGCAATTTAAAAAAGAAAAAGTCCCTGTGAAAATTCATTAGCATTTTTGTGTGAATTTCCCCGAACATGCACATGTTTCCTAATGTAATGCATTTGTATGTGGGGTTTTTTTTAAAAAAACAACAAAAAAATATGCATTTTTATGCACACTTTATACCCTAGTTTATGCATTTTTGGACACATTACTGACATTAACTGCATATTTATGGATATTGTTTATGTATTTTGCTATGCAAATCATTTTTTTTTGGGGGGATGACACATATTGTCTATGTAAACTGCTTTAAGATCTTTTAGCTAGTAAAGTGGCCTATGAATGAAAATAATGGATAAAAATAAATAAACAAATAAAGGAATAGTGCTGGAGCCTGTCAGCAATGACTAACATATCCTCAGAAGCAGTGGTTAAAGTCTGAAAAAAGTAATTCTCAAATGCCTTCCACTATGGGGGAAAATGGTGAGTGGAGGATTAAAAAACATGCTTGTATTTATTCCACAGATAGCAAGAAGGGGTAAAAAAAAAGCAGGAAGGTCATAAATTCAGCTTCCTGCTTGCCAAGCAAGCATTTAAAAAAACCTGACACAAGAATCTTTCTCTCTTTTATGCGTGTATACTAATGGTGGGAAAGATGCTAAAAAAATACCTCAAGTGACATGTGTGACGTCAGTCTAAAAAATTAAGGGGAATGGAACACACTTTCCTGCTTGTCATTATGCACTGCATCAATCCTTTGCCTGAAGACGAGAAGCGTGTTTGCATTGAATGCTTGTTTGCATTGAAGTTGTGGATTTTATATATAAAGAAATATGAATTGCATCAGCAAGAGAGTGCTCAGAATTAATAGGATCAGAGTTGGTGGCCAGGTGAGGAAGGGGAATTTAACCCTTTCACGGGAGCCTGCATCACACTCAGAGGCATCATCTAGTCCACCACCCTTTTGCTACAGTGACCAGACTAGTGTATGTGGGGAGCTCACAGGTAGGACCCGAGGGCACCCCCCCCCACTCTCCCTCTACTCCTGCCCTTTCCTGATGAGGTGGCACTGCTGGCTGAGTTGCCGGCAATGGCAGGGGAGATGTGGGGTCTTGAGGGTCCTCCCCTCTCATTTGCTTCTCTGGTGTTCCATTTGGAGGAGGGGATTTCCTGCCAAGAGAGTTGAGAGCCGAAGCTGATAATTGCTCTCAGAGGAAATCCGTTATTGGTGCCTGCAATGGGACACATCCAGAAATATACTCGGAGTCCTGTAGTGATTTCATGCTCTTTATTGCAGCTTGTAAAACAGTGATTGAATTGCCCCCCCAAACCTCAGGCTTTTATGTACATTATTTACACAATGAGTCCCGTCTGATTGGCTGATTCTACTTCCCTCCTGGAGCATGATTGGTCTTTTCCTGCAGACCAATCAGTTGTTGCATTCTACGATTCTACCAGCCTAATAGGCTGATTAACTTCCTCCTGGAGTCTGATTGGTCTTTTCCTGCAAGCCAATCAGTCTTTGCGTTCTAGGATCCTACTTGCCTATTGTTCTAGGATCCAAGCTTAGTACATAACACCCCGTGGGTCCTGTGCCACCTGGGGAAGGAGAGACATCCAGATATTTTGGACCACACCATCCATCAGCTCCAGCAAACCATGCTGGTTGGGATTGATAGGAGCTGTAGTCCAAAATATCTATCTGGAGGGCACCAGGTTGAGGAGGTCTGCATTGGCATGAAGCAAGGCTGGGAGATAAGAATAACAGAATGCTTCATATCTGTTTTGCCCTGATGCTTTCATTGGTACCCAATGAGGTCATTTTGTGAGGCTTTACAAAATAGATCACCTTGCCCTTTGCAGGGCAAAATCATCCTGAGGTCGTCTCCCCACCCCACATTATTCAGCAACCTAAGCCATCATCAGTAACCTTCTAAATAGAGCAGTGACAAACTGCTTTGACAGAATGACATTTCCGACAGATGGCAACATCATGCTAATTCTACTTGGAACATCTTTCCTCCTCTGAGAGCATTCCAAAATTTAGGTGCATATTAAAAGACCACAGTTTGCAAAGTGTTGCTGAACATTCCAATAATACGCAGTTTAAGCCTTTTTAAAAAAGAGAAAAGAACACAGCCTCCAGGGAACCTGCCGTCATCTGTCAAAATGCAAAGGGAGGTGGGGGAGGGAGGAGCTTTGTTGACTTGTTTGTGATTTGATTTCTTAGATGGAGTCTCCTGGGTAAAGGCACTCATCAGCTGCACCAAACAGTGATTCTCAGCAGAATGCGATGTGTTGGCGATCTGTGTTTACAGTGAATAATGCAGTCCACCAGTTACCATGAGCACAATTAAAAATATGCATGCACACATAAACAAACAGGTACAAGGGCCCTGTATCGGATACATCAGATGAGTCATAGTCGTCAGTTTGCTCATGATGGTATAAATTATGCAGAAAGGGTGTACCTGCATACATTTGCTTATTTACCCAATTTGTTCTGCTTCTGCTGGCAACAGGGGAGGGCAAGAGAGCTGAAAAAGGCTTTTGGTAAAGCTGTGCATCTCCCAACAACCCTCTGCTCTGCCAGTTTCATCTCTCGGCATGTTCTAGGAGACCAGGGGGGAGGGGTGCTGGTCACAGCAGGAGGGGGAGACTCCCTGGATTCTTCAGCAGCCTATCTCTGCCTCTTGGCCACCCTCTCCTCCAGCCTCCGCTTCAGCCTCAGAGTCTGAGCTGCTCTCTGTCACAGCCTCTTCCTGTTCACTAAAACCCTGCCGCCTCTTCTGCTTCTGACACTACATTTGCCCAGTCTGCTCCTTCTCCCTCTGACCACGCATCATCATCATCCCACCAACTATCCCCTAGCTCTGAGACTTCCTCCCCTGGGAGTTCCCTAAGGGGTTCTCCAGCTGGTCCCCCCCCCACTCCTCTGCACCCAGCCAGTCCATGACATGTGGACGCTGAAAAAAGAAAATGAGCCCCATCCCACAATAAACACCCCTCTGGATGCATCCTCAGGAGTCGTCACACAAGACCTTCCAGCTTCTCCCTATTCCCAGGCGAACTCTGCTATAAAAACACCCTTTACATTTTCCGTTTTAGTTAATGAAAGACTATTATCTGATAGGATCATCAAGAACTATTTTCCTCACTTTGGCTTTGCAGTGCAGCTTCTCTTTTGCAGCTGTAAAATTCTCTGAAGAACTCAGGTAATATTAGATTCAGCAAATGCATTATGTAGAAGGACCAGTACCCTCTCAAAAAGTAGTGGTGGGAAGGAGTGTTGATTAAAAGAGGCTAAATAACTACAGTGGTACCTCGGGTTAAGTACTTAATTCATTCTGGAGGTCTGTTCTTAACCTGAAACTGTTCTTAACCTGAAGCACCACTTTAGCTAATGGGGCCTCCTGCTGCTGCCGTGCCACCGGAGCATGATTTCTGTTCTTATCCTGAAGCAAAGTTCTTAACCTGAAGCACTATTTCTGGGTTAGCGGAGTGTGTAACCTGAAGCATGTGTAACCTGAAGTGTATGTAACCCGAGGTACCACTGTAGTGTTGTGCATTAGAAGGTTCAGTGTAAGAGATTATGGCTTGGAGGGACAGCACACAGAAATGAAATATTGCTTCTGGGATCTTTAGAGAAATCTGCAGTCTCTCCTGTGTGTGTCTATGTGCATGCAGAAAAAGGCAATTCTAAAGGGACAGTTAGGTGCAGAACATGTTCATTCAATGGGCCACTGGGCAGCTGAGAGGACACAGGGGTGGCTATGTTGCAGGGAGTTTGCATACCCTTCATGCACTTCTGAATTTCCTCAACCTGACAGCTGTGCCAACTCGCTGCCTTTTGATCTAGAGCCTGCCTGAGCTTCTGCAGGCAAGGTGGCACGCAATGCCGGTCCTGTCAAACTTCTCCCTTCCACTTGAGGGAACTGATCTTTTGCACTGAGATCTCACAGAGCATTGCAGGCTGCACTTGTCAGACCCAAGGTAGGATGCAAAGAAGGTCATGGTTCATACTTCTGTACAGACTGCCATTTGTGCAGGTGAAGCTCAGCATGTGATAATAAAAAATAATGCAGAAACTTATTTTCTCTCTCTCTCTGGCTGTTAAAAGCTCAGGAGCACAACCCTCTTTTTTATTTCATCACCCTATCAGAAGATAACATAAGAAGAGCTCTGATGGATCAGCCAATGGCTCATCTAGTTCAACTTTATCTTCTAACAGTGGTCAACCAAATGCCCATAGAAAGCCCACAAGCAAGACTTGAGCACAACAGCACTCTCCCCTCCTGTGGTTTCCAGCAGCAGGTATTCAGAAGCATAGCACCTCTGACAGTGGAGATACAACATAGTCCTCATGGCTAGTAGCCATTGATAATGCCAGACCTCTAGACCGATTGGCTGATAAGCTAATGAAGAGGAGTCCACCACCTTTTGAGGTAGTCCATTCCACTGTTGAACAGCTCTTACCTTTAGAAAGTTCTAGTTGGAATCTCCTTTCTTGTATTTGAATCCAATGGTTCCAGTTCAACCCCATGAAGCAGGAGGAAACAAGCTTGCTTGACCTTGAGAGCCAGTGTGCTGTAGTGGTTAAGAGCGGTAGTCTCGTAATCTGGGGAACCAGGTTCGCGTCTCCGCTCCTCCACATGCAGCTGCTGGGTGACCTTGGGCCAGTCACACTTCTCTGAAGTCTCTCAGCCCCACTCATCTCACAGAGTGTTTGTTGTGGGAGAGGAAGGGAAAGGAGAATATTAGCAGCTTTGAGACTCCTTAAAGGGAGTGAAAGGCGGGATATCAAATCCAAACTCTTCTTCTTCTCTTCTTCCATGTGATCTGCCCTTCAGATATTTGAAGAGAGGTGTCACATCACTTCTCAATCTTCTCTTCTCCCAGCTGAACATACCCAGCTCCCTCAACTGCTCTTCATAAGGGCAGTCAAGGACAGTTTGAACCCACTTAAGGCTCAAACAAACACCAGCTTTTCAAGCACACATGAATTTCCCTTTTTTGTCATTTCCAGTGCAATCCCATACATGTTTACTCAGTTCTATGGGACTTAGTTGTGCATAGGTTTGTAGTCTTATTTGATTTCATGTAAAAACGACGACAACACAAACATTCTGCCTTTGTTACTTGCTTGGATGGTAATTCATTTTAAAACAAGGTTTGACTACTTCTTCTGATAAATATTTTGGAAACTTATTTCCCAGATACTCACCTTCAATGTATATTGTCCATAACAGAGCATCAAAAAGTATTTTTTTTTAAAAAAAGAGAGGCATAGGTCTTCATTGTCTGAGTGGTGGTGCTTAGGAAACAATTAGGCAGCTGAAGCTCATCAGTTCCCATTAAGTCATGGCATAAGGCAGGTGTGGGGAATTTTTGGCCCTTCAGATGTTCCTAAGCAACAACTCTTATCAACCCCACAGAGCATGACCAATGGGTAGGGATGATGGGAGCTGTAGTCTTCCAACATCTGGAGAGCCAAAGGTTCCCCATACCTGGCATAGGGGTTGGTGGGATCCAGATCCTGTATAATTATAAAACATTGCAAGATAGTCGTGAGTAGACCGGCAGCCTATGCAACATCCACCACAATCCAGTGCAGTTACACATCCCAAAATCAAGTCTCGTTGATTATAAATGGATCTGAAATGCCTGCTAAACTCCGTGCGATTGCTCCATCAACATTTGTGGACCTGACAAGCTTCTTCATTTCAGTCTTTTGCCATTTCCCACTAAGCCCAGAAACGAGAACAATGCCAACAAAACCATCGCCATCAGAGGCAAAATTTATACTCATTTCAAGGACCGGGCACCAGAAAATAAGGCAGCAAACGGTCATTTTTATGGCCTTACATACCACTTTAGCTGCAGACGGATTTGTCATTATTGCCATGAAATTTAGCAGAGGATGTGCTCTCCTTGGTTGCTATAGCAGCCGGCACCGACTCTTTCTGTGATACAGTAACTAATTTTGTTTAATTGCATTTCTATACACTCCATTTAGACAAATGAGCACAAGTCGCAATTAGCCAGATAGGGAGGCTAAATCTGAGCGTGTGAGTAATGATTGTGGATGGCACAGATTTGGGGAGGAGGCACTTGGCTTGAGGTGCCTTCCAAGGACTTGATGTGCAAGGAATGTCAAAAAGGAGACTTGTCTGAAATGATGCATGCTGGATGCACAGAATTTACATTGATTATAGGCTCTGATATTTCGTCAATGATTATTTTCTAAAAAAAGAAAAAGGCCAAGGGTGTGTGTGTGTGTGTGTGTAAATGCAGAAGCAAGAAGGAAGCAACAACTCACACAGAACTATCACACAGAGGATTAAAAACTGTATGACATCATGTCACAACACTCAGGCGGCTTCCAGGCAGATGAGAATTTGCCCTAGTTTAGTTAAATAATTGTTAACAATTTTCGTAGCACTTTAGCTGCCCAAAGGGCTTTGTAAAGCTTAGGTTTTCTGTTCCAACAGCCATATGAAATAAAGCCTTAATACTTTTGCAGTACTTTTACAGTATGGGGTAACAACTATAAAATAGTGACATACCCAAAATAGTGATGTTCTATTTAATAATAGTAATAATAATAATAATAATAATAATAATAATAATAATAATAAAATAATACACCGCCCATTAAACATTTTAAAAATCCCTATACAGGGCTGCCTTCAGATGTCTTCTAAACATTGTATAGTTACTTATCTCCTTGGCTCGGGGGTTACATATATACCCTCCAACATTTCTCTGATGAAAATAGGGACATCCTAAGGAAAATTGGGACATTCCAGGATCAAATCAGAAACTGGGATGGCTTCTGTAAAAGCAGGACTGTCCCTGGAAAATGGGGACACTTGGGGAGTCTGGAAATGGCTGGCCTGGTCAGGCAGTGGTGGCAAAGGTGCCTGTCAGACAGTGGCAGCACTCTTGCCTACTTGGGCAGTGACGGGACAGAGTGGTGGGGAGATCAGGGCATCACGGCCACACCAGATAGAGAACTGGATTGGCTCTACTTTGAGCCAGGGGCGTCTTACCCATAGAGGCTAGTGGTGCAGGGCGTCAGGGCGCCAAGTTCTGGAGGGCGCATGGGAAGAGGCGAAGGCTGCATGCGGCGCCTCCCAGCATCAGCTCCCTGCCCTCACCCGCTTCCGTCATGGCGCCCGTGCCAAAGCAGCACCGCACCTGGAGTCTCCGTCTGCTGTGGCCACCGTGGAACAAATTGGCCAGCCTCTGCCTCTTCCCCGCCAGAGGAGCCGCCCTCCAGCTGCTGCCCGCCACCTCCAGCCTCGCCGGCAGTGCCATCAACAACTCTGGGAAACGGGGGAGAGGCGCGCTGGAGGGAGCTTTGCACCACGGTGCTGGATATGCTTAAGACGGCCCTGCTTTGAGCCTACACAGACCCAGACTCACTGCTGCTGGCATCTCCTAGTAAGTGGTGGGGATGTCACTGTTGGCAGGCTGCATCATGCCAGCTGCTAGTGGCCACCCCTGCTCCCAACTCTGCATCCCCATGACTGCGTTACCCCAGTCATTGAGTGTTGAGAACCAGAGTGTGAAAAGGGAATCCTTTGCATAAGCAGCTGCAGAAGCACTGCCCCACTCCAGCTGCTGTGGGTGAGTATATGCATGAATAGGACTTAGGAGGCTCAGCATAGCTATACCTAGCAATGATAGCTCTGAATCACCAGCACATGGAAAAAAACTCCTTACTGAGGCATTGCTTGCTCTGCTTCCTGGTTCAGCACTGTCATAGTAGCTAGGGGTGATTTCTGAAAGCACCTTCAAAGAATCTTGGGTAGAGCAGAGATCCAGACTAATCTAGGGTTGTGCGTCCTGAGTAATGTGATCCACTATCCAATTGCAATTATAGTGAGTGTTGGGTTAATGCATGCAATACCTCAAGAGTGCCTGGGGCTTTTTGCATTTTAATTAGTGCTCTCAACCAATTAAAGAAACTGTAGTTGATTATCATCTGCCCTTTAACCGATTAAATTTGCATATTTCAAAATCCTCAATTTAAGTGCTTTTCTGATAATCTTGAAGATAGTATGGGATAACTTAGAATTAAATAAGCAAAAGCCACTCATTGTTAGAAGGAAATGTCATCCTTAATATCCCTATTACAGTAACTCACCGGATCCGAAATAGCACAAGAAAGTTAGCGTGCCCTTAGATTTCAGCTGCACAAATTAAAATTGGCCCCTATTTACAATCAGTCATATTTTGCAATCAATATCCATCATATTCTCAGTGCAGATTTATCCATGTTTACTTGGAAGTATGTGTCACTGTGTCGAATGGGGGCTTATTCCCAGGCAAGTGGATTAGAGTTATGCACAAATTGCATACTGGAATTCTCCACTATATTGATGGGCAGAAAAACTGGAGGGAACATTTCACCCAATTGCTCCAGAGGGAAGAGAAATCTTCCAACAGTTTCTCAGGGTGGGGCTTACCAATAGCAGAGGCACTATTCCCAGCTCTCTCCGTGCCCAAGTCTTGGTATTGTTGCTGCTGCCACTGCAAGTTGTCCCAATGGCAACTGGCTTGGCAAATGTCACCATTTTGCATCTTCTGCAATGTTCTGGGCCTAGTGCCATTGTAGGGCAGGGTGTGTAGGGGAGTAGGGTGTGTGGAATGTCGGCCGCCACCTGAAAACGACGGAGAATATTCTGAGAAAATTCTGTAAAGTGCCCTTCTTGTTCCTTCCTCAGAGAAATGGCTCAGCTCAATATAGGTTCAAGCAATGCCACTCTAATCAGTATCGATTGTCAGGGGTTCAAGCCCCATGTTGTGCAGAATGTTCCTGCACTGTAGGGAGTTGAACTAGAAAGTTAATAGATGATCCGTGTGGTTCCTTCCAACTCCGCCATTCTATGATTGCTCTGAATCCCCACAATGTGAAGTGGCTCCTTATCAAGGCACTTCCTGGTTCAGCCCCATTGTAGCTGCTGGGAGTTCCCTACTGATTAATATTACAAAAGTTAAGATGATTTGAATGACCTGCCAGGTCTGTGTTGTGCAGGTTGTTGACAAGGTAGGTGTCCCCTATACTTACCTTATTGGTGTCTCTGCTGCTCCTCCCCTCCTCCCCATGTCGGACAGGGCAGATATAATCTATTATATTGATTTTGTTCTAAGGATAATTTTGTCTGCTCTAGGAAGATGGAGGGAAGCACACAGGATCAGGGCTTGCCTTTGAGATGACCTTGATTTTTCCTGATAAGACATATGCCCCCTGACTCTTTTCCCTTCCATTTTTCAGTTTATTACTAATTTTGCGCTTCGCTTTCCTGCTGTGGCTGCAGAGAGTAATGAACCTGGTGCTGATTTGCTGTCAGATAAATGGTGCACCATAGAGACTATATTTCTCCTTTGTGATGAGTGCTCAATATCCTCCCAATGAGTTATTACTCTCAGCTCTTTAAAACCTGGACTTTAAGCACCAACCAATTACTCTGCCGTCATTCCAAGGCTGTCTGCCTTCTCTGCCAGAGGGACGACCTTTTAAGTCTTGACATCATCTGGCTGACTGGAGAGCAAAACAAACTTGTTTAAAATACTGGATTGATTTTGTTTGTTTCATGACACTCCCCCTACCATTTTCGCCCCATTCTTTCTACCCCTTATTGCTGTCTGGCTTCCATTTCCCCCTTTTTACTAGAGGAAAGTAATCACTAGCCAGATGTTTGCAATACAATACAATCAGCTGCCGCCACAGGTAGAACCGAGTGTTACCAAGCCGGCTGCATCTCTGATTGCAAACTTACATTTCTGGTTGTGGATTGTAAACAATGAGAAGGAATCCTGGGGGACCCAAAATAAAAATAGTTGGGATGGGACGGGAGGCAGAGATGCAGCTTATAGGTGTAGGTAGGTTTAGATACAGCTTATATGGGGAGGCTGTCCGCCACATCTTTGTATGAATCACTCTTCTGCCCTTGCCTTCTTTCAGTCAGGAGGCCTGCCCAGATCAGAGACTCATGCAGATATATACAAGGTATGGTTTCCCCTGAGGGCTGCCTGGTTAATCTTGCATGCTGTAAAAATAAAACTTTTTTACCTGTAAGAATGGAATTTATCTTTCATTTCTATTAAGAAAAAAAGTGCCTCTGCTTGTCAGAGGAATGTTTCTGTGAGCTCTGTATTCAACACCCAGAGGAACTGAAATGGATATATTCTGTTAAATTTTAGCCAGCAGCTACCTGCAAACAAAATGCTGAAATTGACCAGATCACCTTTACAGTACAGTCCTACGCATGTTTACTCAGTGACTATACTACTTGCCTGCTACTGTCAAAATCTGAAAGCTCCATCATGTTCGTTGTTGAATATGGTCAAGTACTGACTGCTACATGTCACATGCTGTCACATTCTTTTTCTCTCTCATATGCCAGCTGTCAGTCACTGCCAAACGTTTACATGTCAAAGTGTGGTGTCAAACAACAGAGAATATTCACCACCAAACTTTGCAGAGAATCCTGATGTTTTGGGGGGAGGGGGCAGAGAGTTGTGTTTCAGCTCCTGATGGGACTGCTCATTTTTGCTCTATTGAAATGGACTGTGGACCTTGTATTTTCTGTCTTCTGAAGGAGTTATCCCACATATCAGGAACACAATATGAATTATAACCCAGTTCCACTAGCAAACTTGTTAGGATCCAGTGAGTTTTCCTGGCTTTTTCTGCATCTCCAGCCATGTCCCAGACACATTAGCCATGGTGCACACACACAAAAGCCTCCTGGTGTGATCTGATGGTGTCAGCTTCTGTGCATGCAGGGCAGAACCTACAATATCAGAGAAGAAGCCCCCCTGACCTACAATGGAATCCACTGGACTCCTGGCCTGCTACCCATATCATCTAGAGCAGCCTTTCTCAACCTATGGGTCCCCAGATGTTGTTGGACTACAACTCCCATCACCCCTAGCTAGCAAGGCCAGAGCTCAGGGATGATGGGAGTTCTAGTCCAACAACATCTGGGGACCCACAGGTTGAGAACCGCTGATCTAGAGGCATGGGAGCTGCTGCTCTGCCACTCTTCCCGAAGCCACTAGTGGTGTGAGAAGTCTTGGGCCACGTATCAAGAGCTCATGCTGTGGTTGCATGCCACAACTCCATTACGGCAGCTTCCAGATGTTCCCCAAGCAATGAAGTGAGCAGTGGCACTAAAGTGACTCTTGTTGGAGTATTGCGAGTCCTGGGTCCTTGGGTGGTGGATGCCCATTCAGACTGTTAAGGCAGAAAGCACACAGGCCAACAATACAACCAGAGCCAACTAGTTCTTGTTTTGCCCCCACCTTCCTCCTTCCTGAGTTCTACAAGGGCAACAGTGAGACTAAAGAGGAGGAAGCGGTCACAACCAGTGCCACCTCCTGGGCTGGACGTATGTAAGAAGGCAGGCAGGTAGATGCTGGCTAAAGTCCGACTGAGCCTGAATAAACCAACTTCCACTGCCTGTGCCTTTATTTCCCAGTCTGCTTCAGTTCCACAGTGGGCAGATCTCCAAACCATCTGTCCAATTCAACATCGGGGTGAAATTCAGCAGCAACCTCACTGAAAACCATTCTAGCCAGATTAGCAAGATGCAGACAAGGCATACCCAGTTCATATCATTGCTTTGCCTTTTGGTTTTCTGGCTTATCTTAAAATTGCTTTAAAGGCACACAGACGCATATTTGCACTCAGAAGCGGTGACAACTGGAAGGTCAGAAACAACAACAGGCAGGCTCAAGACTCAGCTGTGTGAATAGGAGCTGGTTAACTATTCTGCACACCCTGCCTGGAATTGCTGAAAGGGTTCTTTGTGTAACTTTAATTGTCCACGGAGGAATTACAAAGCAAACAGCAATTATGTTTTTAAAGGATCTACCCTCCCACTCCAGCCCCCTGCCTTGCCTGTTGTAGGAGCTCGCAAAGCCGCTTTAGCAATATATACCAGAGACTAAATGGCTTTAAAACTCAGGAGGTTTGAAAGCACACAAGTGTGGGTTGGAAGGAGTTTTCTGGCTGTACTTAATTCAGCCATTTAATCCCAGGTGGAGCTGAGATCCTTGCAGCAATATGAGAACTCCTGTGGCTTCTGCTGTAACAGATCCATTGCAAGACGCCTATTAGTTATGGAGGTGCAATTGTGAGCATTTTTTCCCCTGATAAAAGAGCGAGTTTTTCCTGATCTTGGAAAGAAAGCCCAGGGCTCTATCCTTGGTTCCAGCATCCGCACCAAACATTCCTTTTGAGCTTCCCTAGAGATTTTCAGTGGGAAAATCTATGGTATTTTCAGTGCCAGGTAAAGACATTTTTATTCACCTAGGCTGTGCACACAATGTACATTGAAATCAACCCTTCCCCACAACATCCTGGTAATGGTAGTTTACCCTTCATAGAGCTACAATTCCCAGCAGCCTGAACAAACTACAGTTCCCAATAATTTTTTTGTGGTGTGTGAGCTTTAATTATATAGTGTATATGCAGCCCCAGATGTTTTAATTGTGATTTAAGTACAGGCTGTTCTGTTGTTACAAAGAAAAAACATCTTTACTATCTTTTATGGGTAATAACAACAACAACAACAACAACAATAATAATAATAATAATAATAATAATTAATAATAATAATAATTTCATATGTGAACCAGCCTGTAGGTTTTGTGGACTATCTTTTATAAAACTTTGTGTGACGCACATGTAATAACTAAGGGCCAAATTTGACATGATTAGGCTCTCCCATTGTTTTGTTTTTTTGTAGTAATAGAAGTCGCACTCTAAATCAGCCTCTTCCTGAAGGTCCCATTAGTTCCAGAGTCGAAGATACAAGTGTCTTTACTATATTGGTATGTTGCTTTTGCTTTGTGGATTCCTAATTTGTGTAAAAGCAGTGCATAATAAAGAAATCCATACCATACTTATTTGCTTTCCTCCATAATAGCAGGTGCAGGAGAGAGGGGTGATAATTACACATTATTTGATCTTCAAAGTAGCCATGTAAGTTGAAGCTGCTAATGCGTATAAACAAACTAACAAGCTGGATCGCTCACTTGCTTTAGAGTGTGGTGCTGACAACACCAAGGTTTGAGCTGCATTGCAGACGGTTGGAAATAATAATAATAATAATAATAATAATAATAATAATAATAATAATTTATTATTTATACCCCGCCCATCTGGCTGTTTCCCCAGCCACTCTGAGCAGCTCCCAATCAAGTGTTAAAAACAATACAGCATGATTCTCAGGGTCCCTTCCAATTCTATGATTCTAGGAAGAACTCAGAAAACCAAAGGTTCACCGTTTTCCTACTTCATGTCTAATTTGGCCCTGCAACAACATAAGTCTTCAGTACACTGCTGTTGCATTTTGCTAATACACATGTTGCTGGTTATAATGTATTGTGCAACAAAACTCCATGCAAATGTAATTTCTGCTTTGCATGGATGGATCTCCCTGACCCAGATTTCCTGCTTTGCGCTCTAAACCCAACATAAGATCTGAGTTGATTTATACATTATCCATCCAGATCTTTCCATCCATCTGTCTCTCTACCTCCACCCCGCCATGCTTATCTTTCTTTTCATCTGGGAGGGGGGAAAAGCAACTGGTAGTGCTGGAGGAAAGGGTTAAGAAGCCTCTCCTCACTGCCTTGGCTTGTCTTGCAGTGCAGAAGGAGATGACAATAGAGATCTGACCTGAGAAGACAAAATGCCAATGTTAGTTCTTCCATGGAACTGACTGAGAAATCCTGTTGTAGAACTCCATGTTTCCCACAGCTATCTGCTTGGTCACTGTGAGAACAGGATGCTGGACTAGATGGGCCCCATTGGCCTGATCCAGCAGGCTATTCAAAAGAACATGAGATATAATAATAATAATAATAATAATAATAATAATAATAATAATAATAATATATTATTTATACCCCGCCCATCTGGCTGGGTTTCCCTAGCCACTCTTCCACGGCTTCCAACAAATATTAAAATGCAGTGGTCTGTTAAACATTAAAAGTTTCCCTAAACAGGGCTGCCTTCAGATGTCTAGTAGTTGTTCTTCTCTTTGACATCTGGTGGGAGGGCATTCCACAGGGCGGGTGCCACTACCGAGAAGGCCCTCTGCCTGGTTCCCTGTAACTTGGCTTCTCGCAGTGAGGGAACTGCCAGAAGGCCCTTGGCGCTAGATCTCAGTGTCCGGGCTGAACGATGGGGGTGGAGACGCTCCTTCAGGTATACTGGACTGAGGCCGTTTAGGGCTTTAAAGGTCAGCACCAACACTTTGAATTGTGCTCGGAAACGTACTGGGAGCCAATGTAAATCTTTCAAGACCGGTGTTATGTGGTCTCGGCAGCTGCTCCCAGTCATCACTCTAGCTGGATTAGTTGTAGTTCTGGGTCACCTTCAAAGGTAGCCCCACATAGAGCACATTGCAGTAATCCAAGCGAGAGATAACTAGAGCATGCACCACTCTGGCGAGACAGTCCCTGGGCAGGTAGGGTCTCAGCTGGTAGACTGCTGCCCTGGATACAGAATTGACCTGCGCTTCCATGGACAGCTGTGAGTCCAAAATGACTCTCAGGCTGCACACCTGGTCCTTCAGGGGCACAGTTACCCCATTCAGGACCAGGGAGTCCGCCACACCCGCCCACTTCCTGTTCCCCCAAACAGTACTTCTGTCTTGTCAGGATTCAGCCTGCTGGATCAGGCCAGTGGCCCATGTAGTCCAGCATCCTTTTCTCACAATGACCAACCAGATGCCTATAGGAAGCCTGCAAACAGGATCCAAGCAGAGGAGCGTTCACCCCAACCGCCATGGTTTCCAGCAACCATCATTCATAAGCATTGCTGCCTTCAACTGTAGCGCCAGAGCATAGTCATCATGGCTAGTTGCCTTCGATAGTCCTCTCCCCCATGAATTTGTCTAATCCCCTTTTCAAGGTTCTTACGCTCCTAATATTTCTGCTATGTTTCTTGTGGCTCAGCTTTGCGATGGGAAGGCGTTTCAGAGGCATATTTTCCCCAAGGATAAAACTCACTGCACTGTTACCCTATTGGAGGGGCAGGCGAAAAAGAAAGCTCTAACACGATTGATTAAACGAATAGCTGAATCTTTGTGTCTAGAGAAAGTTCATCAATGGTATTTTTTTTTGAAAGGCAGGGAGCGAATACCATGCGACGTTTTCGTGTGGTTGTGAGACTGACAAGATCTATTATATCAGTAGCTGGAGAAGTGGAGGAAACAATGGCGGTGGAGGGGGAAGAATGGCAGAGATAATGTACAGAAACACAAAGCAATACCAACGGCTGAAATGAGAGGAGAAAATTAAGGTGACTTCCTTCCTTTCAGCAACTGCTGCAATCAGTTCAGAGAACAGGAGGGAATTGAATTTTTTTTTAAAAGGGCTGACAGATGGTAAAGCCACAGCTTTCTCATTTTATGTACCTATCCCCATTCTTCATTCTGTTGTTGATCGTAAAATAATGCTAAGAGGCATATTGGCAAGGAGAGGAAAACACTGCAATTGTCACCTCATCATATTTTCGTGCCATCGCAAGCTTCAACTTGTGGATTTGCAACCCCCTTTTAAAAAATCCCAAAACACTTCCTAAGCAATTGTCCAGCTCACAAAACCATTGTTTCAGCAACCTCTGGGTTCCTTCATGTTGAATAGCACGCACTGTTCCAGGCCCTGTTCCAAACTTCAGTACAAAGTGCTATCTGTGGTCAAGTTTTTTTATACAGCTTCAAGTGAGTAAAGGACCACCATTGATCAAAAGGTGGACCTCCTCCCTCAAGTCCTGCGATGACAATGGAAGTACCACAGGTAGGTATCAGCAGATACTTTCCTCCCAGGTTTGCCTGAGGTCAAGTGTCTGAAATCTACATGGCTTTCCTGTTCCCACCGACTATGTCTAGCTTCCAAACATTAGGCTGGGCTTCTGCTTTCCACCATTAGGAAAAAAATTATATTCTCTCTATGGGAGACATCCTGTATATCAGGATCAGTGAACCTGGGACCATCCATAAATGGCTGGACTACAACTCCCATCACCCCTGACCATGCAAGTTGGGGTTGATGGGAGTTGGAGTCCCACAACACCACCACCACCACCAACAACTTATTTATGTGCCACCACCCATCTGACTGGGTTGCCGCAGCCACTCTGGGTGGCTCCCAACAAATTAAAACATCAAACACAGTAAAAACCAAACATTAAAAACTTCCCTATACAGGGCTGCTTTCAGGTGTCTTCCAAAAGTCAGATAGTTGATTCTTCCTTGACATCTGATGGGATGTGACCTAGAGGGTCACAAGTTCCCCATCCCTGTTGCATATGGAATCTCCCTTCCCAGAATTTCCCCATTGCAATATTTCCAGCAGGTAGGAGGAAATTTCAAGGAGTTCCAGAAATGTTCACTTTCATTAATTTCACTGCCACTTAAAACACTCACTCCAGGGGTGATGTTTATTCCTCAGGGACGTTGTTCAGATTGCTAAAGCCCCCTGACACCTTTTGCAAGGTTGTGTTCAAAACATGAGTGTCAACCTAAGTCCATCCCATTAAATCAGGAGCCCAACTTAGCACTGGACGAGACACTAAGTGCTCCTTGAATAGAGTATAGACTATTTACACTGGAAGGTTAAACTCTGTCCCAGAGGAGGATGGCAATAAGCTCTTACACATGAAGAGTTCTCAAGTGCACTCTGTTCTAATTTCTTGTTTTAATGATTCAGTTTCAACCAATGGGCTATCTCCAGATTTGCCAGAGTTTGCACGTGAAATTACTGTCAGATTCTACCACTCTTGCCCCAATTACAAGTAACATAGCATCTGATTAGCATGCAGAAGGTCCCAGGTTCAAACTTTGGCATCTCCAGGTAGGCATCTGGGAGTGTCCCCAGTCTGAAATCCTGGAGAGCTGCTGCCAGTCAGTGTAGACAATATTGAGCTAGATGGACTGATGGTCTGGCTTAGCATAAGGCAGCTTCCTATGTCTGTGTGTTTTGTGCTGTCTTTAGGAGTTAACAATGGTTTTGCATGTATCAGATGGTTGCCTCCACGTGCTTTTGGCCCCAGCACTGCATGCCATTCTTTAAGCAACTGCGATTCCCTAATCTGCAAAAAACAACAACAACAAAAAACCACAGCAGTGGGATTGGCATTAGCTCAGTTGGTCAGAGCGTGGTGCTGATAACACCAAGGTTGTAGGTTTGATCCCCATATGGGACAGCTGCATATCCCTGCATTGGACTCCATGATCCTTGGGGTCCCTTGCAACTCTACAATTCTATGATTCTATATTTTGCACACAGGCACAGTGGGTAGTCAGGACTCCCTACTGTGAACCATGTGCAGCTATCATAAGCTTTGCAGCCTTTGCTGCCACTTGACAGGTGGTGGTTGTTAATCAGCCAACCACACTACCACATATTTTCTGTACTTGGAAATAAAGAGCTGCCCATATGAATGTGTGTGTGTATCAATCTACCCCTGGCCTAAGGCGGCCCCATTCAGCACATCACCTGGACAAGTGCTCCTGTCCATGTTCCATTGGATAGCCCTGGTGCCGCTTAGAAAGCAGGGCCTCTGAGTGACTCTGATCCGCTTCTGGTGTTCCAGTTTGTTGACATGCATGATAATACTGATGTCATTTCCGGCGAGGTGGAATTAGAAGTGTCATATCAGTTTCACTCTTCCTCCCATAGCTTTCTCCAGGATATGAATTGGAATGACACCTTTTCAGAAACATGTGGGCGGATGTAACCTACTTTGGGAAGCACCAACCCAAGGTTTATTTATATATGCTTTGTCTGCCAGCTTTGGATGACTTGGAATTAGAAGGCTAGATGAATATTTATCATTTTGCACCATGCAGAAAAGAGTAAAAATGGCACTGTTAGAAGGGAGGATGAATGTGCTTTTTGGAATACCCTGCAGCTGGTTGGATGATATCATCATCATCATCATCATCATCATCATCATCATCATCATGTAATTTAAATTAGAGAAAATCTCCCACAACCCCTTTCAAAAATACCGTATATTTTCACCACTTTTCACTTGCACAGCCCAGACACTGCTTAGCTGGAGCTTTTGTAATCCACCCAGAACAAAGCACAGGCTTCTTGTGAGTCTGTGTGGCATGTAAAGGGCTAATTACCTTTGAAGACAAAAGTGTGTTTATGTTTTTAAAAAAGCAGTAGGAACGAGAGGCAATAAGTAAGCAAGGGAGTGATAAATGGCAAAGGGGGACCAGAATGGCAAAAGGCAGAATGAAAATGTGCATTAGCAAGATTGCTTGTTGCAGTCACAAAAACACGACCGGCAGACATCAACAAAATAATTCAATTTAAAAATGGCACGTGTTGTTAACAGGGATTTCATTTGCATTCCAGAGGGTTATCTTCTGCTTTCACTAACTCCTCAGCACATTCCCAGGTGCAGACTACTGAGTCGATGTTCTTGGGGTGGGGGGGTGGGGAATGGGTCAATTGTCACTGAATGCCATTTGTGAGGATGCCCTAAGAAAAACTGGAGAGCCGACAGCTGTTGCTTTGATGCCCACCCACTCCTCCTGACCCCCCCTCCAATTTCTCACCCAACTCCAAAATCCTCCTTTGTCCTTCGATCTGAAATTCAAGTAACTGAACTTGCACATCCAGATTCCATAAGCCTATTTAATGCGTGAAGCCAGGAAGGCACTCCCGAAGGGACTGGAAATTAGCTGAAGATTTACCATCGACTGCTCTCTCCTCCTATTTTTAACTGCATCGGGTGCCACAAGTGGGTCAGCAAGAAGGATGGGGTGAAGAAGGCAGCTGAAGGAGCAGGTCTCATTATTTTAGCTTTTGGTATTCTGAGAAATGCCTTGCTGTCGAACAAGGAAGGGTGGGGGGAGGGGGGAGGAAGCAGAAAACGGATTCATACTGGACTCAGTTCTCCTTTTCACTGGGAGTTCAGCTCCCCATATCTAAGAAGCCTTAATCCTGAACCCACTATTCAGGAGTCATTGTCCTGAAAGTGGGAGAAGCGGAGGCAAACCAGGAATCTGGGCACAGCTTCCAGGGATCAGGAAAGCACGGCTTCTTGTTTTTCCACCTCCTTAGCTCAAGACTTGTGGGCTGAGGAGGCAGAGCTGCCCCACCCCAGTACCAGATGCTGTGCAAAATTAGCAGGCCATGAGGAGAAGCTCAATTTTAAAGGGTGGGGGTTGCTCCTTGAGGGCATCTTTCCTCCATTGTGGCAGTTCTGTCCCTTCCCCCAAGATCCAGCATTATAGGTCAGCCACTGATATACAGTGGTACCTCGGGTTACATACGCTTCAGGTTACATACGCTTCAGGTTACAGACTCCACTAACCCAGAAATATTACCTCGGGTTAAGAACTTTGCTTCAGGATGAGAACAGAAATCATGCGACGGCAGGAGGAGGCCCCATTAGCTAAGAAATATTACCTCAGGTTAAGAACAGTTTCAGGTTAAGAACGGACCTCCGGAACGAATTAAATACTTAACCTGAGGTACCACTGTATTAGGGTTTTGTTGGAATTTCAGGCATAATTCTCACAGCTGGTCTTTTCCCTATTCCACACTGTTTTAAAAACATACTGGGGTGAGGTTTTGTGCAATTCAGTCTGATCTGGTCTACCCTAGTGAGTTGCTGAGGCATCTTAGTGGTGAAAGCTTTTTTTACCTGAAGAAGAGAGCCAGGAGAAATCCTTAGGGGGCCTCCTCATTGCTTCACGGAGAGCTGCACTTTGGTTGTTTTAGGCTCAGGGCTTAATGGTCTCATTCACCACTTTCAATGGCAATGTGCACTACTTCGCATTTTTCAAAATGTGGCAAGCCAGACCTGCTGCATTTGGGAGCCCTTGTCCTCATTTTGCTGAGCAGGGCCCTGGGTGTGCTGCCCTGACAGCACCACTGGTTTCATGGCAGGTTCTCCAGCTGCGATTTGTTGAGGCAATCAGTTGCCTTCTTGGCACACCCTTGAGGTAAACAAGCAACAAAAAATACGACTCAGCTGACTAACTGATCGGATGCTTGGAGCCAAGATGGAGGCACCCAACTAAGATTATTTAAAGCACACAAAGCTCTCAGTTTTGGGAACTGTGGCTATGTAAGGGGGAAACTCGTCTACTTTAAATGCGCAGTATGGCTGTGAGAAAGCAGGAGGTCCTCCCAGCTCTCACCTTAAGTATTAAGAAATCTGTGTTAGCTGGTGGAATGAGATGTTGCAAATTAGTTTCTGCTAATTTTCAGGTGCCTGTTAAATTGTGCAAAATATTGGTCATTATTAATCCCATATGCTGCCTGAATTCTTCAGTCTGGGGGTGTGGGAGCAAATGTCACTTCTCTGCGGAGGATTTTTCTTTTTTTGAAATTTAACACCCACATGAATGTTAATCCTTCTGAAAAGAAACTATTCCAAAGCCTCATGTTGGACAAAAATACAATTAGGAAGCAAATATATTAGATTTTATGGAAATGGAATGAAAATCAAATAAAACACCTAGAAACCTGATAGCAATCTTGCATACAGGTAGTGTCCAATTCAAGGCAATCTTTCTTGAGCAGACTCTTCTCTAGACCAGGCATAGGCAAACTTGGCCCTCCAGATGTTTTGGGACTACAACTCCAATCATCCCTGACCACTGGTCCTGTTAGCTAGGGATGATGGAAGTTGTAGCCCCAAAATTTCTGGAGGACTGAGTTTGTCTATGCCTGCTCTAGAACCTGATTGGATTCGGCCACTGTCTGGAAAAGTCCACCTGCATTTTAGGCCATGCATACCCACAGATATGACATAATAACACCAGCATAAGGATGCTTTATGCGTGCAGCATGTGGTCGGTGATATTCCAAAACCTCCAGAACTTCCAGTATCATTCAGCAAACAGGGTTACTAGCATCCAAAAAGGGTAATACATTAAATTCCTGGGCTTCGGGGAATCTGATCCCTCCGACCGTAGCAGCCAAGAAGCAGAGAAACAATAAAAGTTCTTACCACATAATTTATTCACACAGAGAGATGAAGGAATGCAGTCTTCCCTAAATAATGGTGTTGCTCCAAATAAAGTCCCATCCCCCCATTTCTCTCCTATTCTACGGCACCCCTGCACTGGCTAACTTGAGCTTTCTGCCTCTGAGCTCTGTTTCTACTACCTTCAATGCTTGCCTGGTCCTGGGCAGGGGAGTTCAGGAATGCTTTCCAAAGACACTGAGTCTGTCAGCTGTCTCTCCCCTGGTGCTTCTTCTTCCTTCTGTTCCTCTTCCAATATTTCCCAGCGTCTCCCATCTGCAGCCTCTGAACGATGCCCTTCTGCAAACCACTGTTCTAAATCTATAATGTCCTCCTGTTCTCAGGAAGGTTCAGGAGAAGGAGGGCGGGCCTCCACCATTCTTCCTCAGTCCAGTCCCTGACAACAACTCTACAAGTATATTATTCCATGTTTTGAAAATCTGAAGTGAAAAATCTAGAGCTGCTCCCCGCCACTGCCCCCAGACTACAGACTAGTACTCTAGCTATACTTCATGCAGTAGTTAGAACCTGCAATGTATCTACAACAAACGCTGCTATTTACCACACCCACTTCCATGGGTTACATAACTGCTACCACCCACGGTGGTTGTTAAATCAGAATTGGGAGGCATTTCAAAAGAAAAGTGTGGCCAGGAGCAAGCTTTCTTTGCGGGTCCTTCTGCAATGACCCTCCACGAAGCAGGTGGAGATGTCTTGTATGGGAGGCCACTCTGATAAATGGGCGTTAGAGCTTAGCAAGGGACCTTCCATGCTACCAAGACATGTAAATTGGCACCTATTAGTGCTGTGAGAAATAACAGCAACTTGTTTGACATAATGAGGTGATTAAATCGGTATGAGGAATCCTGCTTGTCGAAGCCAGGAGGATGTTGAGATGTAAATTACATCTCAAACCGCAGCACAATTAGGGAAAGGACAGCCAGCAAAGGAAAACGGGAGTGGGGAAGGAGGGAGGAAGAGGGAGAGATGAACCACAAGGCTCACATTTAAATATATCTGCAAATCATGGCAAACTAGAGAGCTGCTGCTTGGGGGAAATGACCTGGCTGCAGCTAAAAGAAAAGTAAAAGTCAGCGACGCCAATAAATTATCCTGGTTATTCTAACTGCCGGCCCAGGACATTTTGCAGCTTGAGGCAAAAAAACCCACACCTTACTGATGCCTGCCACCACCTTCTCTTCAGCCATGTTCACCACCGCTGGCATGCCCCGACTGCTGCAGGGGGCACCCACAGAGGAGGAGGTGGCAGTGGGGTGGGGTTGCAGCAGAGGTGGTGGCACCACTGCACAGAAGGAAGTGGCGAGCTTCTTGAGTCCCAGTCCACTGCCTCAGGCAACTTCTCATCTTGCCTCATGGATGGGCTGGCCCTAAGTGCCAGATAAGGAAAGGTGCTGAAGTCCAAAAGATCTTCAGGTAGGCACAATCTGTCCTCATACTGGAGTGTGTGCATAGCAATCAATGTTTCATAAAGGTCTGAAATCGATGCAGTGGTTCTGGTTATGAGGATTTAGAACCTGCATAAAGAAAAGAAAAAGTATCCACATTTAGAGCTTGAAATCATGACTTCATTTCTGTTCCAATCGGTATGCTTCTTTCCTTCCCCTAGATACTGTTGGCAGAAATAATATTATCAGTTTTGGAAAGAATCAATGTCTTATTTCCCTTCAATTATAGAAGATGGCATATTTTATTCAAGAACAAAGGCAGGCTTTCTTCTTGAATACACTGGAGAGTTATCTTTGTTCTATGAGCGTTTCCATATTTTTACATTTTTTTGCTGTTCCGTTGATATTTTAAGCCTGTGGTTCTTAATGTGAAATGAAATCTCCCACCCTCTCCTCTCCTCCCACCCTCTCCTCTCCCAGCTAGTTTTACAGATCTAATCACCTTGGAATGATTGGCCTAGGAAGATAATGTTTGAGATCCAGCAGCCCCTAGAGACAGTCAATGCAACTGGCTTCATAGTCCTATCCTCATTCTTTAGGGACCCATCATTCCAGTTAATTCTCTAGTATTTCCCTGCCTTGCTTGAACCCTAAAGCAAGAACTAATAGTTCAGTTGCTTTTTATTTTCATTTCCGACCTCGTTATACCTTCTCACGGTGCTTGTTTTATTATTTTCCCCTCCCCCATTCCTGTCAAATTCCCAATTCCCTGAGTTTATTATCACTCTAGAATAGTGGCCCACTCTATTGTATGACCGACACATTCCCCTTGTGCAATGTTTTAAAGGCCTTTGCCTGTTTCTATGGCAACAGAGAACAGAAGATGCACTTTGGCTGGCTAGCATTAGGATCCCTGGAGCAGACAAGGTTTTGACAACTTCCTTTTCTCTGATGGAGGATGCTGTGGCTGCTTGTCTGGGCACACATCCTTGGGTGTAAGTTCTATTGAAACCAATGGGACTTGAGTACAGATAGAAAGACTGGGCCTCCTTGGGCAATTCTAGTTCCTGGGACTATACCAATGCAATGCCCCAAATATCTTATCTATGAGAAGAATTCTAACCCCAAATTCTTCTTAACGTGAGTAGTTTTCTATGGCTCTTATGGCAGATGAGGTGGTAAATCTGTTTCTAGACTGTACCATTTGAGATTGCTTCCCATAAAACACCCCACCCTAGCAAATAAAAAAAATTACAAAGCTGTCAACTTTCAGATTTGAAAATAAAGAATCAGCAGCCTCGAAAATAAGGGATCAGCACCCTCACCTGTCCTGGGGACAGTCTACGGGATATCTAACAATCCGGGATAGCAGCGGGAAGCAGTGGGAAACGGTGCTGGAATAAGGGAATTTCCCACAAAAAAGGGGAAGGTTGACAGCTGTGATATTGGGATAGAATTCTTTCGCTTGACATCTATTCTACAATGTATAAACATTTTAATGTTTATTGTTGTTTTTAAATATGGAAGAACATTCAGCCTTGCACTTCCTCAACTGTGGTATTTATCTATTTCAATTCCTACCTGCATTCTGAAGTGGTACATTCCCAGGAATATTACACCCTCCTCTCACCCTCAGTGTAGGTCTGCTCTGAGAGACAAGGTGGCAGCAAAGTTGGCATGGTACAAACACACCAGCTGAATCAATCTCCTGCTGATGTGTTTGCACCATGCCAACCTTGCTACTGCTGCGCCCCTCTGCCTTCCTCAGCCTAACCACCCCCAACTCATAATTATATATGTGTGCGCGCACACACACCTGTGTACTGATCTTGTCTCTTTCTGTACATAATTTCCCACTTTACAGCTCCATCTTCCTCTTTTCCTGGAATAATAACATTTCACTTCAACCTTCAAGGCCTCTATGGGTCAATTTAGGTGAAGATAACAAAACGTCTGCTCCCATCTGCTTTGTGCGCTGTTAGAAAGATGCACTGAGAAAACGGATTGTGACCCGGTAAGAAAAGTGCGAAGTGGCAGCTACATTTTGTAAGTTACAGGGTCTTGGTAAGGTCAGAAGGGGCTACAGCAAGCATCTGTCAAGCAGAAACCATGAGAGGCTATGCTCCATTGAGCTGAAGAGATGGGATGCCCAACAGGTCAAATTGCAAGCACCTTGTGCTGCTCAGTGGCACAGAGGAGAAAGGAAAGGTCATTCAGGGCTTGTTTAATGCATCTTCAGCATCAAAATCAGGAGGGAACTTTGTACTAGCTTGGAGGTACACTATGCTGAGAGAAACAAAGGGTACTGACTAGATATTAACATATATTAGCTGGTTTGGGTAAAAGCACATGGAAAGCATTATACATTTTTAAATTTTAAAAATATATATAAAATATAGAATCAATAAATACTGCAATTGAAGCAGGTAAATAGGTGTGTGCATGTTTGCATTAGGGACTAAAAAAAAAAAAGTGGCATCAACTCAGTTAGAAGATTCCCCCCTCCCTCCATGAACTGGTTTTGAACCAAAGATGATCATCCTTGCAGAAGAGAGGAGGGGTTTTTGTTTGTTTTTGTTTTGATACAAAAATGGATCCGCGTGTTAGTGGAAGGTTTGCCTGCAGGATCTGCCCAGGTGGAGAGTTCCAGAATAGAAGCCACCATGGAGAAGGTCTGACTCAGTGCTCTGCTTGATTTCTCTCCAGCAAATGGAGGAACATGGAGAAAAAATGTTAAAGTTTGGTGATAGAACGCATTCTTTTCATGGAAGAGGTAGCAGGTTCAGTCCTTGATACATCCAAGGAAGACAGAGGAAATCTGTCTGAAACCCAGAGAGCCATTGCCAGTCAGTGTGGATAATAGTCTGAGGAGCTGGGTAAAGTCATGCTCTGACTTGATAAGGTGGATTCCTGTGGTCTGAATGGTCAGGGAGAAACATTTGGCCAGGAGAAAGTCTCCCTAAGCTATGCCGGTGTTATGTATTCAGTGGTCTGTGTTTGCCTGAGCTTGAGTCTGGACTAAGGATTCTGAACTCCTGTGTTCTGATTCAATACAAGTTGTCCAATCACAGAACATTTCAGGATTTGGGCCTCTGCCATTGGCCCTTGAGCTCTGAGTCACGATTCACAGTTTGGAAGTTTTAGACAGCCAGTCACATTGGGAGTGGGAGTGGCCCAGGCTTTCAGAAATGTATATAAGCAGTTGCTTTGCCTCTGTTTCCCGGTTATGTAGTTCAGTAAAGTTTCTTGCTGTTATCACTGTGTCTTGCCTCGTGGGAACCCACCTACACTTCACTGGTGATGAAGGTGGGATGCTAGGCTAGTTATGCAGCCCTCACTAGCTTCCACAAGCTGAAATCACTGCTGGGGAGCTGTTGCCTCAGCTGAGCTGAAATCACTGACTGCAGCCACAAGGCAGATCACAGAGTGGACGTCATGGCCACCCAGGGCCACATTGAGGAATTTGACACCATGATTCCAGGGAAATGGGACTCCTATGCCACCCGGCTTGAGTTCTTCTTCACAGCCAATAAGGTGACTGACCCTGAACTGAAGCTGGCTACGCTGTTCAGTGTGTGTCAGCTGGGTTCTCATCCAGTTTATTAACTCAGTTCTGTCTCTGGTAGGTCAGTGCTGCAAGCCAGTCCTGGACTTCCATGCTTCCTCTTTAGAGCTTTCAATCAAGGGAATTGTGGCTCAAGGGCAACATGTACTATTACATGCTTAGTTCTTTACCAAAGTCACCACACTGGTCTTTCCCATCACTAATAGCAGCTTTGGGAACAGGGGGTGGGATTTAGGTCAGGGAAATGAAATACAGGTTTTGCCTCTGCTCCAGTGCTTCTTCTCCACTCAAATTAGCAGCATCACTGCAGTTGTTTTTGAGTAAAAACCGAACAACACCGTGGGAGACTCTGATCACGGAGCATCAACATTGCATGCAGTTGAGCCCACACACTTTTGGTATATGGCCATGTAAACATCTTTTCTGAGTCAGAAAATCATACCACATTTCAAACAGGTGCAGCTCACCTCCACACAGCTGACTGGATGAAATGAAGCTTCTTCCCACATAATAGGGTCCTGGGATCTCTGGTGCAAGCAGGGGGAGAGAAGACCTTTCCACTCAGACTGCTAATGGCAGGCAGCACATCCAACATACCCTGTGGCCATTTCCCAGGGTCTAAGGCAGGAGTGTGGAAAACGTGGCCCTCCAGATGTTGTTGAACTACAACTCCCACAATCCTTATGGCCATTGGCTATATGGCTGATAGTTCAGCAGCATCTGGACAGTGAGAGGTTTTCCACACAAGGTCTGAGGAACATCCTAACCTTTCGTTTGAGCAAGGGAGTGGGGACTTCACAGCACTTGTACGAAACTGAGTTGTGTTCAATTATACCAGTAAAATATCTCCCCAGACTTCAACATAGTTGCTTCCTAAGAGAAGGAAATCTGCCCCCGCCCCCCAATCCTCACATTACAGCCCAAATCTTTTGGTGCTCCATCTGTTGGATGTTTCAGACATCTCCTTTAAAACTCCTGCTGTTTCCTGAGGCCTCTTCAGAGTATGGTCCTGTTCAGTTGCTGACTTGCTGTTTTAAAGCAATAGTTTTTTTTAAAACAACATTTTTATTGTATTCTGATCTTTATTTGTATTTCTGGGCACAATTCTGGTTACGTTTCCGGGCACAGTTCAAAGTGTTGGTGCTGACTTTTAAAGCCCTAAACGGCCTCGGTCCAGTATACCTGAAGGAGCATCTCCATGCCCATCGTTCTGCCCCGACACTGAGGTCCAGCGCCGAGGGCCTTCTGGTGGTTCCCTCACTGCGAGAAGCCAAGTTACAGGGAACCAGGCAGAGGGCCTTCTCGGTAGTGGGAATGCCCTCCCACCAGATGTCAAAGAGAAAAACAGCTACCAGACTTTTAGGAAACATCTGAAGGCAGCCCTGTTTAGGGAAGCTTTTAATGTTTGACAGACTATTGTATTTTAATATTTTGTTGGAAGCCGCCCAGAGTGGCTAGGGAAACCCAGCCAGATAGGCAGGATATAAATAATAAATGTTGTTGTTGTCTTTCTTATTAGAATTTGACTTTGTTTTCTGCAAATCGCTTAGGGACCTTTGCCAAATATGCTTAGTGTTATATGCATTTTACTTAAAAAGAGTAATAATGGGGGGCAGGGGCAGGGGAGACAACCAGCCAAACAAACAAACCACTAACACCATTGAGTTCCCACATTTTAATAATTTCTCTATAGCACTTGTCAATCACAGCTTGGACTTCACTCATTGGCTCAAAACATCGAAAGGCAGGAGCAAGTGCTTAGAATGATGCTGGTGCTTTTTTCTTTCTTTTTTTAATCCAAATAATTTTTATTGGTTTTCATGTAAATACAAGAACAACATATAACTACAGTAATTTGTCCAGTGGTACATTCTTATTAAGGGACGTGGGTGGCGCTGTGGGTTAAACCACAGAGCCTAGGACTTGCCGATCAGAAGGTCGGCGGTTCAAATCCCCATGACAGGGTGACCTCCCATTGCTCGGTCCCTGCTCCTGCCAACCTAGCAGTTCGAAAGCACATCAAAGTGCAAGTAGATAAACGGCGTTTCCGTGCACTGCTCTGGTTCGCCAGAAGCGGCTTAGTCATGCTGGCCACATGACCCGGAAGCTGTACGCCGGCTCCCTTGGCCAATAAAGCGAGATGAGAGCTGCAACCCCAGAGTCGGCCACAACTGGACCTAATGGTCAGGGGTCCCTTTACCTTTACCTTACATTCTTATTAAGTTTCATATGCAATACACAGTACACAAGCAATACGTTTATTTATGCATTGTCAGTTCAAGTATCCTGTTCACAGAGATTCTTGTGTTGTGGGTGGAATAAAGGTGTCTTCTGTCTCATTTATAAAGGAAAAGAATGGAAGCCAAGTCTTGTCAAAAGTGCCTATCTTCGCAGTGCCTTTAATTACCCTTCTATGGCGAATAAGGCTTTCCAATAGAGCCACATTCCAAATATTATTTACCCAGGAAACGAAGCTGGTACTTTGAAAGCCCAATCTAGCTCTGGGCCTGGTACAGCCTGGTACAACCCTCTTGGCAGCCCTGGAAGTACAGATTGGGGTGCGCGGGAGAGAAAGCAGATCAAATGAATATATTTTCCCCAAATATATGCATTCAGAGAAAACATTACATTTTAACAATGCTTGTGTATTTAGTTCTTCCGAAATAATTGGCTGCAAGATAGTGCCAGAAAGAATCTTTCACACAATTCTCACTGTAAAAGCCCAAAAGGTATCAAAGAAACATTCCACTCCACCCACTCGCCTTTACATGGCAGCTAATCCTGTTAGCTGTCTATCTTGGAGTGTCAGAGTAGTGCTACTGAATATAAACATTCTGCATCTGTAGAAGAACAGCAAGAGCCTGACCGTCCAAGGAATGTGTGAGAGGGAGGGCAGCGTGTGTCCCAATGACCTTGCCCTGCTATAACGCATAAGCTGCATCCTCTCATTGAAGCAACCATTTGGTTCCAGTGTTACATCCTTGCAAGCCATCATGCCATGCTTAGGTGTTTCAGAACAGGGTTGGATAACCTCCAGGGTCTTCAAATGTTGCTGGACTTCAAATCCCATCATCCTGACTGTCGGCCATGCTAGCAGGGGCTGATGGGAGTTGTAGTTCAACAAATATATGGAGTGCCACAGTTTCTTATGCGCGTTTCAGAGTTACATATGCTCAGTTGGTTAGAGAGTGGTGCTAACAACACCACGGTTGCAGGTTTGATCCCCGTAAGGGACAGCTGCATATTCCTGCATGTCTGAGGGTTGAACTAGATGTTCCTCAGGGTCCCTTCCAACCCTAGGATTCTGTGAGAAAGCCGTTCATTTATATGTGATACCCTACAGCGAGGTTGTGCCAGTATATTTATATATGTTGAGTATTTCTACAGTGGGAGAGTTCAGTTAAGCAAGAGGCCAGGTCACAGAGGACAAAGAAGACAGAGTGGTTTGCATTATCTTAGGTAATGGAAGAGCAGGAAACTCAATGGACCTTGGAAAAATAAGTATATTCAGTCTGGGGACCATGAGGAGCCTAAATTAAGTGTGTAATGAAAATCCAGATTAGTCTGGGCCTTTATGAGAGATGACTGGTGTGAGGTGTTTTAGTGTGTGACCATGAAAGCAAGAAGCATGCTGAAAGCTACGTTGTGTTTCTTGCTGGATGTTCCTATGCATCTGCACCCAGAAGTTCAGCCCATTGAATCCAACAGGATTTGTTCTTCAAGGACTGCACCTATGAGAACGATCCCATAGTGTGATGCTGTCTTCACCTTACAAGCACTCCCATCTCCTCCTATCCTCCAAAGACTGTCTCTGGATATAGGATAGAGAACATATAAGACAGAAGATGTAACTCCAGGGCTTCCCTCTTATACACATGGGAATCGGCCAAAGCAAAGAGGGGCTACAATGCTCTGGATGTGTCGGTGTCACAACATGGCTCTCACTGCAGAAGAACTCTGAACAATTTGCAGAGAGGCACCGGTCCGTGGAAACCCATCGCAAGGAAACACACCAACATTTCACAGCCAGGGTCTGGCGGTAAAATAATCTCTTTATTTTTCATGTGCATCCGAGTGGCAATGACATGCTGACAGGGCAGCCTGCCGTCTTTTGACTCTTGCCAGTGCCATCTGCCAGGGGAAACAGGACAAATGGCACTGGAGTTTGCGAGCTATGCTCTTGCTAATAGCTGCTAAAAAGGTGAGATTTAGGCACAGCTTGGAATTTGGAGAAAGTGTCCTTCTCTCTTTGCTACTTTTCCGGGATGCCAGAGCCCAGGAACTAAGCAGTTCTGATTGTGGGGCAGCATCAGGAATTGGATCCAAGTAGCTTCAGGTTGTGGTGGTGGTGGTGGTTGTTGTTGTTGTTGTTGTTGTTGTTGTTGTTGTTGTTGTTGTTGTTGTCGTCGTCTTCTTCTTCTTCTTCTTCTTCTTCTTCTTCTTCTTCTTCTTCTATTCCACCTTTTCTCCAAAGATCTCAAGGTGGTATCCATAGCTTTCCCTCTCTTTCTTCACTTTATCCTCAAAACAAGGAGGCTAGGCTGAGTGGGGGTTTGAACCAGGGGTGAAACTAGGCTTTATTTTACCTGGGTCAAGGACCCAGTTTGGCACCATTCCATGAGCATTTGTGTACACACACACACACACACACACACACACAGACATAGAGGCTGGGAGCCTCAATAGCTCCCCTCTGGAGGCTTCGCTTGGGACAAAACCCCTGGCTAGCCCCCTGCCCCTGGCTATGACTCTGATTTCAACTCAAGTCTCTCAGGTCCTAGTCTAACACCAAGCTAGAGAAAGTGTTGGAAAGGTGAGGTTGTTGGATATTGGTTGGGCACCTGACTTCAGATTCCTGCTCTCCCATTAAGCTGATTGCTTAGTCACCCAGGGTTGCCCTTGAACGATGATGGAAAACTTTGCATCTGAATGCATGGCTGTCTGGATGCTGACTCAGTGTAGATATCCGACCACCACCGTTTGTTGCAGTATAATCATGACTTGGTTTTTTTTAAAGAAACAAACCTGTCAGATATAGCCAACCACCAAGACAGATTTCATACTATATGTATCCACAGAAGAAACCGTCCAGTGAGGCTGCCTAATTATCCTGTTTTTAATACAGCAGCTCACTTAGTGGAAGGAGATGAGACATAGCTGGATGTAATTGTCAGCAACTGTTGCTACTCCATTGACTTCTCTCCAGCAATGTATATTATGTGTGTACACAAGAGAGAGACAGAGTGAGAGAACTAAGAAGTAGGTAAGTCATATGCTTTACAAAGCAAATGCATTGTGCTTTATAAAGAAAAAATCTAAAGCTATAAACCCTGAACCATTCTTTGGAGCTCAAACCAAAATTCAGCAAGGTTTTCAGATGCAGCGGCTGAAATCCAATGACCGTAAAAGCAAAACCTGACCTCAGTGCAAAAAATTAATAGTGTGCAATTTAAACAAAGCCCCCTTTTACTAAGCGGCCAATATAACATCCCTGGGTGTATGTGAGCTGAATAATGTGTCAAATGCCAATTTCAAGGGAGTCTGAAATCGTTCCCAAAATTGCTATTTGCACGTCGCTTGAAATCTTACCCGGAACAGTCGCTATTTGACCATGTGGTTTATGGAGCTGAAATGCATATTAACTTGGAACGAATACAATGCATGTTGCGTATTATACTGTTGTGCAAACCTGAATTATGTATTTATGTCTCAGAGTGGGGCAGAGTTGCAATGGCTAGCCACTTTCTTCCTCTCCACATTCAGAACAGCCTTCTAGGCTAAGTTCTGACTGATGCCACCCTGTTGCTTGTGCTGCAGGGTAAAAATAGGGAGCTGACCCACTTGGGAATATAGTCTACAGGGGGCATCTGGGGCATGTTGACAGCTCTAGAGCCCCTGACACCTTCCCAGGTCACAGAGATGTTTGCTTGGTCCCTGGCAGTGCCACCAGGAGATGGACCTTTCCCTTCTGTTTGGGATTGAGGTTCTGATGGCATTAAGTGAAGGCTTCATTTATCTCTGTTTGCTCTCATCTGACCTTTTAGCCACTAACGGCTTATTGATGGACTCACATTATCACGAAGATGTAGGCCATTTCCTCCCATTTCTTTGGGTACTAAATAAAGATGTCCTTGGTGATGATAGATGAAGAAGGCAGCTTGTTAGCAGAGGACTGGGAAAAAACATTCTGATGCCTCTCCTAGAGAGATTAAGGAGAATTCATATTAAAGCAAAACAACATGGGGGGGGGAGGGTAGATATTACCACCATGCCTTTCTTGTGAATTTTTCCACGGCATTTGGTGGGTGCAAGCAAAGTGTTTGACAGGCACATAAGAACTTATGACAATAAGCACCACCATGCTGAGTGAGACCTTTCGTCCATCTAGTTTGAAATTCCAAGCGAGATGGACTGCTGATCTAACCCAGCGTGGCAGTTTTTATTGTCATGCATTCTTATGACTTCCAAATGCTTTGCTTTTAGCCAGGAGCTATATTCTGATATCTATTTCGGGCTTGTGTGTGAATATTTTGCAAAGGGGTGTGCGAGTATGTTTATTTGCGCTGGAATTAGTATGATTTAAATGTCTCCCCTTGAATGCATTTAAAATTAATATCTGTGCGCTTTGAGATAATTTGTACTCGGGTTTGGTTTTTTTTAAAAAATACCTCGTAAGGTGCAACTAAAGGGATATATAGACGCCACTGGGATTTGTGCCTTTGGTGTGCGTAATCGGAACACAGCTCCATTTAATTGTATACTATATTTGCCTCTTCTTGTGCACAACCAGGAAATGTGGGTGTTCCTGTGGAATAGCCATACATGTCTGAAAAATGGAGAGGCGGGAGGGAGGGAGAGTCAGTACCACCCTTCAACGTCCCTAAATGGCACTCCTATTATAGATCCTTTATGACACAATGGGAGTGGATAGGTCAGGGAGGAGGGTCAGCCTTTACTATTTTCTTTGATTAAAACATTTCCAAGTTTAGCTACTCATATATCACAAATCAGTAAGGAGCCTCATTTTACTGTCTAATGTTTCTAGTAAAGGTTAAGTTAAAGGGACCCCTGACCATTAGGTCCAGTCGTGACCGACTCTGGGGTTGCGTGCTCATCTCGCTCTATAGGTCGAGGGAGCCGGCATTTGTCCGCAGACATGACTAAGCCACTTCTGGCGAACCAGAGCAGCGCACGGAAACGCTGTTTACCTTCCTGCCAGAGCAGTACCTATTTATCTACTTGCACTTTTACATGCTTTCGAACTGCTAGGTTGGCAGGAGCAGGGACCAAGCAACGGGAGCTCACCCCATCACGGGGATTCGAACCGCCAACCTTCTGATTGGCAAGTCCTAGGCTCTGTGGTTTAACCCACAGCGCCACCCGCGTCCCTTAATGTTTCTAGTAGGGTGCCTCAAATCATGACATAGCCTTTGCGTATTGTACCACATGGTTTTTTATTCACTGCAGGTGGGTGGCCTTTGGCCCTCCAGATGTTGCTGAACTACAACTCCCATCATCACTGGCAATTGGTTGTGCATGCTGGGGCTGATGGGAATTGCACCTGGCAACACCTGGAGGGCCAAAGGTTCCCCACATCTGATTTATTGCTTCAAGGACCCACAGCACCAGGGCCTCAGAATTCACCCCTTATCCCTCTCATCCTCTTTCCCTCTATGTTGCAGTAAAAAGCAGGAGCAGTAAGAAAAACAAGGGATTTCGCAAAAAAATCCAAAAAACCGCAAACCTTAAAATGTATTTTAAAGATTATATTCATTTGAGAGGTAAAAATGAGAAACACTGGAAAATAGTGGATGATTCCTCAAACACACATGCATTCATGCTGGCCTTTTTTCAGCTGGAACTCACCAAAGCTGTAGTTTGTTAAGGGTCCTGGTCCCACAAACCTGTAATTCCCAGCATCCCAGACAAACTAAAATCCCTAGGATTGTCCATGATTGATCAAGGGGTATAAGAGTGTTTTGAATGTATGGTGTGGATCTCTAGCTACAGGCTGAGTTACAGCAGCACAGAGGGTAAGGAGCTCACAGACATGGACAATAGCCACAGCCACAGCCAATAGTCAGGGATGATGGAAGTTGCAGGTCAACAACATCTGGAAGGCCACAGGTTCCCCAACCATGCAGTAGAACATACTTGCATGAAATATTATTTTGCTTCTGCTTTTGGTGAATTAATATTACCAGTAATCCATGTTTGCTCTTTTGTCCACCAGGGAAATGATATTTTCTTATGATCAGAGTCGAACAGCGTAATGGCTTTCGAAAATACTGGTTTTTTTATTGATTGCTTTCTGCGAAGCTGCCTCAGTCCTGACCTTCCACACTTCTGCAATTTTCATTTCTGGTTATTTCCCCACCTTACACATTTCTGACGATCCATTTTAGTATTGACCTTTTGAACTCTCTGCGTTTCCACTGAGCTCTGTGGGCCCAAGGAACCAGCCAAACCAACCCTCCTCAATAACAATGTATAACATTTCCCTCTTCAGCTAAGAATCTAAGCATTTAAAGATAATGGAGAGTGGTTGAGCTGCGTTGTAGACAAGCAAAAAGGTCGGGTGTGCACGTTTTCTGGGCAGAGGAGGTTTGCATGCTAATACAACTTGTGAAATTGTATATTGCTACAAAAAGCACTGTCAGTTGTTTTCAGAACTACATGCATTCTACAAACTTCTGCCTCCAGCCCTCTGGACAATCCAGAGCATATTTTGATACCAAAACAGGGTTCCCACCTGGCTGGTTTCAAAGTAGACAGGACAGAATGAGGCTGCCTATTTATGATTACTTTTTAAAAAAAGACATATTTCAATAGACAAGCAATGATAACGGTCCGACAAATTCCATGACCATGGGATGGGGGCATGAGTTAGGTCACTCATCACCCATGATAACACAGGTGGTATCCATTAAGTGCCCAGGGATAGAGGACAAGAGTCACAAGGAGACTCCACCACACTCCTGTTGGCTATTTGCAGTATGGTAGTGCTGCAGAGAGCTTGCTGGGGAGATCATGCATTAAAAAGAAAAGGACTCAAAAATAACTTAAACAAGGTTTTAATAAGAAAAACAAAAACTCCATTTACACTAAATAGATCAACAACAAACCATGACCCAACCACCAACCCATCCCCCAGGGTAATGGGAGAGCTAGGTGCTGCTCCTTATATACTACACCCAAATGCTGACACACCTTAATCAAATACAACTCAGCAGCACCTGCTATGATTCACAGCTGTAAAGCTGGGTCTCGTTAGTTTGCTCTGGCCCTTGCTCTGGCCCCTTAAAGACATACACATCGGGTGGAACAATGATGAACCTTTACATTTAAAGAAACCATTCAACCATTGGCAGCAAATTCCACTGTCGAACAGCTCTTACTGTCAGGAAGTTCTTCCTAATGTTTAGGTGGAATCTTCTTTCTTGTAGTTTGGATCCATTGCTCCGTGTCCGCTTCTCTGGAGCAGCAGAAAACAACCTTTCTCCCTCCTCTATATGACATCCTTTTATATATTTGAACATGGCTATCATATCACCCCTTAACCTCCTCTTCTCCAGGCTAAACATGCCCAGCTCCCTTAGCCGTTCCTCATAAGGCATCATTTCCAGACCTTTGACCATTTTGGTTGCCCTCCTCTGGACACATTCCAGTTTGTCAGTGTCCTTCTTGAACTGTGGTGCCCAGAACTGGACACAGTACTCCAGGTGAGGTCTGACCAGAGCAGAATACAGTGGCACTATTACTTCCCTTGATCTAGATGCTATACTCCTATTGATGCAGCCCAGAATTGCATTGGCTTTTTTAGCTGCCGCGTCACACTGTTGGCTCATGTCAAGTTTGTGGTCAACCAAGACTCCTAGATCCTTTTCACATGTATTGCTCTTAAGCCAGGTGTCCCCCATCTTGTATTTGTGCCTCTCATTTTTTTCATAAATGATCATCGTATCTGATGTAAGGCATGAGAAACATGGCCATGGTTTGCTGAAAACAGTCTGCTGGGCCTCAATAGGCTTGCAGGAGTTCCCCCACCCACCCATGGAGTGCTCCTAGCAGTGAGGCAAACATAAATATGGCACAGCACACAGTCTTGCAGTTGACAATGCTGTCTGGGGTTGATGGGCACTGGAATTCAGCCATGTGGGGAGGCCACCCACTTCCCCACCCTTGCTTTCAAAGGAACAGGCAGCATAGCTGTCAACTTTCAGATTTGAAAATAAGGGATCAGCAGCCTTACCTATCCCGGGGACAGTCTACGGGGTAGCTAACAATCTGGCATAGCAGCGGGAAACAGCGGGAAATAAGGGAATTTCCTGGGGGGGGAGGGAAGATTGACAACTATGACAGGAAGATTCATGGAAAATGGGATAATTAAAGCTGCTGGCCATAATAGCTAAATGGAAGATCCACATGCAGAGTTTGCCTCTGAACAACAGCTTTGAGAGGGACGGGTGGGTGGAATGATGAGAGGGGGCTATCTCTCTTCTTCAAGGCTTGCTTGTGAATTTCCAGAGGCACCTGGCTGGCTGCAACTAGAAAGAGAGCACTGCCCTAAATGGATTTTTATTCTGACCCAGCACAGCAATTCCTCTGTTGGTTTTGCCTGGCCTGGCATTCTGAAAAGTACTAGCTCCCCAGTGCCCGCTATCTTGGAGAGATCTGTGCGTTTTCACAAATAGCAGCATCTCATTAGCCCAGGCAGGGCAGTGGCCTCTGTTGAGAATCTGAAGATTTGTCTATCAATTTATTGCACTGGACTCACCACAAAGTAGCAATGCTCCTCAGTAACAAGGGAGGGATGAAACAAGAAATAGCCTGGGAAATCCAGGGTTGTCAGAGTAGCAGCTAAAGTTCTTGGCTACGTGGCAAAAGAGAATGAAGCGAAATAATTTATGTAGCTCATCTTTGTCCAAAAATTTTAAGGACAGTGTACATAAAAAATAATAATCTACAATGCACTATTAAAAACAATGAAAGGCATTAAACAGCAGCAACAAAACACAACAAAGGTGACATGAGACATGGATAGCTCAGTTGGTTAGAGTGAGGTGCTGATAATGTCAAGGTTGCAGGTTTGATCCCCATATGGAACACCTGCATATTCCTGCATTGCAGGAGTTGGACTAGATAATTCCCATGGTCTCTTCCAACTCTACAATTCTATGAGTTATTGATGCTTATATGAATTGCATGACTTCTATGGACTGTAATTGCCACAGTAATTTTGGGTTCAGACTTGGGCTGGCCAGCTCTCATGGACGATTGCTGCCCTCTTTTGAATCAGGAACATTCCTTTAAAATAAGGCATCCTCACATAAAATTAGATATCTACCAGACACCTGCAAGGAGGAGATGCAACCTTGTGGAGCCTCAGAGGCCTTTGTGCTATCAGTCACCATCTTTAAAGTGCCACAAGACTCTTTGTCGCTGGGTAAGGAATTCCAAACCCTGGTCTCACTAGGGGAAGCCCATTGACACCACAACACTGTCTGAAATGCACCCACAAGGGGGATTCTGCTCAGCCTGCTTCAAACCCCAAGTGCTTGTGGCGAAAAAGAAAGCCAAAAATTGCAGTAGGAGAAAGGAAAAGGAACAGTAAAGGAACAGAGTCTGCCAATGTAACCTTTCTATTTATGATTTCCCAAGGTCAATAGTAATCTCCACAGCTACAAGCGTATAAAAATTGATTCTTTCATGAAGAGATTGATGGCTTCTCAGCTGGGGCATCCTGGAGCAGCTTCTCCTCCTCCCAGAGAGCAGCACAATTCATGAAGATGCTGCTGTTGGTTCTCTCTCTTTGTGTAACACACAAGGCAGCTGGTTATATATATTGTTTAGGCCAAACCAAAGACTCATGATGCAGTCATAAAAGGATACTTATATATCTTCCTTCTTACTAGTAGTCCTGCTGAATAACAACAACAACAACTGTAGTAGTAGTAATATGAAGAAGAAGGCTGTGTGATGCCTCCATCCACATGTTTCTCCATCTGAGTTACCTTCTCAATGAGGCATTTTCATTCTCATTTTCTTTCTTTCTTTCTTTCTTTCTTTCTTTCTTTCTTTCTTTCTTTCTTTCTTTCTTTCTTTTTTGAGGTAGGGTGTTCACTGGGATAGAATGAAAAGTGCTTACTCACCTCATCAAATCCTAACTAGGCTGCTTGTGTGTAACGGTTAGAGTGTTGGGCTAGGACCCTGGGAGACTAGGGTTTGAAACCCCACTCAGCCATGAAGCTAACTGGGTGACTTTAGGCCAGTCACTGTCTCTCAGCCTCACCTACCACACAGGGTGTTGTGAGGATAAAATGGGGGGGGAGGAGAAATGGAAGGTAGACTCAAACATTCCTCCCAAATGTCTTCTTCTTTTTCTTTGATCACTTGTAGCCGAGTAAGATTGTCTTCCATAAACACGGTTTTAACAATGAGTCCGTAAGTGACTGTGGAAGCAAATTCTGGATCCATATGTCCTTCCACAGTGGGGACATTAGTTTCTGGGCGGGAGTTGATCACTGTGTGGATTTGCCAAGCATGCCTTCCTCTTTGCACGTTTCTCCCTTGTGTCCTGAGTTTGAGTATCTTCAAAGCCCATGACACTTTTGGTAAAGGCTGTTCTCCAACTGGAGCACTCACAGGCAAGTGTTTCCCAGTTGTTGGTGTTTATGCTACATTTTTAAAAAATTTGCCTTGAGACAGTCTTTAAACCTCTTTTGTTGACCAGCCTTCTAGGAAGTCATTCCACTTAGATCAAACTCTGTTGTCCTCTTTTAATATGGGTCCCATCTGGTCATACTGAACTATCTCACCTCATAATTTGGTACTCAGAGATCAGAGAGTATCAGCAGTTAACCCTTCTTACATCACCTCCAAACATCTGAAATTAATACTCTGAGCTCCCTCTTGTCTGCAGTGAATCTAAACATGAACAACTTTACCTGGGTTGAATGTTATTGTTCTTTGCCAGTCATTCTGGAGACAGGATTGCGTATTTAAAAGCTTCCTGTTCAGTTCAAACAGTCAGTTAGAACTTCCTTGAGTAGCATCTAATCAGAGAAGCAGTCATTATCTGCCATTTACAGTTCTCTCTCTCACTTCCTACCCCCTCAAAAATCTATAATACAGAGAAAAGCCTGTAATGGGCGGATACACTTCCCAGGTAGTGTGTTTAAAACAGAATTCATTGGACAGGCATGAAAGGAGCAAAGAGTTTCTGGACATGAAGGTGACACTTGCGCATGATTTGGAAGTCTGGATTTCAGACAAGATACAAGTCCAGCCTTCTTTGCTCTCCACTCTGTTTTATTTGTACAAAGGCAAGGTCAGTGAGACTTTGGATGCACGAGAGACCTGCAATACATGCCAATAGAATTTTGGTGCAACTAACCAGTTTAATCTGCATTACAAATGAGTATTGGCATTTCCACTGTCTCAAGGACTGTGATACTATTTTTATTTATTTATTTTTAAATCCACTGGGCTGAACTCTGCCACGTTGTTGGCACATTCTAACATGGGACTGCTCATCATGCCATGAAGGCCCAGTACATTTTAGTGTTTTAGGGGGGAAACCCTGGTAGCAAATGATGGTAGATATTAATTAACTATTTGCTGCCCTTTCATGGTACCCCAGAATCTGCCACCCAAGGTGTGTAGAACACATATTTATGTGTTCAACGAGCATCTCAATGAATTTTAGGAACTGCAGTTTTGTGAGCATGAGACCACTTCCCCACAACTAGAGATCCCAGGGCTTGATTGAGGAACATGCACCATAAAGTTCATTTTCCTCCCCTTGCCTTGAATCCCAGGGACTGCAGTTTGTTAAGCTTGCTGGGAATTGTAGCTCTGTGAGGGGGTAAACTGCAGTTCCCATGATTCTTTGGGGTGGTGGTCTGTGCTTTAAATGTGTGGCGTGCACAACAAACACATCCAAACTATAAGAACAGCAGAATCTTGGATTAAGTGACACAGTGAAGTTGTCAAATGTCCTCTTTTATTTTGAAGAGGCAGCTGGGAAAGTATCTCAAGGAAGCTTTAGATGTGAAGGGTGCATAATTACTGGCCTTTATGTACCTATATCTTTCAGCCAGCCTTCCTGTTCTGAACCACAGGCTCAAAGAAGGGCTTGTTGGGGGTGGTTTGATGCAGGGATACCAAAGAAGGATCTCAAAAACATCCGACTGGCCAGTTCTAGTGCTTTATTAAATAAAGGTGTAAACTTATGCAGGTCAAACACTGCAGCAGCAAGCAACCGCCATGACTTGTCTGCACCCAGGCAAACGTGTATACATTACTTATACAAAAGACAACATGTGTCAATGTGGCCAGAACCTCCCATCAGCCCTCCTGATCTGTGAGCCATAGGTGGAAACTATCCAAAGCTTGCAGGTAGCTCCCCTCTCTGGGCTGAGAGCCCAACGTCCCAGGGACCACAGATAAGCACAACATCAAAGCAAGCCAAGGAGCATATATATCAAAGCAAGTGAATATAAGCATATTGTATATGAGCTCGTTCTTGCAACAACTACCAATGAATGTGGGGTTATCTTGACTACCAAGATGTGTTTGCAGGTCTTCCAAAACTGCTCAACACATTCCCACAACCTGCTGCCCTCCATCTTCTTTTGGACTATAACTCCCATCAGTCCCAGCCAGCACAGAGCTGATGGGAATCACAGTCCAAAACAGAGGATACGAGGTTGGGGGAAGCAGCTTTAGGCTATGTTTACTCAGTATCGAGCATCCTATTCATCTTCCTTCTGAGAAAGCCTAGGGTTGGCTAAGGTGCAATATGGGTTCAGCTGTATAGGACCTTAGCAGTTCAACAGACAAACCCCACAAGGTAGGATCCTAGACCTTTGTGTCTCAAACAAGAGGACACTTTGCAAAGCAACTAATCAGAAATGGAAGAACTGCAAATTAACTGTGGGATAATTTCATTTCCATTGCAAATGAAGTCACTTCTTTTTTTCTTTCTTTTTTAAAAAAAGAACCACACCACTAATCAACTGAGCAGTCATTTTTACAATGCTTTTAAATAAGCCTGATGGTCCTTTTGCTTCTTTGTCACACATCGAGTTATTATACTAGTCCCTGTTAAGCAGTTCTCCTAATATTATTGGGAACCCTGCTTCACTACTTTCAGGCCAGATGTTCTTGGCTAAATGTCTGGTTAGCATTTTAATGCAGCCATAACTATTAACAACAGCAACTTGATGTTTCTCATGAAATACACGACTGTCAAGCTTTGTGCTTTACCAGTTGCTAAAGGCTGTCATTGCCCAGATGTTCACCAGCAGTTTCATGATCTGATTAGGAACAGCGCTTCGTCTGGGGGTACTTGAGGGTATGCAGTACCAGCACCTTTCCCCCCAAATGTTAAAAGTGCAGTACTTACTGTAACAACTGGGAGTATCGGCACCCACCTGTCAATCACCTGATGTCATCAGGATCGACACCTGTCCATTGTGTCACACTTCTAAAGTGCTTGACATCCAGCTGCCGGGCGCTGTGCAAGGGGTTGGGCTTGGTGCTTGAGAAGCTCTTAGTACTGGGTTTCCAAAGTGCTTTGCTTCCCAAATTGCTGCGGGGCATTCAGAAAGTGTTGTACAAAGTGCTTTGCAAGCCCTGTCCTTGGTGCTTCTCAAGCACTGAGTGTGGGGCTGGTAAAGCCCCTTAGTGCAGCGGTTCCAAAGCTCCTTTCAACCAGCTGCCTTGTGGGTCCTTTGGACACTGTGGAACAGTATCAGTCACCTGCCATCATTATGATTGATAGGTGCTTGTTCAACGTGGGAAGCGCTGGGTTTCCCAAAGGCCCAACAACCAGCAGGCACTGCCTAAAGGCAAAGCGTCTTTTGCCAAGCCCACCTTTACCAGTTCCACACCTGATGTGAGAGATGATGCCAGGTGTAGGATTGGTGGGCCCACAAGTCTGAGGTTCCCCATCATGATCTATGCAGTGCATGCAATTCATTCAAGAAAAGGGCCAAAAGCCCTTCCCCACTCTAGCTCCCTATATTATAAAACATGAATGGGTGCAGCTTGAATAGGAATGCTAATCTGTGGCCCTCCAGATGTTTCTGCACTATAACTCCCATCGACCCTACCCGTTGGCTGTGCTGGCTGGGGTGATGGGAGGTTAACAAGACCTGGATTCCCCATCCCAGAGCAAGACCTTTCAGTACCTGCTGCCAAAGTTTGTCATTAGTGGCTACAAGGCCTGAAGTCTGGAGGCATGAAGGATTATGGTTTTGGGACAGGCAACTCTCTCCCTGCTGCCACCCAGTGAAGCCATTCAGGCAGATCTTTCTCTACTGCTTAGACACCAAATCTATCCTTGATGCAGCGCAGTTCTGCTGAATAATTAAACTGCAGGAAATTAATACTTTTTTTACTTTAACGTTGAATTGGGGTATTTGTAATCACAATTTTATTGAAGCATTAAAAATTTAAAGTGCGCCGCAAGGTTACGTTTTGTGTAAGCGCTGCATTAAGCCTGGACAAAGAGTGAGTAAAGCTGAGGGTTGGGAGGGAAGGAGCCAGACGGCTGGTTAGGCAATACCCCACCCCTACCCCACAGCAAATGATGGCAGGGGGGCAGCAACCCACACCAAAACTAGCAGCTTTGCCACGCTCCACTTTCAGAGAGTGGTTTTCTACAGGGATTTTGACTAGCTGAGAAAAGCCTGCCACTCTTATTATTCACTTCTAAGAGGGGATTAATGAAAGCAGTCTTAATTTAGAGGCTCTCCGCTGTTGTCTCTTATCTGCTGACCTTGCTGCTGTCTGTCTGAATGTTACCTGATCTCCCTCTGCTGCTGACTAAACACAGGCTGCTCCCGGCTGCAAACGTACCTGCTGACTCTCATACCCTCCAATATTTTGGGAGGAAAATTTGGGGCATGCCCTCACCATCCCCCATCTCTGTCTCTCTCCTTCCTCCCTGCTGCTGACCCCTTCCTCTCCCATCTGCTCACCCCTTCCTTCCCTCCCACCTCTTACCTTTGCTGTCTTCGGTCCCCTGCTCATGAGATGCGGCGTCTGAGACACTGTGCGCCTGGAGGAGCCTCTGGGAAAATCGGGCATCTTGGATTGGGATCAGAAGCCAGGGCAGCTTATGTAAATTTGGGACGTCCCAATTAAATCAGGGCACTCAAGGGGTCTGGATTCTGGAAAGGGGGACAACTAGCTCAGGGGCAGAGCAAAGTTCATTAAGGTTGTGGGTTCAATTTCTGGCAATAAAAAAGCTTTAGACTCCCCCTCTCCAGCCACTGCCGCCGCCACCGCTACTACCACTGCCATGGCTTCTGATGCCACTGTTATTATCTGATGTGATTCAAGTTTCGCTCTGAGAAGGCATCTGCCTGAGAGACCATGTGTCAAATCAGGGTGGAGAGCACCCTCTGACAAGGACCACTGGCCTGACCTGGTACAACAGCTCCTGTTAATTCTGCTTTTGCCCTGAGTGTAATGTGGGATTTGTGCCCACATCTGTTCACTATCAGATCCCCAGAAAGGTGAACATAGCTCAGATACCCACCAGCAGAAATAATGTGCAATACACTGCGAGTTGCTGGATAATAATAATAATAGTAGTAGTAGTAGTAGTAGTAGTAGTAGTAATATGCCCCACCTATCTGGCTGAGTTTCCCCAGCCAGTGGCGTAGCGTGGGGGGTGCAGGGGGGGCCGGCCGCACCGGCCGCAACATCTGGGGTTAGGGCAAATCCACAGGTAAGGGGGCGCAAATCCACAGGTTAGGGGGCGCAAATTACTTGCCTTGCCCCAGGTGCTGACAACCCACGCTACGCCACTGTCCCCAGCCACTCTGGGCGGCTCCCAATCAAGTGTTAAAAACAATACAGCATTAAATATTAAAAACTTCCCTAAACAGGGCTGCCTTCAGACGTGTTCTAAAAATAAGATAGCTGCTTATTTCCTTGACATCTGATGGGAGGGTGTTCCACAGGGCAGGCACCACTACCAAGAAGGGTTTGTTTACCTGCTCCTAACAAGTATTCAGAGATTGCAGAACTGGAAGTGCTCTCTCTCTCTCTCTCTCTCTCTCTCTCTCTCTTACATTTTTAAACACAGATGTTCCTCATCAAATGCACTTCAGGGTATACGGCCACCATGCTTTTTCCTTATCACTGACTTGCAGCTGTACCTCTTTAAGGCAGGGAGCTTTCCAGAGGCAGTATCTCTGGCATATATAATCTAAACAAGCAACTGTCCAACATGGCCTGAATTTTGTGTATGAGCAGGCTGCCATCTTTTTTCTTTCTTTTTCCTTTTACATTCCTTTCCTGCAGCCTTTAACAGCAGCTGGATACACCAATACAGTGGTACCTCGGGTTACATACGCTTGAGGTTACATATGCTTCAGGTTATAGACTCCACTAACCCAGAAATAGTACCTCAGGTTAAGAACTTTGCTTCAGGATGAGAACAGAAATTGTGCAGCAGCAGGAGGCCCCATTAGCTAAAGTGGTCTTCAGGTTAAGAACAGTTTCAGATTAAGAACGGACCTTCAGAACAAATTAAGTACTTAACCCAAGGTACCACTGTATTATAGAAATATATTTGTAAATTAAGCAATTCTTACAATGGTACCTTTGATCACCAATACTGTCTTGTTCAAAGGGGGGGGGAGACCATGATACTTCTGCCCTTTGATCTTCTCATTACTTAGAGAAATGGGGAGTGTATAATAACATGCTTCATTCTTTGTTTTAGCATTGACCATGGGTTTCTCCAGATGAATGATTCTTTATCATTCACCCTGTTTTGTTTGCACAAAGCTTATGTGGTGGTTAGACCTGTCCAGACTGGTTTTGTAGATGTTCTTAACACAATGATAACATTAGATTTATCCTGATCTGGGATGTGGTCCCAATGCTACCACATTATTGCTGACCTGTAGGGGCTCTAGCTCAACAAAAGCAGGACAAAAACAAAACAGAGTATTTCTGGTATAAAAAGGTATAGGATTTTGGCAGGAAGTTACAGGATATGCACTGATAGAAACTGAAGCTCCAAAATCTTTGCAAGCACAAACAATATTGACGGGTCATGTGTGACCATCCTGATAGCATCATGAGAACAAATAATGAATGTGCAATTAAAAGGATGTCTGGAGGGGTCTGAAACTGAGCATTTGTTCCAGTTTGGGACAGTGATTTAAGAATTAGAGTTTATCCTGCATTCATCCTCTTGGTGTTCATACATCTCCCCATTAATCATTTATTGATGCCACACTTTCCAAACCACAAAAATGGGTATCTGTGTGTGAACCTGGTGAATTTATTGTGCTAGGGTGACAGAGTGCTTAAATCCACTTTAATTTCACAAACCTAAAGTTTTGGTAGGTGCTTCTGACAGCCCAGATGCAGCCCATAGTAGTCTTCACTGGTACAGGCAGAGTTATCCTTGCCTTCTCAGTGGATGGCTGGAAATGTTAGGCTGTGCTCCTGTGCCCAGGGTCTAGAGCATAAAATTGCAGGTGGCCATGAAAGTAATTACTATGTTGCTGAAGATTTTCAATCATGCTGTTTATTATGAGCAGTTGCTCAAAAGAAGACATGGGGCAAGGAAGACAGGGAAGAAAATACAAGGCAGGCTTTTGCTGCCGATTCTGTGAGGGTGTGTGCTGACTTAGCTGTCATCCTCTCTGCGGATGGCCTTGAGATTTTTGAGGCCATCCCTTCCTGGCTTACTTTGTAACATGCTATATCTAGAGAGGGTCTTGCTACAAGGTCTCATTTTGCTGATGCCCACATCCTGTGTCCTCTTTGAAATCTTCTGTTAATGATGGCAAGATACATGACAGTGTATCTTCATAGGGTTAACAGTGCTTACCAAAGACAAGGCACAGGGGAGGAAGCATTACTGAAAGCATGCTGTCTCTCTTTCTCTCTCTGTCTCTCTCACACACACCTGTGAAAAAGAAAATCTGCTAGTAAATGGAGAAATTTCTCTCCTGCAGATTGTTGGATCCTGGAAGGGATTTTTATTTCTTCCACAGGAGGCTTGTGGTTCTTTGGGGAGAGAAGAGGCATTTGAATCAAAATCAGGTCTTGAAGGATTCAGGATGGAGAATGAATACATTCCTTTTCTATTTATATAAATCTCTCTCTCGCTCTCTCTCTCTCTCTCTCTCTCTCTCTCTCTCTCCACACACACACACACACAGAGAGAGAGAGAGAGAGAGAGAGAGAGAGAATGTATATACAGTGGTACCTCAGGTTACAGACGCTTCAGGTTACTCCACTAACCCAGAAATAGCACCTCAGGTTAAGAACTTTGCTTCAGGATGAGAACAAAAATTGTGTGGCGGCAGCGGGAGGCCCCATTAGCTAAAATGGTACCTCAGGTTAAGAACCGTTTCAGGTTAAGAACGGACCTCCAGAACGAATTAAGTTCTTAACCCGAGGTACCACTGTAAATAGAACACATCTTTTCTCCATTCAAGCATTCAACTCCCTCCAAAGTTCTGGATATTATTACAGAATCTGCACCCTCCAAAGAATGCTGAGTCACCACAGAGCTTCTGCTAGACTCTGGAAGCTGCTGGGCAGGTCCAACATGTGTGAGAGGACACACCATACCTATACAGTGCCTAAGTGGAGTAATTTGGTCCTTTGACCCCTTTCCCAGTCTAGAGCTGCCCTCAGCTCCTCCCTCCCTCCCACCCTGCCCTGCCCCCCTGTCTGACCAAGAGCCTCATAGTTTGTATAGGTAGGAACACTGCAAGGTTTATAGCTTCCCTGGATCATGGTTAGATTACCATTCACTCGGCTCTGTTTCTGAACTGCCCCCAGCCCACAAATGAGTTGCTTTCCAGTGACATAATACCAGCTGTTGGTGGGTTACAGAGAGTACAGTGGAGGAAGCTGGACAGCCCTAGTGAGTAGTTATAGGCTCTAACCCAGGGGTTGTCAACCTGGTCCCTACTGCCCACTAGTGGGTGTTTCAGGATTCTAGGTGGGCAGTAGGGGGTTCTATGGCACAAACTGAATCCTCCTTCCATTTAGCACTGGTGGGCGGTAAGGAAATTTTACCATCAAGAAAGATGTATTAGTGGGTGGTAGGTATAAAAAGGTTGGTTAAAAAGGTAAAGGGACCCCTGACCATTAGGTCCAGTCGTGGCCGACTCTGGGGTTGCGGTGCTCATCTCGCTTTTATTGGCTGAGGGGGTCAGCTTACAGCTTCCGTGTCATGTGGCCAGCATGACTAAGCCGCTTCTGGCGAACCAGAGCAGCGCACGGAAACGCCGTTTACCTTCCTGCCGAAGCGGTACCTATTTATCTACTTGCACTTTGACGTGCTTTCGAACTGCTAGGTTGGCAGGAGCAGGGACTGAGCAATGGGAGCTCACCCTGTCATGGAGATTCAAACTGCTGACCTTCTGATAGGCAAGTCCTATGCTCTGTGGTTTAACCCACAGCGCCACCCGTGTCCCCCTGCTCTAACCCATCACTTTATGCACAGAAGCAGAGGTCTGGTTTTCACTTGTGCCTTCAACAGTGTGTAGAAAACAGCAATTCATGCATTTTTCAAGGAATGCAGCTAAGATAAAATAATCTGAAGGGAAAAGCCAAGCTGCTGTCCAAGGCACAGGGATAGGAACTGATAGAAAAATGGGCAAGCCTGTTCTCCTGCCTTTCCTAGATGGTGCTTCTGATGCTCATCCCACCCAACTTTCTTTCTGGGGGGCCTAACAAGTTGTACTGAAGCACCTCCACAAACACTGCCATGTTAGACAGGCATTCTTTCATCTGGTTTGATTTGCTCATGCACAACTGTTCTTCTTATTGCTCTGTCTCAGAAGGTCTTTTTATTCTAGAAACGGCCTTGGTCAAGTACACCAGAATGAGCGTCTCCACCTCCATCATTGTACCCGGACACTGAGGTCCAGCGCCGAGGGCCTTCTGGCGGTTCCCTCACTGCGAGAAGCCAAGTTACAGGGAACCAGGCAGAGGGCCTTCTCGGTAGTGGCACCCGCCCTGTGGAACGCCCTCCCATCAGATGTCAAAGAGAACAACAACTACCAGACTTTTAGAAGACATCTGAAGGCAGTCCTGTTTAGGGAAGCTTTTAATGTTTGATGCATTAATATATTTTAATATTTTGTTGGAAGCTGCCCAGAGTGGCTTGGGAAGCCCAGCCAGATGGGTGGGGTATAAATAAATTATTATTATTATTATTATTATTATTATTATTATTATTATTATTATTGAAAGGGTTTGGCTTATTCCCGCTTGACTGTATTTTGGTGGCATTTTGTCTGAAGACTGAAGGAGATGGGAAACATTGTGTGGAAATGGAAGTAAAATATCAAGGCTGGATTTTCTCTCTCCTGCGGTGTTTAGCTTGAAAAATCCTCATCAGGACAATAAAATAAATCTGCATCTACCACGTGTCATTTTTTAACAGCTTGTTTCCCCCTCTCCTATCAGAGGGGTGATAAATAAACAAATAAACGTGTTTCGTTCGGTTGGAGAAACAGCAAATACCTCCTAGGGATCGGCCTTCACAATCATGGCAGAACTGCATCAGTAGAGAATCAACACAGGGTGCGTGCCCCAGAGGAGAAGGGCAGGCGAGCTAAAGGTTCAGAGAGAAGGAGAACTTTGGAATATAAAATGCCAGAGCTTTAGGGATGGATACGGACTTTCTCAGTAGCGGATAAGCCAAAGCAGAAAAGTGCTTTAGAAGTCGGCAGAAACCAGTGAAGCATCCTTAAAGCTTCAGTCCTGTGCATACAGCAGGGCTTACTTCTGACAAAATATGCATAGGCCTATATGTCCTCCAGCGACTTCACCAGCAATCCTCTTTGTCAAATCCTGCGCTATAAAAATTGGTTATACCCAGGGCTCTGCGTGCATTTGGTACTATGGCTGTTGACCCAGGAAATGGGACATTGGAAACTGGGAACACAATCAGCATCCTGGCAAATGCCACTTTTCTCTTTTGAAAGCGAATGGTTCTAGTCCTCTTGCCTGTGGAGAAATGCTTTGAAATGCATGGCCATTTTAATGGGGGCTCAGCAGAATTTGTTGCAGTCAAGGGCTTCAGTGTTAAGTGGCAATGCTGCTTCTTACTCCTCTGGCTAGCAGAGTAAAGGTGGACACTATGGGGGCTGCATGGAAAATGAAGCAATATATATATAAATATACAGTGGTACCTTGTGTTACAGACGCTTCAGGTTACAGACTCTGCTAACCCAGAAATAGTACCTCGGGTTAAGAACTTTGCTTCAGGGTGAGAACAGAAATTGTGCTCTGGCGGTGTGGCGGCAGCAGGAGGCTCCATTAGCTAAAGTGGTGCTTCAGGTTAAGAACAGTTTCAGGTTAAGAACGGACCTCTGAAACGAATTAAGTTCTTAACCAGAGGTACCATTGTGTGTGTGTGTGATTTTTTAATTTTTAATAAAATGAAGCAATATATAAGTAGAGACACGTGTACTTATTTGGAATGATTCTAGGGCCAGTGGGCACATTTGGCATCTCGCCGGTGGCCCCTGAACTAGGCAGGCGAACCAAATTTGAATCCAGAATGTGTAAATAGACAGTTTTCTGTTCCAGATACTAGCACAGGACAGGCAGAACAAAGGGTAGAATTTAACAGGAAATGTTCACTCAGCTTCATCTTCCAGGCTGGCTAATGACATACAGATCCCCTGCAGGTATTGAAAGCAAGATGGTGCCCAACACTGACATTTTAGTCTAATTTCATTACTAGAAACAAGCTTTCTGTCAATAACAAGGTCTTTAAATCCACTGACTTATTTCCCCCCCAAAGTGACAAATCTCTACATCCATTCTTCAAGTTAAATGTATGATTCTGAGAAGCAGAGGATAAAGGAGGAAGTCCCAGACTTAATTTATTTCTAAATTTATCCCAAGAAACCAAGTACTGAGAAGCGTTGTCACAGTTATATAAAATGCTATTAAGTTTAGAAGAGGCAGATTATTCTTTTAAGCATATTGGGCTGGAGACTTGGGATATGCTGCCTTTGGTAGACCTGGCTTAGAGCAGAATATTTGATTCATATCATATTTCCCTTTTCTTACCATTAAAAGAATCCCAGTTTAATTTATTATGTTGGGGGTATCTCCAAGTAGATAGCACAGGTTCTGTAACACAAATATGTTAAAAAACGGGAAATGCTTTTTTTCACAGAGTATAGTTTCGCTGCCTTTGGTGGCTGTGCCAAAGTCCAAATGATTAGCTACAGATAACCGAGAAGGCATTTCAAATGACAGGCTGGAGAGTGAACTTTGACCTTTAACAATGCTAATAGACTGTTTGGAAGCAGCAATGCATGATCAAGTGGGATGAGCTCTGTAAAATCTATGGATGACAACAGAAATTGTTTTAGTCAGATACTGGATGTCAGCAAGTGCTGATAATCACATTTCTGAAAATTGCAGAAACAGAGAAGCTAATGGATGTTGCATGGAAGAAAAATGGCTTCTTCTAGCTGTGTGGAAAAATGGGCTTAATTTATTGATTATCGAAATACTCATTGTACACAAATTAGATTATAGTGCAATCCTGCACACATCTACTCAGAAGTAAGCCCTGCTGAGTTCAAGGACACTTGTCTCCAGGATTTCAGCCTTAGAAAGACTCTGCTTGTTTGGTAATTCCATAATTGAGAATGTTGAAATAATGTGGAAGAGAACTGAATTGGGAGAATACATATCTGACTCTTAACAAAAAACCAAAAAAATCAGATTGGGAAAAATGGGCTTGGAGATTTCCTCCTCCCAAATTCATTTCAGCTCTTGTCTCCATGGCTAAAATTTCTCATTTATGTTCTAGTCATTTCCTGTCTTGATTACTGTAATCTTTCCCCCAATGCTTTCCCAGCATACCTCCATTACAATCAATTGAGAATGCATCCACCAAAATAATGATTTATGTTCATTACACTGATCACGTTGCATACTTCATTACACATCTCACTCCTGTATTAGGGCTGCATACTTACCCAGGAGTAAATCCCATTGAACTTGATGGTGCATACTTGTGAGTAGGCATGCATCTGATTGTGCTGCAAAGCTTTATATCAACTTCCCATTATATTTTCCCTTACTTTTACTAGCTGCCATTACCATTGAAATGTCTAATCATGCTCCTCCCTGTATACACAAACATTTCCTCTCCCTCACTCATAAGAGGCATTGTTCCCTGCTATGTATATGCACACATTTATATCTCTATCTCTATCTCTATCTCTATCTCTATCTCTATCTCTATCTCTATCTCTATCTCTATCTCTATCTCTATCTCTATCTCTATCTCTATCTCTATCTCTATCTCTATCTCTATCTCTCTCTATCTATCTATCTATTTATCATCTATCTATCTTGCTGTCTCTGGTCAAAGAACCATTTCAAAGAGAATCATAGGCTTGTAGAGTTGGAAGGGACCCTGAGAGGGTCAATCTACCCCAACCCCCTGCAATGCAGGAATCTCAACATGTGGCCCCCCCCATCCAATTTGAAGCCATACCAGACACTGCTTAGCTTTGCAAATGTGCTTGTAGTGTTATTGCTGCACCACTAGGAGACAATATGGATCACACTGCCCCTTTCATACCACCTACAATGAGAGGGGAAGAATAATCCTTTTTAGCCAGAGGGTCACATTTCCTTCTGCACCTTCTTGGACCACCAGCAGCTCTCCAAGGTCTCATGCAGAGGTTTAGAGGAACTGGGATTCTATGCCTACGCTCAAAGTATGAGCACTACCACTGCTAGGTGGGCCTTCCTTCTGTGGGCTGTGGATCCCAGTTATTTCTTAGGGGTAGAGCATCTGCTTCATATGCGGGTCCCAGTTCAATCCCTGGCCTCTCCAGGTATGTGTAGGGAAGTGAATAGATGCTAGAAGAGGATATATTTATGAGATCTTACCCTTCCTTCCTCATGTTCGTGAGTATAGCGTCCCTTTGCAGCTTAAAAGCACACTTAGATCGGCTAGTTTTAGCCTTTTGGTTTAAGTAATCCAGGATGCTTTATGGCAGACTGGATTCTCCAGGTATTACCCCCTTTCCTCCACCTTAAAAAAACAATAACACAAACAGTCTTGTAAAAGGTAAAAAAAACCCATTGACTCACTCAGAACACTTGTTGAACAGTAACAGATACAGCAGGTTTGTTCAGGCAGGCTTAAAATGGTAATTCAGTTACAAGGACATACTTAAGTCTAGCTTAAATTGGTGTCTGAACATTGGAGCTCAGACATTCAGGTGTGCTCACATTGCTGGCTCGAATGAAAGTGGCAAAAAAGAGGATGTGCAGGTTAAAAAAAAGCCAGAGCTTTCCCCCCCACCGGAATTCAGTTCCGGCACCTCTCAGGTGGGCGTCATTGCCATTACAGTTGTACCTCGGGTTACATACGTTTCAGGTTACAGACTCCGCTAACCCAGAAGTAGTATCTTGGGTTAAGAACTTTGCTTCAGGATGAGAACAGAAATCATGCTCCGGCGGCGCAGCAGCAGCGGGAGGCCCCATTAGCTAAAGTAGTGCTTCAGGTTAAGAACAGTTTCAGGTTAAGAACGGACCTCTGGAATGAATTAAGTACTTAACCCGAGGTACCACTGTATAAGAGAACAAGGGAGGCATTGAGAAGTGGAGGTTAAGGGGTGATATGATAGCCATGTTCAAATATATAAAAGGATGTCATATAGAGGAGGGAGAAAGGTTGGTATCTGCTGCTCCAGAGAAGCGGACACGGAGCAATGGATCCAAACTACAAGAAAGAAGATTCCACCTAAACATTAGGAAGAACTTCCTGACAGTAAGAGCTGTTCGACAGTGGAATTTGCTGCCAAGGAGTGTGGTGGAGTCTCCTTCTTTGGAGGTCTTTAAGCAGAGGCTTGACAACCATATGTCAGGAGTGCTCAGGTGTTTCCTGCTTGGCAGGGGGTTGGACTCGATGGCCCTTGTGGTCTATTCCAACTCTATGATTCTATGATTGATGGTGAGTTCTGGCACCTCTTTTCCTAGAAAAATGGCACTGTATATATCTACGCCCTCTTCCTGTCAGGACACAATGGGAATATCTCTTGCAGGGTTCCATGTGAGAGCACTTTGAGCTTCAGCTCCTGTCATGTGCCTGTCTAGCAAAACATGAGTTGTTGGTTTTGACTGCACTTTACATTTCCCACACTAGGACTGGAAGAGACTCCTGCCTGAAATTCAAGAGGGGTGCTACCAGTCAGTGCTGATCACAGTGAGCTAGGTGGACCATTGGCTTGGTATGAGGCAGCTTCCTGAGTTCCTGAGATTCCATAATGAATCCCCCCCCCCAAATGTGGGAATCTGTCAAGCCTCCTCTAATTGCTTGGCCTCCTGCTCTGTTTGTTGCACCCCCAGGCAGAGCAGCTGCTGACCATGTTGGCTCTAAAGGGCCTGCTCAGAGGACACAGCAGCAGCAGGAGATACCGGCACATGCAGTCTCCTCGCTCACGAACTGATAGGGGCAGATGTGCTCAGCATTGATTGGCCTGGAAACAAAAGCACATCCTTGGATCTTTTCCCTAAAGAAAAGAGAGAGCTCCCTCCCAGCAGCAAATGATGATAGATCATCCGATTTTCAGGCAAAGGCATTCTTTCCATGCCCATCTCTGCACATAGAACCTGTTTTTTTCTCTACGGGGAAGGGGAACACTAAATGTTAATGCAATTACATATTACAAAACTGCAGTGTCATTTTCTTTCACTATCTCTCTCCCCTCCCCCCCGCTCCCAGTTTTGAGGGCCCGAGCAGGCTGTTCTTTCCATCAGCATTGAAACCTCAGTTTCGCCTGCCGGTCTTGGTGAACTGCAGGCAAGGGGGAGTTTTTGAGCAGGGAGATAGCTTGCAAAGGGTCATGTAGCCCCTATACCCTCCCCACTGGCCCTTCGCTCGAAATCATGGCCCCTTGAGGCTACTTTACATTTTGAAATATGTTTAGACGCTGTTACATGTACTTACGTGCAATATTGCTTGCCCTGTAATCGGAAGGTGATTTTTCTACTAGCTTTTTCCATTATCCCTGTCATTTGTAGTGCCTATTTACATGATAATAACAGCTATGTATTATTCCTCGTCCTTTTCTTGCTTCTTCCTCCTCCTTCTCTTCTTCTCTTGAATCCTAATGGATTCCTGATGGAATAATTTTCCTACAGAGATCTCTGGCAAGTTTCAATGTCTGGAATAGGGAGACACCCCACGCAATCTACTGTATTTACTCAAATCTAATGCTCACCTTTTTTGGCCAAATTACGTTGGGGTGCATTAGATTCGATGGCACATTTACGTTTGCCAGCAAATACTTTTGTTGGTTTCAAGGTTCTGAAAACCGAGGTGTGTATTAGATTCAATGGTGAAATAGACTTGAGTAAATGTGGTATGTTTGTCATAGTACCCGTCTTCTTACCCCCATTTACTTCACCCCCTCCAATGCATTTCCTTGATATTTTACCCACTCCCAATGCCCTGAAATCAAAACAGTTAAGCGCACATACAGCCTCTGCACACACAGATATGTAGGCAGCTTAAGCACTGCACAATACTGAATAAAACATGTGAACGACTCTAATCTGTGTAATGTATTGCAATCATTGCAGTGATCTGGGGTGCATAACTGGGCACAGCATCCCACCCTTGTGCTTGAAAGAGGAGCGCAGTGGTGGTTGCTGCCATTTCCCTTGGAGATGGATCTCTTTGCAGGCCAAATTGCCCTGGGTTGCTAGAAAGATAACACAGAAAGGTGACCCACTTTGTGTCTTTGCAATACTTTAAAACAATTCGGGTCTCATTTCACATGGCGTCACAACACCCTCACCCCAAATTATTCTGCAAAGAAACGGACATATTGAATTCTGCCTGACTTCCCCCCTCTAGCAAAGCGGAGGAGGTTTGAAAAGCAGTAATAACTTAATATTTTGTTCTCAGATGCCTTGAGTGAAAAGCACAGATAAATAGTTCTTCTTTTTATGTACAAAGGGAAGAGACTTTGAATGGGGAGGGGGCTCTTTTGAAGCAGAGCATCTGAGTCCTCCCTTTGTAATGAGATCAAAAAGTAATCTCCAATGACACGCATTGTAGCGTGTTAATGGGAAGCCATTTAAACTTCAGATCAATATTTTCTCAGGAGAGATAGGATCTGTTCAATACAATTTCTCAGTCAGGAAAATAAAATGAAAGCAGCCCATCAACAACACAGCAGCTCTGAAGGACTGAGCCAGAAGTTCAGCGGATAGAAAGTCAAGTCCAGTGAGAATGGGTTTGACGCTTCTGAAAATGTGGACCCAAACAACTGAAGAATTCACTCTTATATCCATTATGCTTTCAATTTTGTACCAACCTGACTGTGAACACACATTCAGCATTTTTTTTTTTTTTTGCACTTGGTAGTCTCAAAAGACCCTTCTCTTTCCACACATTTGACAAATTCATTCACTTAAATCCTTTCACACTGACCCATCCTCATACTTGTATATGAACCATTAGAATGAACATCAGGCATGTTTGTCAAGTTTATCTTCACTATCATGAGATCTAGAAACATGCTTAAAAAACCTACAAGCTAGCAAACAAATTATCAGGATTTTTTCAGAAAGCAGATATCATAGAGAGCACATTTTGCTACTAACAGAACAATGTCAGTTCAGATTTCTAAATTTGCTTCTGTTCCCTAACAGCTCTTGGGTAAGAAGACCAGGATCTGAAGCAAGAGGTTCAATTTTGGGCTTTGGAGCCATTTATTATGTAGGTAGGAGGCAGTAGGAGGCATGGATGTACCATATTTTTTGCTCTTTAAGATGCACCAGACCACAAGACACACCTAGTTTTTGGAGGAGGAAAACAAGAAGAAAAAAATTCTGAATCTCAGAAGCCAGAACAGCAAGAGGGATCGCTGTGCAGTGAAAGCAGCAACCCCTCTTGCTGTTCTGGCTTCTGGGATAGCTGCACAGCCTGCATTCGCTCCATAAGACGCACACACATTTCCCCTTACTTTTTAGGAGGGAAAAAGTGAGTCTTATAGAGCAAAAAATATGGTAAATGTTAAATGGATGGGAGACACTTGAAACAGAGACCAGACTGACCAAGTTGGGTCCATCTGCCTTGTGTTGGCTTATGGTCAGCATTCGACGAAGTCTGTTACTTCCAATCCAGATATAAATTGGCTGTCCATCAAGTCTGCTCTTGAAAGTGTCTTCTTGGCATGACACCATTGCAGTGAGAGAAGACGGTACAATTCACAAATCACTTCTGGCAGGATAGTGCACTTACTTGCATTTAAACTGACATCCCGCTCACACCAGCTTTCATTTATCTGAATTTTATTGTGCTTACTTTGAATTCACAGAACAGGTTGCCATCACAATAGGCACCAAGGTAGAAAACTAAACTCCAAAGCTATGAAGAAAAAAATACTATGTGTTCTTTCTTTTATATCCTCCCAATCTCCACTTAATGGCAAGATGCTGGTTCAAGAGATTTGTGAATTGCAGCTAAGCATATATCTTTGACCTCATCAGAAAATGAGAAGAGCCCAACTGGATCAGGCCAAGGGTCCACCGACTCTCGCATTCTGTTCTTGCAGTGGACAACCAGGGGGTCATGGGAAGCCCTGAAGCAGGACCTGAATGCCAACAGCACTCTTCCCCACTTGTGATTTTCAGCAACTGGTCTACAGAGTCATATTGTCTCTGCCGGTGGAGGTGGCACATAGCCATCAGAGTAGCCACTGGTGAGCTTATCTTCCACAAATTTGCTGAAACCCCTTTGAAAGTCACCCCAGTCGATGGCCACACACATAGGGTGACCAGCTCTTTTTTGACCAAGGCTCTTTCATATCCAACAGAAATTCCATTGTGTGGAGAGATATAGAGAAAGGATAAAATCAGTTTTGAAATGCCGGCATATCACCTAGCCCTCACTGAACCTGCTCTGTGCACTTCTGAAATGCTTTTGCAAGGAATGGAGATAAAGTAAAGGAGCGTTTTCCTAGCAGAATAGTGTGAGTCACCTTTGGCATTTGTATACTCAGCTCACTATTGCCTCTAGCAAACTAGGCTTGCAAGTTTTTATATAGTTCACTTCCCATATTTGTACAGCACCCTTACTGCATGGAACAAAAGGCAGCATGCATAGCAGTTACTTGGCAGTAGCTAAGGGACGCGGGTGGCGCTGTGGGTAAAACCTCAGTGCCTAGGACTTGCTGATCGTATGGTCGGCGGTTCGAATCCCCGTGGCGGGGTGAGCTCCCGTCTTTCGGTCCCAGCTCCTGCCCACCTAGGAGTTCGAAAGCACCCCTAAGTGCAAGTAGATAAATAGGTACCGCTTTCTAGCGGGAAGGTAAATGGCGTTTCCGTGTGCTGCGCTGGTGCTGGCTCGCCAGAGCAGCTTCGTCACGCTGGCCACGTGACCCGGAAGTGTCTGCGGACAGCGCTGGCTCCCGGCCTCTTAAGTGAGATGAGCGCACAACCCTAGAGTCGGACACGACTGGCCCGTACCGGCAGGGGTACCTTTACCTTTAAGCATGAAAAAGATATTTGGGTCACCGTGGATTGCTCAAGAAGAAAGCCAAGGCAGAATGCGGTGTCAGGAAAAGAGGGGATTTCATGCTGGGAATGATTGGGAAAATGATAGAAAGTTAAACCTTTTGTAACATGATGCCTTATAGCTGGGTTCCAAAGCCAGAGCTCATGGAAATGCCGTTTACCTTCCCACCACAGTGGTACCTATTTATCTACTTGCACTGGTGTGCTTTCGAACTGCTAGGTTGGCAGGAGCTGGGACAGAGCAATGGGAGCTCACCCTGGATTCGAACTGCCGACCTTCTGATCAGCAAGCCCAGGCGGCTCAGTGGTTTAGACCACCTGCGTCCCTATTTAGTCCACAACATGGCATGTGGGGGCACCACAGTACCCTTAGATACCACTGCTAGAGCACATCAAGGCCCATCCCAATTGTCTTAAAGATTGAATTTTTGGACTTTTTTGTTATTTGGCGGAGATGGCGCCTTTTAGTGGGGGTGTTGCCTGCTACTTTTGTTTGTCTTTTGTTTGTTTGGGGGATGTAAGTGTTTTGTCTGTCTGTGTGCATGTGTTCTTTGCATCACCAGTTTTCCTCCTGTAAAATGGGTATTTCGTGGAGCCCACAAATTGCTTAGATTTCAAAATGTGCCCCCAAGCCCCCCAAAGTTGTGAACCCTTGTTATAAATCTGTGGCATGCCCACATTTGGAACATTATGTATCATTTGCCTCATTGATATTCTTTAAAGGTTACTGTAATGCTAGGAACCAACACAGAAAAGGACAAGCAAGATGATCGAGGAGTTTGAAGAGCATCTCTTCCCTATGATAAAACACTAAAGCACTTGAACTTTTACAGGGTTCAGTCCTGTACTTGAGTTATGGATGAAGGGCTTTAGGATTAGGTAGCAGAAAGTGAGAGATGCTACCACCATCATGACAGGGATATATGCCAGTAGAACATTCTACACCACCTGAGCTGTTCCATTGCAGGAAATATCCCATGGAATGGCTGAAATAGAGCAGGCATGAGTAGGGACAGGGCAGCACAGCAGAGGAGCATATTTAGCATCCTGGATGGATCCATGGCCAGGCACCTGCTGATAGCAGAACTTTGCTGTTGCCCCAGCCCAAGAAATTTCTCTCCCAGAGTAACCATGCTGCAATGATAAGGCGTAAGATATGGATGTAATTCAGCACCCAGTCACAGCATACCACCACCAGATGAAAGGTTTGGTTTGAGGCCCAGATCACCATATGGTTTACCATGAACACACTACTCACATAACACTGTGTGCTGCTGGTAGGGAAAGAGGAGAAATTTGACAACCACTCTATCAAGTTCACCATTTCGATGATGATGATGATGATGCAAGAAGTGAAGCACAGCCATCCTTCAAAATTCGCACTTAGCTGAATTTTTGCGATGCAAAAATGTATATATTAGGGGTAAAGGTAAAGGGACCCCTGACCATTAGGTCCAGTCGTGACTGCCTCTGGGGTTGCGGTGCTCATCTTGCTTTATTGGCCGAGGGAGCCGGTGTACAGCTTCCGGGTAATGTGGCCAGCATGACTAAGCCGCTTCTGGTGAACCAGAGCAGCGCACGGAAACGTCGTTTACCTTCCCGCCGGAGCAGTACCTATTTATCTACTTGCACTTTGACATGCTTTCGAACTGCTAGGTGGGCAGGAGCAGCGACCGAGCAACGGGAGCTCACCCCATCACGGGGATTTGAACTGCTGAGCTTCTGATCAGTAAGTCCTAGGCTCTGTGGTTTAACCCACAGTGCCACCCGTGTCCCTATATTAGGGGTAAGTGTCTGTAAAAAATGAAGATATTAGTAAAAATAACATTTAAAATGCATTATATTAGGGGATATTTCTTGCAAAAAATGTGTGCAGTAGTCAAAACTGCATACAAAAATGTGTTAGGAGAAATTCGCATTCAAATACTGGCGAATTTTCATGAGGACTTTAAAAAACAAAGACACAAACTGATGCAGAAATGTGGAGAACTGAATTTAAGATTAGGAAAATGAGAAAGTAAGAGAAACTGAAATGGACAGCTCCTTCCATTCCTATTTGCTTGTAGTGGCATATGCAAGTCAGCAGCCCAATTTACATGTGATAATAAACAATTGCTAATGGAGGTGTGAGGGACATCTGGCATCCAGACCTAATTAGTCTTGGCATGGGTTCCAAATTGGCCTTTGAGGCTGTTTCCCAAAACCACCCACAGCTGCCCCACAGCTGACATCACTCGTGACATCAGGTGAGGGACACGCAGAGATGTGGCTACCAACAAACAATCCGGAACTTTACAGTGTATAGGCAATTGTTCCATGAGAAGGAAGACCTGCTGCCACTGCCAATCAGGTGACCAGCAATGACAGCAAGCCTGCTGGGATTGGCTGTAGCCCCCCCATCAGGAATACTACAGGGCAACCAACCCTGATGAAAGCAGGGGTTGAAGTTGGTGCCTATCAGGTAATGTGCACTGACTTCAAGCCTGCTGGAACTGGCTGTACCTTGGAGTTCCCCTTTGGGGAGATGGTAATGTTCCTACCTGGACTCTTTGACTGCCCCTTGTGAGTGCACAGAGGAAACAAACTGTGGTCTCTGGCTTAGCATTGTGTCTGAACCAGGGATCATTATTTCTTTTGGTCCAATGCCCCCCTCCCCATGTTTGGAAAGCTAAAGATCATTGTTTCTTCCCAGTGATAGTGCAAAGGAGCAAAGCAGATGTGATTGGCTCATGCACAGCAAGCCATGGTTTATGGCTTACCAAGACATGCAAATACAGGCTGCATATCCGCCAGGTTCCTATTTTATTCAACTTTCCAACAGTCCCCATAACCTCTTATTTGCAGCCACGATGCCTTTCTGTTTTGCAATGCAAAACATTCAGTAGCACCATATTATGCCTGCATCCCTCTACAAGCCTTTCAACATCTCTTTTCTTTTCATTCCCCTCTGAAAAGATTCTCTTTCTGAAGAAAGCATTTGAAACAGAACACATTCCTCAAGGGCTGTTTGTTGATGTTCCTGCTTTAATTTCAATTTCCCAATAAAAAATAAATAGATCAAGATGTTTAAGGAAGATGAAATCCTAAAGAGGCTGCCTTGTTGTCCTTCAGAAGGATTTTCAATTCGGCCCTTCTAAGCCGCTTTGAAGTCTCCAGTGGTCTTGGATGCAGGAGGAGATATGCTTTAAGAAGTAAAGAAAGGTTGGAAACGGGTCCTTGGCCCTTGACTGGGAGACGAAACAACCAATGGAATCTCACTGACATCCAAAAAGTCTCCAAGAAGATGATTCCATTTGGAACCTTCTTGAGTATTGCAGAAGCCTTTTATGGAAAAAAAGAAAGTTATTTGTCTGCATGTGTGGCACGTTACAGCACACATGCGCCAGTGGAATCACAAGCAGTCCCCACACAGTGCCACTTGTCCTTTGCGGTAATTGCGGCAGGGGCAGAGGCGCTGGTACTTGGTATTGCATCCTGCACAGCTGAATAAGAGAGGTTCCTTCTGGAGGTAGCACTCCTGGACATTTTCAGCCACAGCCGGGTAGAGGTGATTCATCTCTGACTCTGTGCTGTCACAAACAATGTTGAGCCTTGGAAGCAAAGAAACACACAGAGAGAGGTCTTTTCAAACACTGGTTCTAATGTTTGCAGTCCCACTTTTATCGTTTGTTAGGCATACAGGAAGGGCCTAATAACTGGTATATGTTTTGCAGAAGATCCGTGATGAGATTTCTAGATGTTATGTTTTGCATGTGGAAGTGCAGGTGAGATGGACGCTGAGCTGGCCTCCCGGTGGGATCCCTGCATGGGGCAAGACTGTGCTGGCTGGAGCTGACGGGAATCGTAGACCTAAACCTCTGGAGGGCATCTGGTTGGCAAAGGCTGTGGCAGATATGCCTCTTCTCAAACAAACCTTAGTGAAAGAAGTCAACCATGTACCCGTAGGCGATGCTATAGCCTTTCCCTCTCCAGCCCCTCAGTAAACTCCCCGGCATCTCTTTAATAAACTCTGATGTGAACTAGTGATTCTGAACCAGCAATTTCTTGAAAATGGTTGGGTTTTAAGGAGCTAAAGGAGCTTAGCAAGTAGAATCTGAGCTCTGCCTCTAATTTATCATATAAAAATGTCACTTGGACTCAAATTGCCTGCCTGGCCGCCGTGACAGAAATGATAATGCGCCCATTTTAATTGTCCAGAGCTATGTATGGAGCTGGGTGGCAGATTTATGTTCTATTAAAATGTCAGTGCCTGTGTGTTCCAAATGTATGCTTACAGACAGAGGGATAAAGGGGGAAGGAGGGAGACAAGAGAACAACGGTGTCTAGAAACCCCTTTTCAACTACAGAAAGCCATTCCCACACACAATGCAACCAGAAGGTCTGTCCAAATATTTTTAGTTTGCCGTGTTGTGTGCAAAGGGCACTGAACAAATGTCAGGGAGGCATCTATGAAAGGATTCACTTTCTCAGCATGAATGAAGGTCTCTAGCAATTCTTGAGATTTTGGGAGAGGCTTAATGGGCCTGAGGAGCAAAAGGGCCTTTAATTAATAAGGGGTGTCTAGGCCAACTTTTGTATGGTGGGATGTTGCTCTTTCTTGGGGTCCTCAAGTAGTTCTGATATGCAATTAAAATGTCAAAATTCAATTCAAACTCAAGGTTTCTTTTAATAAACAGTTCCTGCAAAGAACCAGCCTCCAAGGAAACCAAACCTGGCTGTAATATTCAGATTTAGGAGTTGAAAAGTGAGTTTTGCAAGCAAATATCGTGTTTTCACGAAGAGCTCAGCACTCTTCCAACTCCATCTTTGCAGCATTCACGGCACAAAAATGCCACTTTCCAATTGCATCAATATCAAAACTCAACATCAGTTGAGATGCAAACCAAAACAAAGCATGAACTTTACAGTTTTGCCCAACAGCTTTAAAATACAAAGTGTCTGGGTTGCTATCTGGCACTTGTTAGTGTACTATGCAAAGGGGAAGAGATGGGACTTATTTTCAGTTCCGGCACCTTTCAGGTGGGCACCATTGCGAGGAGAACAAGGGAGATGTTCATGGTGAGTTCTGGTACCTCTTTTTCTATAAAAACAGCACTGGGAAGAGAAGATATTCCAGGGTGAATGAGGGTAAGATGGGAGAGAGAAGAGACTTACTGCTGAAACACTCCTTTCTTGTTGATGAACTTGAAGAACTCGGGCTCACAGACCAAACCATGCTGCTGACAAGTACTGGTGCAGGCCTGCCCAGCGTCTGATATCCACACCTGCATGGAGTTGACTGGAGGCCAGGCAGGGGGGCTGCTGCTGGAATTGTGAGACCAGGCCAGGTATGTGGAATTGGGCTGCAGGCTGAAGGGGCTTGCAGAGCTTTGCATAGTGTGGCTGCTGGACTTCTCTGGCATAGCAGCAGTGGCACAGAAATCCTATCCAAGAAGAAAAGAGACAGATTTTTATACAGAATTTTTCCAAAGGCATGAACAGGAGCTAGTCCAATCAAATTCAATAGGGGCCTGACTCCTAGGTAACTTCAACCCCGCTGGAGTCCATAGAATCCCATGCTAGAGATCATTAGGAAAGGAACTGAAAATCAAATTGCCAATATCATAACGTCGTCATGCTAATCTTTAGTGCAACCATACCTGGCATATCGTGTACACTTCTGGTTGCCTCGTCTCAAAAAGCATATTGTAGAGTTGAAAAAGGTTCGGAAAAGGACAACCCTAATGATCAAGGGGATGGAGCCATTCCAGGTGAGGAGATGATGCAGCATGCCTCTGAATGCCAGTTGCTGGGAATGACAAATGGGGAGAGCGCTGCTGCACTCAGTTTCTGCTTGCGGGCTTCTCATAAGTCTCTGGTTGGCCACTGTGGCAACAGGGCACTCCTTGGTTAAATGAAGGCATATCATGTGTGAGAGAGCATCATTGGTGCATGAGAGTCTTGGGTGGAAGACAGCAACCTGGTTGAGCGCTGTTGAGAACAGCTCATTTGTGTGATTTAGGTATGGGTGGCAACTTGTACGGTTATATATACCGTTCTGTCAGTGAAAGCTTTCATTGTCTCCTTGGTGTTTTTGCAGTATGTTTTTCTTGAGTGGGAGCAGTGACTGGTGATAATGGAAGGTGAATGAGTGGGAGATATTGGAGTGATTGGGTGGGTGATGTGTTTGTGTGTACTGGTGGATGCGTATGTGAGGTGTGGGAATAAATTGCAATGAGTGATACTGAATGAGCAGGAGGTACTGTATGATTTGCGTGGATGTAAGGCAGAATTTGGGTGTGATGTCTACACGTTAGAGGGGCGAGCGCTGTATTTTGTCAGCCAGGATGTGCCTTGACAAAAGGGAGGCTCTAAAAATGCTTCAAATTATGCTGTTATGCTGTTCTACTTGGGTTTTATTATTTATTTCATTGCTTATTTGTTTAACGTTGCATTACATTTGTCAGGGCTGGTTCAGCTGCAGGTCAGCATGGAGACTCAGAGGCGAGCAGTAAAGTTGATTCTTTATTCAAGGAAACAGAATACAAACAAAGAAACCTACAGCAAGACTAGCCTCTGTAAATGAGTTGCCAGAATTGACAATCTGGGCCTCCCACTTCGCCCTAAGTCTCTTCCCTATCTGGCTGTTTACCCCACAGTCTTATGCTCTGTCAGTAGCCCTCCCACCCCCCACTGCACTTTCTGTGCTCATTGCTCCACCACATGCAAAACTCTTTGAGCCCTTGGAGACAAGCAGGGAGGACTGGCAGGCTCCTGTGAATCTGTTGTTGCCTCAGCCCCCACCTCCTCCTCAGCTGCCTGTTCTACATCTGCAGTGTTTTCTGCCTCTTCTCCTTCTCTCTCACTCAAGCCTGTTGCTTGTTCAGCATCCAACTATTCTCCCCCCACCTCCTCTGACCTTCATAGCCCCACCACCACTCCCCTGGCTCTGAGCCTTCCTCTTCTGAGGCTTCCCTATGGGGTTCTCCGGCTGGAGCCTCTTCACATGACACCTCTCTCCACTTCTCATTGCCCAGTCAGTCCCTGATAGCATTATATTGTAGCTTCTCAGTTACATTGTTCCATATACCGGTACCTGCCTACCAATGTATATCTCTACATACAGTATATCATTTGGAATGAGGCAGTTTAATAGCTACATGAATTTTTTAAAACCATAGATATACTGTATGTCTTGGGAAACCAGGTATATCTATAAGGCATTTCTATGGTGTAAATCTTGGGGTGAGATGAGATGTTTAGAGGCTGATGTCTGTCTATATGCATAAGGGGTTGAGTCACACTTTCAGGCTTTATTCAGAAAATTAATTATACTTGTGCACAGGCTTAGAAATGGAGCTACAAGCTGATGTGTCCTAAGATCCCAAAGCGTAGCGTTTCGCCAGTTAGCAAATGCGAGGCGGTGTGTGTGTGTGTGTGGGAAACATCACACATAATAAATGCTGAAAATAGAAACTGTCAGAACCGTGAGGAGAAAAGCCCAGAAATAGATGAAACTTGTACTTCTGGGGGCAGGGAACTCAGAAATAAATAACCATATAATTAATTCAATTTTGCTAATCTTTTGGAAAAAGATATCAGAAGAGCTACATCCCCCCAATTTCCGCTGACTTCCCAACCCCCACTCCAAGACATAACTTTCTAGACCAGCCTTTCTCAACCTGTGGGTCCCCAGATGTTGTTGGACTACAACTCCCATCATCCCTAGCTAGCAAGGCCAGAGCTCAGGGATGATGGGAGTTGTAGTCCAACAACATCTGGGGACCCACAGGTTGAGAACCACTGCTCTAGACACTGGTAAAAAATTAACTCATACACCAAACTGAGTGGTTATTGTGCCATTCATTACCACCTTGGGGGCAGGAAACCACTTGCCTCCTAGACTTAATCAGAAAGAACAGCAGAACAAGATGCATATCAACTACCTGGTACTGAATATAGGCATGAATTCGCTCCAGCATCCCTTCAGAGGTGTATTCATAGGGCAGGTAAGGATCAACCTGGAGGAAGGGGAAAGCACAGCATAGGAATGGATCAGTGCAAGAAGACTATCCGCATCACCACTTTCTGTCATGTGAAAAACCCAATATCTTGTAATCTGCATGCCTAACATGTTGCATTGGAAGAAAGAGGCAAATTTGTAAATTTGATCACACGTCCTTAATTTGCAGGCTTCCTCAAGTTTTGCAGGCTTTTGAATTATTGTCAAGGATCTGGGAAGACAAAAGCGCTCGGCAAACCATATGCGTGGGAATAAGATGCCAGAAGGAAGGAAAATGTGCAATGAACAAAGATTTAACCTCCAGAGCATGGGAATATCCATTCAGATAACATGTGATTTGATAGCTGAAAAGCCATGCATTTTCCCCCTCCAATAGGAAATCTAGAAATCTAGTGGCAAGGTGGTCAGTAATCTGACAGTTATCAGATTTTTAAATCCCAGAAACCCCAGAACTGCAGGCCATCACCTGCCATTAAGAGTTGCAAAGAAGGATGCAAATATTCTTCAGATCACTTCCACCAGAATGGATTCACCCCTCCAGAATTGGTTTCTGGTGCAAAGCCGTTGAAGTGCGCAAGACTGCTGGCTTGTTCAGCTGGGCCTGCCTGTGTGCACATGACTTGGCTTCAGGCTTGCTCCTCGGCAAAGCTTTCCTTGTGTATGAGCCTCTCCTCCTTAGGAATGCTGGCAAGCATCCTGATGGATCTGTCAGAAACACTCACAACAGGCAATGCCAGCAGATGCCTGCCTCCATCTGCTACCAGGAGACAGGTGGATGAAGCCTCATCTTGAAAGGAAAGAGACCCAACAACAGATGGGCTCCCCAGGACAAGTGGCTCCTAATGAGCTTCCGCCTTCCCTTTCCCTTTCCCCTCTCCCTCTTTTTAGAAAAAGATCAAAGTTGGTTAAAAATATGCCAATTAAGAATCAAACTAAAGCTCAGTGATTAAAAGTGCATGGCATCTTCTCTGCTTCCAGCAAAAGACCCCTGTATGCTCCAGATAGGCCCGTTCCTCTTCTGAAGAGCAAAGAAATAACTATAAAACCCATCACACTAGGGGAGTTTGGTTTTTAAGCAGCTTAGCAGTGACTGATGACAACAGGATAGATTTCCTTTGAACTTGAGAGGTATCTGATCTTACATCTTCCTTTCACCCTCTCACCTGTTCTTTTCCCATTTGATACTAAGACTGTGAACACAGGCATGTCCATGTTGGGCTTTTCTGGATTTGATCTCTAGAAGCTGGCTAAGATCTGTGCTGATTTTTCACATTCGTTTTTTCTCAGATGCAGCATAGACTTAGGCTGTGTTCCTAAACACATTGGCCTGTGAGCATAGGCGCCGGTCCCTAGGGGCCGAGATACTTTCGGCCCCCCATGGGTTGTTATTTTTTTGAGGAGGCCAGGTCCCCTCAATGTTCAGAGGGTGTTTGGCTCCACCCCCTGGCTTCTCACAATGTCCGGACATCATGCAACATCACACAGGTGATGTCAGGATGTTGAGCTGGGCCTCCTTTGGTCACCCTGAGAAGACAGCGCCTCTGGCTGTGAGCCAGGCCTGTTGAGCCTAGGAGGCCTTGCTTCAAATGTTCTGGCCGCAGGAGGAAGAATTAAGCTTCCTGGCAGTCAGCACAATCAACAAGGGGAAATAATATGCAAAATTCCCAGTGCTCAGATTAAATGGGGACAGACAGAGCCCAGTCCCCTCATTTCTTGTGGCAGACCCTTGCCAGGTGCTGTTTATAGAAGGTTATGGGGAGCCAATGATTTAGATTAAATTGGGGGTGAGGGTGAAGTTGGAGGTGTGGCTTGTCTGCTACATCCAAAGGCCCCTACCTTTACTTGCACAACCCTGGAGCAGTATTCCCTGCAGTTTTTAGCTGAAGTCCCAGATAGGCATGGTGGCCGGCCCTGCCATGAGGCAGAATGAAGCAATTGCCTCAGATGGTAGGTGCTGAGGTGGAGTGTTGTGGTACAGCAGCAGTGGCCCTTCTGGTTTTTCCTCCCGCATCCCCTAGTCATGCCCCTCTGTTGGAGAACCAAGATGCATGTGCCCCGTAAACTTGCCTGCCTATTGCATTGCCATTGAGTAAGATTCAACAACCAGTCCAACCAGCTTCTGTATGTGGCATTTGTCCTTTGCCTCAGGCAGCAAAATGACTTGGGCTGGCCCTGACAGGCAGCACAAAAGGTTACTTCTGGCCTGGGATTGAACGGAAGTCTTATTCCCCTTGCCCCGATGATAATAATAAAAAGACAAAGAAAGTAAATGGCCATTTCCCAGCTTCACAGGCAATGTTTCATCTCTCCATCTATCATCATTCTTTTATTTCCTATTCCACCCCCCACTATCCCCAAAGAAGAAGAAAAAGCCCTGAGGAATCTCATTGGATATTTTACATTTTGAGCTTAAGCTTTATTGCACCAGAAAAGTCAAGCTGTATGTAAAATGGGTCCCTGCTGCTGAGAGAGATTAGCATTTAAATGAGGGATATGATTAGCTACTAAATCCAGCAGGGCTATGGAAAGAACATTGGAGTGGAGGGAAGAAGGAGAGACTCTAAATGTTAGGGCACTTGAGAACACAAAACATCCTGTACAAATCTGCATAGAAGCCCACTATAGCCAAATTCCTATTTGGGAGTGCCCAGCTTGCTGTCTGCCTTCCATAATGAAGGTTCTGAATTTCATAGAGACTGGGACCAGCTTAGTTGTTTTCCCATTACTCACCGAAAGGGTGGTTGTATAGTGGTACCTTGGGTTACAGATGCTTCAGGTTACAGACACTTCAGGTTACAGACTCCGCTAACCCAGAAATAGTACCTCGGGTTAAGAACTTTGCTTCAGGATGAGAACAGAAATTGTGCGGCAGCAGTGGGAGGCCCCATTAGCTAAAGTGGTACCTCAGGTTAAGAACAGTTTCAGGTTAAGAACGGACCTCCAGAACGAATTAAGTTCTTAACCCGAGGTACCACTGTATGTCCCTTTTTTTAAACAGAGGAAAGTATTCTAACTGAAGGGCTGTCTCTTCCAAATCAGGTCTGACTATAATGAACCCCAGTAAGGAAAAGTATTGTGCATCATGAGACTCCACTGTTAGCCCCGGGAATCAAAGCTGCCTCATCTCAGATCAATCACAGCTCCCTTGTGGGGGCCCAATGTGCATAAATCATGTTAATAAAGGTATAAACAAACTTTTCATCTGTACAGAACCTCCTGCAATCATACTCAAGTGACCATCACATTATTTCTCCTTCTGGAGGCAGTGGAAGACAGGAGTGCCTGGAGTGCTCTGGTCCATGGGGTCACAAAGAGTCTGACACGACCAGATGACTAAAGAACAACAACACCATGCCTAAGTTCAAAACTATGTGTGTTTACCAGCATTACCATAATTATGGAAGCTGAAGCAGTAGTAAGATGGGAGGTAGGAGGGATTCAGTAACTTGGGGGCCTTAAATTATGGTTGGACACTCAGTGACTCCTTTAATAGGATTCCAAATTTCAGCTGAAAGCTCAGTATGAATAGGTTGCATCTATGCACAAAAACCAAGCATTAATCAAGTAAAGTAACTGAGACAATCTGTGCTCAGATTCTTGTCTGCAGCAAAGACAAGTTTCTACAATCTTGGTATTTTGAGATCAATTCTGGTAGAGTGTACGAGGCTGTAGACAAAAGAGACACATTTGGATGCACGCAGAGATAAGGTGTAGCAGCTCCGAATTGCTGTGATTTCTCATGTTCTGGCTGCTATTTATACACGCTATGTGATCTCCTTTGCCTTTATCATTCAAATGGATAGTACATTTTAGGAATGGATTATGGAACACCTCTATTCTTACTTTGTTCCGCATGCCTTTGCTTTTTGGCAGCAGACTGCCAATCGGAGGAGAGCCATATCTCAAAAGTATCTTTCAGCATTCATCTAGCTGGCATCTGGACACCTCCCAAACTTTGTGGTCCAGCACAATAATGTGAAGATTGTTCAGGTAGCTAAAGCTGATGGAAGAATTATCTCACTGAAGTTCAGGTCTAACAAACTTTTCAGATTCAAATCACCCAGCCATATAAAGTATTCTCTGTTAATGTAAGCTTCACAAATTGCAGCTGCCTTTGAAAAATGGAAACAAATGGGGGGGGGGGGGACTTAACAAAACAGCCAAAACGAGGTTGACATTGGATACTTTTTTTGTCTGTTGTTAATATCCTGTATATTTTCCCCCCTGTTATACTGCTTCACCATTTGTCATGAAACTATTCCAAAAGGAAGAATCCTTATGTTCAGAACACTTCTCACATGGTGATGGAGCCACAGAAGACTGACCAGAACTCCACCAGTACAGTGGGACTTGTCCACAAGGGATACACAACATCTAGATCAGGGGCAGAAAACATGATGCCATCCAGGTGTTTCCAGACTACAGTTCCCATCAGCCTCAGCTAGCATGGCTAATGGTAGGGATTATGGGTGTTGTAGTCCAGCAATTTCTGGAAGGCATCACACTGGATCCCTGTGCTCTAGCTAGTCGATGTTCAGAACCATACTAATCCTAAAGCTCTAGGATGCTATGATAATGTCACTGTCCTAGTAGCATCTCAGCAGGCAATGAGCAGTAAATGAGTCACAAGCTAAGGGCTCTCTCTCAGTTTATGACCCATCTTCTGTCTATTGTTCCAGTCACATATGTGCTAAATGGAGTTACTTCTTCTCTTCTGATGTATGAATAACTCCAAAGGCTGGAGGAGACACTGCTAAGCAACCTTCTGCCATAAATATCTCAGATGAGAGTTCAGCAAGGCTGGAGATTGTACCCATTATATCTAATTACAGGTGCAAACGGTAATCAGTTTCGACATAATGACAGGAGTTGATACTGCCTATGAATTATTGAACTTGCCCTGGTTTGATTCGGGAACCTTCAGACAGGAAAGTGATGGGCACTTCTGTGAGTTCCTTAAATAGAAGTGTCTAGCTTGTCGTAGCACAGATTGCCTACTCGACTCTGCTAGCAGAAAGCTCTGCATTGTACTTCATTGTTCACACATAAAATAGATTTCTATAAGACAGAATTGTCCTACTTTAATTCTAAAAGCATGGGGGGGGGAGGGAAATCTGCTTTTGTGGTACTGGTGGTGTCAATGTTGCATTTCACCAGCTTATTTATTTATTTGGCAGATTTAAAAACTGCTTCACAACCAGAAGCGAAGATGAAATGAGGTTAAATGGAAAAAGACAGACTCTAAAAACAATACAACCATTTCTACAACTGTATAGTTAACATTCGATGGGACCACACAAGGAAAAGCCTTCTTAGAAAAAAATACATTCAGTACCTAAATACATTCAGCACCTAAATATCAAGATGCTAGGCACCTACTGAATTTCAGCTGCAGATTCCAGAGCGCTGGAGCTGCAACACTAAAAGCCCAGCTTCTGGTACAAGTTAAGTGCACCTCTGTGATACTCTCAGCTGTGCCCCATCCAAGCAGCACAGTTGATGGGCAGGAGAAAACAGGATGAAGTGGTCCCTTAGGGAACATGGTCCCAAGTTGTTTAGCACTTCAAATGCTAGGATCAAAACCTCGAACTGCACCTGGTTTCATATGGGCAGTTTCATGCATATGTCAGCAATGGCCTTCTGCTGTGCTGGGTTCTTTTCAAACACATGGCACAAGGAAGGCTGCAAGAGCACCACTGATGGACGGCCATGATGGATGGACTCAACAGTAATAGACTACAATAGTAATAGACTACTATGCATGGATGGTAGGTGCCTTCTCAATGGACACCACATGGTGCAAACTGCTTTGAAGATATGAGAGAAGATGGTGCATCAATAAAGTAACTGTGGCTCTGACCCAGGCAACGGAGATGGAGGAGAAGGCAAAGAGAAGGTCTACAGAATGGCCACAAACACCATTTCGAAATGCTCACAATAGCACCATCGCAACTAGCAAGTCACTAAATTTATTTACTGCACGAGAGACTGACTTGCACTGGCTTTTTAAGCAGGGTGTGTTTGCAGTTTTATTTGTTAACTCCTCATTTCTAGCTGTTTCAGAATGGATCTCATTGGGCTTATTACAGAACAGTTGCAACTCAAGCACATTCAGCAATATTTACTCTCTACAAAGGCTGTGTGCGTATGTCAAGAATCTAGTGCACATATGCACAGATTAACAGATTTGTTTTCTGTTTTTAAGCATCCATCAAATGCAAAATTGGGAAGATTAATAAAAAAACAAGTACTAGAAAACAGCTATGGAACAATCCTTACAGTGCAGTCCTACGTACATCTACTCAGAGCCAGAGTGTAGTATATAGTGAGAGCCTGTGTGGTGTGGTGGTTAGAGTGTTGGACTAGGATCTGGGAGATCAGAGTTCATCTCTCTACTCAGCTGTAAAGACCAAGTCTCAGCTTAACCCAGGCCTGGAGCACCCATGAGGCAGGGTGAAGCCCCCGAGGTGGGGGCACTCCCACGGGCCCCCCACTCGCTCATTTCCTCTGCTGCTGGCATCGGCAATGATTTCTGGTGAGATCTCACTGAAATCTTGAAAGACCTCATGGAGTATATGGGATCTCATGAGGTTTGGGTGAGATCTTGATGGAAATGGATGCCAGTGCTGGCTCCACTTCTCCACTGGTGGTGGAGGCGGTGCAGCAGGTGGCACAGCTGGGGGCAGGGCGGCACTTCCTGTTTTACCTCAAGCGACAAAAATGGGATGCAGTGCGCCTGGTTTAACCTACCTCATTGAAAGCGATATGGAGAAAGGAAAGAGTCACATACTACCCCACCCTGGGCTCCAGGTAGTCAAGGTGGGATATAAAGGGAGTGATTAAATAAATAAGCCTTACTCCCAGGTAAGCATGCGTAGGATTGCTGCCTCAACCTACATAGGAACAAAAGCTCTAAATGAAGGCAGAAAGGCCTAAAAATTGTGAAGCCATTACTCGCCGAACATCAGGTTTGGGGTGAGAATTTAGCTTGTCTGGCTCCCCAAGAAGGAGCAGAACAAGTCATTGTATTAAGACAGATTGTGGTGGCCTAATTCTCTGAACTTAAGAACACATATAAAAAACCTTTTGATCAAAATCCATCAAAATAACTGGTCTTGAGCAAGTCGAGTGTCGGCATGTGTCATGCTCTTGGCCTGAAGCTGACTAAGTACCACTTCATCATCACGCTTTCCTTGGAGTGAGCTTGTTTCACTCTCTGGAGGAGTGGTTCCTTCGATCATTATCACCATGGCATCTGATCATGAGTAAACTATTTCCTACCCATCAGATGAAGGAGAGAAAAAGTACTTCTTAGGATTGCATAAAGGCAACTAAGGCTTAAAACAACCAAGGCATCATAAGACAAATGCAATCATCACATGAAACACACAATGGCACAATGCCACACTTAGTGGCCGCAAAGAATAATTTTTATTTAATTTACTCGAGAGAGTCTAATACCAGCAGAGTCATCCCGCAGCTAAATTGCACAGCCCTCAAAGAATAAGTAAGCAGACTTGGCTCTGGTACAATGCTTCACCTCTCAATTAGGTTTTGGCTTCCCCTCAGTTCCAAGGCCAGAACCTGGCACCATCAGAGCTAATGTTCTACTAAATTACATTTTGGCATTTTGTGCTAAGTTCAGTAGGTCTACCTGGGTACAATGTAAAATGGAATCTGGCCTCAAACGGAGCGTGTTTGTATCCTCTTTCTCCCGCAGAGGGAGATCGCCGCTCTTATGATAGATGGTGTTCTGGAAAGGTCTCAAAACACCGCAGTGACCAACAGGAGGTAGGAAGTGTCGGATTTTAATTAAACAATTATTTTGGAGGAATTGGCACTTTGCTGTGGCCTTGACTGCACAATCTGAATGTATAAACAGAAGGAAGAAAAGAAAGAGATAATGCGAGAGGTGCTCTTGGGACCGTGGTGAACAGATGGGTCATCAGAAATAGTGTAGCGAAGATGAGTGCTTCGATTACAGGGACAAGGGCAGGAGGAAGAATGCAGAAAAGACAAGATAATGAGGAAAGTGGTTGTGCCCTAGGGAAGGCAGGGAGGGAGATTTGAATGAGAGCCACAGTGGAGGAGGGGGAGATTCCAGAGGGGGTAGGAAACCACGTTTCTCTCATCCATCAAAGACTCCCTTTGCACTCTGGTGCCAGGAAGGGAACAGATGCCATCCTCACAACAGGAGCCATCAAAAACCACCAGCATGTGTAGCCCTGACAGCCTGCATAAGAAGCGAAGAAGTAACAAGTTTTTCTTAATTATGTTCAGGTTTAACTAGCTGAATAGGCATAAGGTGGGTAAAATGGGAAATGGGTAGGTGGGGGAGAGTAGGACATGTCAGAAGACACTTCACAGTATGTATTCTCCTTGACATCCATGGAATAACACAATGTTTGTTTAGTAGGCCCCTTTGGACTTTGTGAGGCTATTAGCAGCACTGAGAGGAAGAAATAACTCAAAGATACAGATGTGTACCTTCCTTTTAAAATAGGCCCAGATACAATATCACATGCTATTCTGGAACAGCAGTCTCTGTGAGAAGCCCAAGTCTCTTCACCGAGGCCCGAACTGGACCTGGCATTAATTGCATGAATGCTATTGTTGTTTTTGGTTATGTAAATAGCAGCCAAGGGATAACTAGAGCAGCCTTAGGAAGGGAATGGTTAACTTTTTCTCTCCCTGCCGCAATTCCATTGGCAGCAATGGAAGCTTCCCTTGAAATGCAAATAGCAGCTTCAGACAGATGTCTGTGCTAATGTGATGTTCATAACTGCACCACTTGGAGAGTTCAGGTGTGAGGAACTCAGTAATACCAAGGCGTCATTAAAGGGGGTGTCCCATTGATACTCTGAATGAATGAAAATTTATTATTATGGCCTAACAGCTAGCATACCATTGATACTCTGTAACAAGGAACATTCCCTTGAATAAATCTAATATTTCCTTCTTGGTTGGGAAACAGGTATGAAGACTCAGTTGCTGTATGGAGAACAATCTTTCTTTTTTGGCGATCACTTGTAGCCGAGTAAGATTGTCTTCCATAAACACGGTTTTAACGATGAGTCCGTAAGTGAGGGTGGAGGCCAATTCTGGATTCACACATCCTTCCACAGTGGGAGCTTTGGTTTCCGGGCGGGAGTTGATCATGGTGTGGATTTGCCAAGTGTGCCTTCCTCTTAGCACATGTGCCCTGAGTTCGAGTGTCTTCAAAGCCCATGACACCTTTGGTAAAGGCTGTTCTCCAACTGGAGCACTCACAGACCAGTGTTTCCCAGTTGACGGTGTTTATACTACATTTTTAAAGATTTGCCTTGAGACTGTCTTTAAACCTCTTCTGTTGACCACCAGCATTACGCTTTCCATTTTAAAGTTCGGAATAGAATAGTTGCTTTGTAAGACGATCATCAGGCATCTGCACAACATGACCAGTCCAACGAAGTTGATGTTGCTTCAACACTCGTAATCTTTGCTTCTGCCAGTACACTGATATTAGTTCGCCTGACTTCCCAAGTGATGTGTAATTTTTTTCAGAGACACCGTTGATGGAATCTTTTGAGGAGTTGGAGATGGTGTTTATAAGTTGTCCATGTTTCACAAGCATATTGTAAGGTTGGTAGTAACAACGGCCAGTAGTAGTAGTAGTAGTAGTAGTAGTAGTAGTAATACTATCTGACTGTGTTGCTCCAGCCACTCAGGGTGGCTAACATAGTAACAGGTCATCTCACTTAGATGTGAGCTTCCTCTCAGTCTCTAGGCATGTCAGCTGAGCCACATTTTTGTAGAGGTGCTCTGGAAGTTGGCTTTATTGCAGCAGTACCAATGTACCATGATAAATACAGTCTCTTAAAAGAGGGCGCTTCCATTCAAATAATGGGTAGCAAGCAAACGTACTCACAACCCAGGAATAGATTCAAATATATGATTTCTCCACAGGAATCTGGGTCTCCAACAGGAATCATAGCTCCGAGAAGAATAATGAATCCTTCTCAAACAAAATTGTGGGAGGAAGGTAGGGGGGAGAAAGCCCAACCTAAATGTTATCAGCCAAATAAATAGAAAATAATGCAATTGTCTAACAGTGTGTAGCAGCAGCCTGGGGATATTTTAACCAGCTATTTTCACAGCAATGCTTAATATGCTACTCTCCCAAGCATAGCCTGAAATATATAATTTTCCATTATATTCCTGTACATTTGACTTTAATATAATGAAGGCTTCTCCCTTCACTACACCAGAATATTGGCTGTATTAAATTGCTTGTGTAAGAACCGTGGTTTTTTCTTTGAAAATGTAGAAGCTGAAGTTCAAGCAAATGACCTCAAAGGAAAGCCACCCCGTCTCTGCCTGTCGCCTTTAACCTCTCCGCTAAGAGCTGTAATTCATCACAGGGACAATACTCCCAGTGTCACCTTTCCCCGTGGGCTGCAATTTGTCTTTTTTGTCTCACATGCTCTCTTGGCTTCATGCAGCTGCTCTGTAGTCTCCTCTCCTTATGCTATGAGATGCTGAGTGTTGCAAGGGGGGGGGGAGGTAAGCTCTTGCTATAATTATCTTCAGGAACCATAACTTATGTTGGATAGCTGGACCAAAAACATGAGCACATAAACTAGGCCAGGACAACCTCGGGGGGGGGGGGGGGCTCTTGAGCTTCTAGCTCAGCTGTGTTTGGCTGATGGGTCCACAAACTGTGCAAACATAAACCCAGCACAAAGAAGCTTGCAGAAGCTTTAGTAACAAGCAATGCTCTTCATTCAGATCAACAAGAGAAGGAGCTCTGCACACTTAGACTATCTACCGTAGGGGTAGCCAATGTGGTGGCTTCCAGATGTTGTTTGACTAATCAGGTCTAACCAGCATGGCCCATGCTTGGAGATGATGGGAGTTGTAGTTCAGAAACATCTGGAGGACGCCATGTTGACTACCTCTGTATTACTCACAAATTCAAAGATTCCCATTCTAGCCAAATTGGAGGCAGGGGAATAAAACTTCAGGACATAGACAGCCTGTTGAGAACGTCCATTCTAAGCCCCCCAGTCTCCTCCTCAACCTCGCCGTTGTTTTTCTTCTTTGTACATTTCCTGCTGCAGCAGAACAGTGTTTCAAAGACAAAATATCTGGGGAACCCAACAGCAAAAAGACTATAATAAGGCTTTCAAGCTTTTAAGGTAGGTCAGTTTTTAGGCCTAATTGCCTTGACAGCATCTCTAATATCCCAGCCCTTGAAAAATAAAAAGGAGCAAAGTGGCTGCAAATCGCTTTGTATTCTCTACCGCTTTCCGGGTGGTTTACAGAACATATTTTTGAAAGCAGCTCTAATGTGTTGAGGGAGTAACCTAGGAAGATGCATTCCGGAATGGGAACTGAGGGTAGGACAGGGCTGAGGGGGTACGCCAGCCAACCATTTTCTCTCAGAGTTTCACTGCACATTTTAGTTGCATTGTGGCATCAAAGTTTTCTTACATCTCAAATTAAAATGAAAGGTGGATCCAAACTCCATTGTTGTCAGTGGGATCAGGAGCTGCTAAGCTAGGACCTGGAGCCCCTGACTCTATTTGCTTCTACCCCACGTGTGATCACTATCACTTCTGGTTCTGCCCTTGAGGGCAGCTGCATCACATCCTTCTTGGTCTCCCTGTTGTTTGTGGGGTGACATTGCCCACCCACCTGTCTGCTGATTGGGCAAATATGTTAATTTTTGTTTCCTTTGGTTTCTCTTTTTCCAGTCTTCAGTTCTTCACATTTCCACATTTTTGCTTTTTTTTTAAAAAAAAGCTTCCCTTGAAAATTCATCCGTATTTTAGTGCAAATTTGCAAGAATAGGTGGAGAATGGTTCAGCTGGAAGCCAGGGGCTCAACCTGTGCTCTGCATACACAAAGCTCCTCTGTTGCTTCAGCAGGGAACAACCTCAGCCCTATATGATAGTAGCACTACTGCCTCCTGATGGCGAGGCTCGCCCATACTGGAAGGTGCTGCTTTGCTGAAAGGAACCCAGCTCTCTTCATTGGTCTCTTACTGTCCCAGAGTGGGGGAGTCTCTGGTTTCACTGAGTCCCCCATGGAGTCCTCTGAGTGAGGATGGCAGTGCCACATCCTCCGGTTAGGTGGGACATAGGTACTGCAGGTTTGTCAGGTAGCAACACGTCTGGAGCAAGCCCTGTCTGCCCTTTGGCCTTCCTTATCAGAGGCCTCCACTTCATCAGCCGAAGAGGACTTCTGCCACCTAGCATAGCATTGCCACAACAGCCAGTATTATCCTGCACCCTTTCCCCTAGCAGAAGCATTTTTGTAAACATCATTTGCTTGGAGAACTGTGCTACAAAATTCAGGGGAGTGTGAATTTTGAAGGATAATCATGTGTCAGTTTGCCTATGGGTTTGAGAAGTGCAGACTGAAATGCGAACAAAACCAATCCCCCCCACACACCCTAATTTCTTGCTGAAGCAGCCCCACCTTTCTGTCTGAGACCGAGGAGTTGAACAAACAGCTCCTGTTATTTATACGAATGACAAAACCTAAGGATTCATATAGCGATATTGCTCTGGGTTTTCAAAGCAAGTCAATAAGAGACCAGAATTCATAGTTGGAAGATGAGCGCCTAACTTGGTCCTCCGTTTGAAGTGTGTCTACTGCGTGGGTGGGGAGAGGTCTCATTGCCACTCTTCTGCTCTTCATTGAAAGCGGGTCAATCTGTTTAACACTTGTTAAAGAAAAGAAGGCTCTGAAGGTCTTATTTTAGCTTCCTGACCGTGTTCTTTTGAAATGCGAGGCCTGACCCAACTTGACCCCCTTTGGAGGCTTTCATCTCATACAGTTCTCCAACAACAGGGAGATCTTGCCCTACATCATTATGGACCAATTTTGAACTTGAACCAAATATAGGCCCACAGTTGGAGCAAAGTGGTTCTAGAGTAGATACACAGCTTCTACAGCAGAAGGCTGACTATTGCTTGTGAGGAGACATGCCCCACCTGCTTTTAATCATGCTATCTGCTGTTGCCTCTTCAGTCAAATACATTAAGAAACCTCCCATTTACCCAATATTCTCTTGTTTACATGCTCAGAGAATAGTTATATTTCTCAGGGTATTTCTCAAAATTTTGGAGATATGGAAATCAGAAACCCCCACCCCCCACATCAGGCTAACTACTCAGATGCTGGAGAGTTGTTATTGCTTGCTATTACTTGGTTGCTAGTTTGAGCGGTCTAAATTTGATTAATTGAACTTAATGGTGGTGGAGGGGAAGGATATGAATTTATTTGTTTCAGGGCCAAGACTTCACAAAGTAAAATATAAAACCACAACATCTGATGAAACTAGAGGCACCAAACACAGCAGCAGAAGTATAGTATACTTGCAAGGGCAGGGAGAAAAGTCTCAGAACAGATAGGTCTTTAACTTCCACTTGGGATGGTAGGGTGATTTGAATCTCAACTGGAATAGAACTCCACAAGGGCAGAGCCACCACCAAAAAGGCCCCATCTCTCATGCCCAGCAGTCTAAACAAGGTAGCAAACCTTCATGTCATATGGAAACAAAAGAGTCTTGTGTCACCTTAAGGAAGAGAAGATATATTATGGCTGTTTTCTTTACAGTCTATGAAACTGTAATGAAAAAAATAAATCTAGTACAGTGGTACCTTGGTTTGCATACGTCTTGGTTTGCATACGTTTTGGATTACAAACACGTTAAACCCGGAAGTGTGTGTCGTGTCCCAGTTTGCAACCTTTTTGGATTACAACCCTTTTTTTTTGGATTAAGAACAAAACATTTTTGGAGGCCCCATTGGCGAAAGCACGCCTTGGGTTACAACCTGTTTTGGTTTAGAAACGGACCTCCAGAACGGATTATGGTTGTAAACCAAGGTACCGATGTAGTCTTTAAGAAGCTATCAGACTTTCTGCGTTTTCTTCTGCTACAGACTAATATGGCTACCTCTATGGATTGGGTGATCCAGGTATGCTTATTGGGGAGCTGGGACTGGTGATAGCTTCCTGGCCTGTGTTCACTTGGAGACAAGCTTGGAGTTGCTACTACGTAACATGTGATGCAGCAATCACTGGTTCCTAAAAAAAAAAATCCCTTTTAATAGTCACTCAGTTGATTTGAGTTCCCTGATTCCTGCCAACCTTCTGAGTCAGACTTGGGTATTAAGAGAGGCACCATTTTGCAGCACATTGTCTTTTCAAACAACAGAGACACCCATCTCCCCCACCCAAAGCAAATTGTGAGCAAAATGGAGATCAGCACATTTTCTCCCTCCAGGAGAATTGACTTTAATGATCTGGACAACTTGAAAGGCTTCTGCTGTGGGAGAAGTAAATATTCATGACAGATACATTTTAAAAGTCTTTGAGAAACCGCATCACACAGCAGGTGCTGCATTTTTCAGAAGGTCCTTTTCCTTACTTCCCAGCCATTTTTTTTCTTCAAAAAAGTGTGTGTGTGTGTGTGTCTACAATGCTCATATTTAAAAGGCAGCACTTGAGGCTCTTCCTCTTATTGTTGGCTGGCTTAATACAAATACTGCTAATATACTAATAATGAATAATTAAATCAAAGAAGATAAATTATCCTGAGCATTTATAGCACTTGCATGGTAGGAGTGAACAGCAGGCAAGTTGTGTTAATATCTCCTGATACAGGAGAAGCTCTGCAGAGCAATCTTTGAGAAATTGCCCAGAAGCTGGAAAAGATTTATCTGAAAACAAAGGTATAAATGCTGAGGCCTCTGGCTGATGTTACTTCTTTCTGTACATGCAATCTTAAAACTCATATCTTAGGGCTAAACTAGATGTTAACAGTGGCAAAGGTGTGACCGTTTTCAAAAAAGTGCAGGAAATACATCTGGTTCCCCCTTCCTCTTCTGTATCAACTAGCAAAGGCAACCTTGGGTCACTCATGACATGTGTGTTTCACCCTCATGAGCAGACCTCAGTGCGGACAGCAGGCCTGGTCATCTGTTTATTTCATAGAATTGTATTCATAGAATTGCAGAGTTTGAAGGAAGCATGAGGGACATCTAGTCCAACTCCCTGCAGCGCAAGAATTTTTTGTGCAATGTGGGACTCAAACCCATGATCTTGAAATGAAGAGTCTCTTAAGAGGCTCATGTTCTCCTGACTGAGCTAGCCTTAAGACCTTGTTGAACATTCTGATGTCACACAAGTCACAAGGTATAAATTCTCCTTCAATATTCCACAGGGGAGAATGAGAACAAAATGCGTGGCAACCGTTTTTTGCGGCAGCCAGATATTAACTGCAATGTCTCATTTGGTCTATGAATGCTTGCAAAAGTCACTTTAGAAGTATTTCTTTCAAATGTAAGTTTAGTTTTGCTTTTAACTCCTGGTAAAACCAGGAGCAGAAATCCCAGCATTGAGTTTGCCATATGTGGGTCATTGCTATGAAATAGTTGAATGTATGTGCCTGTCCTACATTATGTTATGTTTATGTACATGAAGGGATGGGTGGATCTGTCAGTTCTGTTTCGTCTTCATTTCACATCCCCCCCCCCAGTCTTCAGTTCTCCCATATGTGGTTTCTTTTTTTTTAAGTCTTCATGAAAAGCCCTCTTTTCTTTTCTTCTGCAAACATATACATATTTGTATGCAATTTTGCCTAACAGACACCTTTTCTGCAGTGCAATTCCCCCTAATATAATGCATACTTGCATGTTATTTTCACGAATATGTGCAAATTTTGTGCACACTTTCCCATAGTATATGGGTTTTTGTATATGGATAGGCTGAGAAACTGCATTGCAAAATTCAGAGAAGTGAAAATTTCAAAGGACAGGTCTTGGTGCTCACATTGCTTCAGAAAGTGCAGATCAAGTAAACTTGCCTTTAAATGTGAACTGAATCAAATTTCTCCCCCACCTCTATGTACATCTTAAAATAAAGTTGGAAACAGTCATGAGTGTTTTGGGAGTCACATAAGGGACACACTCCTATGTCTTGAGTTTCTAAAGGCCAAGTTTTTATTTTTAACTGTGTTTGTTGAAAGTGACATTTTAAAAAATGAAACTTTGAGGAGAAGTTAAGAAAGTAAAAGCAAAACACAGCTCACTCACTTATTAACACCTTCTAATCCAGATGGCCTGACTTTCTGTCCTATAGTTTGTAGGGGCAGGGATAGAAAACACCTGAAATAGGTCATGTTTCTCTTTATTTTCCTGAGATGGGCTGCAAACCCACACTCATTCTCAACCTGCCATTGTTCTTGTTGAATCCACCCACTGGGGTATTTTTTATTTTTTTTTGGCAAAATATTGAAATAAAAGGCTCGATTTCTATGACTAATAATGTTTCAGGAGGCTTGGCTGGCAGTTACCTTGGTCCTCATAATGACTTTGATAGCAGCTTCAAATTCCTCTGAATTATTGTAGTCCACTGTCCACACATGGGGTTTCCCTATAAAATCCTCTGCATAGGGATGCTGGGAGGGTACCTAAAATACAGGAAGGAAACATAATACTTCCTGCAGGGGGCACTGTGGCTGCAAGCATTTCAGAAAACAAAGCAAAGCGTGAGGATCAGAAATGGCAATAAGGAAATAAAGGAAAATGAGTGGAGCTTATATATAGTACAAACTTCTTTAAGCCATGGAAGAAATATTCATTTTCAGACATGTACTAATTCAGGTAGAACCATCTTCTCAGATCCCTGTACATGATGTGGCTGCCTCACCCTTCCCTCATGCACCTATATACATATTACAAGGTATGTACTTATTCTTATTATAATTTTATCATGGCAAAGTGACATTTGAAGCAGCTCTCCTTCATTCTCACAACAGCTCACCTGTACAGGTCCCCCCCTCTAATATTTTTACAAATGAGGGTACTGAGGCTGGAAGAGAACAACAGGCATTATGAACTACTACATCCCATCAGTGCAAGGATTTCTTAAGCAACAGGAACCTCCTCCCCTCTTTCTCCCCGATGCACATGCCCTACACAAATCTACCCCAGAGGGTTGGAGATAATCTTAGAACAGATTTAGGGGGCATGAACTGGGGGAGGGGGGAGAGGTGGAGATAATGTTTTGTTGACCATGGTGAAATCTTCACACTGATGGAATGAGGGACTTAGCACTAGGTTGAATACCACCCAATGTACTCCTGTTCCAAATCGAAGGTCATAATCCTACCCCCTAGAACACACTGGTTCTCTGAAAGGCTGGTACATTTACAGTGGGGTACAGTGGGGGATGCAGGTGGCGTTGTGGGTTCAACCACAGAGCCTAGGACTTGCTGATCAGAAGGTCGGCAGTTCAAATCCCCGCGACGGTGTGAGCTCCCATTGCTCGGTCCCTGCTCCTGCCAACCTAGCAGTTCGAAAGCACACCAAAGTGCAAGTAGATAAATAGGTACTGCTCCGGCGGGAAGGTAAACGGTGCTTCCGTGCTCTGCTCTGGTTCGCCAGAAGCGGCTTAGTCTTGCTGGCCACATGACCCAGAAGCTGTACGCCAGCTCCCTCAGCCAATAAAGTGAGATGAGCACCGCAACCCCATAGTCTGCTATGACTGGACCTAATGGTCAGGGGTCCCTTTACCTTTACGAGAGCTGAAAATAATGCCAATATATTTCACATCTGGCAAGCAATGTGACCCTTTGGTTTCAGAAAATACATGGGTAGACAAGTCTAAGAAGCCTGGGACACAAATTTTCACAGCCCTTTGGCAGCTATGGTGGCTCATTTGCCAGAAATAATGTATGTATGGAAGTGTATACTCAATTCTGACCAAACTAAGCCTTCTGATGTATATTTTGCTCTAGGGGGTTTAGTTTATTCAGAATTGAGTATACACATCCAGAGTTAATGCTAAATACTATACTTCTGGTAAATCAGCCACCGTAGCAGAAAGAGGGCTGTGAAAATTTGTGTCCTGGGCCTTTTAGACTCGTCAACCCAAGTACTATCTGAAACCCAAGGGGCACATTGCTTGCCAGATGTGAACTTTTTTCAGCACTCCTACCCCACTGTTAGAGCGGTGATGAAGCTGCAAGTATGTCAGGGATGGTGGACTTGTGGCTCTCCGGACACTGCTGCTGGACTACAATTCCCATCACCCCTGACCTGTCTAGCAACATCTGGAGGGCCACAGGCTGCCCATCCCTGCTTTAGAAATACCTAGATCAATTAGGCTCAGCTCTAAGATCTTTGCTGCACAATTTCAGAGCAGGCTTACCTCTCTCGATGTAGGCTTCCCTCTGAAGAATTCATGATTGAGTGAACTGTGGGGTGGGTTGAAACGAGCCTGCAGGAAAACACACCCATTGGCTATTGCTTCCAAGGGGGCGGGGCCCTCATAGGGGAAACCAAACCCAATGAAAAGCTGCAAAGAGAAAATTCAGATATTTCAGGCATCTTTGGCAACCACACTATTTTAAAGCTATTTCAGTTATTTGTTTAACCCTTCAGTTCTTTGCCATGGGAGTTAATGGTCTACCAATCCTTTGCTTGGCATTTTAACCTGTTGGCTGAAAGTCCCACAATTAATCCAGTACCAACAACATGTGTCATTTAAGAGGACAACAGTTGAATGGACACGTGGCCCAGACAGCCTCTACTCATTTGCATGTTTCAGTAGTCACTAATTAACAATTTGCATATAATTTTAACGAACATGGCAGATAGCAAATGATAGTCTTTGAACATGTTGCAGTTTCATTCTTCTACTTAACAATATTCTTTATTCAGAAATATTGTTTCCTTTGTATGAAAATATTTGAATTAGCCCAGGAAACTAGGGGTGGAGCTAAGAACCTTTTATTATTATTATTTTTAATTTAGACAGTCATAGGAGTTGAAATTGGTGAATTTGGGATTGGGCTTGTCTCTTATCCTTTAGCATGTTCCTGTCATTTTGTAAAATACATTAAGGTGGCTGATGCCAATTGGGACTGGTAGGGTGGAAGGCAGGAGGACTAGAAGTAGGTGGCACCAGAGCCAATGACAAGCACAGCCAACTCATTCTAGCCTTGTTCCCATCCTCCTCCCTGCTGAGATCTACAAAGAATCAACTCTGAGACTAAGGAGGAGGAAACTGGCAGGTAGTGCCAGCCACTCGACTGGCTGTTGTAAATTAGAAGGTGGGCAGCTGAGAGTTTGGTTGAAGGTAGACAGGCAGTGCTCCAGTTGCTCCACTGGTAAAATAAATACAATAAATCTCTGTATCCACATGGGGTGTCCCTGCACAAGCTTTTCTGGCCTACCCTCTTTCTTTCCCTTGGGAAGAGGTGGCACACGGCTGTTTTGAGCAACGTGCTTCCATGAGCAACACCACCAATAAGTGTTTTGTTTTGTTTTGTTTTGTTTCGTTGGCATATGGAGGTTCACCTTACTGGGAGAAATGAACCCCAGAGTATATGGTCAAATCTGCCTTTGCAATTGTTTATCAAGATGCTGCAAAAGAACTGTTGGTTATTTTATCTATTTGATCGTTGAGTGAGTAATTTGAGTGAGTGACACTTGAGTGAGTAATTTATATCCACCATCATCAATACCAAGCGACATCCCAGAGCAGCTTAAGCTAAGAAGAATAAGTTTCAATAATACAATAATAAAAAACCAGCACAACAATTTTAAAGTAGGTTCAGGTGATTAAGAGGCCTGGGGAAATACAATTAAAATGCCATTTCCCGGCACCAAAACCCATCAAGGTGAGGACCTGGGCAAGGCTCCCTGGGGAGGACATAACAGACAGGTGAGTGCCACCACCTCAGAGGGTTGGGGCAGCGGTGGAGCAAGCCAATCGGGCACCTGGGTGGCACAAATGCCCTGCACCCAGGGGTGGAGCCAGCTGCCCATGGGGCAGGGCGAGCTGGGGCAGGATGCTCCGTGAGGCCTTTGAGGAGTTTGCCTGCCTTCTCCCACTCCCGAGCTGGGGGGGAGCAGACTGTTTGGGGCACCGCGGAGCCTGTGGGTGCCCAAGCCACCATGTCACTCCCAGGAGAGACATGTGGCTCGGGTGCACTGCAGGCCCTGCAGTGAGTGCCGCCTGGCATTTTGTCACCCCCTCAGTGGTGACACCGGGGGTGGACCACTCCACTGCACCCCCCTTCCTCTGCCCCTGGGTTTGGGCACACAGAAGACAGCTTTAGTCAAGGTCTTTCAAGTGAGTGCTGAACTTTAACTGGATTGTGCCCAATTTAGATCATTGTGGGGTGTGAGGAGGGAAATGGGAGGAGGTTTGACAAAGGATTTGGAGGAGGGATTCAAGCTCCATTCCTACACTGAAAGTAAAAACCATTCTGAAGTCGCTAAAGACATGAGCAAGTCACAGAAAATAATGTGTAGACACCTGAGACTTTTAAATGTTCATGGACAGAAAATGGAGGACGAACCTAATAAATTCTTTGTTGCAATTATATGCTTCAGTGAATTCTTTAGAAGCACTAGCGAGATAGCTAAAGGGTTGCAGGAACTCCTGACTCTATAATTATGAAGAAGATCCATCTGTAAGATCTTCAGCTATCTCTTCCCGTAATGAGATTAAACTTTTCCCAAACCATTTCCGCTCTGCGCTACTTTGCCCTTCTAATTCTATTATGCCATTTTCATACAAGCAGTGGCTTCATCAGCCTTGCATTACCAGCTGTGGAGGTGAACCATTAGCAGGCTTACGGAGTGATCAGATCAGGAGAGGGGAGAAATTATTCAGCAACACACTGTGGAATGAACTGGCAAAAAGAGAAAGAAAGAAAGTTTCCCCACCAACTCCAGGCAAAGAACTCTAGTTTGAACATGTCCTATGGCCCACTGAGATAAGAGAGCAAGGACCCTGGAGAAGCTATGTGACTAAGGCTGCAATCCTACTCCCTAGTAACTGGGAGTAAGGCCAATTGAATTCAATAGGCTTTATGTCTGAGTAGACTTGACTAGTTTTGTGTTGTAAACCTGTACTCCTACCAGTGTTAAGCAACCTACAGTTTAGGGCCTCTGGTTATGAGAGGCCTCTAAATCCATCTTTAACTAAATTTCAATTTTTATGTAATTGGTTAAAAAATAAAGGGAATAAGTAAACCCAACTTTAAAACAGACATTATCATTCTCTAATGGCAGAAACATCCCATAAGATCTGGGCTGAGAAATGCTTTCACAGCGGAATTTCATTTCCATGATTTGGCCACAGTATTATCATTTTTTGCATGGTACCTGCTACCTTATGCCAAGAGGCACAGGATGTAAAGTGCATAGCAAGAGAAGATCAGAAAATATTCCTCTATGCCACAGGAGCGGCAAGGATCCTAATTGCTAAAAACTGGAAAAAAGAAACTGTGCCAACAAAAAAGGAATGGCAAGATAAACTGTTAGAGTATAGTGAACTGGCTAGATTAACAGAGGCAATTAGAGATCACACTAGACAAGAGTTTCAAAAAGCATGGGGAAAATGCAGAGAATACTTCACAAAACAGTGCCCTAAAATACATACCTGGACTTGTTTTGATTAATGTCTGCAGGAGACTTTGTGAATATTTAAGTTATAATTAGAAAAATCTTAATAATTATTCATAAAGGAAACCGTTTATAAGAAGAAAATAAGGAGGCCAGATACAGGGTAAAGGAAGTCTTTTATTTGGTTGTTTGTATTGTTGTATGTAATGCTCACTGTATGTTATGTTCACGTTTAATGAGGGTGGATTTGTGTATTGGGAAGGTGAGGGGGTTTGTGTTATGTTGTAGATAAAATTCCAATAAAAATTAAAAAATTGAAAAAAAATTAAAGTGCCAGAAACCACTCCTTACTGCTGCTTATTCTAATTTCCCCCCTTTTATTTTGTCATATGTGTGTGTGTGTGTGTGTGTGTGTGTGTGTGTGTGTGTGTCTGTGTGTGTGTGTGTGTGAGAGAGAGTTTTTCCATAATCACATATACAAAGCAAAACATTAAACATCAACTTCCCCTCCCCGCCCTTCCACGGTTCCTTCTAAGATAGATAGATAGATAGATAGATAGATGAGATAGATAGATAGATAGATAGATAGATAGATAGATAGATAGATAGATAGATAGATATAAATAGTTAGTTAGATAGATGATAGATGATTGATAGATCAATATAGAAAGAAACAGCCAACCACCATTACCATCCCTGGAGCACTGCCTAAGGGTTTTGCCCCCTGTGGATCCCCACATCTTTATTGCCACAATATTTCCATTGCATTCTCCAAGACCTTTGCCTTATAGCAGATTGGCACATAACTCTTAAAAAACAATCCCACAACTGGAGAATTTCTTATTGCCAGAGTTTCATTTGGCCGCAGCCCTCTTTCTTTCTGCCTGTGGCAAATACCTTGGCTTTTCTCAGGAGTTGCTGGAACTCATGTTGTGGCAAGAGACCATGATTCTTCACAAAAGCTGGGACTTCAGGCGGGCGCTGTGTTTCGTAATAAACAGTGCCATGGATCTCCATGTACTTGTTCAGGATGGCTAGAAACTTCTCTTTGCCCTGAGAAAAGAAAGGAAAGAAATTCATCTGTGATTGCCAGTCACAAAGTTCAGAATTCGTGAGGACATATAAAATTACATCCAGCTGCATACATTTTGTCATGGCTCATCCAGATGGTAACCTTTCCCCAATTAAGCAAGCAAATAAAAATGTACCCCGGCAGAGACAATGGGAGATCAGCTAGTATAATGATTAGGGTATCTGATATGTGCCTGATTTAAATTCACACTCCAAGCATGAGCATACTGGGTGTGTCTTAGGCAAGCTGCTCCATCTCTCAGTCTCAGCCACCACCTGTATAATATGGAGATAATACTGGCCTACCTAAACAGGTTATTGTAAGTCAGGGGTTCCAACCTGAATAAAATATGGAGGGGGCATGTAAGCCCTGCTCCACATAACTGATCACAAGACGCGGCACATGCACATCATTTGAATGGCAATGCCCATCAAAATGGGGGAGGGACGGCCCCTCAAATATTTTATTGGGGGTGTGTGAAGGGACCTCGGCCCCTAGGAGTTGGCTCCTATGTTGTAAGTAGCAATCTAAAATGAAGTGCCTTGAGCAGTTAGAAAAAATGTGATGCCAGTACATTATGTTACCATGCCCTTAGAGCAGCCTTTCTTAACCTGTGGGTCCCCAGATGTTGTTGAACTACAACTCCCATCCCCCCTAGCTAGCAAGGCCAGAGCTCAGGGATGATTGGAGTTGTAGTCCAACAACATCTGGGGACCCACAGGTTGAGAACCGCTGCCTTAGAGCATTCAAAAGGTATCCTGTTCTTAAAGGGAGGTCCTGCTCTTTGGAATAAGCTTATGTCTGATCAAATTATGTAGGTGGTATGCTATTTTGAAAAGCAGGTACCAGTTGTCCTATCAGAGGTGGGGAAACTTCTTTTTCCTGGGAAAAGGAGATGTTGCCTAAGAGCTGAACTGATGGTTTGTAGAGAGCTCCTTCTCTCCCTCCAGGCTCCCCCACATGCATGGAACTGGGCCAAGGTTCTCCACATATGTTTTAGGTGTTATCTTGCAGCTTCCCAGCATGTTTCCTTTTGGGAATGAGCCCCGCATTAGGTTGATTAACTCTGAAGCTCATTTGATGTTGCCTTTTAAGAATTGCACGTAGCTGGTAAGGACTTCATTATCACTCTATCAAATGAGTAGGCTAGCAGATCAATACATGTCACACAATGTTTCCAAGCATGGATCTCTTTTCCCTGCCAGCATAAATTCTGCACAAGAGAAGTAACTTCCCCTTCGAATTCAGCTGTGGTCAGCATTGTCCTTTGCAGAACAGACTGCTTTCTGCTCTCCCTTCTTCCCCCAATTTCTCCACACTTTTCAGCATTAGAAGACACAAACCAGCCAAATTAAAGTTAGGGGTGAGAGCAGAGGTACAAACAGCAATCGAGACCTGGGCTTCATTGAAGCCCAGCCTAAAGAGGAAGCTCTTCCCAGCCACAGAAATTACTGTATGGTCTCTGGTTTAGTAGACAAAGAAGGCTGGGAACTTTAATGGCCAAGCCTTGCTCTCGCTTATCCTCCCTGTGTTGTCTGCAGCAGACACCTGCCTCAAGCACTCAGAGAAGTGATGCAACTTTTGCTGCCACTGGGGGATGCTGATACACTTAAAGATCTGTTTCAATTCTTCCACCACATTTGGTATTCTGGCTGAAGCGTAAAACCACTAAGAAGTGTGCAGCACTTTCTGCACATGCAAAACATCACACACCAACTGCTGGGTTGATCGGTCAGATGTTTGATGGGAACAAGACTGAGTTGGCTCACATGGGTAGGGGACATTTTTCATAAAGCCCAGTATCCAAGTCTGAATTCTGCTGACGCTTCTGTTTTAGATTCCATTATGGGAATGCCAGGCTTTAAAATGGACCTTCGCATGAGGCCCCCTCATGTAAGCACAGAGATGCTTTGCCTTGTCATGCAGATCTGGGCTGTGCCAAGTCTTGCCCTGTATAGTGGGAGGCCTCTGGCATGTCACATCATGACTTGGGCCCATGTACAATACACCAGAGACTGAAAGGATTGCACAGTCATGTCTAAGGATGTTTTCAGAAACTGATGGAAACAATAATGAATAAAAATTGTGCACCAGCTCACAACCAAAACAAAAATTGTGCAATTCAACAAAAGGAGCAAATTCATTTTGAGTTGGCCAGTTGGAAGCATCCAGTGCACTCCATGAGGGCTTGGAATCGTCTTATTTCTGTAAGGTCTCTCATACAAGAGTCTGTGGGATGTATGAGACAAGGCGGTGAGCCTGTTGGGCTCGGGTGGCGGTTAGGCATTGGAATATGTTGCGGTGTGTGGAAGGGCTAGGTGTGGCCATCACCTACGCCTTCAATTTTTGGGTATTCCATTAAAGGAATCCGGAGGTCGTGGATCCTGTCTGATGCCTATGTGGCGGGGGGCCATGGCACGACCCTTGGTGACATCAGGGGAGAGCTTATAGTTGGATTAGCATCAACGGACTCCACCTACTGGTGAATAAACCCCCCTTTGCAGACTCATCCCTCTCTGCGTGGGTGGAGTCAAGTCACGTGATCCAATGCCTAAGCCAATACCTTTTCACTTGCTGTAATCAATAAAGTTGTGGCCTTTTCTCGCCCATTAACCTTATATTACTTGTCCTTGTGTCTTCATTTCACTACGCGGGGATCGGGTCCTCGAACCACGAGTGACCTTTGAGCTGTCAGCATGCGGTTCGTATTGCAAATGATCACTGAGCCCAGTATACTTTTTAAAGGCAGGTAGATAAGCACATTGAAGCGATCATTTGCAATACAAAATAGGGTTTATACTTAGAGGAATAAAATGGAGTATATTCAGATCAGGTGTGAGTTTCTTAGAATGGATATGAATATTACAGACAGCATTTGATAAAATAATGGGAGATATGCATAGTGTGTCTGGATAGATGGATAGATAGATATGATGTCTGCCTGCTTTTGCAATGGAAAGCATATTGTGCAATGGGACTTCGCATTTCTCTACTCCCTCCGCCACCTTCCTGAATGCCCCGCATCAGCTGTCTGGAGCTGATTTTGGGGGGTATGAAGAGGAGGAGAGAAAAGAGGAGCCCTGTTGCATAAGCAGATGCCACATTGGAGAACATCCACTTGATATTGCTTTTGTGTTTATAGTACATTAATTCTTTCTTTCAAATCAAATGCATGCTAAAGTGAATAAGGAAGTTGTAATACATCTACGGTGCATCACAGGTTCCGGCAAATATGGTTTGGGTGAATATTGTTATAATCATCTTCAAACAAAACCTATGGTTTCTGCATCGAGTTCTTGCTTAGCGGAAGCGATAATTTAAAAACCCTCCACTGCACTCCTGATGGCACATATTTCAGTTTGCTGGATAGAAATCTGTGTGATGAACAATCACATGTTGATGCACAAGAGATTTCCATAACTTGAGATGCACAATGTTTGCATCAAGTAAAGCTGTGCAAGAGGGGGGTGGAAGGGGGGGGTGTGGAGAGGAAGCGTTCTCTAGGCAGGATTTGCTTCTACACTCAGGGGTAATTGACCTGCTTTCCCCCTGGAAAACAGAAGTGTGCAGAGGAAACAACATGCAAGCAAAACAAAACAGCAAAGGGAAGAAGCCAAGCCATTCACCACCTGGGTTTGATTCAAAAATGAGAGGTGTTGTGGTTCAAGTATTCTACTCTGAAGGCACACACTGGAACTTGGGGGCCTGGGCTCCATATGTGGGGGGTGGGGGTGGACAGAGATGGGTGAATTTGTCAATTTTAATTTTTATCAGTTTCTCATTTTTCCAACCTTAAATTCAATTCCCCCCATTTTTATATCAGATTTTTTTTGAAGCGCTTCGGAAAATTCACCAGCAATTTAGTTTAACATCTCCTGGCATGCACATTTTTATATGCAGTTTTCTCCAATATATGCATTCCCCCCAAGGTGATGTACCCTAATATACTGCATGTTCCATGTTATTTTCATGATTATATGCACTGATATGCACACTTTACACTAGTGTATGTATTTTTGTACACGTACACATTGCAATGTAGCCTTCAAATAAAATTCCATTTTGTCAGCGCAAACGGGTATGCAAATCGAAATAATACACATAAAAAGCACATAGTTAAAAATGATTTTCTGTTTACCTGCAGCTGGAAATCCCATGGTGGGCACACAGAGAGAAGGAAGAAGGAATGAGAGTTAGTTCCTCTGCATCAATGGCAACAAACTAAAAAGATCTCAGAAATGCTCTGAAGCAACCAGGAACCAACAGAGCTTCAGGAAAGCTCTGTTGGGTTGTACCAAGGTCTCATTTAGCCAAGCATCATTTCTGAACAGAGCCCAATCCAGTGCTTCCAAATAGAAGAAGAAGAGTTTGGATTTGATATCCCGCTTTATCACTACCCAAAGGAGTCTCAAAGCGGCTAATGTTCTCCTTTCCCTCCCCCCCCCCACAACAAACACTCTGTGAGGTGAATGGGGCTGAGAGACTTCAGAGAAGTGTGACTAGCCCAAGGTCACCCAGCAGCTGCATGTGGAGGAGTGGAGACGTGAACCCGGTTCACCAGATTACGAGACTACCGCTCTTAACCACTACACCACACTGGCTCTCAGTGTAAGCAGGCCATAAAGGCAATTCAGCCTCCTGTATGGTTGTTTTCAACTACCCCAAACTATCCTGGCACTGGTATTCATTTAACTGTCACAGACAGTAGCTCATGCTTGTCCCCTCCTCCTCCACGAATTCACCCAATCCCCATAACTTCAGGGTGGCATCATGATTACTGGGGAAGGTTCGGCAACAGGGGAGTTGAAGATCCATATATGATAAGCATTTTAAAGTTCTTAAAAGCACTTTTTAAATAGCATGACATGAACACAATGGTTCCTTCCTCACGCTTTCTTGGGCCCACCATTACTATTTGCTGCTGCAAGGAATAATGCAGCAGAGATGAATGAAGAGAACAGGCTAAGTAGCTCATAAAAGCTTTCAAATGCTTATGTTTATATAGAGTGGTCCATGGATAGAGTACATAGAGTGACAACATTCACTTAGTCCTCTCACTGTGGGACTTGGCATTTAAACAAAGGATGTGTGTGTGTTGATGTGTGTGTAGTTCTATGTGAAAGAGAAGCCCCTCATCCTTTGCATTTGCAACCAGGCAAGATCCGGCTGTACCTATCAAAGGCCTAAACTGGTCCTGAAAGTTAAAGAATTATTTGGATGAAACCTATAACTCTTCATATGGTCCTCTGCTGTGTCTGGGATGAGGAACCTGTGGCATCCACTGTTATTGGACTGCAACTTGCACCAGCAACACCATCATGTTGTTGTTGCTGCTGCTGCTGAAATCTATTAAAACAAACTACAGTCATTACAATAGAGTCATTTCTGACCATTGGCCATACTGGCTAGAGCTGATGGAAGATGGAGTCAAAAAAAAAAAAAAAACCATTGGGAGAGACACAGGTTCCTCATCCATTTGTTAAATGTTATAAGAGATGCACTCCATACCTAATTACTCAAAAGAAGTCCCACAGAGTTCAGTTAGATGTATTCCTAAATAGGTTTGCATAAGATTGCAGCCACAGAGTATTTAGCACACTTTGGACCATGATTGGGTGATTAAATGCCTTTGACACTGTTAAAAAGTTCCACTATTTTATTTGCTACCCACCTTCCAAATGCTGGCTTCTTTCCCATATACCACTGCCATGTTGTTAGCCTTGTTGGATTTAATAAATTGCTTCTCTGTTTCATTGAGCTCCTCAGACACAAAACCCATGAAGGAATTGTCAGGCGTATGAGCTGCAAAGAAATAAACATCCATGCATTTGACTTGCATTAGGTTTCTCCAGAGATTTCCTCTCTGTTCTCAGTAACACAAACACCCCATTCCCAATGGGATGCCTCACAGGCTGTGGAAAGAAGCCTCGCAGGCTCTTTGCTAGGGCTGCATTGAATTTTGCACTCATACTCGACTTTCTACCATCACATGGTTTTATAATATAAAAAGTGCCACATGTCCTCCCACATATGCTACCACGATTGCATTTTCTGATAATTCACAGGAGATCTGCTTCGTTAGTTTACAAGTCAGTTACATTAATTTTAGAAATGAGTCCATTGAGATATTTTACACCCTCCATTACATAACATCTTTGATTTAATAATGGAATAACCCAGAAATACTTTATATTTTTCTTCTCATTAAACAACACCGACATCTAGTAGAGTGGGCTACATGAGGCAGGGATGGCAATTAACAAAAATAAAATGCATCAACCCTGGAAAATGCTTTTTTAAAAAATATATTGAAACATTGAGAATTTTCACTTTGGCGCAACTTTTTTTAAAAACATGTAATCTGAGTATAATCTTATCTTAATTCTCTGGAGCTATAACAGCTTTATTATTATTATTTTTATTTTTTAAAAAACCCAAATGTTGAAGAAATTGAATTGCTTTAGAGCTGAATTGCCTTAGAGGATGCATTCAACACATGTTATTGGTTTGCTGCTTGCAAAGTCAAGTCTAATACAGCCACCACTTGTAAGATTAAGCTTCAAATATCCAAGTAATTTTCAAACAAACTGTAATTTCTCAATGCTGGGGGGTCCCCTCTGTGTTTGCTTCTTCTATTGGGCTTTCATTTTTAGAATGATAAACAACCTTCCAAAATTACAGGTTACTGATTATTATGGATAGCTCTTAAGGTGTTCATGCGCTTTTTATCACTTGTTTTCTCAGGTGACATTTTGGCCATGCAGTTCAGTAGATTTCCATGATCACTGAAATGTCACAGGATATATTTTTGGGAAGTAACAACAGGAATCCAGCAGCTGGGGGAGAATGCTGGAGGATGGGGTGGTGGCAGAAGGCAGTAGATGTGTTTGGTAGATCATGCGACTAAATGCTATCTTCATACGAACTGTTCACTGATGGACTTGTCTGCACAATCAGGGATCTACTCCACAGAGTTACTGGGAGGATAAAGTTTGGTGTGGTGGGGAAGCCGTATTCTGCAGGAAGTGTGTGTTTGTCATGCAGGCAACTCTCCGCAAGCAGCGGGAGCCCAGCGCTGGGCTCCCATGGCTTGCGGAGATCTGCGCAAAGCCTGGAGAGTGAGAGGGGTCGGTGCCCACTGATGCCTCTCGCTCTCCAGGCTTCAGCGAAAGCCTGCATTCGCCCCATAGGACGCACACACATTTCCCATTCATTTTTGGAGGGGGAAAAGTGCATCCTATGGGGCAAAAAATACGGTAATTTGTGCAATGCCATGTCTCAAAGGAGGGAACACAAAAATAAAGCTTTCTCCTAACTGCTGGTTTGCAAAGGCCCATTTATTTCATTTCCAATACAGTCCTGAAGATATTTTTACCATGACACCACATCCTACTCTTCCTGCTGTCACTGTGCTTCTAGCTGGGCGAGGAATGATTGGTTATCTTGGCAGCTCCCAGAGAGCTGGAGAGAGTTACTTGCATCGAAATAGCTCTGTGTCTGTTACAAGTCTTTCACCCTGGCCATGCTGGGGAGAAGGGGAGATGCTGGGACAGCCTGGAAACATAATTAGCAAAAACAGTGGGAGTGGGACAGTAAAGTATGAAAGCTAATTAAAAAGGCAGGCCCCATTAAACTAGCTTTTCCTTGGGGCATCATTGTCAAGGTTAAGGTCAGGTGGAAGCAGCAAATCTGCCTATCCAGAACCCTTGGGAAATCAACTTGGAGGTGCAAATGTGACAGTATCTCTACTACCCTTTTCATGGCACGGACATAACACAGGGCACAGGAACTTTCAGTTCCTGTCTTCATGATACTTTTGGGGCTTCTTCATCTTGGAAAGCTTCCAGATATATTCCCTGTGTTTTATTTCTACCAGCTTTGAGAATGGTGTGTCAATAAATTCTACTCTAGACAAGCGATTCAGGCCATTGGTTCAACCTGCAATCCAAGCCGAGGGTGTATGGTGTGTGTGTGTGTGTGTGTGTGTGTGTGTGTGTGTGTTAGGACACTTGAAAAACAATCATGTGAATCAGTCAAGTGGTCATGTGAATAAATGACAGCTCAGAAAATGATTTGCTACTTTCAGAGCAAAGAACGTAACAAGTACTTGGGGTTTATCTGTGCTGAATTAAGTATGGACAGATTAAGCAACCTCAAACGATGCCTTTTCTTTTTCATATGTGCTCATTCCTGGTGAGGCAGAACCCATGGACAAGTTGGGAGGATGTTGATCTGGAAGCAGACTGGGGCAGAGTGGAAGGACAGGCAGGGAAGAAACTATTCCTGGGTCATGACTCCATGAACAAGTGGTATTGGAGACAGGACTTTCAGTACCCTGGACAGTAGACAAATTGTTCAAAATGTAGAACTCGGAAGACTTTCTCCATGAGGAAAGCTGAAAAATGTGGAACCTTTTAAAGCAGGGGGATAACTAAGGGGGGCATTGTAAAAGTTCATAAAATTCTGCATGTTTTGGGAGGAAGTAGATATTGATAATGTTTCTTCCTCTCTCATAACATTAGTACTCAGAGCTATTCAATGAAGTTTATGGCCAGGAGATTCAGGACATGCAAAAGGAAGAAGCTTTTCACACAATGCACAATTAGCTTGTGGAATTCACTAACTAAAATAGCTTTAAAAGGGGGTGGGAAAGATATCCCTATTAGCAGATATTGGCCATGATAGCAAACTAACAAGCAAACAAACACCCCTTCCATATTTGCAAGTCATCTCTGAATACAAGTCATTGGAGAGAGCAGAAAACAGGTTATTTGCTTGTTAAATTTATATCTCACTTTTCCACCAAGTGATGCTCAAAGCAGCTAATGTAAAAAATAGAAAGTAAAATATAGTGCTGTAGTCCAGAACAGCTGGAGAGCATTGGGCAAGGGAAAGTTGGATGCCATGGACTTCTAGCCTTACTCAGAAAGGGTTTGTTATTATATCTGAGCACCCACTGTCATCACACACCTCTCCATGGCAAATCACTGTCAAATGTTGATACCACTTACGAAACATTGTCATGAACTGCTTTGGGTTCAGATTCCAATAGCCCCAGTTTGTCCGGTACCCATGCAGTGTGGCATATTCCTCATGGTTGTATGCAGGCTCAGTCCCAAAAGTGTCAATCACTCGGACACGGCACCTGTGCAAGGGAAACAAACAAAAGTCATGTGGGTTATGTCTTGCATAGGAGCAACACAAAAATATGAGCTAGTGATACATTATCCTAGAGCCATTGTGCCATGCCCAGTTTTGGTGGAGGTCCTCATGTTCTGGCTTTTTCTTTAACTTGAAATGTTAAGGAAACTACAAAACCGATATGCTCCCTGGAGTGGCTCAGCAAAACCTACAGGAATGGTAGGTTGGTAGACTGGCAGGGGAGGAAGACTTACACATAACCCACTCCTCTCCTTCCGATAAGCATCTTCTGTGAATATTGGAAGTCCTGGCTGAGTGCTAGCAGGAAAAAGGTCTTAAAAAGGGACTTTAAAATGAGGTGATGTGAGTTTGTTCATTTGTTGTTTAGTCGTTTAGTCGTGTCCGACTCTTCGTGACCCCATGGACCAGAGCACGCCAGGCACTTCTGTCTTCCACTGCCTCCCGCAGTTTGGTCAAACTCATGCTGGTAGCTTCAAGAACACTGTCCCACCATCTCATCCTCTGTCGTCCCCTTCTCCTTGTGCCCTCCATCTTTCCCAACATCAGGGTCTTTTCCAGGGAGTCTTCTCTTCTCATGAGGTGGCCAAAGTATTGGAGCCTCAGCTTCACAATCTGTCCTTCCAGTGAGCACTCAGGGTTGATTTCCTTAAGAATGGATAGGTTTGATCTTCTTGCAGTCCATGGGACTCTCAAGAGTCTCCTCCAGCACCATAATTCAAAAGCATCAATTCTTTGGCGATTAGCCTTCTTTATGGTCCAGCTTTCACTTCCATACATCACTACTGGGAAAACCATAGCTTTAACTATATGGACCTTTGTTGGCAAGGTGATGTCTCTGCTTTTTAAGATGCTGTCTAGGTTTGTCATTGCTTTCCTCCCAAGAAGCAGGCGTCTTTTAATGAGTTTGCTCATGCCTAGTTACATGAGTTTGCTCATGCCTAGTTACAATACATATTTTTATTATCACCAAAACCCACTTTCTCAAATATATAAGGAGCCTGCAACACATAATTAACCAGCATGAGTTGCATAGCCAATAATATCACTTAATGATGGATAGCATCATATTTCTCTGAAGAAGAAAGATAGATCTAGGTTGAAAGAAGAAGAAGAAATGAAAGGGGTGGAAATAGTCAGCAGTGAGACAGGGAGAAGAGTGAAGCAGAAGGTAAGACAGGGGTGGAGGTGGGCAAGGAGGTCTTGAGGCAACAGCTCCCTGAAGTGAAACAAAAACGCAACACAAACAAATCGTCTTGGTGACAAATGCTTGGGTATCACAGGAGTCAATTACCAAAATTATCATTCTGTTAAATCTGAAGAGGCTTGATGTATTCAAGTTTGAATGTATGAGACTCGTATTCAAAATTGATTTCACATCTGGTTTTGCAAGAGCTCATCCCTCTCTTTCTGTTGACATGACTCCCCTGACCCTCACATCCTAGCCACCCTGAAACTGGCTTATGGCACTGATAAAAAGAGAAAGGGGAAGAGAAGTCAAAAAACACAGCAAGTAGAAAGCAAGCACAGGAATAACAACTCCTCTCTTCCAACCAAGCTGAATGCAGAGAGAAAATTTATTTACAATAGAGGCAATAACACCGCCTGTCATTTTTCTCCCTCATAAAATTGTGCAGGATAACAGGAGGGATTGGAGAAAGAGTAATGAATACTCGGGCTACCAGTGCTAAATTAAATCACAAAATTTTGCTAGCTGCTGATCTGGCAAGAGTCTGTGAGCTGAACTTTTTAAAACCTCAAGAGGAGGGACAAAATGGGCAGAGGTGTCCCAAGTTGATCCATCCACCTGCCTGCCTCTTTCTCTTTCCTAGCGATGCTTGCAGAACACACCTCCAGAGTGCCGATGTATTATTTATCCTTGCTCTCACTCACCAGTCCATAACCCCCAAGGGTTTCTGTGTTCTCCACGGAAAGTGATACTATTATTATTTCATTTAAGAGAGTGGTATGAAGGATTGCTCTCTCACCTTTGCAAACACATCCCAGCATGTAACAATGGCAGCTGTGAAGCAGCATGGAAGCCATTCACTGGGCAATTTGCCAGCTCTCAGAGACATGGAGATAAACTGGGCCAAGGGAAAGTCTAAAACTTGTGTTGTGGAAATTTACTTTTGGAAGCTTGAAGGATAAGGAAAGGCTAAAAGTTCAAGAGAATTCCAGGTTCAATTCTGTTCAGTCTCTGCGGTTAAATTCTTGGAAAATAATAGTGCAATGCATTTTGATCTTCTGAAATGGCAGACAAAAAACCAGCTCTTAAGAAGAAACCCATTTAAATAAAATCATTATCATATAAAGCAAAAGTTTGTTAAGTACTAAATACAGTTGTGGTTTCAAAAGAATAGAGAAGAATGGAAACAATATTAAAAAGGGCATCAATGGAGAGGTCCTTCCTAACTATTTTTTAGTTTTTAAAATACATTTAACAATCAATCTCCTTATACCCCACCACAAGAAATATAAACCATGCATATACAATGTAAATAACCGTCAAACATTCAGTTTGTAAATAGTTTAGACTTGATTTTAGCCAAGAGAGGTATTGAGAAAAATTATTACTTTAGGGCTGACATACATCCAGATTTCAAAGGCGGACGTGACACCTGGGGGAATTTCCAAAAATCCCAAAAACAAAATTTTTGGCGTTTTTGTAAAAAAGAAAGAAAGAAAAAAAGCTCAACAACTTTCAGGAGGTCCTCGTTTTTATTTTATGAAATATGGCAACCCTAGCTATTTGCCTATAAAAAAGATACAAGAGGTGGACATAAAAGCCCACCAAGTTCTTCTTACCTGTATTTCTTAAAGGAGAGGCCCATATGCTGCTTCATCTGCTGTAGCCCATGGTAGTCTGTGTAAATGAGGTCAAACGGCAAAGGGACTGTCAAGGGACAATTACCCCGGCCAGGAGGCACTCCTAAGTTACTGGAAAGAGCAAGAAAGAGAGGTGAAAAGGGAGGGAAGGGTGTCAATATAGCAGAGGTGGGGAGGAGGACAAATGTGGCCCTCCAGCCCTTTCTTTCTGGCCCTTGAGACTCTCCCCAAGCCATATCCCTCTTCCCCAGCCATGCCATCTCTCCCCAGATAGAATTTACATTCACTGAGTCCAAAAACATCTCTGGAGGGTCATAGGTTCACCATCTCTGGTGCAGAGGACCTATAGAGGGGCTAGTGAAACTCTAAGCTGACTATAAATTTATATGGGCCTAGCATCATGGGCCCAGCCTTCTCTAGCACAGGCCTCTCATGATGAATGTTGAGGGAGTGTTCTACCTAAAGATGCCTACCTTTCCCTGGGGACGCTTCCCATACTCTCAGATAAATGCTTATAGCAGCCAGCGGGGAAAGAGGGAAGGTGCTGCTGTGTGGACGAGCCCTCAGAGTTACAATTTCAGTGGGCCATGCAAGTCACCTCAGCTTCTGGAGGTAGTTCTTAGTGGTTGTAGTTGCAGCTCCAGGTTGGCCACAGATGGCCACAGCACAAAGCTCGTGGGCTGCAGTTTCAAAAGCTGGTAGACTTGAGGAATCACTGTGGCTGCAGGAATGGATTGGGGGGAAGGGAGTCGCAAAGGTGCCTCACAAGGCTTGGAAGTTGAAGGACCCATCAGTCCCCACTTACCACTGCTTCCTGCCATTGGCTCCTCCTCCTTGTTTTATACCACTTTTCCCACCTTACTCTCTTGCCTTGCATCACTACCTGCTCCTTCTTGCTCATCCTGAAAGACCTTACAGTGGTACCTCGGGTTACAGACGCTTCAGGTTACAGACTCCGCTAACCCAGAAATAGTACCTCGGGTTAAGAACTTTGCTTCAGGATGAGAACAGGATGAGAACAGTGGCACAACGGCAGTGGGAGGCCCCATTAGCTAAAGTGGTACCTCAGGTTAAGAACAGTTTCAGGTTAAGAACAGACCTTCAGAAAGAATTAAGTTCTTAACCCGAGGTACCACTGTATTAGCACCTCCAACCTTGGCAAGGCTCACCTCTTTGCTCTGCCTCTTTTCTTCAGCTGCATACACATCATACATTTAGAGTCCATGGCTCCACCCCCCCTCCAAATAACCCTGGGAAATGTAGTTAACCTCTCACCGAGCTTTTAATTATGCTTCATTTTTTAAAATTATTTTGTTACAGTTTTTCCTGTTCTGTATTGTATTTTGGTGTATGTGTGTGTTGGCTTTGTGAGCTGCCCATGGAACTCTTTGTTATGGGGTAGCTTATGTAACAAACGAAAACAAACAAATAAATAAGCGGATACGTCGGAAGGCCTCACATCTGGCATTAGCTGAGGGACATGCAGTCAAGCGTTCCACCAGCACAAACCATTCTGCTGATACTAAGAAACACTTAGAAGAAACTAATGAAGGACCATGCTACATTCCAAGCAAGGAAAAACAAGGATTTTCAATTTAAGGTGATTTAGCTGGGGATAAGTGTGTGAAGCTGCTTCATTGCTCTTGTCAAAAAGAATATAAGCTTCAGCGCCATGTAGAACAGAAAAAAAGCTGGCAGTGGCTAGGATGGGCTGTGGTTTTATCACTTGTAATTTAAGTTCACTTTTATGGGCAATTTTACGCTAAGTGGCTGGCCAGGAAGATGACATGAATAGAAAGTCTCTTGTGCCTGACAGCCACCTTAAAAAAACCCCCACACCACATAAAGTGAAGCAATGCAGAAGGGCTCAGCAGCCCATTATGGAGTAGCAGGTCAGCTTGCTAGAGATTTTCTGGCGCTTTGTGAGCATCTCAGCAGTAAAGAATTAAAGTGCAAAATCAAAGAGGAAAGGGAGATTCTGTGGATTCTTAGAATATGGACATCAGCTTAGAGCAGCTTTTAACACATTTGAGGAGAGAGACCTGCATTTGCATATGGAGGCTGACTATTTCCACTTGCCTTATCCCATCCTTCAGCCCTAGGCACCCCCATAATGAAGCTGCCCCAAAGAAGAACTATCCAATGGAAAAGAGGACAATTTCACTTGCCTCTGTGGCTCCCAACATGACCATTCGGCCTTTGGTAAGAGGAAGCTGTCCCTTTATAAAGAAAGAAAAGGATGATACCCTCTTGATACTGGATATTTTTAAAGGGTGTGCACTATCCAAAGTGGTAGTTCAGTGTGGCAGTACAACGTAGCAGCCATTTTATCTATCATAGATAGGAAAACTCAATGTTCAAGAAAGAGGAATATGCAGATGACAAGGAATACATGTGACTATTGACTTGGTCAGCAGGAATACAGGAGAAAGGCATACTGGTGAAGGTTGTTCTTCTGGTGGTGTTTTCATTTGTTTATCTGAATTTTGAAAGATCATAGTGTTCCCTTTGAACTGGTACAATAGGCCTTCAGGGATTTTAAAATAATGACTCATCAGCTGAATGTTTTCTCATAACTTCATTGAATTACCCACAACAGCTGCTACCAGATCAGCCAGGAAGAAAGTGAGCTATGCCCGGGGGTGGGGCGGCGAGTGGTTAAACATCTCCACATCAGAAGCAAGGAGTCAAGATGGGCTCCTTCCTTCCTTGAAATTTAAAATGCTTCATCTGCCCACCTGAAAAGCCTAGTTCACTTGGTTCACTGTAAGACAGTCCCAGGGGGGCTGACCCCCAGTCAGTCAGCTTCGGAAATCAGTAGGGTGGGCTGCATACTGAATAGGACAACAGGGCTATAGCAGGATGGACAAATCAGTTGTGGGGTAGAAGCAGAGGGTCAGAAACATAGGAAGCTGTCTTATACTGAATCATTGTTGCTCCATGAAGAAATAAAGAAAATATTAAGAATATCATATAGTAAAAGGCTAGAAGCATTCCTTTTAGGAATTTTAAATGACGATATTCCAAAAGACAAAGCTAATTTTTTCTTATACACAACGTCTGCAGCAAGAATCCTGGTGGCTAAGTACTGAAAAGGGAATCAGTTACCCACTAGGGGAGAGTGGCTATGCAAGCTCTCAGAATACTTAGAATTAGCCAAATTGACAGACATAATAAGACAAAAACCAAAAAGTGAAGTAAAAAAAGAATGGGAGTGCCTAAATGAATACCTCAAAAGTCAAGGTTCGAGGGCAGAAATCTGGCTGAGTCTGGAATAACCTTGTGAAGTGAAAGGATATGAAAGAAGGATTTATATCTAGATGTTAGGATAGAGATGATAAAGAAAACAGGAAGACACAATGAGAGATAAAGGGGGTGCTGTGGGATTGGTGGAAGTCAATGTCTTGTTGTTGTTTTAGTGTTTATAATATTAACTTGTAAGATATGGATTTGTTTTTGTTTGTTTGTTTTTGTTGTTGCTTTCTTTAGCTTTCAAATGTTGATTTTTGTGTGTGCTGTATTGTTATTTTTTGATATCTTTTGTGTTGTTGTTGTGTGGAAAATACTAATAAAATTTATTTTTTTTAAAAATCATTGTTGCTCCACCTAGTTCAGTATTGTCAACCCTGGTTGGCACTTCAGGGTTTCTGATAGGGGTCTCTCTCAGTCATACATGGAGTGCTTCCCCCTAAGTACAAAAGACTTCCCTCCAAGATCTTCTACAGGTAACCTCTCCTGTCGTTGTATGTAAAAGTTAACTACTTCTGCCCTTATGGACACACTGGGAACTTACTTACCTATGTAGGAATCTGTATTATACTCTGTCAGACCATTGTTCCATCTTGCTCAGTACTGACTGCACTGACCAGCAGCAGTTCTCCTTGGTTTTAGACAGAAGTCTTTCCCAGCCCAACCTGGAGATGCTGGGAACTGAACCAGGGACCTTCTGCGTGAAAAGCAGACACTCTACTACTGAGCTATGGGCATTCCCCAAGGATTGTCTATTGACTCAGTCAACAAACCTGAGGTCATTTGACTTTGGATGAAGTTAGCACAGGTAAGCAACAAGCTGAGTTGGGTGTGTGAATGTCTAAAGCTGGTTGCATAAAACTGACAGCAGGGTCTCCTCACAGACATGAATGTCATTTATACATTTTACAGGCACCGAGTTCTACTGCCTGCAAATAGTACACTTTTGTTACAAAGTTTTTCCATTCATTCTTATTCTCTGGGGGGGAAAGCCCTATTGGGCCACAGTAGATACAATTCAAGATTACACAGTGGAGGGTGGGAAGGTTAGCACTGTCAAGGAGAAGTGCAATAACATTTATCTCTGTGTTTCCAGGAGCACAAGGGTAATTGGCTGGCAGCTCCATGACCTGCTAGGCAACGAAATCTCAGCCACTGAGGGTTTTGCAAGACACGGTGGACAGCTAAAAGTGGGAATCACAGAAGGTTGGCTGAGTTGCATTTCATCTTCTCAACGTTGAAGAAAAGCTACAATCTTATACCTGCCTCAACACAATGAAGTTGTGTTGTGTTGTGCAGTCAGTGGAATGGATGCTGGCATGTGTTATGGGATGAGGAAAATGAGAGTGAAATTTATTGTCAGCTTTGTGGTAAATTTGCCCCCATTTCTTATTTATTCCAACACCTGAAACTTGGTATGGTACTGTGGATATGAGTATGTGATAATTCTTCCTGAATTTGAGTCATGAGCTTGTTAGGTAAAGATAAAGGACCCCTGGATGGTTCAGTCCAGTCAAAGGTGACTATGGGATGCAGTGCTCATCTCGCTTTCAGGCAGAGGGAGCTGGTGTTTGTGCACAGACAGCTTTCCGGGTCATGTGGCCAGCATAACTAAACTGCTTCTGGTGCAATGGAACACTGTAATGGAAGCCAGAGCACACAGGAATGCCATTTACCTCCCTGCCATGGTGGTACCTATTTATCTGTTTGTGCTGGTGTGCTTTTGAACTGCTAGGTTGGCAGAAGCTGAGACAGAGCAACGGGAGGTCACCCCATCATGAGTATTCAAACTGCCGACCTTCTGATTGGGAAGCCCAAGAGGTGCAGTGGTTTAGACCACAGCGCCACCTTCTCCCTTGTTAGGTAGCATTTGGCAAGTCACCATCCCTCATAGCATTAATTTATTTCCTTCCAAACACGACAGATATGGCTACCATCTTGATGACAACAGGTGTATCCTGCCTTCAAACTGATCTCCCTCCCTTGCTTTCTGCTGCACACACAGTCAAACGCATACACAGGAATGAGCGGGAATGTACACAAGAGAAAACATAGAATAATAGGCCCTTATGAATGTTGTGCACCATTATGAACTGTTGACTTCAATTATAGAAAAGACACACAAAGGAGCAAGAAAAATTATGAGCAGCTTCTTTTCTCCTTAATAAAATGTGATTCTCATTGTGACCTACTTTACAAGCTTACTGTGAGAATGAATCAGCTGACACTTGTAAAGGACTTTGCAAATTGAAAGTACTATAATAGGGGAGTTAATGGGATGCCCTGCTGATTTTTTGGACTACAAACTCCCATCAGCCTGAGCCAGCATGACCAATGAGCAGGAACGATGGGAGTTGTAGTCTAATAACAACTGAAAAGCACCACACTGGCTGCTCTTGTACTAGATGAATGGATTGATGATAGCCTGGTTGTAAAAGGGGTGTTCATTTGAAAATTAATCTGCTTTGCGGATTTTAATCGGCCCAGTATCATAGTTTGTGTGGCAGAATTCACACAAATATTATGCACTTCCATCTATATCACACAAATTACTCAAGAAAAATAAAGGTAAAGGCTTGAGATAGATCTTCTGTAACCTAATGGTGAACACCAATTATAGTCTGCCATCATTAGGCATAATTTTTCATAAAAGCAAAGCCCAAGCTCATCAGCTGGTGCAAAAATGTGTACCAGTTCTATGTATTTGATGGAGTTATATTGAACTGGGAAATCTAGCCCTGTGGCTCTTCCTGAGAAAGAAAAATTGCACTAAATTGCCAAGCAAGCTAGCTAGTGCAGTGGGACTTCCCCTTTACCCATGCTCACCCCAATCCACTCTGGAAGGGCAGAAGAACCCCTAGAACAATGCAAATGGGGAGGAGAGGGGGATGGTTCCACCTGGTAAGCAGGTATGCTTGCAGTGACAGAATGATCAGTAGAGAGGGTTGTTGGATTCTTCCCTCTGAATTCACTATCAGTCTCCGTTTATCTTTCACTTTAGCTAATATGTTTTAACTTGAGCCCTGATCTCAATTCAGCCTGCACCTTCAAGTTCCTTTTCTACAATTCCTCCTTATTTAAACATTCTCTATTCAAGCTTTCATCATCTGCCAGTTAAGTCAACTAATTTTCTACTAAACCCAATTTCACTCATGGTTGGAGTGAAATCTTGGTAATTTTTCCTCATGCCATGTACTATTAATGGCGCTTGAAATTATGCAAATAAAATTGAACACAAATGCTTTCTTCGCTGAAAGCTTAACAGATTTGTTTAGGGGGGGAAATGATCTTTGCATCCAGGGCCAGTCGCTTCTGAAAACTTAATCTTAAAAGAAGAAGAAGAAGAGGAATTGACTAGTGAAATCTGCTTTTGATTGAATTCCCACGAATCCCCTTTTGCCGCCGACACTACAAACCTCTTATGAGGATATCATTAATTAAGATTGCTCTGGAAAGCAGTATAACAAAGCAGACGAGCAGACAAGAGTCTGCAAAATGAGACCAGCTTGCGTTTATTAAATAAGAAATAACATGAGTGATGGCTGACATTGTTTCCTCTTTAATTAAGCCAGTTAAAGGCATCATGTTCACCTATACAGGAAAGCTTTGCTGGGTTGTTTTTGGACATCTGTCTTGAACAGCTGCACGTATCCCAGAATAAATCTGCAGCAGGCTTTTCTCCTGCTATTCCTCCCTTACAGGTAATTTAATCAACCAAGGGAGACATTCTGAAGCTGATACGATGGATTCAGATTACAGTGGGCTATCTTCACATCCCATTGACCTATTTTCAAATTAACCTGAGTTTTACTTCCAAGTTATTGCTCCCCAAGTTGAGACATCCAGCACAAAATTGATCTCGGCAAACCTCTGCTTCCTTACAGAGGACAGGACCAATATACTAACGTCAGCATTAATTGCATCCCTGCTGCTAGCCCTTCTTAACTGTAAATCAATGGCAACAGTGGACGGTTCAGCAAGAAAGGACTTTGTACATCACAGAATGCCTGTTTGTTTGTTTTTAATTGGGGCAAGTCTTAGTTTTCCCATGATAGTTGGGGCACGTCTCCCAATTTCATATCCTCTAGCTTTCTGTTTGTTTTTTCCTCCATCATACTGATTTCTTCTTAGAGGCCATCCATCTAACCATATCCATCACGGTTTACTATATTCCTCATGGTTTTCTGGGTTTCCTAAGGGATGGGCAGTGCAACCCTAAACACTGACAAGAGAGAGTGGAAGTCCAAGTCCATGAAATCTCCTCCCTACTTTTTTTTGGGGGGGGGGAAGCTGGTCCCTACGGAGAAGAATTGCATGAAGTGGCCATTGGTGTAGAACATCTTCATACATCTGTGTGGTGGGCGAGATGAGGATGTGGTTGCTCCTCCACCCTGCAAAGAGGGCAGCTACAAAAAGTCTGGTCAGAACTAGAGTTATATTTATCATTTGTTCCTGTGAAGTGCAGAAGTGGGCAAACCATCCGTTGGGACTGCTCACCTGAGTAATGGGAGAAGAATTATACTGATTGAGCAGGTCATGGTGGTTCGTATGTCAATCGCAATGAAGCCTGCAGATTTAAGGGGATCTATCTTCCCTGGGAAGCATGTTTTAAAAAAGCTTGACACTTTGTGCAATCTAGCATATTCCGAAATTGCTGTCTGTGAACCTTGGAGATAAGTCATTTCCGGCAAAGATGGATAATGTTACTGCATCCCAAGTGTAGAATGAAATCCACCAGAGAAGGGGTGGGGGTGGGAGGCTAAAGCAGTTCTTCAGTGCGACAGTGGAATTTTAATCAAAGAGCTTCCACCTCAACTGCCTTCAGTGCATGCTTGATTCACTCCAATGTCTGCTTGGCTACCGTGCTTCTACTCCCCCCGGTGTGGACCCATTTAGGCTGTGCACAGGTGTCAAGTGATGACTAATGACAGAACAGGATGCTCTCTGCATACAAGCTCACACAACTGCCTATTTTAAATACAAGGCAATTATATAATGAGGATCTTTACAGGTATTCTCTCTCCCCCCCCCCCCCGACACATTTCAAAGCACCCAGTTAAGAAGTCTTCATTTGGAACAAACATATTTCATGAAAAAGGAAAAATTAACAGCTCGTTGATTCCTCCTTGTTTATGCACCTTCTTTTCTCAGAGAATCAAACCCAAAAGGGCAAAAGAATTTACAATGGCATAAAGCTATTTATCTGTGTCCCTCATGCAAAAGCAGTCAATAAATCTAATCAGCTATGTGTTTCTGAGAAAAAGAGTTGTCTCTTTAATTAAAGGTAACAGGTTTTATAAGTGTTCTAACTGGCAATGCAAGGATTTAAGCAGGCGTCTTTACATTTTGGAAATATACCACAGATCCTGTTACCATGGGTTCCGAACAATAGACAGCTGTCCCTACCAGGGGAAGAAAAAGGAGGAACCTGCTATATATAGATGAAAGACTCTTGCAAGCTACTGCAGGGCCCTTTTATGGGAAACAACACTACCAGTTGTTCACATCTAGGGTTAAACTAGATGTGACCATGGCAGATAACTTGCTCTTTTCCGATGTCTCCCTCATTCACCTATAAGGTGGCCAAGTGGACAGGATATCTTCCTTAACAGAAAATGAACACATAAAAGAGGGGTGCTGATCATTTCCTTTTCCTTTCCTCCCATCTCCTCCCCTCAAAACTTTACTCCAGGCAATTTACTCCCTTTCCAGCTCATGCCTGATATCTGAGATGGGAAGGGAGGGAAGGACTGAGGTGTGGTGAAGTGGGGGCTGGTTCAATGGCCTTCTCCCACATGCTGCTTTGACACACCATTTTACACTTGAACAGGGCAGACGCGTTAATGACAGCCCTGCCACTTCTAATATGAGTCCTTGGGGCAAGCTATAATTGATACTAAATGTGCCTTTGAATCCTGTGCTTGATTTTGTCCTTCTCTGATTCTTTTAGTAAAAGCAGCCATGGTGGCTGATTCAGCCACTAATATTCAGGGATTAAGACCCCCCCCCCCCCAGTGCAGAAAGCACTGCTAGTGGGGAGGAGGGAGTATTTTCAGCAAGGGAAATGGCAAGTGGAAAGGGTTAATCTTCCTTCTGCCCTGTGTCAAAGCTCCGACCAAGAATGAGCCCTCCACAACTGCTCTCAACCTTTGTTTGATTGGTTTTTAAAGAGGAGAATCTCAAGCACAGGATTCAAAGAAATGTTTAAAATCATGTCTAACGTGATTTTTGTGCAACAGAACAGCTGTTCAGCACCAACAGTTTTTGGACAGCTCCTCAGCTTGTCAGAGAGGAATGTTTTTCCAAGCCTTCAAAAACCTGATTGAGATGCTCCTCTCTAAACTTAAAGACACCCCCCTTCCCCACATGAGAGTATGCTTGTGCAAAACTGAAGGAGAAAGCGACTCACTCATCTGGGGACAGGGGAGAAGATTCTGCCTCCCCCTGCATCGAACTGTAGGCTTGAGCAAACTGTACCCATAAATCCTCATACCATTCTGAAGGAAGGCAACATTGCTAGGGCTAAATCCTGTTTTGCCTCTTTTTTCCATTTCTTTCACAAATGTTTTACCAAGCAAAGGAGAAAAGGCGAGAGGGAGTCTTTGAGCTGCCGGTCTGTCTTTGCAGCACCTTTTATAAGTTCATCAAAATGTATACACTACTTGTAAGAAGAAACCTTCAAATTGGTTTACAAAAAAACAAACAAACCAAGAAATTTATAAATAAAAATAATTGAGAAAGCTATTTAAAACATTCAAAAATAGTTTAAAACAACAATATATCTGAGCAGGCTCATAGCGACCAGCATGCATATTTATCCTGAGCTTCTCATACCTTAGTTTCATTTATTAAATTTGTACATTGCTTCCTACTTAAAACATTCCGAGGCAATTTACCCTAGACAGGCATTTCAAACCATCCAGATCCTAGAGCTAATACTATTAAATCTGAACAATAAATGCTTCCACAAAACTGAGGATAGAGACTAGAGTCAAAAACCTAAGGGTACCATCACAGACTCATTGGACTGCAATGGCAGGAAGGGACCAGCATTTCAGCTCATCTTATACCTCCTGTGGCAGAGGAATACAGCCTGTGATCATCCAAATTTTACTCTGTCACCAGCAAAGAACAAAGGAATTGCAGCATACTGCGCTCAAGGGGCTCAATGGCAGGAAATCTGTTTCATAATGCGAACACAAGCAGTTTAAAAACATTCAGCAGAAAGGAATGAAACAAGGACAATGGACTATGTACCATTTAAGGCTAAGCCTTGGAGCCTGAGCAAGCGATAACTTATATTTGAGCACAGCAGTTTCTATTTTCTGTCTGGGCTGTAGTGTTTTATTTTCTATGTAGCATTTATTTCTGCTATACATTTTTAAAAGCAAAAAAAGGGGGGCACGGTTTATGCCTTTGTGCATTCTTCAGTAGCACAAATGAACCCAAGATTCCTGTTTAATAACCTAAAAAAACAATGGGATAATTCACAAGCACAACCCTCCAAAAAATAAAAATATATATAGCAGTACCTGGCATGCTGACATGGAGAAAACATGCAGGTGAGTCACAGGTCTATAATATTCTGGCTCATATGCTGGTGAAAACCAACCTGGGTCATACCCAGATTCCTCCAGGTAGTGACACAAAGGAACATAGGCAGCCAACTGTAAATCACACTCCAATGATATACAAAAAATACAGTGCATCTTGTCCTCCCCGCTCTCTTGCACAAACACCTCACATTTTCTCAACCTCTTTCTTTCTCTGCCACTTACCAACTTAACAATTGATCAGCTCTATTACAAAGTGCAAAGCAAATGGATTTGTCTGTACATAATAAGCAGGCTAGAAGCAATTGCATTTAGAGGGAAATTTGAGGCCTGAGCATTTGCTGTTAATAAAGCTATGTAAATTTCCACCATTAAGAAGCTGGCTATTAAAGAGGGGGCTGGTGAGAGAAAGAGAGACTGGAATGTGGTCCCTTGATAATATCTCCATTAAAAGAAATCAGGTATAATTATACCATCAACAGATCTTGGGGTCTTATATCTTTCTGGAAAATGCACCGCTTTTCATCTGTGCCTATGGGGAAGTCTTAATTTATCGAGAGACACAACACTGACAGTAACAATAATATTCTACTCTCTCTCTGTTTTGTCTTTTCTTCAAGTTACTTAAGGCTCACTTACATCTGAAGTCCTCCCCCTCCCTCCCACTGGGCATAGGGCCTGCTACCCAGGGTGCCTGCAGATTGGGTTGCTGTGGGATCTGTCAATCATTGCTCTTCCACTGTAAGCAACATAGAGAATTGCAGCTGACCTCCCACACTTCAGAAGGTTCTAACATTTTTATGTGTGTGCATTCTGCTATGTTCTGTCCACAGCAGTGAGCATGACATGACAGCATGTGTGGGCATAAAAGAAAGCATTCACTCGAGCATGTCCGTTTTGAAGTCCATTTATATCACTTTTTAAAATCTTTTTTTTCCACCAAAGTGCTTTTTAATATTTCAGCACTTCCGTGCAGTTAAAAACAAAATGAAAAAGAAACACACTTCTTTAAAAAAAATAAAAGTGGCATTGACTGAAAAGGCAGCATGATAGTTAAATTCAGTTTTAAAATTTGCTCTGTGGCAAAAAAAGAAAAGAAAAGAAAGACAAATGAAAAGACTGGTTAAAAAAATTCATGGCTAAAATGAAAGTTAATTGTATCAAGTTGTATAGCCTACCTTCAGATGGTAGGCAAACCAAATATTATCACGGCACACATCAAAACCATGGCTCTTTAACAGAGAGAAGAGTAGCATTACGGTGATCTACAGCTGTGGAAATTGAGCTTGGCACCACTGCGGAAACTCACGGCTCAGAGCCTGATCAGCAGCTCCAGTGGGTGGGTGGGTAGGAATCAGCAAGAGATGCGAGAGAGCATCAGTGGGCAATGTGTCAAGGCCCACTCTTGTTAAGCACCATCCCTGTTTGAGTTAGTGTTCTGCCCTTTTCATATTTTAATGGGGTTCTTTTGTATACTGAGAAAAGGGAAAACAAAGGAGGTCTATGACTTGATGATAATGACACCACACAGGTTCCCCGTACAAAGCAAGCGACTAAAGCACAACTATTCCAAAGTATATGCTTTGTGTGAAATAGCCCTCACTCTCTGATCCACATTAAAGATTGAATGTTCTGCACAATAAAATATGAAGAAAGCCTCCTCACATTGGAATCCATAGAGACTACACACCTGAGCTATGCTTCTAGCCTCCTTAAGCCACAGAGATGCTGCTTGAAAGACTGTTTTCTAAGCCTTTCCACAATCATTCCCAACTAGAACCCAGCTTTATGAAACTTGCAAGGCACAGGCACGCACACATCCACATCTTTACATTCTATACAAATGTAACAAAGGAAATGTAACGTTTTCATCCATTTCTGCGCGAAATGGGCAATGATCACAAGAATTGCTTCCGGGATTGTGCCTGAAACAAAATTCTGACCTTGGAAAAATAGATTTAGGTATTACATTTCCTGCATTTTAAAATATCTTAAGCAGCAGGGCTTCTCTTAGGTTCTTATGAAACACTGTCAAGCCTGTTATCCAAACCTTGTTCATACAATCCCCTTTCTTCTCTGAATCTGCTACACTCATCACAGGTGTTGATGCCTGTGATTCCCTATAAAGATGGTCTGTCTTTTATCAGAAAAGATAAATGGTCCAAAGGGGTACCATTGTTTGCATTCTGCCCTTCCTCCATGGAATTAAGAGGGACATACATGGAGATCATCACATTTTATCCTCACAAAAACTCTGTGAGGTGTGTTGCGCTTAGGGCTGTGTCATTTCCTCCTGTACTATATTCCTTTATTGTTTCAGAAGCTCCTTTTTGTGGTGCATTTCACTCTCTTTAATATAATTCCAACATAGAGAATTTCTATAATTAATTCTGGAATTGGAAGATATGTACTTAGCTGCAGTTTTCAGTTCTTCTTGTTCCACTTTATCCTTTGCAATACAATGCATGCGACTGTATATACATGATAAAATGATGCCCCCCAAAAGCCAGTGATCTTGATGTGATTTTTAATTCTCTTCCCCTGCAGTGTTATACTGAAGAGTTGGGGGTCCTCCTCTGCAGTGGTAAACGCCACACACAAAGAATCTGGCTACAACTTCTTGTATTCTTAAATCAGACGGTGAGGATTTCAGAATGATCTCTAGTTAGGCTGGAAAAGTGTCATCCGGTGAGCTTCATGGCTAGGCAGGGATTTTTAAAAATGGCCCTAAATCCAACAAACTACACAGGAAACCACATGACTCTAAATGAATTTCAATACTTGTCCTAACACTGTTACTTTGTTCGCACCACACACAAGAGCAAGCTGGTGTAAGACTAGGTTAAAGGGAAACATGGGGACAAACTAAGCATCCATATTGGTGACAGGAAAAACTCAGGGGGGAGAATGGGGTTGACTCTGGAACATGCATATGTGCCTATTGGATCACAGCTAGTAATTGGACATAATGTTGGTGCTCAAATGTATGTGCCTTTGCTGTTTTTCACAAGCAGTGCACACGATGGCTTGTTTTGTGTGAATGATCCTGGTGCAGGTATATCCTGTATATTGTGGGAAGTGATTTAAAATTCAGAGCCTTGACGCCTTTCTTGCTTTGTGGGGAGAAAAACAAGCCATGGAAATAAAAAGCTTTCATCTGCCAGAAGTAATTAAAATGCCTCACTTTGAAAGTTTGGTGCTTTCTTGCATATGAGCCACTCATTTCTGTAGCATAATGAACCAAAGAAGCACAGACAAATACATACATCCTCTATAATTGCACAGGCCTCACACAAAAGAAGGACAGTCAAAGGTTTGCTGTGCACTTATTTTACTAAGTCTCAACAGACTGTGGCTTTTCTTGTTGACCCCTAGATGCATGGAATAGAACTGCATTGTTGTGACTGTGCTGAAGAACAACCTTTTCTAGCTCGCCCCTGTTGAAAGGAAGAATTCTTATGCTTAGATTAAAAGGGGGGATGTAGATTCTATGTGGGCACTTATCAAACCTCTCCTCTCATTTGAATCAGTTTCTGCTTTCCTTCTGCCAGTGTTACTAGAAATATTTGTTCAAGAGTGTTGGGGGTATGGGGCAGAGCACTTTGAAAATGCAAAGCAGGGGCTTAAAGGGCACATGATCTTCTGTCACTCTAAAAGGAAAGCTACTGTTAACAGGAATATACAGACTCAGGGTTTGCCAACTCATTATTGTCCATTGACTGGCAGTGACTCTTCTGGGTTTCAGGCTGGATTCTTTCCCAACCCTACCTGGAGATTTCAGGGAATGAAGCTGGGACTTCACCAGATACGCTATCACTGAGCAATGGTTCTTCCCTGAAATTCTGAGTGCAATTGTTTCCTTAACAGTGTCAGGAGATCATGCTGAAAAGGCAGAGGTTCACTTTTCATTGTCTCCCACACTTCCCACAACAAACGTGAGAAGCTATAAGAATTCTAGTTGTCATTTTCTATCTGACTGGTTTGCACATGCAAGCTATGAAGTTGCCATCATCAAATGAGGATTGTTCCATTTATTTATTAAATTTACCATATATCCCACCCTTCTTCCCAAAGGATGGTAGAGAAACTTATTAGTTTCATCTATAACTCTACTTTCCAGAGCCCAAATTGTTTGCCTCTCCATTCCAGTGGGATTGAGTTTTTGTCCTCTACTGCACAACACACAACCAGCAACATCCATTTCCAACTGGGAACTCTCCACACTCAGCACAAAAGTTAGCAGCAAAGGAGTCTTGTCTGGACCCTAAATGATTCAGCTTGACACTTGCACTCTCTTTCCCGGGAGCTGCAAATTGCTGCTGATGTTACAACAATTCCTTTGCATGGTTTGCACCAGATAATCATGTACATTTCACCTCTTGGCTGTCAGGGTGCATAAAACTGTAGCTAGCAAATTCACTAAGAAATGCAAGGGAAGTGTGTGTGTGTGTGTGTGTGTGTGTGTGTGTGTGTGATAAAAGAGTGAAAAAACAGGCATCTAGTTTAAACTACAGGAGTCAAGGTGGGAGCCAGACGTTTTGTCCTCACATCATCACCAACTGAGATCAGGGCTCCTGTATTCTTCCAGGCAGACATAAGAAAGACATGCATAAGGCCTGACAGCTGCGACTCTATGATATCTGCATTAAAGGGATGCTACAGTCAAGTTAGGTTTTTGCATGCTCTGACCAAAAATGGTTGGGCAAATTAAAACAATTATGCAAATGTGTTTAAGCTGCAGTATTGAGCTTGTGGTGAAAGTGGTGGGGTGAATTAAACAAAAGAATTAGCTTGAGTTTTGGAGAGTACACAACCTGTGTCCCTCCAGATGTGTCCCTCCAGACGTTGTTGTATCCCAACTCCCCAAACAGGCTTTGAGTGTAGCACAGTTCATCTCCTCAAATTCATGTTGAGAATGAGAACAGGAAAATGGGTCAGGTAGCCAAGAATGCACTTTTGGGGGGAACAACCATGGAACCACAGAACATCACAGCATCAAATCACCGTACTCAGAGCAAAGAGGTCCAGAAGCTACAATGCTCCTTTATTTGCCTATAGCCCTGCCTCAAGGTTCATTGGTGACAATAATTAAATGCATAAACGGCCTTAAGTGCTACTAGGATTTTCTGAGTAATTTCTTCTGCTAAAGTCTTTGTTAGCTCCATAACCAGCTACCCTCCACCCTACTAGCCGTTCTGAAGCTGCAATAAACAGCAAGAAGCTGAGATGATTTGCAGGGAATGCTCCACAAAGTGCTACAAAGCAATAAAAAATGTGCTGGTTTCACTGAATCGAAGGCCCTTCTCCTGCCCTTTAAAATGTTACAAAAGGAGACGCTTCATGGATTTGTGCTGTGTTACAAAACAGGAGCATGCTGCAGTAACTTAAAAGAGGAGCAGAAGAAATTATGCTTTTTCAGATCCTCTGCTGGTAGGAAACCACTTGCAACAGTAGAGTGTACTGTCTGTTAGGTATGTGATTGGAAGGGGAAATTGCTAGAGAATGGGAAGAGGATCCTCTACTGGCTACAAAGAGAGCTGATGGTGCAGGAGATCTGAGTGCCCAACAAACATCAGAAACCAGTGCTGGAATGCAGAGGCCAAATCTCCTACTGTTCTGAGCGTAAGAAAGGGCTTGAACTGTGTGAAAGAGCAGCCACTGCACGTTTGCTAAACTGAAACCCCAATACGAGCATGGCATAGACACAGGGGTTTAATTGTGCCCTTTATGTCCCTTAATCCTCTACCCCCTCATAACAACCAAACATGTGTTCTTACATCATTACACTATGTATTTCCCCATTCCCAGCTCCACATTGCTCGCTGTGACCATAACAATGTCAGAATTAGGGGTGGGTGAGTCTGTCCATTTTGGTTTTTCTGTTTCTCTTTTTTTTCTAGTTTTAAATTCAGTTTTCTACATTTCTACATCATTCTGAAGGGTTTTTGTTTTTTTAAGAAGTCCACATGAAAATTCATCCACCATTTACTGAATTTCCCCCCCAATGTGCACATTTTCACACACAATTTTGCCTAATATACACGTTTTGCAAACAATTTCTCCTAATGTAGTGCATTTTTTGTATGCTATTCTCACAAATATATGGCTCTTTTATGCACCGTTTACTCTAATATATTCCTTTTTGGAAACCCAGCCAGATGGACGGGGTACAAATAATAAATTATTATTATTATTATTCCGGAGAACTGCATTGAAAATTCAGAGCAGTGCAAATTTGGATGTCTAGGGTAGCTTGGTTTGCTTGTTGCGTCAGGCAGTGCATATTAGGGAAGTTCACCTTCAAATGTGAGCTGAACCACATTTCCTCACCACCCCCTAGTCAGAACCTAAAGCTGGGTACAAATACTTGAAATACTCTATCTGTGGCCAGAGAAATTGGGGCATAGTGGTGGCGGTGAAAATTCATTTCACTGAATTTCTCCAGGAGAGGAGAAAGGCTCCAAGGGGTTTAGGGGGCTGAGGCTCACCATGAACAGCATAGCTGCCAACTCCCTGGAGCCCTGGGTGTCCAAGCACACACAAAATTCCCCATGAAGGGACAAATTTCAGTGCCAGGGCCATGCACATCGCATGGCACCGACAGCCCCAGGCACCCATGGTCATGGGGCCACGTTTGCCCTCCTGATGAACAGCGGCAGTAGCACAGCCCTTCTTTCCTTTTCTCTCTATGGCTTTTCTGCTGTGGCAGCTACAAGCGCTGGCAGTGGCGGCAGCTGTGTTGGCAGCGTGGCCCCTATCGTCAAAATATGGTGGAGAGTGTTCAGCAGAAAAATGTGTAAAGTGGCATTATTTTTCAGATGTGTGTGCATATGTGAAAAAAGAGGAAAGTCTCAGAAATTTTCACAGAGAAATTCCTTCTGGGAAATTCCATCTCAGTCTTAGTCATACCAGGCATTCTAGCTGGGGGACAGGGAGCCATCTCTTGCAACATTCAACTGTGCTTCTTGTAACATTTACCGGGAAGCTAAGCACTCATTTTAAAAATTGTATTTTTGCGACAGCTAGGGCTGATAAGGGAGCATGCCATTCTGACTGAATCAACGGCTGTTAAATACTAATCAGCCTATCCCTGCTGTGATGTTGTTTGCGCTTTCTTGTTCTTAACCCCCACCAGCTGCAATCCCCACTAGTTAGGCTAATTGCTTTCTGCAACTCAGTTTGAGCTGTAAGTAGGGCTGAGTTGGAATGAGGAGGGTAATATCCGCTCATACCTTCAGCACTGATGAGAAGTGCCCCACTATTGCAACAAGTTATATTTTTTTTGGGGGGGGGGGTTGCTGCTGCTGGAGGAGAGAATCACTGTGAAAGGGAAAAACATGGCAGCCTATTAAGAAAGCATTGCCCCAAATAGGCTTCATTTGTCCTCATGTTTCTGATTGGCTAGGATCATTGATGAGGTCAGTCCAATAACCATTGCCTCCTCATGCTAAGCAGGATTGCTGCGTTTTTACTTCCATTATGGAATAATTCTATGAAGGAGAAAGGGATCCCCAACTAAGGGGTAAAGCAGCGCAGCAGCAGTTTGTGAAAAACCAGAGACCAAAAACAAACATGAAAAGGCCAAACATTTTCAGTGACTTAGGGTCTGTTTTACATCAAGGGCCCCACAAATTGTGACTTTTTGACTTTTGACCTCCACATTGAAATGGGTGGAATTTTGGCACAACCCTAGGTATAAGCAGAGACAATTTTTCCAGTTTGAGGACCACATTCCAGAAATGGAGACAACTTTTGCAGTTTGAGGACCACATTCCCTTCTGAGAAATCTTCCAGGAGGGGAGGCACATGTCAGTACGGCAAAAGGGGACAGAGCAAGGAGTGTGAATTTACCTATGTACAGTAGGCTGGTTTCTACACCACAGATTTCTTTACTCCATCCAGGCAAGCAAAGGGGATTATTAGAGCTCAAGGGGACAGTCTAGTCAGACATAAACACTCAAGGAGGGTTTGAAGCATGGCCAGTGAGGGGCATGGCTGGGGGACAGTACATGCAGCCCCCAAGCCAGAGGTTCCCCACTGCTGTAATCTAAGCATTGTGATCACAATGAGCAAGAGCCAAAGACATGCTTCAAAACAAATGTCACTGTTCAGCTTCTATTTCATCCACAAACCCACCTCTGGAGCTCCTTCAAAGAAACTGTGATTTTCAGGCTATGGCCCAGAATGAAAAGGACTGCCAAAATATCTGCCCATTGGACCATCTCCCCCAGGGGGCCTCCCTTTAAGACGCGAGGGCTGAAAACATCTCCTGATTCTTCTGTCAAGAAGCCAATGTGGATCAAAATCTAATGAAGGAGGGAGGGAGAGGAAGAGGGAGAGAACATGATATCAGTGCTGGGTGTACAAGGGAGAAGCAAATATACAGAGCACATAGCAAGGTAAACTCTCAGGGTGAATCCAACTATCACATCCCATCAACACAAGGACGTCCACTTGTGCAACAAAATTTTCCCCTGCAATCTGAGCTAGGTTTCCTCTAACACTCCAGTACAGATTTGGGGAAGAGCAGGGAGGTCCCATTGTGGAAGTGGAGTCCGTATAATAATTTATAATAATAATTTATTATTTATACCCAACCCATCTGGCTGGGTTTCCCCAGCCACTCTGGGAGGCTCCCAACCGAATGTTAAAAACACAATGCAGCATTAAACATTTAAAACTTCCCTAAACAGGGCTGCCTTCAGATGTCTTTTAAAAGTAAGATAGTTGCTTATTTCCTTGACATCTGATGGGAGGGCGTTCCACAGGGCAGGCGCCATTACCGAGAAGGCCCTCTGCCTGGTTCCCTGTAACCTCACTTCTCACAGTGAGGGAACTGCCAGAAGGCCCTCAGCGCTGGACCTCAGTGTTCGGGCTGAATGATGGGGGTGGAGATGCTCCTTCAGGTATACAGAACAGAGGCCACTTAGGGCCTTAAAGGTCAGCACCAACACTTTGAATTGTGCTTGGAAATGTACTGGGAGCCAATGCAGGTCTCTCAGGACCAGTGTTATATGGTCTTTGTACTGATGGGACGCTTCAGCTGGAAACGGCCCTCAGTCTTGCTGTGAGTCCACCATACCCACAAATAACAAGTTGGTTCACAAGCAGCAGATTGAATTTTGTACCTGTTTCTGATCTCTCTTTTTGTCTTCTAGCTTCTGCTCCAGTTTATGTGAAGCCCTCAGCCACTGCGTGGCCAAATGCCGAATCCTTTTCTTCATGAAGATCAAAGACTCTTTGCCACTGCCAATCAACTCCAGGAGGTAGGAGAGGTCTCTCTGAAAAGACGCCTAGGGAAACAACAACAGACTTTTCCTGTTAACACAAGGTCCAGGGTGACCCTTGCAATGGCTGTCTGAGCAAGGAGATCCTACGGTGCATGTAGGTTACATGGGCAAAGTATGCTTCCTTTCTCTTCTCCATTTGAACAGGGCTGAAGACAGAGCCGTAGCTAGGTGATCTTGTGCCCCTGGCAGAACCTTCCAGATTGTGCCCCCTTCCCACGGGCAAATTAGTTCTTCTTTCCACCTCTCCTACAACCCCTTCTCCACCCATTCAATTCACCCTCTATTTAAAACCTTTTCTTATGGGGAAATAATCGATATTTTTATTTTATAGATATATTTATGGACATATTTTAGCTGATTTTGCACCTCCCCCTCTTGCCTGCGCCCTGGTGGGGGCCCACCTCACCCCCCCTAGTTACGGCCCTGGCTGAAGATGCCTCATGATTGGAGCGAACAAATTCAGTCACCAAGGGGCAGCCAATATGTTCAGTGCCATCTTGAAAATTAACTATGATATAAAATGTAAAGGTACCCCTGCCTGTACGGGCCAGTCGTGTCCGACTCTAGGGTTGTGCACCCATCTCACTTAAGAGGCCAGGGGCCAGCGCTGTCCGGAGACACTTCTGGGTCACGTGGCCAGTGTGACGAAGCTGCTCTGGCGAGCCAGCACCAGCGCAGCACACGGAAACGCCGTTTACCTTCCCGCTATAAAGCGGTACCTATTTATCTACTTGCACTTAAGGGTGCTTTCGAACTGCTAGGTGGGCAGGAGCTGGGACCGAAAGACAGGAGCACTGTTTCAGACAAAAACAACCTTTGTCAAATAAGTGAGGATGTAACTTGACTGGCATGATTCAAGGCCTACAAGCTTCACCTGCGCTCTGGGTGGTGGCACGGTGGAAGATGCAGCCGCTGTCTGATTTCGCCAAGGCAGCACGGGGCAAAACCACTCGACTTCGCTGAGGTAGATGAGGAACGAGCACTCTGTGCCGTCCACACCGAAGAATGCATAGCAGGGGTCTGATGTCCACCTGGCTCTCATCCACTGAAAGGCAAAGGGAGGGGTATTGGTTAGGTGAGCCTTTACACAAAGATGTAACCAACAGTGGAGCTTCCGAATGCAACAAATGATATCAAGAGCTCATCAGGTTGAGGCTGGGATTTACACTGAGAAGAGGCTAACATTTCTAGAGGCTGAGCTCGTTTCTTTGGACTTTATCAAGGGATATGATGCATGAGAATTGGCAAATTATTGGCTTAACTGGAAGAAGTTGTTACAAAGGTATTTATATGGCAGACGGAGATCCTGTTAAAGGAAAGAAATCAAAAGGATGCAGTGAAAAGACAGACTTTCAGACTAGGGAGGTGTAGTCAACAAAACAGCTCCTGAACTTTTTATTTGATTATTTTTTAAAAAAATTATTAAAAACCACAGGTGGTTTACGGCATAAAAATACAAAAGGAGAACATTAAATACATAACAAACAAAACCTCCTGTTGTGGGAGCTAATTTTGTTCAGTAGAAACTGTGAAAACAATAATGAGTAAGTAAAGAATAGGAAATTCTGGTAAGATTTGCTGGTGGCACCAATCTAAGGGACAAAATCATTGCCGAAAAGGATAAAGATCTGAAATATGTATATTTATTGATATATTTGTAGAGCATACTTTCATAAAAAATTACATAAAGGCTGTATACATGTATGTGTAGGCTAATACACAATGGTATACCACACATTTTCTTCCCCTTCTTATACTGTATATAAGTAAAATGACATGCAAAGCAGCCCTAAGAAAATGATTTAAAAAACTTACATTATTATTATTATTATTATCATTATTTATATACTGCTCTATACCTGGAGGTCTCAGGGAGGTTCACCTCTTTAAATAGAATAGAATTTTTATTACCCAGAGAACTCATCTAAAGCTTTTATCTAAAAATGGATAGGAGATCCTGTCAAGGAGCTTACATTTTATCCGTTAGCTTAGATCTCACAAAGCTTATTTTGCTTATCACTGAGGTCTGTTATCACTGATCAGCACAGGTTGTGGAGGAAATAAATAATATCACAGCACTTCAGATGAAATTTGCCAGAACAAAAGCAAGCTTGCTGATAAGTGTAGAAAATGCCTGATCCTTATCTGCAGTGGTTTTGCCTCACAGAGCAAAGCTAACACATGTATTCTTTCCCCTAGAAAAGCAGAGCTAGCCTCCCTCCTGATATTCTGGAAATGACTCCACTGATGGAGGTTGTGGTCAAAAACTTATGGAGGCCACCGGGTTCAGAAAGGCTGATATCTGTGCTAAAGAGAAAAAAATTTAGTGAGGTTCTCTCACAAGGTGATTTTGCATGCAAGGCAATAGCCCAGGCTTCCAGTTCTCCATGTAGATCTATCATCCTCCGTAATTGCTGGTGCCAGCCTCTTCCAAACTTAACTACACAAACGAAGCCACTCAGGAGACAGCCCTCCACTCCCGATATGTAAAACACACCAATCATCCAGACAGGAGATCGAATTACTGCCTCCAGCAATTAAATTACACTTAAAATTTAACCCCGCCATGGAAGAGGATGGGAGAAAATGACCGCTATGTAGCTGGGACAATCTGAGTAATGCAACGGTTGTGTCTTGTTAATCTGGCAGTTAATTTGTTTTGTCAAGTAGCTGGTTGAGGGGCATGCAGGCTGAAATAACAGCTGAAGGGGTGCAGTGCGGGGAATGACTTCATGTTAATCTTACTGTTAAGCTAAACGGGTCGGTGCAGATACAGAGCTGCACACAATTGCACCGGCCAATCAAATGCCCGAGATGTGTTCAAGTCAAGACAATGTGCTGCTCTAAGCAGAATGTGGTACTCAAAACCAGCATCAGGTTACAACACTTTGCTTGTTCCCCAGGGCAGAGATAACGCTTGAGATTAAAAACAAGCAAGACAATAAATCCATTGGTGCTTCCTTTGCATTTTGTTGCATATGAATAATTAACAGAGATATAAATGCTACATTAGTCCATGAATCATGCAAGGCAGGGCAACCTAGTTGCTCAGACTTCACACAAAGAAGGTGTGCATCCTCACTCTCTCAGTGAATATTTCATAGAATTGTCGAGTTGGAAGGGACCCCAAGGGTCCTCTAGTCCAGTGTTTCCCAACCTTGTGCCTCCAGCTGTTTTTGAACTACAACTCCCATCATCCCTGACTAGCAAGACCAGTGGCAAGGGATGATGGGAATTGTAGTCCAAAAACAGCTGGAGGCACAAGGTTGGGAAACACTGCTCTAGTCCAACCCCCTGCAATGCAGGAATCTCAGCTAAAGCATCCATGACAGATGGCCATCCAACCTCTGCTTAAAAGCCTCCAAAGAAGGAGAGTCCACAACACCTCTCATGTCTCTAGACTAGAGTCAAGCTCAACAAGGTCTTCTTTCCCTGAATTTAGGGCTTTCCAAAAATGTTTGATCTGAAAAGAGACACACCCTGGCCACCTCATGTAAGAAAAGTACAATCTACTCATCCACCTCAACAAATCTGGTCCCTTGAAACTAATGAAGTTCTACCCACCCTACCTTTTTTTGGGGGGGGTATCTTCATTTTGCCCTCACCCTCCTCCTTCAAATGATCAACATTAAATCTCTGAGAAGGTTCAGCACAGCACTAATTGACACATTAGGGCTATGGTTGCAGCTACCCCATAGGGAGGCCTTCCTCAAGCTGGTGCCCTCCAGATGCTGCTGGACTCCAACTCCCATCAGCCCAGCCACTATGGCCAATAGTCAGGGATGATGGGAGTTGAATCTCACCATCTCAAGCGGGAAGAGCACTGTTGCAGTCAGGTCCCAGTAGCCAATCAGATCCCTGTATGAGAAGAGGATTCTAGACTAGATGGGCCTTGATCTTCCTCTGTTCTTATCTGGTGGTGGGGCAATATATAAAATCTAGGGGAATAAAAAGGTAATGGACAAGGACCTCTGACAGTTAAATCCAGTCACGAACAACTCTGGGGTTGCGAAGCTCATCTAGCTTTACTGGCTGAGGGAACCGACGTTTGTCCACAGACAGTTTTTCCAGGGCATGTGGCCAGCATGACTAAGCCGCTTCTGGCAAAACCAGAGCAGCGCACGGAAACGCCGTTCACCTTCCCGCCGGAGTGGTACCTATTTATCTACTTGCACTTTAACATGCTTTCGAACTGCTAGGTTGGCAGGACCAGGGACTGAGCAACGGGAGCTCACCCCGTCATGGGGATTCGAACCACTGACATTCCGATCGACAAGCCCTAGGCTCAGTGGTTTAGACCACAGCGCCACTCACACCCCTTAAAGTTCAGAGTTGACCTCCAGGGCCATAGCCAGCCCTCCACACTAAGTGGGCCTGCCACATTTCCAGGATGGCTTCAAAAAAATGAAGTTATTTCAATGGCTTCTTAGTGTCCAAAAAGGACATTAAATAAGAACAGTTATTTATAAGTTTGCAAGCTTCTGCCTGCTTATAATGAGTACAGTCTCTTGTTGCAATAAACAGTAACTCCCTTAAGTTGTCCCTTACCCTCTCTGAGCACTATATTCACAGCCATAGTAGCTAAAGGGGGACTTCAGGACTGATTAAGCATAGTAAGGGAGACATGGATCTTGAAAAGTCCACCCTGAGCCAGCGGGGTACTTGAGTGGGAAGCAGAGCTGGACAGGTCAGGTGGGTGTTGTCAGTTTGGAGCAGAATCACTTGAGGGCAGGCGGCACCAGCTGCTCCTGATTTGTTCTCAACAAGAAATCTCCCTCTTCTAAGGAATAAGATACCATTTTGTGGTATCACTAAACCAAGAAGTCAATGTTTGTGTGCTTGAATTTTGTTGAGGTGGAAAAAATCCTTATTCTTGGTGGGGCAGGACACCCACTGGTCCAACTCTGGCTCATGGAAAACTTGACTTAACTATTGCTGTTCATTTCCCCAGGTGATCTCTGAAACACTAAAAGTAAAGGTAAAGGGACCCCTGACCATTAGGTCCAGTCGTGACCAACTCTGGGGTTGCGGCGCTCATCTCGCTTTATTGGCTGAGGGAGCCAGCATACAGCTTCCGGGTCATGTGGCCAACATGAATAAGCCACTTATGGAGAACCAGAGCAGCGCAATGAAACGCCGTTTACCTTCCTGCCAGAGCGGTACCTATTTATCTACTTGCACTTTGACGTGCTTTCGAACTGCTAGGTTGGCAGGAGCAGGGACCGAACAATGGGAGCTCACCCCGTTGCAAGGATTCGAACCGCCTACCTTCTGATCGGCAAGTCCTAGGCTCTGTGGTTTAACCCACAGCGCCACCCACATCCCTCTGAAACACTACCCATGCCTTTTATATCCCACTTATATTCCTTTCTAATTTGGGGAAAAAAGAAAAATGCATTGAAAAGATGTTTTCTCACATTGCAATAATTTAGTTTACTGCTGCAGTGCTTGCTGGAACAGTGTGTGAACAAAAAAGATTCCATCTTTTTAACTGTCATCCAAAGAGACACATTGCTTTCATTTCTACCTTTTTTCTGTTCGGAGCACAAATCTGAATCTACTTTACTCACCTCCACTTTCCCAGAGCAGTCGGGGTATTTGGGATCCCTGGGCACCTCACACTGGTCCCGTCTGCCTTCTATCGCTGTTGAGTACAAACACACATGGGAGTGGTTAGTTCGGAGCTCAGATTCTGGTACCAAAGGGAGCTTGCTAAGAATGCCAGCTTTCTTTTCTTTTCTGTTTTAAAGGAATAGTGTAGTGCTCACATTATTCAATCTGGGCTCCAGTTCCATGAACCTGGGTCCTGTCTCTCCTCCCTCTGTCCCACAAAACACCCCATCTTAGATCCTATCCAGGCACCAGAATCCAAGGACTGGCAATCCCAACCTTCCCTAAAGAACATTATGTGCAAATAGCCTCCTATTCTAGCAAATTAGGAACTCACCTTTAGACTGACTGCTTAAATGCTGGCGCATGCAGAAAGTCAAGACTATTTCTCAAGGCATTTTTTTCTACAGTATTTATCATTCGCTTTGATGTTGGGGTTAACGTTGAGTATGGTTAGCAATAAGACACCTTTTTATTAAACTGCTAATTTATATGCCACTTCCTATTTCAACAGAAGTCTCTAAGCAGTTTACAAAAAGCAATCAATACAGGAAATCAATACAGCCTCATTGTTGGAAGTTGGAAGCAGCTTTTGCATACTTCTATCGATTGTTCAGAACCTAACCAAGGAATGATGATATTGGAAGGGGGCAGTTGAAAAAAATAATAATCATATATATGCTACACTTCAATTTCCTATGATAACGAAAGCAAAATGGAAGTTTAAAAAAAAGTGTTTCTTGGCGTGGCTCTATTGTATGGTCTTACATTTCTTCTCAGATTACAGTGCATGCTAATGGTTGGCCAGCATTTTGCCTCCGGTCAATGCCCCCCCCCAAAAAAATTGTGCCTAATGAGGCATGTGCGTGACTCTAAAGGAGCACATGAAAGCCCTTCAAAATATAGACATTTTCAAATTGCGGCAGAAAATTGTGCAGGCAATCAGTCAAGTGCAGAGCCATCTAATGAGACAAACAATAGCAACACCTACAGGCACAAAGGCCTTTCAGAGAAGCTCAGAAGTAAAGCATGGAGTTCTGTCTTTGAAATAAACACCCCAACACCATGCCCAACAGTTCGAGTAAAAACTTGCTTACTCGTGTTTTAACCCCCAGGAACCAGAAGGCCATTATTCATCTTCAGGCTGTATATCCACAACATCCCTGTGGGACAGGGGTATCCATTCCCCAATGAACAACGTTCTAGAGACCATTGTATCGGTGGTGTACAGACCAGGGAATGGACCAAGTGAACAGGCAGCAACAACAAAGGAAGGAGCAGCAGAACCAGGAGGCTCCAGGGGTTGGCAGAGGGACCTTGAGTGAGGGTTGGGCTTTAACAGTTGTCCAATGATGCTGACCCCTGGTGCCAGCCCTGGAGCCAGATGACCTGGAGTTTAAAAAAAAGGGAGCTGCTACCGCCTAGGCACTTAATCTGTAGCACTGGCCAAGCCCAGTTTGGGATAATAATCCATTATTCATACATGGGGGAAGCTAAAAGGAGCTGGCCAGTGAGGGTGCTATAAACTATTTATAACAGGCTCCATTTGTTTTCAAGAACAAATTGCAGAAGCCTATGCAATTATTCATGCCCTTAAAGTTAAACAAAGTCCTTTGGTACCCCAATTCTTCATTAGGAACCATAGCTGCAGATTAAAGACAAACATTAAACATTGATATTAGAACAGGAACAGGCAATATTTTATTGACTCCTTTGGACCTTTTTGGGTGTCAGGGAGAGAGGTGGCAGAAAAAGCCATTTGGCACATTGAGCCACAGCTGGACAAAGAAAGATGAGCAAGAGAGTCAATATTTAATACTTTAGGGTCACAGCAGGAGAGCACAGTGAGACAACCGGTCATAAAATGCTCTTGTATCTGCCACATTAATCATCATAATGAAATCCATTTGCAATTTCAAAAGATTTAGTCTTTGATCCAGGAAGGCGAAAGCTTCATTTTCAACATGGGTGTTGTCCTCACTTCAGCTTCCTATTGCATCATCCTACAGAATGTTCAGCAGCAAACATTACACAGTGTCAGGAGGAGGTAAAACGTTTTTATTTTATCTACAGGGCTGACCCACCCATAAGGCAAGGTAAGGCAGGATCCACAGGGACAGCAGATCTGGTCTCCAAAAAATGCATTGCCTGCTGCCATCGCCACTGCAATGGCAGCAACAGCTGCAGCCCACTCCTTGGAGGCTGGATTTGCCGCCTCCTTGGCAGCCAAAACACATTTACAGCAGCCTTTTGGTGAAAAGAATGTGTTGCTGATCTCCTCCCACCCTTGTTCCCAGTGTAGATCTTTAGTTCCCCTTTATTCCCAATGTAGATGGACACTCACCCCTTCTTCCCTGGCCAGAAACAGGGGATTTTGTGGTTCACCTCAGGGGCCAAAATGTCTTGGGCCAGACCTGTTTATATAGCACCCTTAATGTGCACAGCACTTTACAACTAAAAGACAGGTCCCTGCCCTGAGGAGCCTACATAGGGCAGGCAGTCGAGCTGAGGGTGGGGGACCTGTGGGCCTCTGAATGTTGTTGAACTTCAGCTGCCATCTTCCTTGACCACTGGTGACTATTGCTGGCTTGGGATAAAGGGAGTTGGAGTCCAACAAGAACTGGAGGGCTACAGGTCACTCATCCCTGCAATAGGGGGATAGAAGGAAGATGGAGACGATGGCAAATGAGAAATGATCCTTTCATGAACTTAGGCCTTGTTTAAACACGGTAAAACTGAATGCCCCTCCCCCCCCCCAAAAAAAAATGGACAAGAGAAAATCTCTAAGAATTATGCTATGGGAAGGAAATGCTGCGACGACTCAAGAAGATGCAGACAAGGATTTGAGTTGTACAGCACTGCATTGCAAGTGGGTCAATTGAAATAGGTGAGAGATTTTATCCAACACTATTTATTCATAAGGCAGGTGAATAAGCAAGAGAGGTATTTAATACTTTTCAGTTTGATGACAATGCAAATAATAAATGGCCATGTCTGGATTTGAAATATTGAATCTGAAGCACACTCAGAAGAAATATTAAGCATGAAAGGTGCAGATTCTTTATTAGAACTCGGAACGAAAGAGAAAGCATGGATAGTGGATGAAATAGCGATTGCTTTCAAGCTGTTGGCACAAACTTGTGCATTTGGGGAGCTGAGTGAATCACTAAAAACTGCGTAGTGTGTGGCATGAGATCAGGCAGGCAGAGATCCAGGTTTGCATGAGAGATTGGTTTAGTCCTTGAGCATGCCTTTGATATGACACACAGAGCAGCAGAAGTGGCTACAAAGCAACTGAGAGGACTAGCGGGGGGCACAGCTTAAAACAAGCGGCCGCCCTACAGTCCAAAGATATCGGGAAGAAGGTGAGGCAGCCAGCCTCAGAGCAAAAGTTGCCCCCACTTACAAAAATCTTTCAAAAGAAAGAGTCCTGGGGGTAACAGTGAGAGCTACAAGTGCATCATCAGACAGTATTTGTAAAACATTCAAAGCACTGCAAGTTGAACCGTTTAATCATTAAAAACACCAGATTTTCTTTTTAACACCCCACCCCAAAATATTTCTTGCATTCAGTAAATGCAATCAGAATTGCTAGTATATCTATATAAGAAGAAAGTGACTCAGCTGGAATTCCAGGCAGTATATTACTGAGTCTAAGGCCATGAATACATTTTTTTAAAGGTACGGAAGGTTTCATTTGTAGGCTGAACGGAAATCAACCAAGTGACTGTCCAAGAAGTTGAACAGGAATGGGGAACCTGTTGCTTCCGGCCAGATGTTGTTGGAGGACAACTCCCAGCATTCCTGATGCTTGGCTGTTCTGACACGGGCTGAGAGAAGCTGCAGTCCAACATCTGGGGGGGGGGGGCACCAGCTCCCTACTGCTGACGTAAATGAAGGTAAGACACATTGTTAATAGAGAAAACCTAATACTATACTAAGGGACACGGGTGGCGCTGTGGGTTAAACCACAGAGCCTAGGACTTGCCGATCAGAAGGTCGGCGGTTCGAATCCCCGCGACGGGGTGAGCTCCCGTTGCTCGGTCCCTGCTCCTGCCAACCTAGCAGTTCAAAAGCACACCAGTGCAAGTAGATAAATAGGTAGTGCTCCAGCAGGAAGGTAAACAACATTTCCGTGTGCTGCTCTGGTTCACCAGAAGCGGCTTAGTCATGCTGGCCACATGACCCAGAAGCTATACGCCGGCTCCCTCGGCCAATAAAGCGAGATGAGTACCGCAACCCCAGAGTCGGCCACGACTGGACCTATTGGTCAGGGGCCCCTTTACCTTTAATGCTAAACTAGGCATTGGACAAAACTAAGGGGAGAGGAAATGGCAACGCTCCTAAAGGACCAAGAAAGGAAGAGACATTTTCAATGATGTCTCTCAGGCGGCAGTCAGGGTGGCCATGCTATGGGACTTCACAGAGACCACTTAAAGAACTTTGAATTTTAGTAGTGTAAATGTTTAAAAAGGGAGCACCCATTTTTAACTTGCCTCCAGTGCTAGTTCCATGTGTGTGTGCGTGTGCAAATGAAGCTCTGGTGTAAGGCCCAGCTTGCGACTATTGCTAGTCCTCTGGCTTGATAACCCATAGGCTAATAACGGAGCTCTGCAGCCATTCTACAACAATTGCCCACTTCCGTGTCAGCTTCCAACTTATTTAATTTTTTAAAAGCCAGCCATGGCAAACAAGAATGGCAGACTACATGGGAATCTTTGCCCCCAGGTAAAATCATAGCATCATTAAAGTTAGCTTCAAAACCCATCCTGCAGCAGGAGAAAGGGGAGAGTTGTGAGCAATGGGGAAGACGGGAAACAAACACAAAAAGGTGGATAAATCAAGCTTTCAAAGGAGAGGTTTATGGGTCCTCGTGGGATTCAAGGCAAGCATTTTTAATGGTGTCTGTTGGGGATTATTTTCTCTGGTGGATTAGTAGGAAACAAACACATCATTGTTGCATGATTAAAGTGATTTCCTCAGTAATCCCCTTCTTAGCACATTAACCCACTGGAAAAGGGGGTGGGTGTTAGTTGTGTCACACGCCAAGAAGGGGTGTTGAAGTGGGAAGTGCAGACAAGCGCCCCCACAATGGATGTGCGCTGCCATAGGAACACATTTCTTCCCTGCAGTGTGCTGCTACTGCTGCTGACTTAGGTACCAGCGTTGCAGTTCTCTGGCTGTTAGCTTTTCTGCTAATGATGTATGGTGTGCTCAGCTCACCAAGTGCTTTGCAGACATTAACTCTTCCTTTCCCGAAGAGTCATGAGAGGCCAGCATTAAAGAGTTCTTCTCTCTCCCCACACCCTCCCCAACTCCTTCCCTAAGCTGCCGAAGAGAACTGAATGTGCAAATCCCAATGAATCAGTTTCACCTGTTTTTAACGATGTGGTAGGAAGAAAGATGAGGAGAGGTACAGCTCACTTCTTGTAGTGCAGGAGAGGGGCAGCAGTGGAACGATGCCATCGGTTGTTTATCTTATGATGTATGAGGGAAAATAAATGGTCGGGAGCACTTTTAGAGAAAGCTGCTAGAGAGAATGCAACCAAGACAGGGACATGGGCAGAAAGTTAACCCTCCCAGCCCTGCATGTGACAAACACGGTATCTGAGGGTGCTTGCTTTCTGCAACAGGAATGGTCAGGTGCAGTTTGCTTGTGCATTTGGAAAACACAACAAATACCAGGTCTCAAACAATTACCTACAAATGTAATGAAGATACCAAGTCTCAAAACATTGCCTACAAATGTGTGCGCATGAAGCCCAATGACCCATTTTAGGCTGATCATTTCGGCATTGCCAGAAAAGAGGAAACACACCACCAAGAAAGGTAGACAAAAGGGATAGAGGTTTGCGTTACATTTGCATATGCTGATTTTATATGGCATGGGGAAAATTTAGAAATAATTGCTATAATTTAAAGGGAAACACCATACATCTCGCCATAATGGGGGAGATTGTGGCCAGGTGACCTATGTGCTACCAAAAGTATTAACTGTTGATGGGCAATTTCGAGGCCCCTGTTCTCCCTTCTTTAAATAGGACTGAACTGGGCAGGACTTGTGCTGGAGATTGCTTTCCCCTCCTTCCTCCCATTCCTTTTCCCTCATGTTCCATGTCTTCTTAGAATGTGAGCCTATGGGAAGGGACTTTCTACTGCTTTTTTCTTGGTTAAATGCTGAGGCACAAACACCACATAGGCGCTGACTCTTAGGGGCCAAGGCAGTTTCCCCAACTTAATTTTTGAGGGAGCCGGGCACCCTCAATTTTCAGAGGGTGTTTGGCTCCACCCCCTGGCTCCTCACAATGTCGTGTATGTGATGTCTGGGCATTGCAATAAGCTGGAGAAGCTGGCATCTCTGAAACACCACAAACAAATAACTATAAAGCCTCACTTTGACAGCCTTTCAAGCAGAGGACTGGGCCATGTAAATTTTGACACAAGATCAGCTAACCTGTCTAGATGAGGTGAGGGGCAATGGAGAGGGGCAGGGGATATATAACCTTTTTCTGTCCATGTTATGCTCCCTAGCTTCCTGTTAGGATCAGAGCAGAACCAGACAATGCCTCTTCCTCTGTGAAGGAACCTTTTGCCGGGTGTAGCATATATCAAGGGCAATCAACCAGAGACTGACAAACCTTCTGAGGCTGCATACATACTATACCTTTAAAGCACATATGAAGCACATGTAGCCCCCCTCAAAGAACTCTGGGCACTGTAGATTAAGTCATAGAGTTTTGGGGAACCATAACTCTGTGAGGGCTTAACTACAATAACAAGATCGTTTCTGTTTGGTGAGAGACACTTTTGTCATAGACATCTTGCAGTTAGGGACGAGGAGATGGGGGGAGACGGGAGAGAGGGATGGTGGGTATTGTTCTTTCATTCTATTGCCTAGCATAATTGAAAGTGGAGACAATATATGTACCTCTCTCGGCTCATCTGTTTGCTTTGTAACACAAAAAACCTTAATAAAAACATACACACACACACACACACACACACACACACACACACACACAAATTCTTTGAAGGGGAAAGAATATGTTTCAAATGTCCTTTAAAGTGTGCACAAAGCTCCCATTCTGGAAGGAGCCCTACTCACAAAAATGACAGATTTGATGGACAGAATTTCAACTTCAGTCCTGCCCAACTTTTTCCAGGGTGGAGCCAAATGGCTTTGTCCATTTCTGTTCTCAATTTCAGACATATCGGAATAAAGGATGTTAGAAGCAGGCTGAGGATGAAAGGAAAAGATTCTGAGGTCATGTGCAAATTGCCCTGAATCCACTGGGCTGCCTCTGATCCCTATGGTACAGACACATGTCATGTTTCACATCCATACAGCTGATTGAGAACAGCAGTGGATGAGGCCAGCCTGTGCAATCTGCACAGCTGGCTTCCTTTGATGTCCCAAGGATAAAGGTATCTATCTTTAGTCCCAATTCACATCCTGCACATTTGTTTTGAAAGAAATGTCATCATGCTTTTCAGGCCAATTTGCCAAATACCGTGGATCACTAAGCAGTCAGTGGTGTCTCCACTTAATACTGAATACTGTATAGTATTCTTTACCAGGGCAAAGCAGACCACACATTAAGAGGCTTATTTATATGCCCACATGCCAATTTCCTCTGCAAAAAAGATAGCACCGCAAACAAAAATTCACCTAAAGGCTAACAAGGAGTATGACTGAAAGGATTGGTTTACACTTATATGTACCCCAGGGGTTACGGAAGAGTTATTGGTACTATTAAAATTACAATAGACCGCTGAGGAAGACAGAAACAGTCAAATGCATATGGTTATCGGTTATACATGAATACATGTTATGAAGGAAGTTACTCATACTGATTACCCTAAGAAGGCCACCAGTGGTTGTTTGTTTTATATGCTGGTGTGTGTGTGTGTGTGTGTGTGTGTGTGTGGAGAGAGAGAGAGAGAGAGAAGGAGAGAGAGAATTGCATTTGTTATCCATAGTTCATTGGGGTTTTCACATTATTGCAATAGAACAGTACAGTGGTACCTCAGGTTACATACGCTTCACGTTACATACGCTTCAGGTTACAGACTCCGCTAAACCAGAAATAGTGCTTCAGGTTAAGAACTTTGCTTCAGGATGAGAATAGAAATCGTGCTCTGGCGGCGCAGCAGCAGCAGGAGGCCCCATTAGCTAAAGTGGTGTTTCAGGTTAAGAACAGTTTCAGGTTAAGAACGGACCTCCGGAACGAATTAAGTACTTAACCTGAGGTACCACTGTACAGTCCCCGACTCGCTCTCCCCTCTCCCAGCTTCCCTTCCTCCAATCTTATTCCTCTCTTTTTTTTTTCTCCAGCTACAGCATTTTCATCTCTGACATTCAGTGAGTTAGCATGTTATATGGTGCTCATGATTGCATGCTCAGATAAGGAGATAAGGGTTGGGATAAATGAGTGTCTGCTCTTGTCACAGATTAAGATCTATTAAGTTATGGAAGTTTCCATCACTGCAACATGCCTCCCACTGCTTCCAGTTGTGGGTATTACTCAGGGAAGAGTTCCAAAAATACACTCCAAATCCCTGGGAAGCTTGGCTTTTTATCTAGTTCACAGAGTAGAAGTTTCCCATGGGCTGCTAGTTACAGGTGGTCTTTCACCCCATTTTCTGTGCCTGGAGAAGCCCAGACTTTCCAGTGTTGAGCGATTATTCATTTTGCTGCCAGATGGCTCAGTGGAACCATCCTTCTTGTCCTCTTGATAATCCCCCACCTGGCAGGTATGTAGCCGATTATTGTGAGGATTTATTTTGAAGTGGCTTATAGGTTGTTGCTTTTAATCTGTGTGGTTATACGATGTGTTTTATGGATTAAGTGTCTGCATAACTTCAAGCTCTGCATTTGTTCGCATTTTGTTCATCCCAACTTGATATTTTGTACTTTCCAGTTTGGCTTGATTTTGTTTTGTCTTCTTTGTTGCACAATTGCATTGTGCAAAGAGCCACAGCTTACTGGTTGGACAGTAGGGCTGCCGTAATAAAGGACGCTGCATGCCTAAATACACCAGGAGAAACATTAGCATGCATTGGCATAACTCAGGATCCGGCAGCAGGTATCTACACCCACTACTCCATTTGCACTCCACATACCTTTGCCTTCACTCCTTGTAGTAGGAGGCTTGAATCCAACTGATACAAACTTTTGGATTTTCTCTAAGTACTCTTCTCTAGATCAGTTCTCTGCCCCTTTGTTCTAGATAAACTCTTTCAGAACCTGTAAGAATTTGCATTTCCAGTCCTTGGGCTTCTTCTAGTCCTTGTGGGTCTTCTCATCGACCAGACACAGGCAAACTCAGCCCTCCAGATGTTTTGGGACTACAACTCCCATCACCCCTAGCTAACAGGACCAGTGGTCAAGGATGATGGGAGTTGTAGTCCCAAAACATCTGGAGGGCTGAGTTTGCCTATGCCTGGACTAGACTGTTCCACTCCAAATTGCCCCATCCCTACATCAGTTTCACTCCTCTTCCTATCACCTCCTTCCCAGTGTCCCACACCTCATTTCCATTTCTGCGATTATGCCATATGTTTAGTTAGGGACCTAAAGGAACATGCAGCCTCTGCTTGGGGAAACCTTGTACTGCTCTGCTAGCCCCCCGCTTCCTACAACTGACCACCCAAGTAGTTCCGCAAGCATCTCCCACCAAAGAAACCTTTTCCTCTCCCTCCCTCTCTTCTCATACACCATCCACACTCTATTTTTCTTTTCCAGCTCTTACTTCTATATTTCTATTATCCTCATTCTGCCAAGACCCAGGCTGCTCCCAGCCAACCCTGTTTGATTCTAACCTCCAGCTCCAAACTGGCTAACTTCACTGCATGTCTGCTTGACTTCTATTGCCATTTCCTTCACTGGATTTGGTGTGGGTTAAACCACAGAGCCTAGGACTTGCCAATCAGAAGGTCGGCAGTTCGAATCCCTGTGATGCGGTGAGCTCCCGTTGCTCGGTCCCTGCTCCTGCCAACCTAGCAGTTTGAAAGCACATCAAAGTGCAAGTAGATGAATAGGTACCACTCCAGTGGGAAGGTAAATGGTGTTTCTGTGCGCTGCTCTGGTTCACCAGAAGCGGCTTAGTCATGCTGGCCACATGACCCGGAAGCTGTATGCCGGCTCCCTCGGCCTATAGAGCGAGATGAGCGCTGCAACCCCAGAATCAGCCGCAACTGGACCTAATGGTCAGGGGTCCCTTTACCTTTACCCTGCTATCTCTGTTGTCCTAGCTATCCTCTCCTTTCATTTAACCCACACATTGCTAGTCCAATTGAATGTAATGGCCTGCATAGCGATCAATATTTCTCTCTCTTGTAATAAATCAAATATTCCTCGATTCTAAGCCCTGGTTTCTTGCCAGATTGCTATTTTCCCCTACTCTAAGTGAAACAAACTGTAACTTGTACACATGTATACAATGGTACCCAGGAACATTTCGATAAAAATATATAAGCAGATGTCACACTCTCAGATCATCCTTTTTGGTGAGCCTGCCGGTTTTCTTACATTTTCCGTTTAGGAGGCTGTTGCGAAGAATCTGATCCACCTTCATTGCAATGTCCGAGACGTTCTGAGCAATCGCCTGGATCCTCTCCATCAAGCCAACTGCTGGGTGGTACCTGAAGAATAAGTGAAAAAGAGATATAAACTTTGATTCATTCTTGTTAGGCATCCAGACTTGTCAGAAAGAAGGAAGAGGTCCCTCTGTCCCAAAACAACAGTGCTTTGAAATTGCAGCGCCAATCGCCAAAGACAGCCATTCTGGCAGCCAGAGGGATGTCATGGGAGAGAATGATGGACAAAAACTCCCACAGCACTTCCTCAAAACATTTGCAACAAGAGCCTTAAACTGAGGGAACAGCAGAACTGTGCCAAAGGCAAAGACTGAAACACACACACACACACACACACACACACATACACACACATACACACACACATACGCCCCCTTTCTGGAATCTGATCTGATCTTCTATAAGGGCTGTTGTGTGATGTGATCTTTGAAGCTCCCTTGAGGGGGCTCTATTGGAGACCCTTATACACCCAGTAGATTGCTGTGGTCTGTGGGAATGTTTCTCTTGCAAGTACCAAAGATCTCAGAAGCTTGCTGCACAGTAACTTAGAGCAGAGCTTTCAGTGTGGCTGCCCCTGATCTATGGAATAGCATTCCTGTCAAAGTATGACAGGCACCCACTACCTGCCCTTTCCAGAAACATGTGGAGACATTTTTGTTCCTACAGGCTTTCCCAGTGGGTCTTTTCCATGAGTGTCCACTTGGTAGGGTTTTGTTTTAAATACAGTTGGTGTTTTTTTTTTTGGTGTTTTTAACAGTTTTCAATTAGGACCTTTAAAGCCCTGAACGGCCTCGGTCCTGTATACCTGAAGGAGCGTCTCCACCCCCATCGTTCAGCCCGGACACTGAGATCCAGCACCGAGGGCCTTCTGGCGGTTCCCTCATTGCGAGAAGTGAGGTTACAGGGAACCAGATAGAGGGCCTTCTCAGTAGTGGCACCTGCCCTGTGGAATGCCCTCCCATCAGATTTGAAGGAAATAAGCAGCTATATTATTTTTAAAAGACATCTGAAGGCAGCCCTGTTTAGGGAAGTTTTTAATATTTAATGCTGTATTGTTTTTAACACTCTATTGGAAGCTGCCCAGAGTGGCTGGGCAAACTCAGCCAGATGGGCAGGATATAAATAATAAATTAGTAGTAGTAGCAGTAGTAGTAGTAGTAGTAAATCAGTTTGAGATTGTTTAGAAGGCAATTAATAAATCAGTGGTGGTGGTGGTGGTGGTGGTGATGATATTTAAATAACTAAAACCCCTGTTTGCCTCTGTAATGTATGAAATGGCCCCACTTGCCACCACCCCCATCCCCCAAGAACGGCTAAGGAGAGTTGACTCTCTCTGAAATTGAAGCCTTTTCTTACAGCGTAGATTCAGCAGGTTGGATGTGCATTACAGATGCCACGTATATAAGCTCAGCTGTAAAAGACAACTAGTGTAGGCATGTCTTCTGTCTGGGAACTGAAGCTCTTGCATTATCATTTTTTTTTGTAATTAAAAAACACCAACCTTACTTTAACTTCCAAGGACATTACCTTGCCAAGAGATTCTTAGTCATTTTAGGAATATAAACTAAGGAGTGAAATTACACCTGCCAAGTTTTTAAACTGCCAAAAAACAACAACCCACAACCATTTGCGGCAGTAATGAAAGGCATCTGCATGAAGGAAGCTTGGACAGATCCACTACTGGTATAATCAATTGGCAAAGATCCATTGCTATAAAGAAGGGGCCAGCTTAGCTTCCACTACCTCATTCTACTGCAGGGATATGGAAACATTTATCAGGCTGTGGGTCACATTGCTATCTGGGCAACCTTTCGGGGGTCACACATGCCAGTAGTGGGCGAGGCCAGAGGCAAAAAGTGGGTGGAGTAATTGATGTCAATGCTACCTTTGTACAGTAGGCTAGTTCCAACAGCCAGGCAAGCATGAAGCATTATCTGAGTTCAAGGACATATTCCAGCCAGGCAAAAGCACTCGGGGAGGGGGCAAAGGAGGACCCATCAAGGATGTGGCCTCAGGAGAGGTTGTGGGGCTGAGTATGGGGTATAGGATGAGGAGAGTTCCAACGATCAGACAGAAAGGCCCAGAAAGCTGCAATTGTCCCCCGTAGCCTGAGGTTCCCAATCCCTGTTCTCGTACAATGATGACATTCAGATTCTTACACCTCCCAGGGAAGAAAGCAGTCACACTTGTATCTCATTGGAAACCTGAGCAAACAGCCTGTCCTTGATTCATTCCAAAGGTTATTGGGAGTTTGGAGTCTTGCTTAAGGCAAAATGCTGAAAAATGAATAAAAAGACTACCAAATCTCCTTCATTCCACCTGAAAATAAATCCAGATTTAAAAAAGAAAAGCGCCAAAGAGCAGAGTGGGAGATGGAAAGGAGAAACCTCATTTCTAGAGCTTGTATTATATCCAAGATGTCCTTTAGTAGGTTTAGAGATCTTGGTTGGCTTTGTACAGCATGCAGTTGGCCTCTTCAGGGGCTTACAAGCACAACCGGTTGGGAGTGGGTCACAATAAACACGATCTTATGGTTTCGCTGAGTCTTGCATTCATTTGTGCTCAGTTCACCTCCTTCTGCTGTCCCTTGCATTACTCGGTCTCTTGGCTTCACTTACAAAAAGAGAAGTATTATTATTGCCTCTGCTAAAGTGGCTTTGGCTGACAAAACTCAGGCTGCAATATATTTGTTGGTCTTTTCAGGTGGCACAGGCCTTTTTAGTGTTTAAACAGCACAAAAGAATACTTTGAGAACTTAACAGCATCTATCATTCTCAGCGGGCGAATAGGGGGTGGATGCTTCCTTCATAATTAAAGAGCAGCCAGGTGACATTTCTGCTCTGCATTTCAGTGTTGCCAGAGTAGATCTAATCTTTGAATAAATAGCACACCGATCTTGGCAAATGTAATGACTGAGCAATCTCCACAAAGAAGATGTTCTAACTGTCAAGAAACCAACCATATTTTTTTTTTACTCATGTAATCTCAGATAACAACAGCTAGCTGCTGCTCTATGATGGCCACAACTCCGGGAAGGAGGAGAATAATTAAGATAATTGTTAATTTGTATAATTAAGGCTTCAGCTCTAGGAGTCCCACTGGACTCAAATGGACTTAGTTCTGTGTAGACGCACATAGGGCTGCACTGTCAGTCATTCTGAAATGATGGGATGGAGCCTGTTCAGCAATGCATATGTGAGCTGTAGGGTTTTCTTAAAAATTCAATCAAGTGCTTAACAGCTCCATTCTTTACCAGCCCAGAAATAGGACTCACATTTTCAACCCTTTGGAGAAATGTGAATTTCAAAGAATGGCTGTGTTTTGGTTCTGGTACCGTTCCAGAAAGGGCGAATTAGGTAGGTTTGCTTTTATGTGCAATCTGAATCAAATTTCTTCCCAATCTCAGTTCTGCCTGCAGCTTTCCTGCTGGAAAGACTTTTCTGCCTGTCCATCGTTCTAATTCACCAAAGTGTTTCAGTATGTTGCTTTTGCTACATGCATGCTATGCAGTTCCTTTGGATTAAAGAATGGGCTGAACAAGTCGATCATTAAAGGGAAAGACTTCTGTTGCATAAGCCTTTTTGCATTTGAAATGCTTAGGCCACCAGGAAGAAGACTCATCCTCTATAGCAAGGATGGCCAGACTGTAAACTTTAGGGTCCCTGTACCATTAACAATTGTGCAGATGAGGGAACTTTGATGCAAAGCTTATGCTGTAGGGACCTGAAAAGCACCACCTGCACCTGCCCAACTCCCAAAGGTAAATCGGCTCGAATGCTGAAAGGCTGGCCATCTCCTTTCTATAGAGCACCTCATTAAAATCAAAGAGTCTTATGCTTGTGGACAGAATGGGGTCCTGCATAAATCACATATAACACATCAGGGAAAAGTTAGTGCAGTGGTGTGGATGGAGGTGGATGGGCTTGAAGTTATGCTTGTTATCGTCAGAGTAAGTATAAGGAGCCAGTGTGGTCCGGTGTCTAAAATGCCAGCCTCGCACTATGGAAATAAGGATTTTAAAGAAACCACAACAACTCAACTATTGTTTCCCTGGGCAAATAGCTACCTCTCAGTTTTTCGCTCCTCCATTTGTGGAAGCAGGGCCAGTAATTGGCTACTTCAGAGAGCGGCTTTGACGGGGAAAGTGCTGAGCAATTGCAAAGCACTTTGTGGATTGTGTTGTGTGCTAAATTATTAGTAATAATGGAGTCCATCTTACACCCAGGAGCAGAAGCTGCAGGCTACTCTTCTCCTTTCTCCAGTCCTGCATTACTGAAGGCAGAGCAGGGGGTCCATTTTGTTCTCAGGAACAAAGAGGACAAAGACAACTGAATGGCTTGCACTTATTATCTGTAGAATCTAAAGGGTTGGGGCGGGGCAATAATGCAATTCAAAACTCTATTACTCTGCAGCCCTTGCCCTTCAACTGATATGTTCATCGCAGCTGTCTTGAGTGCAGAAGGAGCTGAGTTGCATTCAGAAATGTTTCAAGCCATCTCCCATGTGGCAGATGCATTTTTTTAGAAAGCATAGTTGTGATTCCAAACGTGTGATCCAAGTGTGTGCTTAGGTTGCTTATGAGACCTCAATGAAAATAATAGGAAATTTTCACTTTTCCTTTGCCTTTTCTGATGTAGTGTCAAATGCTGAATTTTGCCAGGCCAGGGTGACCACGGATGCATCACCAAAAAGGTATATCTGGTGTGTGTGTGTGTGTGTGTGTGTGTGTGTGTGTGTGTGTGTAAGTTCTATATTTTAAATAATAATTCAATACATCTCACCACAATGGGGAAGACTGTGAGCTCAGTTTGCTGTTGATAGGCAATTTCTGGGCCCCTGCATTCTCTTATTATGGGCCCCTCTCCTAAAACTAAACTTGAAAAAGAGACCTGTTCTCTGACAGTTCTTCAAACAAACAACAGTCCTCAGCATTGCCAACACAGGCCATTATGCAGGGTAACCCAAGCAGTGTCAATCAAAAGTAGTGTTCTTTAGAGAACCAGGGTCAGCTAAAGCCCCTGTTGAGCATACCTTCAGTATCAATTCTGGGCCTGCTGAAGTGTAATGTGCAAAACACTCTTGGTGAGAAGGAGAGAGTTGCTGTAAAGGACTCAAAGGGATGGTTGGAAGTTGAATCTGGAAGGCCAATGGCTCCTCATACCTGGCATATGGGATGCAGTGAGCTGTAGTGGGTAAAACGCTGGGACTGAACTTGATCTACATTTGTTTAGCAAGGGGAAGACCTTAGACCAGATGCATGGCAGCCTTCCTCAAAGTGATCACCTCCAGATGTTCTTGGCTACAGTTCCCACCATTCCTGATCCATGGCCACACTGGCTGGGGCTGGCAAGAACTGTAGTCCAATTTAGGGTACGCGGCTGGGGAAGCCTGATACATGAGAAACAGGTCAACAGGGCAATTAGAATGAAATCAAGGTTATGTTGTTGAGATTTTCTATTAAAATGTATTACTTTTGCTACTCCTATTGATGTATCTGAAGGTGAATATTGCAGCAGATCCTGTCTCCCGCAGCATTATGATTGCAAGCCTTTTCTCTTTCTGGAATGTTAAAATACAGGGAAATGTCATTACAAATGAGCAAAACTTTAGGAGGTCTGTCCTGGGTTAACTCAGCAGGAAAATGTGTCCTGATTTCAGGTCCCTTCTATTTAAGCGTTATGTTTGTTCTTCAACAGATCACTGAACCTGAAGGCTGGAATTTAAAGTACCTCAATTCTCAAGGCTAAAAAAAATATCCTGCTTCTGGTTTTATGAACCTTCCTGGCTCCAGCTCTTGATTTAAAGGCCACACTCTGGCAGTAACCGATCCACATTCTCTCCCCCCCCCCCTTCAAGATGGTTTATGACTCCCAGCATTGGCCCCTCGTGCTACCAAGGGGGGGGGGGGACGGGACAACTACATATCCTGAACTTTTTAAAAAAGACACCAATCTATTTAAAATCATGGGGCAAGACTCCACTGGGATATTAGAGCTGTTCCAAGGGAAGATTATGAAAGGTGTAAATTATATCTGGCAAGCAATTAAAGATGCAGTTCTTTGCCCATTTGCCTGGGTGTTAGCCCCATCAAACCCAAAGGGATTTAAAGCTGAGATATGTAGAGGGTTTTGCTGTAAATTATTAGTATTATTAACATCCTGCCAGTCCATCAGTTAAGAAACAAATTCAAATAACATGGGGTGTTGCACAACATGGCCCAAGAAAAGGGCCATGTGAAACAACAACCCCAAGCTCTTTAGTGTGAAAGCCCTGCTCATTCTAAAGCTGCATATCCGACCCCCGAGCCGTCGGAAGGCAATCCTGTATAGTGAATTTTTAAAAAAATGTTTACTGTTTTATTATGTTTTTATATGTGTTGGAAGCTGCCCAGAGTGGGGTATAAATAGTAAGGTGTGTGGGGTATAAATACAGTGGTACCTCGGGTTACATACGCTTCAGGTTACATACGCTTCAGGTTACACACTCCGCTAACCCAGAAATAGTGCTTCAGGTTAAGAACTTTGTTTCAGGATAAGAACAGAAATCAGGCTTCGGCGGCACAGCGGCTGCAGGAGGCCCCATTAGTTAAAGTGGTGCTTCAGGTTAAGAACAGTTTCAGGTTAAGAACAGACCTCCGGAATGAATTAAGTACTTAACCCGAGGTACCACTGTAGTAAAATTTTCATTATGGAATGGTATGTCCCCATTTTCATCAGAGAAATGTTGGAGGGTATGCATGCATACTTCAGAGTAAGGCAGCAATTGTATCCCCCCCCCCTTCCATGTTGAAGGTGTGTGCAATGGCACACCTCTCTGTCACCTTCTGCAAGCAAAGAGGGGTGTGGCCAGTTTGTTTGCTTTTACGCAGGTGGGTAATAAACAACCACTAGCACTAATCAGTGGAAAGCCCCCAAAACAGAATGCTGCAGGGTGCTGACAGCTTCTGAACCAGGTGTGTGTGCAGGGGGAGTGATTCCACAGCAGGAATATAGTGGAAACCACCCAAATAAACCCGCCCCCCCAACCTTCTGGCCAGGTTGAGCTGACAGGGCCCTGAATGTGACGGTGAATCTGCCTTTCTGCATCTCTCCTCAGCCCCTTGTTAGGATTATTCTGTACACTCCAAAAACCCCACTGCTCGCATGCCTATTTGAAACATGTTCCTTTTCTTTCATAGGCACAGTGCTAAATGTTTGGCTTTGAGGGATTTGGACAGCTATAGGAAAAAGAGGCCAGACAAACATCTGCAAGAATAAGCTGCTGTGTAGAGCAGCTGGCCACCAGAAGCGCCACACTTCTTGCAGTGGGGCCACCAGAGGCCTCCAATCTTATTGCAGTTCAGTCTTCTATTTGTTTTGTTTTTCTCTTCCATTCTTGGATAATCTCTTGAAAATTATGAGGACTTTGTATTCCGCTGCAAGCCACTTGAACAAGCTAGTTAAGTGGAGATGAACTTTCCTATTAGTATTCTGATGATCAGTGCTAATTCAGATGAAATCAGAATTGGCTTCTGGGGGGACTTTTTAGCTGGAAAATGGGCTATACTTCTAATGAGGCCTAATGGTCAAGATTCCCAGCTGGTACAAAATTGCCACAGCTCAAATAAAAGGCTGCATTTTACTACAGATGGCAATTGGGTCTATTACTCACAGAGAGTTTTTACCAGTTCCATTAACTGTCAGCTGCTCTTTTATCAAAAAGTATTAACTTAGAAATGAGTGTTTGGCTATCGCACTCTCAAATGCTCCTTTCATTTCTTCCAAATGAGGACGTTGTGTCACATTAGCTGTTCCGCAAGAATTTCTGTGAAATGTGCTATGGACGTTTCTGTGGAAACAGACTTCAGAGTTTGAGCCCAAGAAAGCTCATGGAATATTACACTCCCGTAAGCTATATCGGAGTAAGATAATGGCACAGATAGTCTCTGTCATGCCTCTTTGCATCTTTGTCACATAACTATCGAAAAGTGATATTTTAAGACAAATGACTGAACACAATTTAGAGTGAGTTTCAATTTCAGAACCTATTCAGCCCTTTCAAATTGTTTAATGGGGGGCACATGGGGGGAGCAGATAAGGGGGCTACGTAGACAGGGGACATATATGATTGTTGAAATTTGATCTTACACCAAGGGCCAAGCTACATGTCATGTTAAGCACATTTTAAAATGAGCACACTTTCAGGGCAAATTTCTGTTCAGGTGGTGGTGGTGGTGGGAAAGACTTAAATGCTGTCCCAGCCATTTCCCCTTCAAAACAAAACTGGTTAGCTGAACAAAGATGGGGAAACCTGATGCCATGGACCAGCTGGACATAGAGGAATGGTGGGAAGAACCGGCTGGGGAACTCTCAAGGGAAGAAAACTCAGAGCCAGGAGATTGGTGGTGGGATGATGAAGAGTGGTCAGAGATAGAAGAGGGAGACAACCGGGAAAGAGCTTTCCTATAAGAGGGAACAAGTGTGATTTTCTGACATGATTTTCACTCCATACATCTCATATAGAAATTAAGTCACTCACGTAATCCAAGAGTATGACTAAGGCAAAGAGATCCCTCCCCATAGGTCTCTCAGCAGACTTTTGAATATTAAGAGTGGCTGCTTTTAAGCGCCTCTCTACAGATCTGTAGAGAGCTGATTGGCCAGAGAACCCAGAGTTTGACAGAAATGTCTCTACAAGCCTCTTTCAGTTCATGGAAGTGTAAAAAGTGTGGGGGACAGGAAAGAGTATGTGGCTTTGAGGGTGGGGTTTTTTGGGATGGGTGGTTAAAAATTGCCTAACATTCTTATTGGGAGGGCTGTGTCCCAGTAGCCCTAGTGGAAAAGCCTCCTTGTTGTGCTGTTGGTGGAGGAACACTTTTGGCACTATGTATAAAAACATAGAGCTGAAAGGTATGCCACAGGTCATCTAGTCCCAAACCCATGACCCTGGGATTATTGTTCATTGTTCCCTGTTTGTTTTTATGGCATTTTTGTATTTTACATCTTTGTAAGCGGCTTTGAGAATCTTTTATTGGAAAAAGAATAAATTATTATTATTAATGTAATGTGTGTGTGTGTGTGTGTGTGTGTGAGAGAGAGAGAGAGAGAGAGAGAGAGAGATTTATAAGTATACAGTCCCTGTCTGTAGGTTGTACTGTGTTTTCCTAATAATCAAATGATACCATGGTATTAAGTAGAGTTCACAGAAATGCTGCCATTGGTGCATTCCCAGTCTGCTAGCACATTTTTCTGGTGCCTCGGTAGGCTACCAGCAGTGAAGTAATAAATGCTGTTTGTTTATATATAAGCTTGTTTTGTGGCAATGGTATAAATTCCACCCAAACGTTCTGGGAGCTTGCCAGCTATTGAAATTAAAGTAAATTACTGTAGGTTCTCTCAAATAATTTTTTCCCTGGGACCTTAAAAACGTTTACTAACAAAAATATAGTACTTTTATTCCTGAGCATCAATATTGATTTTCCCTTTATTATTTTTAGATTTATATTTCTGTGTCTTGATTAAGATTCAGCTCACACCGCAGTTTATAATAGACTGACTACAGTATTTATCATCCTTCAAAAACTCCCTGTAAGATATATCTTTCCCCAAGGCAGCTCATTTTCAGTATGAGGTGACTGGGAGTTGACTCTTTTTTATATATCTTTTTTTTTAAAAAAAGTGCACACATTAATTTAATTCCCCATTCCCCCTGCTTTGTCTCTTGTCTCCAATTTTGCCACTCCAGCTTAGTTATAGCATGTTTATCTCTTTACCGGATGCTGTATCTTTATTGCCTCTTACAAAATGGGCATTACTAAAAGATGAATCTCTTTCTGCTTTGTGCATTGTCTCCACAGCACAAACTCTAAATACATTCTCAGTGTAATCTGGTATTCTTAGCAGCTCGCTGTCAAAAGCAGTGACTTCAATGTGTGACAAATACAAATGGTAGAAAATAGGTATTTTTAAAGACAGAATGTGAGGGATGTGTTGGAATTGAACTATTATAAAGTATCATTCATTCATGGGTCTCAAATGTCTCTTTATATAAGGTGCATCAATTGCCTTCCTAACCAGGCAGTGAAGAGTGGTTTCAAAGCAGCGTTTGATGTTGCTTCTAGTTCAGCTCTTGTCAGGTGACACAAGAGAGCCAATAGGCATCTATCTGGTGAATTCTCTGCTCTGGCTCCTGAGTCTGAGCAACTTGTTCCTTGAGTTGATTTCAGTGTCCATACTTGCCTGCCTGTCCACCTGTTGCTTGTTTTTTTCTCCAGACTAGACAAAGTCATTCCTACTATTATTCCCTGTAGGGAGCTTTCTGGGTGGAAAGTACCCTTCTCACAATTAATTGCAGCACATAACATGCTGGACAGAAGTCCACACACGTCACATGCACCATGAATATTTTTTAACTTTTCTTGTAAGGGCGGGGCCTGAATTAGAGACACTCTTGGCATGGCTATAGGACTTGATGCCCTCCCTCCCATGACGTATAATTCTTTTTATTCAAAAAATGAACTCCTGTTCACGTGGAGGAAGCCTAAAAGGCCATTCATTGTTAATAACTCATTCTCAAATTGCCCCCCTTAAGAATCTAATTGCTCCCCTGTGGGACGTGTGCCCCACGTTGGGAACCATGGGTCTAGACCATCAGGGATGGGGAACCTCTGACCTTTCAGATGTTCTTGGACCAAAACCTCCCATCTTCCTTGACCATTGACCATTCTCCAGTGAGAACTGGAGTCTATCACCAGCTGGAGGACCACAGCGTCACCATTCCTGGTTTAGAGATGTGAAGGTCTGGGGGGAAACCAGAAAATGTGGAGTGGGGACACACACACCCCATTCTTCTGCAACCCCCATCCTCATTTTTCTGGTTTTCTGTCAGGCCTTCTCATCTCTATTCCCAAATGCCAGGAATTCTGTAACCTTATCTTTGTAAAAACTGCTCCATCACAGAAACAACCACGAATAAGCTTAACTCCCCTATTTCACATAAGAGGCACATTTAAAAAGAAGAAGTCGCCTTCCATTTATTTTCCTTCCAGAATAACCAGCCATAGGTAAAACTAGCCCAAGTCTGGCACACTTGTCCCTCCCTCCCATCTCCCCCGGCATAGTTTGCTCTCAGCATTTCTGGATGTGCAGAACTCCCTGTGCCACGGCTTTCATCTGTAAATGGTCTGAGATAGTATGACAACCCTTGGCTCCAAATGTCCGCAGTCAACAGTTTGTCACCAAATGTTAATGCAGAGAGAAGCTTCCCATGATAAATGGACTCTCCAGTGCATTGAAATTTAGTGCCAGAAAAGAACAAAGGGGAAGAAATGCCGAGGAATTAGCTCTCAGGGAAAAGGAAGGAAGGAAGGAAGGAAGGAAGGAAGGAAGGAAGGAAGGAAGGAAGGAGAAAGTGAGGTTTAGTGGGAAATTAAGGAACCATCGTAAGTATGAAAAAACAACAATCCCGCAATAATTTTCAAGATGAAGCCCCAAATTATTTTTAACATGAAACGTTAATAGTGCATCTTGTAAAAAAGTGTTGTGGATCAATGAACTGAGGTTTGGCCTTACCCAGAGGTTTCTCAGGGGGAACTCAATGTATGTTAAGATCTTTCTGTCAGCACAAGCATTTCAGCTTGCCAGACAGAACAATTTCCCCTCTCCTCCACCTAGGTTCATAAAGACACCACAGCCTCTGCTGTCCCTCATTCTGAAGGAAATTGAACCCTGGCTAAGCATCTGTAACCCCTGGAATCTCGCACCGCTCAGAGATTGAGGTGGCATGCTGCAATATGTAAATTAGAAATAGAAGCAATATCTCTGCCAGGGATGTTTGGAGAATGAAGATTTTTATATGTGAGGATTTATGCATATACTTTTGCATCGTGTGCATGATTGATGAATAATGTTCAGATGTTGTGAAGTATAACCTACTTTGGGACATAATCTAGGCTGGGAATCAATAATGTCAGTGCAGTTCCATGGAAGCAGAAAATCTCTATGTGGCTCCGGTCCACCCATCAATTAAACTATATGGTACTTGACTTAAAACTCTTGAATGCAATTCACTTTAACTTTTAACACTACAAAGGGAAGTTCCGCACTTAAACATCTCATTCATGGAGACTCATCGGCTCCTGAGATGTGTACTCATGGGAGAATGGCACTTCATATGCCACAGCAAAATCACACATTCATTCCTCTGTCATACTGATATTAATTGCTGTGTGGGGAAAATAAAATATGAAGCAGTCATGATCCTAATATAAGGTGTGTGGTTTATGTGACCAACATTTCAAAAAATTAAAAACAGGCAACGGACATGGGACAACCGGGATGTGGATGAACCCTAAGTGACTATAATGTGTATCAAAGCATCATCATCATCTCTGATAACCACTTAGAATAGCCAAATTTGGTTTTCAGTTTGGGAATCAAATAAGGCTGGACTCAGAGAACTCCTCAGGTACAGAGAAGTATATTACTTTGTCATTTTAAAAAATAAAACAAAACAACAGCAACAGACTACAGTGGTACCTTGGGTTAAGTACTTAATTCATTCCGGAGGTCCATTCTTAACCTGAAACTGTTCTTAACCTGAAGCACCACTTTAGCTAATGGGGCCTCCTGCTGCCGGAGCACGATTTCTGTTCTCATCCTGAACCAAAGTTCTTAACCCGAGGTACTATTTCTGGGTTAGCAGACTCTGTAAGCTGAAGCGTATGTAACCTGAAGCGTATGTAACCTGAGGTACCACTGTAATAGAGACCTGTGCTCAGAGCTTTCAAGGAGCTGCAGAACCTTGAAAGAGGCCAGTGACAACAAAAGCTTCTCTCCCATTGCCAATTACACATGTGGGGGCCCCATTCTGCATTGGAACTATAGTGGGGGCTAAGAAGTAAATCCCCCTTCCTTCATATGTCATGGTTCATCCCCCTGCCCTGAAATGCCTGCATACGTTTTACAAAAACCCACACAATTACTAATTCTTCCATGAACGTGGCAAGCACAGGATCGCCACTTTCCCTTCCTTTTATATGCAGCTCTTCTACTGTGTCTGACCTGCAGAAATTAAACAAGTGAACTAAGCATTATTCTTCGCTTTATCTCTGTGCCAAGAAAAGCTTCCCTTGCAATTTTATGCTGTTAAAGGCACAGGACCAAGGAAACAATGTGGCGGCTCTAGATGCATCTATTTGGGAATCTTTGTCGGGGCCAAACTCTAGCACTGTTGGCAGCTTCTGAAGTCATTGTAGTCCGCTGCCAACTACCCCTGACATCCTGTCGCGATTTCAGCATGGATAATGAATGAACGGGGACATGCTGTCTCTACTCTAGCTCCCTCTCCTCATTTTGATGCAACAGCAGCCATTCTTCACCACTCACTGGCCCAGAAGCCCCTGCTGTGCCCTGTTGCTGCTGTTGCCTGGGGATTGCTGTCATGTTTCCACCCAGGAAGAAGTAGCTGCATCTGAGCGAAGTGATGGATTGCCCAGGCACTCTACGGAACACCTAGAGGTTCCATTCTCATTCTTCTTCATGAAGGGGTGTTGAAAGCGAGCTCTTCTAATTTGATTTGGGATCTGCGTTTAAGTAGCAGAGACTTCTTCAAAAAAACAATTTGGATAAAAGTGGTGCTGCAGATGGTGTGTTCCAGAAGCCCCGAACAAGAAAACAACATGCCAGTGCTATTAATTAGAAACCTCAAATGAGGTTTGCCTTGAAATTAACACCTTTTTATTGCATCTGCTTGCACCTAAACATCTGAAGAATTAAAAAGTGCTTGCCAGTCTCAGTTCTCCTGGTTCCGGGGAACGGGAGAGGTGAAAGAGAAGTTAAATCACAGCAAGGATGGAATATGTCATACATATGCGCATGCACACACACACACACGGCAAAGCTGTCTTATTTATGTCCCACATAACTATATATATATATGTCCAAATAACTATATACCGTGGGTGAGGGTAAACTCACATCACCCAGCCTACCAAAAAAACAGCAATACAGTGGTACCTCGGGTCAAGACCTTAATTCATTCTGGAGGTCCGTTCTTAACCTGAAACTGTTCTTAACCTGAAGCACCACTTTAGCTAATGGGGCCTCCCGCTGCCGCCGTGCCACCAGAGCATGATTTCTGTTCTCATCCTGAAGCAAAGTTCTTAACCCGAGGTACTATTTCTGGGTTAGTGGAGTCTGTAATCTGAAGCGTATGTAACCTGAAGCATCTGTAACCTGAAGCACCTGTAACCAGAGGTACACACTGAAAGAGCAAGCGAGCTTGACTGACAAAGCCTAGGAAAGAGCTGAACAGTCCTCCATCTAGTCCTGAAGTGGAGATCTGTTCCAAGCCACTGCAACTCCAAGTCACTAGGATGCCTTGACCAGAAACTCAAAGCAGGAACTAGGTTCAGGAGTATGAATTCAATTCAGGATAGTAGCTTTGCACCACCTGGCAAGTATTGTCCCTGGAAACCTGGCACTCTGTGTAATGGCAGAGCTCTGGTTCTGGGAATCAGGAGGCTGGGTTCATGACTCCTCTTTCCCTGGTCATGAACCAGTTGTCTACAGGAGTTTGACACTTTGCCCCACCCTCTTTTACATGGGTTAATGCACATTGGGACTTCCTCTAGGTTTTTCTTGGTATTTGCCACCAGCCACTTATATCCTATCTCCCCCCCCCCCCGATCCAAAGGCAGAGAGTCCCTCCTAATGGCTTAAGAGGGTAGACTGTGGGTGGGTTCTCCTCTTGCTTTTGGAATAGAGTCATTCCAATTTCCCAGTCCCCTCTTCTACTCTGGCCAGCAATGTTTATAGAGCGCAGGTGGGGGATGTGGTGCCATCCAGTGATGACTGGACTGCAGCTCCCATCGTTCCTGACCGTCAGCCATCCTCACTATGGCTTTTTATAGAACATGTAGGCACTCAGGGTTGCTCTTGCTTTTTAATTGCATCATACCAGACTAGAATGTTTGCCAACGAAGTACCTTAAACACAGAAAGAGGAATGCATTGGCAGAACAAGCAATTTAGGCAAAAGGAACTACAAGAGAATTTGACTATTCCACTTTGGCTCAAGCATTACATTAATTTGCAGAGCTGGTCCTAAGACTTAATTACTGGGCTAAAAAGACAGGGTGCTTCTCTCTTGACATTAAAGGACATCGACAGCATTTCCTTAGGATGGGCAGTGTCTGACACAAAGCCCCATCATGGGAAGACTGCCTTCTCTCTCTCTCTCTCTCTCTCTCTCTCTCTCTCTCTCTCTCTCTTCAGAGCTGGAATGTTTCCTATAAGGCTTAGCTATTTTCCAATTTGGGATCAACACTGCCAAGACTGGGCATTAATTACCAAGGGCAGATGAGAGAGGAGAACAGGGAGAACTATCTGTCCAAACAGATATTCCTTTAGCTATCACCACTTAACTGAGCGTTGTTCAGGTGAGCAGAAAGATGCATCCTGTGTTGGAGGCACTTCCCTAGAGCACTCCTGGCCTAGAATTAATCAGGGAATCAAGGGGTCAGCTCTTCTTCTTTTCTTCTGGCTTATAAGTAACAAGTGTATCTGCATTTATCCCAAGCAGTACAGTGGTACCTCGGGTTACATACACTTCAGGTTACATACGCTTCAGATTACAGACTCCGCTAACCCAGAAATCGTGCTTCAGGTTAAGAACTTTGCTTCAGGATGAGAACAGAAATCATGCTCCGGCGATGCGGCGGCAGCAGGACGCCCCATTAGCTAAAGTGGTGCTTCAGGTTAAGAACAGTTTCAGGTTAAGAACGGGCCTCCGGAACGAATTAAGTACTTAACCCAAGGTACCACTGTTTTAGAAACACTAAGCAGCCATTTTGTCTAGGCAGCACAAATGTGGCCTTTCTCTCCTGCAGCAGGGTTCAATTAAGCTAAGGGAGCTACTGGCAGAGGAAGAGGAATGTGGGGGGGGGGCGCACTGCCCCCGGCAGCACGATCCCAGTGGGGTGCCATCACGGCTGCCCCTCCCACCCGCTCTGGGTGCCATGCCCCCAGGACGTGTGCCACGCCTTTGTGGGCAGCACACCACACCCTCACGATGTGTGCCAGCCCTGCCCCCGCCTGCTCTCCGCCCCCCGGTGCCAGAGCATGAAGCTCCGCCACTGAAGGGAGCACTGTGGTAGCAGGTGCAGTGGTTTCTGCTCTGGTAACAAGACATTCCTACTTGTTATTACATCGTGACGGGCATAATAAGCCACAAATGCAACTGTCAAATTCCCACTCAGTCAAGAAGCTCCCTGGGTGACCTTGGTCCAGTCAACATCTAAGCCAACCTACTTTACAGGGTTGAAGTGAGGATAAAATGGGGAGGGGGGCAGTATATTTGAATGAGAAACTACCTAATTCAAACGTCTCAAACCAATATGTGAACTGAAACACAGCCACCTTCGCATTTCAGATTTTAGAATGCAGTTCTCAAACAAAACCAATGTGTTCAAAAAAAAAGGTGTTTATCAGGGGAAAGTGTGCATATAACTGCATATATTCGTGAAGATAATATACAAAAATATTATGGTATGTTCAGTGCTTTTCTTCTAGAAAAATAGGTTCTGGTAGTCACCATGAAGTTGTTACGGTAAGTGCCACACTTTTAAACAACAACAAAAAGAGGTGCCTCTACTGCGTACCCTTCCCCCCTCCCACCCAATACATCTTTATTGGTTTTTAACAACAGAAATGCTTTCTTAAAGTAAAATCACAGTATAAAGTTTCAGTTTCAGTTTCAGTTATATACCAGCGATAGAAGACCTTCATGTAGTTTTCCTTACCCTTGAGTACCCCCTGGGGGGGCGGGGAGCACTGGGTACATTAGTCACAACTATATACCAAAGTGAGCTTCTTCAGAGAAATTCACACTAAATTGCTGCTGAATTTTCATGGTGAGCTTTTTAAAAAAGAACTGAGGATTGCTGCAGAAACATGGAGAAATGAATTTAAGATTGGAAAAATGAGAAACTGAGGAAAACCAAAGTTGGCATATTCGTCTCTCCTTACCCTGAACTCCAGTTATCTAGGATAAAAAGGTAACAAAGAAAACAAAGACATCCGATTTCTGGGAGAAGTGCCAAATTCAGTGAAACTATTTGTCAGAAGAGACCTGAAGAATACCCTGGATTCCTTATGCACTTTGCATACAGGCGTATCCATAGCATGTAGGTAAGGAGCTGCTCTCCCTAGATAGCCATCATAGGCAGCAGGCTAGATCCCACTGGATCCTGAACCCATGACTTGGGAATATCAAGCAGCTGTTCTTACACATTCACATGCCATCCTTTCACACAAACAGCATTTGGGAGTAAGCTTTGTTGTCTGCCATTTCTTTTTCTGATGTTCTTGGCTGTTTCAATGTTTTATATATTGATTTTTGCTGTTTAAACGTGGTCATGGATTTTAATTAATTTTATTTGACTGGCTTGGCACCCCACTTTCAGACACCCAACTGAAAAGCAGTATAGAAATTTCGCAAACAAGCAAACAAACATCCGTGCACCCACTCGAGCAGTTGATCAATAAACTGAAAATCCTGCCAACAGCATCCAGCCCCATCTGTTTCTAGGCCTTGCACCCTAATAGTCCCTTACATCCTTGAGAATTTTAAAAATGTTCATAGCCGTTCTGTAATGCCTTTGTAACAAAGCAAACTTGTTTCAAATCAGCTGAAAACCATTTAACTAATAAATCCAGAGGTTTCAAATGCCTGCATTTACTTCAAGATTATTATTGTTACTATTTGGTCAAGTGCATCTGAGTTTAGAGATGGAAATAAACACCCTATTTTTCCACAAATCTACGTGATCTGTGAATTTGAATATGCCACTTCATTTGTCTCTCTACCACTGTATAAAAGGGTAAAGGGACCCCTGACCATTAGGTCCAGTCGTGACCGACTCTAGGGTTCCGGTGCTCATCTCGCTTTATTGGCTGAGGGAGCTGGCGTACAGCTTCTGGGTCATGTGGCCAGCATGACTACGCCACTTCTGGCAAACCAGAGCAGCGCACAGAAACGCCGTTTACCTTCCCACTGGACCGGTGCCTATTTATCTACTTGCACTTCATGCTTTCAAACTGCTAGGTTGGCAGGAGCAGGGACTGAGCAACGGGAGCTCACCCCATCGTGGGGATTCAAACTGCTGACCTTCTGATGGGCAAGTCCTAGGCTCTGTGGTTTAACCCACAGCACCACCTGCGTCCCTCTACCACTGTATGAAGTGCCCTATATGATTATCCTGAGCTAGCTTTGACTTCTCATATAGATAACTCACTTAACCCATTTACAGGTCATAACATTTCTGGTGGCCTGAATGTCTGTATCCCTTTCAAAGATTAGAAGAGAAAAAAAATCATGCCAGGGAGTGTTGGTGCTGGCTTGCACTCATGATTGAGAGGGCTGACGTCACATGCACAGCACCCTGATATCACACAACATCATGACGTCACAAGCACGACATCGTGACGTCCAACACGTGATGTTGCATGACATTGTGAGATTGCTGCTGGATATTGAGAGGGCTGAGCTCCTCCTTAAAACTTTGGGGGTCTAAAGTTCCTCTGCCCCCAGAGCTGGCGCCCCTGCCAAGGAGACCTTTGATCTAGGGGCCAACAAGCTTTCAGATGGAGAAAAGTGTGGCTAGTGGGGTGAGGAGGAGGAGGAGAAGAATTTGCCAAAGCAAACCTGCAGTCAACTGAATACTCTGCCACCCAGTTATTTGCTACTAACTTAATCAAAGCTTAACTTCAAAGCAGATTGCTGCTGCATTATAGAGGAAATTGGCAGCTCTCTCTTTCAAAAGCAGGCTTGGACCATTGAACTGGAATGAAGCCAAAGACCAGGGGCTTATTAAGTCCTTTGCTTCTTATTGGGGCTTAGAAGAAGTAATGGTGTGCAGATATCTCTCTGTACTACAACCCCTGCAGGGAAAAGAAAATAAGATAATTGGGAAGGAGCAAGACTGGGCACCACCATCGATTTCAGCTGCATAGTCCAGATAAAAAGCGGCTTAGCACCTTTGGAGCTCTCAATGGTGCTGTATTGTATCATACAGCAATGCAATTTTCAGCACTTTCCGTGTGTGTGTGTGTGTGTGTGTGTGTGCTACAACCAAAATGCATTAACTTCATAAAACCTTCTCATACGTTATTGATGTCCAATAGCTGCTAAATATTCAATGTCTCAACGCCTGAAGTCAATTTTGACTTCCAATATTTGATAGACTATGCATGTTATTTAATATCTATTTGGTGATTGATTGTATTAATATTTGACCTTCAGTCATTCCTAACCTATATTCTATAGCCGACAGCAAGAGCATTTGATATTCTGCATATAATATGCACATTCAGGAGCAATTCCATACACTTTTACCAGGGAATGATTCCAGTGGGGTTTACGTCTTATTAGACTTGCACAGGATTGTGTTGTCATCCTGGCTGGTTTGAGTTATTCCAGAGTGAGGCTTGAAGAGCTACAAAAACCTGCAAAATCTGTATCACCTGAGACCTTGGAAAGACAGGAAATTAGCATGAGTATCACCTCTAAGTCTCTGAAAGCCTATTCAGAGGCAGTTTTAGGGTAGCATGGCCAGTTCAGCAGCACCAGGTACCAGAGCTGCAGGGGGCGCTGCAACAACGATGTAGAGTGGAGCATAAGAGACACGGGGTGCCATATTCTAGCATTTCACAGGCTAAAATTTGAGAGCCCAAAGTCTGCCACTGGCCTGTTGACCTCCCACCTGGAAAGGTTTTTGCTTCATTTAAATTCCAGTGAAATTGAGTATGACAGGATAGTTGTGAAAAAAGAAAGACCCATTAATTTTATTGAGGTCACTTCAGCCCAACTAACTTTCTTCAGATTGGAGCCACTGTTTGTTCACAGCCTAAGTAAGCAAGGGAAATTTATTGTCTGAATACACAAAATACTTTGAAGTGGATAATGAGCGAGAAAGAGAGGGGAGGGAGTTTGTTTGTTTGTTACTAGATGATTGTGGTGTTAATTACTTTGGATATTAACTTTGTTCCATGACAGTGCCCAACTTTTTTGTTCTTTAAAAAATGTTGTTTCCATTGTTAACAATTGCACAGTCATCAGAAACTAACCATGCACACTCTCAAGAGCTAGATCAAGTTGAAATCAAATTAAAAGCTCTACATTTCAAAACACGCAGTCAATCCATCATACAAATTAACTGACGTTGTTAGCCTTAGTAAAAACTGAGTTGCACTTCCAGTCATTATTTTAAAACCAATCATTTATGTGGAGGTAATTAGTCATTTTATGGTGCCTACAGAATTTCTGATTCCATTCCTTATGGAGATGCTGTTTGATAGTAACTTATTAAAGGGTATTTACCTCCCTACCCACACAGTCCGCTGCTGATTCTTGGATCAGATTCCCCCGGATAAATAATTTATTTAACTGGATTGCTCAAGATCAAGCCTGTGATTGAAGCTCAAAACCCTCCACTCTCTAATACTAAATGGCAATAGGAAAACCCACAATTGAAAACCTAGTGCTATTGAAGAGAGTTGCCCACTGGAGAAATAGACCTTACAATTAACATTAATGATACAGTAGCTGTTGCACCACTCACCAGTGCTCTTGGCCCTTCTCCATCACTTGCAGGGAGCAATACTGAAACCTTGCTTGCTAAGCAGGGTGGACCATTAACCATGAAGGTAATGTCTGGTTCTCCAGTTAAAAAATAGCAACCCATCTAACAATTTAAGCCAGGGACAGGGAATCGATGGTCTTCCAGGTGTTATTGGCCTCTAGCCAGCGGTGTGCAGTCAGTGGACTAGAGGGACTAGGCTAATCCCCTAAATGTTCCCCTGGAACCTCCTTCCCAAAGCCCGGAAAGCTTCTGCCCGGCTTAGAGAGGGAGGCACAATGCTCTAATGGGTCCAAGAGCTCTCCTGCCTCCTTCCCAAAGCCCAGGAAGCTTCTGTCTGGTTTAAGGAGGGAGGTGAGATGTTCACTTCTGTGACCCTCCCTGCCCCACCCTCGCAAGCAGGTGGCTCTGGCCCTAACTGTTCTCCTTTGAAAAATTTCACCACATGCCACTGCCTCCAGCTCCCATTAGCCCCAACAAGAACAGCCAACAGTAAGAGATTGTGGAAGTTGTAGCCCAAGAACGCCAGTAGGGCCACAAATTGACCACTCCTGAATTAAGCTATATTCCTGAACCCATAATATGCCATCAGAATCAAAGAGCTGAGGAATCGGAGCATGCAACAGCTGGAGTAATAAGTCCATATGAACTCCATATGCAGATCTGGGTCTCACCCACTTCTTGGATCCAGGAAAAGAGGAACCTGTATCAATGAATGCTTCAGGCCAATGTTTCATATCTACTGGTACTACTAACCTGTCCATAGGGAAATGTGTCTCCTCCCCTTTCCGGAAGTCCGTGCTATTCTCCAGCCTGGCTAGCACATCCATCCTCTTCACCATCATCTCCAGCATGTCACTCATCTTCCGCAGCACCCCTCTGGACTCCAGAGCACCCATCACTGCAGCCAAACAAAAAAGCAAGAGGAAAGGATGGTAAGGACATTCTGCAGTGGTCCTCAGGAGGCAGCAGAAAAGCGTTCAGACAGGTGTGTGAAGTCGAAAGGCAATAATTGATTTTATAGTGAAAAGGATCATAGTGGGGTGTGCAGTATTGCTTGAATAACGTAATACTTTCCAGCAGGCTGCATCCAGCTAAGTGACACTTTTGTGCACTTGGGGTGTGCGTGGTCCAAATGAGTACAGTGGTACCTCAGGTTACAGATGCTTCAGGTTACAGACTCTGCTAACCCAGAAACAGTACCTTGGGTTAAGAACTTTGCTTCTGGACGAGAACAGAAATCGTGCGGTACCTCAGGTTAAGAACAGTTTCAGGTTAAGATCAGGCCTCCAGAATGAATTAAGTTCTTAACCCGAGGTACCACTATAAAAAATCCCTGTTCACGTTGATTAACTTCAACAGGTTTACTCTGAGTATGTCTAGTGCTATATATAATATTGTATATTCTATTCTATTCTATTCTATTCTATTCTATTCTATTCTATTCTATTCTATTTTCACAACATAAATAATATAAATGATTCAGTATATCTACCATTTAGGCTGCAATCCCAGTGTACATGCACCTCGGTGTAAGTCCCATTGAATTCCCTGGGAGTTACCTCTGAGTAAACATGCTGTGGAGTGCATTGTAGAGGTTATCAGCTTCCATCACATAATGTGTCTGTACTAAGAGCCTTTAGCACAATGGTTGAATATCAGTTCCCATTAACTCAAGGGTGAGTTGGGAGTAAATGCACCGATACACTCAGGCACTACATTGCATGAAGATAAGGTGTCATCTGCCATGTTTTATGCTGACCCCGCTTTTTAAAAAAAATGCTGACCCTACCATTTTATGCTGACTCTACCATTTTTAAAAAACAAAACCCTGCCCTTTAAACACTGGGGTGACCTGGTGAGTCACCCTGAAGCTACACCTATTGCCTTTTATTTTCTGTCTTTTGATAATGCACAAGAGACCTTATGATGAGGTTAGAGGGCAGAGAATTAGTTCCTATTGCATAATGCTAATACTCGTTAAACTTATCATTCCGCTGTCATAGACTCCTTTTAAAGAAGGTACCACACATTTTCATTTACACAGCAGCAGGGGTTAGAGCCTGCTGAAAAGCAAACTGACACAGTTATGTGACACATATTTTGTAGCACAAAACACAGATCTGCAACCAGGAACTGAATTTCTGGATATCCCAATACTTCAGGATTAGGAAAGAATCTCATTCAGTCCACAGTTTTATTCTATCCTCATAACACTGACAACTTTATGGCGAACATGTGCATCTTACAACTTGCTTATTGAATCAATATTCAGAGGCATTTCGAATCTCTAGGTTGTTATCTACATGACCCTGAACACCAGTTGCTGTTTCCCCGCCCTGGGAAGACTCCTGTGCCATTAACAGCTACCTGACAAGCAAAGCAAACATTCACCAAGTTACAATTGTCTTGGAGTACATATACAATGGCAAGGAAGTATATCATGGATTTTGATGTATTTTAATGTGTTGATTGCATTTGAAATGTACTTGCTCTGGTATGAACCACACTGGAATAATCAAACAGTGGTATAAGAATATCATTGGATTTGTGTATTTCCTCCATGAAGCACAGGAACCCTATCATAGAATCATAGAATCATAGAATCATAGAGTTGGAAGAGACCACAAGGGCCATCGAGTCCAACCCCCTGCCAAGCAGGAAACACCATCAGAGCACTCCTGACATATGGTTGTCAAGCCTCTGCTTAAAGACCTCCAAAGAAGGAGACTCCACCACACTCCTTGGCAGCAAATTCCACTGTCGAACAGTAAGAATCAGTAAGAATCTTGGCTATCCTATCATAAATAGAGACTTGTGGAATCATTCAGCTAAACCTTCTCACTAACTATTTTGATTCATGTAGAAGGCAATTCACTACAAAGCTGAACTCCACTCACCAGGGATAACAGCCCTGTTTTTGTTTACATTGTCACTTTTCCTGGGTAGAGAGGTTTTGCTAGGGTTGCCAACTTATTTGTGAGCTCTGCTCCAGTGCCTTTAAGAGCAGCCTGATGTGCAAAAATTAAGCAGGTGACTTTCCCCTATCACTTTATAAACAAGCAAATGGGGTGGGCGGAAGTCACCTCCTTAATTTCTGTATTTCCAGCTGCTCCTGAAGGCACTGTTGCTCCCCCATATGGAATCAGGATGCCATACACCACAATATGAAACATAATTAACTATTTAACTGCCAGATTCCATTTCATTCTTCCATGCAGGTATTCTGCCTCACTACCTAGTCCTCTTCCACTCTGGCTTCAAGCCTTGGGTTTGTTAAAAAAACGGTTCCCTGTTCTGCCTTGCCAAAGCATCTTAGAGATGTGCTGAGGAAGCCCTGACAGCTTCAGCATCACATACCTTGGCAGTAAACCTCATGAGGAGCCAGCAGCTCTAGCACTGCCCAAGGATGAGCTGGTAAGATGTAAGAGATTTTGTTTTAGGTAGACCTCTTGTCACTCAGATGCCTCAGGGGTGTGTATACCATCAGAAGAAGAAGAAGAGTTTGGATTTGATATCCCACTTTATCACTACTCTAAGGAGTCTCAAAGTGGCTAACAATCTCCTTTCCCTTCCTCCCCCACAACAAACACTCTGTGAGGTGAGTGGGACTGAGAGACTTCAAACAAGTGTGACTGGCCCAAGGTCACACTGCATGTGGAGGAGCGGAGACGTGAACCCGGTTCCCCAGATTACGAGACTACTGCTCTTAACCACTATACCACACTGGTAGATTTTTCTCTCTCTATCCCTCCACACTGCTTGATGTGACCTAATTATCTGGAAACTAAATAAAGTGAAGCAGGCCAAATTCAAACCAAATGAAGCCAAATGATGATGATGATGATGATTAATTTATTTATACCCCACCCATCTGGCTGAGTTTCCCCAGCCACTCTGGGAGGCTCCCAATCGAGTGTTAAAAACAATACAGCATTAAATATTAAAAACTTCTCTAAACAGGGCTGCCTTCAGATGTCTTTTAAAAATAAGATAGCTGCTTATTTCCTTGACATCTGATGGGAGGGTGTTCCACAGGGCGGGTGCCACTACCGAGAAGGCCCTCTGTCTGGTTCCCTGTAACCTCACTTCTTGCAATGAGGGATCCGCCAGAAGGCCCTTGGTGCTGGACCTCAGTGTCCGGGCTGAACGATGGGGGTGGAGACTCTCTTTCAGGTATACAGGACCGAGGCCGTTTAGGGCTTTAAAGGTCAGCACCAACACTCTGAATTGTGCTCGGAAATGTGCTGGGAGCCAATGCAGATCTCTCAGGACCGGTGTTATGTGGTCCCAGCGGCCACTCCCAGTCACCAGTCTAGCTGCCACATTCTGGATTAATTGCAGTTTCCGGGTCACCTTCAAAGAGTTGCATACAATTAATGAAGTAAAAGAAGAGAGGTGTGAAAATCAACCCACTTTACACCCTGGCCTCAATATGCTACATATACGGCAGTGCTTCCAGAGGCGAATTTAGGGCAGCGTGGCTGGTTCCGCTGCACTGGGCACTGAGCCTAGGGAGCGCCACAGAGTGCCTCAGCTATGATGTAGTGAATTGAGCAGGAAATAAGTTGAGAGGTGGGTAGTGGGCTCTGAATTTTGGCTTCCCACAGGACACTGCTGAAATAAGAAAGACCCAAGTCTACTCCTGGTGTTCCCAACCAAGTATGTTCTATTCCCTTTCATATGCAATCTGTTCATAGGGATGGAGGAGAAATACAACTCAATTCACAGTTAAACTCAAGTATCTTCTGCCACAAGGATTGGGGACTGGTGGCCCTCCAGGTGTTGTTAGACTCCAACTCCTATCAGCCCTGGCCAGCGTGGCCAATGACCAGGGATGCTAGGAGTCCTACAACCAAAGGTTCCTTGTCTGTGTTCTCACACATATTTTCATACCAAACATCATTTTGATGCCTCGCTCCCTATTAGGGGTGGGGAGGTGTATACCATCCAGCAATGTTACATGCTAAGGCAAAAAAAACCACAACCTTCATTTTGAACTTATGGAAACTTAAAGGGAGTTGCTCACACCCAACCAGATTGCTGTCCCAAGTGGTTTGGTATCTAGTCGATACGTAGGTCACAAAATGTGCCTTACAGGCAATGCACAGCCTGCAGGCCGCATGTTGCCCACCTCTGCCATAAATCAGCTTCGAGATGGAAGATTTCTCATATTCTCTAACTTCAAGGTTAATCAGAGCAGTTTCGTTTGCTGGGAAAGACAAGCAAGCACCAATCCTCGGAGACTTGCATGGAGAACAGGCCACCACGTTGTGCTTATGTGGGCTTTAATATATTGTATTTCCAGTATATATACAACACAAACCCATTACCAGTAGAACTTCCCCAAGGGACACTAGCAACTTGCAGCTCTCAGCATTGCAAAGACCTGCTCCAGGCTATGTCCTTGTTCATACATCATTTGTAAAATCACACATTCACTTTCTGCTCCAGACTCTCTTTAGCTGGCATATGGCAGTGATGTATGATGCAGAAGTGACACCATTAAATTATCTGAATCCCAGGTAGAACTTTTTGTATGTTATATAAACAATAACTGCTGAAAGAAATGAACACGGTGGTTGGAACTGCACAAAATACGCACTCTCAATAGCAAAATAATTCACTCCATGCCAGGCATGTACTTGCATATACAAACACTACATTTCTCAGACGCGGTCAAGGCACAGAGGTGGGGGGGGGGGGAGGCAGGAGCAATGGCGGATGGCTGCAGAAGAAAGCATTATTACATTCATATTTCACCTTTACTCCAAGGAGCTCAAGCTGCTGTACATCGGTGTTCCTCAACCTTGCGTCCCTAGGTGTTGTTGGACTGCAACTCCCATCCATCTCCAGTCAGCTTAGTCAATGGTAAGGGATGATAGGAGTTGTAGTCCAACAACATCTGAGGACCCAAGGTTGAAGGACACGGGTATACATAGTTCTCCATGCTCAACCATACCCCTTTTATGCTTATGACAAGCTTGTAAAGTAGACTATGTTCTTATTCTCGCAAAGGTAGTCACTGGTCCAAGGTCACCCAGGGAGCTTCTTGCGATCTGAACCGGGTCCAACACTACACTACTCTGAACACTGCACTGCATCTACACCTCACCTCTTCTCTCCTTACCTGCTCACCTGCTCCTACCCTAAACCCTTGTGGAATAGGATTCAGGGCAGAGTGAAACGGTCCTGTCCACCTCCATGAATGCAAGCACCTCTCTTTTCTCCATAGAGATTTTTAGAGCCATATCAATCCCATAAACGCAAGTATTCCATGATCAGATTGATACAACAAACTTATCAATTCTATACCAGTTATAATTTGGGGGTAGTTATATGGTTGCTACTTAGATTCATAATATGTGACACCTATATCATACCCCTCAATTGCCCTGATTAAATTGGGACATCCTGTTTTGGGGGGCACCATGTGCTCAGCATGGCACCCCCAAATGCACAAGATTGCAACCTCACATGGGTCCCGTGACTTGTGCAGGAGCGCAGCTGGGAAGATGCATGTCCCAGCTTCCGGCTTCAACATATTGGAGGGTGTGTTATATAAAGAGGCAGTTGCCTGTAGCCTTCAACTGAAAAACCCAACCAAGAATCAAGTCAGGACTTCCAGTTCATGGGTGTGCTCTCATTCATTGCAGTGGCTGGAAGAGGGAAGGCCAGTTCCCCACTGGCCCTTAAAAATAAAGGGAAAAAGAAGAGACCACCACCCCTTGTAGTTACTGTGCAAGTCAAACCTGAGCCATCTAAATCATTGGCATTGAAAACAGATACCAGAGCTATCCTTGGAGAGCTTTTTGGAGACCGAGAGAGGCTGAGTCCTTGCTTCCTTTGCAGAGCATGGAGCAAAGCATTTCATCCTGTTCTCAAAGCAATGAAGTAGTTAGATACACTAGCATCATTGCCCACAGGATACTCCTAGAGATTGAGGGAGGGGGAATATGCTTGGGCTGCTTCTCGCTGCAATTCCACCCAACCCAATGCTTCCAAACTTGCTTTGTGCATTTGAACACAACTCCCAATCAGATGCCATGCTTCTTCAGATTTGGCAAAGGACTTTTGGTGTGCAAAAAGTGTGCAAAACATTGTAAATGTTGTACAAAAGATGACTAGAAAATGTGCATCTTATGGATGTAAGTCAGACAGTGAGTAACAAATAGAGGATTGTGGCTGGATGCATTTAAAAGTGTGTATTTTATGTAAAAAATGTGTAGAAAATGTACACAATGAGACAGGACAGGACAGAATGCAACAGGATGGAGCACGCCTATGATCAAAAGGTGATGGAGTTGAGAAGGGCCATAGCTCAATGGCTGAGCATTTGCTTTGCATAAAGAAGGTCCCGGGTTCAGTCCTCACATCTCCAGGTAAGAGTGAGAGTGACCCTTGCCTGATACCCTGGGAAGCCACTGCTAGTCAGTGTAGACAATATGGAGCTAGGTGGACCGTGGACCAATAGGTCTAACTCAGTTCCTATGAGTTGCTCATCATCTCATTTCCATGTGCTCCTCCTACCCTGGGAGAACCCATAATACTGCTCCTTTGAGGCTATCACCAAGTTCCAATTTGCTTTTGGCAATTTTGTTATTTTGTGTTCAGAACCAGAGCATTCAAACACAGAAAAAAGCCCAGAGGATTTGAATAATCCATTCCTGTAGCCACACCTTTTTTGGAAAGCACTTTGGAGACTGGAATTGGCACTGTGCTCTGTGCTGGATTACAGAGGGAGAGCGAGCAAGCAAGCAGCTATTAATTATACAATAAACATGCATCCAGCTAAAAAGTGACTGCTCGCCTGAAGGGCTAAGCGCAGCCACTGCTTCTTTGCTGCCTCCTTTTGTGTCTATATTATAACCACCAAATCTGGACCCGTTCCCAGGTATTGGGGAATGAGAATAATAGTCCCCAGCAGGCAGAACATTCAAAAAAGTCCATGGAAACAGAATCAACTTGCAGCTGAGTAATTGAGGGTGACCCCCGACACTGTATTTTATTAAAGTTTCAGATCTGCCAAAATTTCTGCTGTGGGCTTTAGTGAGGACTCTGAGATTATGAAGAAATTCAGAAAAGGGGCTGACTAAGGAGAAGAGGAAGGCGGGGAGTCTGAATGGAAGAAGGGCACAGACACCAGGGAGCACCATAAAAATGCTGCAAGTGAGTTATTAAACTAATGAATGAACACCATAAAAGCCGAGCTGAACATTCCCCGGAAAATTGGTGTCTAATTGGTTGAGGAGATTTGCGCAATGCAAATTAGAAGGAAGATTCTTGTTAAATTTTCCACATTCCAGTTGGATAACATGCATGGACCATTTGTAAATGTCCTGCTATGGGAAGGGCATCTGCCTTAAATTCTATTTCAGAAAGGCTCCTTGCCTCTCCTGCATTTGCTTAGCAAGTGTGTCTGGCCCATTCATTGGATTTACCCATATGGGAATGCCTCATAATGAAGTCTACTGCATGTTGTTATCATGTTTTGATATGTGTTCAAAATATCAGTTGGTATTGATGAAGTGTAAGGAAAGACGGATTCTCATACTAAATTTCTTCGCTCGGGTGTCTTTGCGCACACAGTCACAACTACTGGACAAAGTACCAGTGAACATGTGGTACATGTCCAAAATTCTGCAGTGATTTCCGCAATAATGTATAGCACTGCACAGAAATAGTTGCAAAGAGGGATTGGCATTTGTCTGACTCACATGACTGTGTACACGGGAATGGATTCTCATGGAGAAAATTTAGCCTGCTATGATGGTGTAAACCAGAAGCCAGAAAAAGACTGCATTGTGCTTTGAAAGCAGTACAGGAAGTATGGCCTACACCACTGGTTCCCAACCTTTTTTTGACCATGCCCCACCTAAGCATTTCTAAAATCCTGATGCCCCCCCCCATGACATATAATTCTTATTATTCAAAAAGTGAACTCCTTTTCACGTGGAGGAAGTCTAAAAGGCCATTCATTGTTAATAACTCATTCTCGAATTGCCCCCCCTTAAAAAACAAATTGCCCCCCCCCCGTATGGCATGTGCCCCATGCTGGGAGCCATGGGTCTACACAGAGGCAGCCATTATTTCTATGTACAAATCCCCCTGAGAGTGATGGAATGTCATCCTATCCTGTGGCTTTGAGGGGAATTTGCTGTCTTGCATTGCATTGCTGTATTGTGTGGGGTGGCAAAGAGCACCCCCCTCAACAGCTGCTCCACGGTGTCCACCTGTTTTAAAAAGTTTGAAGGAAATAATATCTTTTACAGAAACAGAGGCTGTGCCGCAACCCTTAAATGACCTTGTAAACACCTTTATTTATTTTTTACCTCTGTGTTTTTCATGCCAAATTTTGAAGACTTAAATATACACAACAGTGGGTTGAGATGGCTTTAATATCAACCCTGTTTGACACTTGGACAGAGCAGTTTTTAATGGGCCTGTCCATTCATAACTCATCTCCAGGGGCTTGGATGATAAAGGAGACCCTCCTCGACTCACACTAGATATGGACTTGCTGGACTGAGGGTTCAGGCTCTGGGAAAAGTCTCACATAGGGAGTGGAGGGGCAAGGAAAGTAATTTTGTCACAGGAGCAGAAATGGAAGAGTATCTCCTTGCTGACTGCTCTTAGGGTCAAGGGTTAAGTTGAACTTAAAGTTCTTTTGTTAGACTTTTCAGCACAAAATTGGTGAGGTGAGCAGTACTGAAACTGACCCCAAAGAACTTTTGGCGCTGGGTTGCCTCCACCACCCCACTCCTCATGAAGCCCCCTGGGAATGATATAGCCTAGTTCCCATAGTACTTATGGGAAATAAAATGGCAGCCTCTAGCAGCAGCAGCAGCTGTTGCAAGACCCCAGCTTGTCCCCAACAAAACACCCAGTTGTACCCCTCATGTCACTGCTTGTGAAGGGCAAACTGAAATGGAGGAAAGAAGATTTTGATTCAGCCCTAAGTCACACTGACACACTCAAGGACCCATAAAACTTGAATCCATGGCCAGGCCTTACACTTATACTATGGGTAGGCAAACTAAGGCCCGGGGGCCAGATCCGGCCAGTCGCTTTCTAAATCTGGCCCGCGGATGGCCCGGGAATCAGCGTGTTTTTACATGAGTAGAAGGTGTCCTTTTATTTAAAATGCATCTCTGGGTTATTTGTGGGGCATAGGAATTCGTTCATATATTTTTTTTCTAAATATAGTCCAGCCCCCCACATTGTCTGAGGGACAGTGGACCAGCCCCCTGCTGAAAAAGTTTGCTGACCCCTGACTTATACTGTGCAAGAAAACACCAAGCACATCTCTTCCAGCCACAGAAACAGGGGCAACCAAACCTCTATGCTTGCTTCCTAAAATCCTGTAAATTTAGGCTTTTGTCTTTTCCCCAAAGACAATCTTGCTTGCTATAGCAAATCACCCACGTTGCACTGCATAGTCAGAAAATTGATTTGTTCCTTTAAATAAAATTATACCAAAAGGAAATGTTTAAAAAAACAAAAACCTGACTCCATCCTTTTGCTCAATTTTTTTCCTTTCATGGATCATTTTCCATGCTAGAGACTGGGGGTGGTGGAGGTGGACCACATTATCACCTGCCGTTCCCAGCAGAGAGGTGCAGCTTTTCTCTTGCAGGAATTCTCTGTGCTCACTCGCTCGCTCGCTCTCATTCTCTCTCTCTGTATTTCCCCCCAGGGGCTTATGAAGAATAACAAGAGATCTATGACAAATTTGGCAACAATTATTATGGCATCTTTCAGAAAGTTTGCTGTTGCTGATTGCATAATTTGATGCAAGTCTTTGATATTATGCTGAAGCTAGAATTAAGTTGTCCTAAACCGAGAGCCGATTTCTGGACACCTGCAGAACGAGAGCTCAGTTAACTGAAAATTAGTAAAGAGACAGTGAGGGTGGGATATGGGGCTGAGAGAGAGAGAGAGAGATGGGGGGGGAGCTTTTCCTACCCCAGTTAGTGTGGGATGTAACATCACTGAAGCAGTCAAATACAACATTTCCTGTTTGTCCAGAGAATGGACACACAGGGAAATGTTGCTCCAGCCAGGAGAACTTCCTGTCACACCTGGTCTGGAGCATCTTCCACCTGCATGTAACCAGGTAGATGGGTGTGACCCTGGCAGATCCTACACAGTGAATGAAGAGACCACACCAAGACCTCAAGGGTACGGATGTGAACAACATGCACACAGATTTCCCCAGAGAGATTCTACCTGGCCTATGGCATGACCTCACCCATGTAGAAAGAGCATTGGCTAGAAATGGCCCAATTTTAAATGAGAAGATACAATAATGGAGAAATCAAAAGCAAAAGTAGACATCTGAGAGAGCACCACTAATTAAGCTGGGTTAGGGGGGAAATCTCCTAATGAATATGGATAATAAACATGGGTAGGCAAGAAAATACAAGTAAAAACCATGCATGAAATTAATTGGAGTTTGCTGAAGAATGACAGCTTTCCCCCCATGAAAGGCAGCTGCTCTTTAAGACAATTAATGAATAGGGCAGAGATTTTCATATGGTACTTTGAAATAATGACCATAATCAATCACCTCTCACTATCTCAGGAGATGCGGCAGCAAACACGGAGGAGGTTTGAGGCAGCTACTTATGAAGCTGCAGAGAGGCACAGAGCTAAGTAATTAGAAGTAATAGGATGAAAGAAAAACTGGATGGAGACAACTCCAGAACCCAATGCTTTATTGAAATATGTGGCATTTTTCTCAGGGAAGAAGAGAAGTAGGGTGGGAAAGAACCCAAATCTCCTCTTATCTGAATCCGCTCTGCTGAGACAAAATTCTCAGCACTCAACATTTCCTATAACAGATTAATTCAGACACTTCAACATATAGTGTACCATGAGGAGATAATAGGAAAAGCTTACATGCACCATGCATATAATCAGCCTGTTAATGGAGGAACTGATATTGTAATTTGCACGACTTCAGGTCCCATGGGGAATCTGTTCCTAGCTCCATGTTAGAGCATCTGCAGATGTTCCCAAATTCAATCCCCAGCATCCCCTGGTAGTGCTGGGAGAGGCCTCCTGTCTGAAATCCTGGAGAGCTGCAGCCAATCAGAGTAGACAATACTGAGCTAGATGCACCAATGGACAGACTCGGTATAAGATAGATTTGCATGTTCCAATACAAAAATAAAATATGACATATATTTCCTTTTTAAAGCAAGCATCAGACACTACCCGAAGATATCCATCCAGTGAACCTTGGGGTGGGGAGATTAGCAGCATTCAACTTTCAACACTGAAAAGTAGCAGGTGTATGGTAGAGGAGAGATACTAGCAGCTCCCAGTTCCATATGGGAAGCAGAAAGGCTACCTGCCTCCAAACCTGCTGGCCTCCGGAAGCATCCCTGTCTCATAAAGCAGTTCCCAGTGAAACTGTACAATGAGGCTGCAGGAAAATGCCCACTGATATCCAGGGTTCTGCTCATGTAAGGAGGATGGGCAGAGCCAGAGCAGGCCTATGAGTGGCTCTGACCAGCACCAGACCAATATCTCAGCTCTTGATCTCAGCTACTGCACAATTTCCTGGTTGCCTGGGATCTTCATTTCAGCGCATCGCATGTCCATGTTGCCCTTCCTCAAGGGACCTCATTTTTTGACAAAAACAACCCTGTAGGGTGGATTGCAAGGGATGCGGGTGGCGCTATGGTCTAAACCAAAGAGCCTAGGGCTTGCAGATCAGAAGGTCAGCGGTTCAATCCTCACGATGGGGTGAGCTCCCGTTGCTCGGTCCCTGCTCCTGCCAACCTAGCAGTTCGAAAGCACATCAAAGTGCAAGTAGATAAATAGGTACTGCTCCAGCGGGAAGGTAAACAGCATTTTGGTGCGCTGCTCTGGTTCGCCAAAAGCAGCTTAGTCATGCTGGCCACATGACCCGGAAGCTGTCTGCGGACAAATGCTGGCTCCTTCGGCCAGTAAAGCAAGTTGAGCGCTGCAGCCCCAGAGTCGTCTGTGACTGGACCTAACAGTCAGGGGTCCCTTTACCTAGGGTGGGTTGCACTGAGAAAAAAATAAGTTGCTCAAGACCATCCAGTGAACTTCATGATTAAGAGAATATTGAAACCTGGGTCTTTTACATCCATCCAACCATCCATCACCACAACAAGCTATCTTTACTACCAGCACACAGCTTGGTTATTCTTGGGTTCTGAATCTCCAAGTGGAGATTCAGGATGGTACTGTATTGTACATCCTACTGATGGGAACTCCACCCCTCCACCACTGTCTGTTTTGCACAGAAACCACCAGTTATTTCATCTAGAAAGCGAATTATTACACCACTGTGGCTTACAAACTCCATGTTTGTAAAATGCTGTTTGTCTTTGAATGGGACAATGTGATTGCAAAACACAGGCAGATACGACTGGCCAAGCACTCTGGGGGAAGGTGAAAATTTCTAAGATAGGTCTCTAATCAATCTAATTTAACATGGGTGGAGAATCATTCCAAACTGCAGCATCAGCAGCCTATTCCAATGAAAAATGCGTCTTCTGAGCCTCTTTGAAATATGGATAGCTCTTTAGCAGAAGTTCATTCCACCTATTAATTCCACGCCATTGCTAATTGTGGCCATCTTTGATGCTTCAGAGGAAGAAAACAACTCATCTGGTAATGAAGGGAGGAGAAGGAAGAACAGCCACCTTTCTAATCCCAACAGACCTCTGTAGCTTGAAAAGGATCCATAGCCAGTTATTATTTTAAGCTTTGCAGGGTGTTAATGGACCCTCCCTCCAAAGGCAGATCTTTTAAAGAGGCCGCTCCTTGCCTTCATTTCAGAAATGAGATAACCGCATGAGTGCTGCAAGCACTGACCTTTTCTCTGAGTGGCATGACACATTATGCGAAGCTGTGAAAAAGCTGGGAGAGTGATCGGCACACCTTCTTTCCATACTTCTAGCTAATCAACAGGGGTGCAAGGGATGCCCAGTTTCCCTGTGGTGAGCTGAAGAACTTCCAAATGATTGACACAAGGAGGTGTGCATCTTTTCCCTTTCCATGATATTTGGACATACAAAAAGTAGAAGAACAAGTCACCTTCATATTAGTGATGTGCACTGGTTGCAGGAAAACGCCAAATTCCCAGGCAAAGTGGAATGCCTCAGAGAGATTTTGAGTTTGTCAGAGGTGAAGAATAATTAGTGAGGTGACACCAGTCAAAGCAGGACCCCTGAAGTGCTTTCTGATACCTCGGTGATCCATTTTTTTAAAAGAAAAATCCTACACACAAGCATCTGATGAAAGGGAAAGCAGGGGCATCTCAGTAAATTTTGTGGCCTGAGGTGAAAGATAAAATCGTGTTTTGCCCACCCGCATTTCACACACAGAGTCCAAACAGATTTGAAATTGAATCTTACTTTACCAGTGGAAACGGTATCCTCCATTGTACCTCAGGGCAGCAGGCTAGCTTTGAGGACTCGGGGGAATCATGTCGGGAGGGAGAACTTCTGCCATCCGCTACAATATTCTGCCTGAGGCAGCTGCCTCACTTTGCCTTGTCTTTGACCTTACTATAATGCCAGGGTGGGGTGATGGGGAAAAGCAGAACAAACACCAGATTGGGAGAGCTCCATTGTGAATTACAGGTCAAGTTCATAAAAGGAAGGAATTATGTTACCAGAAAATGAGGCCCTGTTAGTTCCCTGCATTCATTTTAAAGGTACCTTTAAAAAGCCCCTGGACCTATTTGTCTGCTTTCTGACAGGGTTCTTATCCATGGGCATATCCCACATAAATTATTACCCACAAGACTCTATGGCAGTTAAGTTATTCCTTTTCTACCACCACAAAACTGTAACAACAGCCCTTTGGGAAAGCCACTGCAGCTCAGCCTTCTGAATGGCTCAGATTCATGCCCTCAGAAGGAATGACATTGCCTACACATTTTATCAAATACCCATTATTGTTTTAGTTATGGGTTCTTTCTCTTTTCAAAAGCAAAAACTAAAAAAACACACTTTAAAATGAGCCCAGTACAAAAGCGCCTAATCCTATTTGCCTATCATTTGACAGGCTTTATCCACTATGGAAAGGATAGTACGCTTGCAAATTTCACCAGCTTCTGTCAAAAGTTTTAAAAATGATAGCCCTTTTTTAATTTTCTGATTGTGAATCAGGGGGAAGGAAAGAGAACTTAAAACAGTCTCCAAGCTGAATCGGGCCATTTACAACATGCCTTGGACCAAGGTGGGTCATTTTCCAAAGCATCAAATCAGGGTGCAAATTGAAACATGTACTTAGTTCACATCCCTTCAGCATAGCTACTTTTGCCACTTTTCAAAACATGCAAAGCCATTCTCTAACCCTGTTCATATATTGTGCCCTCCCTCTCTCCAAATTGCCTGTGGATCTATTAGCCCATATGAGTGACCTACTCACAGGAGCAGTATAATTAAATGAGATGGGAACCTGAGCAGTTATCCAAGGATTTCACATTTCTTCTGTCTGGTTTCCTACCTTTTACATGAGAGCTCTCCATCCATGTTAGGCACATAGGAAGGTGCCTTATACCTGCTTAGAATTAGTCCATTAAATAAAGATCTACTGGAAAGTAAAACTCCCAGGTGGTTATCGCCAATGGAAGCCAAAGAAGTGAAAAAACTTAATATGGAGTCTAAATGGCCAAAATACTGGGAAATTTTAGAGCAAGATGAGGGAAAAATCAAACTACAGAGCTATGAAAAATTGAAGTTTAAGGTACGAGACTGGCTTCATTGTCATCAAATAATGGAGGTGTTTAAACAGGACAGGAAAATTGGCTTCCAGATGGAGAGGTCAAAACTAGAAACAGAATTGTTAGAACCCAATACTAAGAATTTGTCAAGAATGTATAATTTGCTGTTGAAATGGAATACACAGGATGAAACGGTGAAATCAGCCATGATTAAATGGGCACAAGATATCGGTCATGACATCATGTTTGCTGACTGGGAACAGTTATGGACCACCGGTGTTAAGTTTACGGCATGTAATGCCTTAAGAGAAAACATTATGAAAATGATTTACATGACCCCAGTCAAGCTTGCAAAAATTTACCATTTGCCCAATAACAAATGCTGGAAATGTAATGAGACTGAAGGTACCTTTTATCACCTTTGGTGGACCTGCCCGAAGATTAAAGCCTTTGGGGAAATGATCTATAATGAAATTAAGAAAGTCCTTAAATGGACCTTTCCTAAGAAACCTGAGGCTTTTCTCCTGGGCATGGTTGGCCAATTGGTGTCAAGGAAGGATAGAACGTTTTTTATGTATGCTACTACAGCAGCAAGGATTCTTTTAGCAAAGTATTGGAAGACACAAGAACTACCCACGCTGGAAGAATGGCAGACGAAGGTGATTGACTACATGGGACTGGCAGAGATGACTGGCAGAATCCGTGACCAGGGGAAAGAGATAGTGGAAGAAGACTGGAAGAAATTTAAAATATATCTTAAAAATTGCTGTAAAATTGAGGAGTGTTAAGATGTTAAGGAATTAGGAAATAGAGAAGTGCAGCTGTAATCAATAAGTTAAAAAAGAACCTAAATGAAAGTGAATTGAATAATTAGTTAATTGGAGGAGTTGCTGAAGAAATATAAAACAAGGATGCAGAAAAGGGGAGGTATGGGGAAGTCCGGGAAGCAAGGTGCATGAAAATAAGATTATGAAATTATACATGTTTATATGTTTGTATGTTTGTGTATTGTGTATTGTTTGTTTTTATTATGTGTTTGGAAAACTAATAAAAAATTTATTTAAAAAAAAATAGAATTAGTCCATTAAGCCCAATATTGTCTACTCTGACTGTGCATGGCTCTTTATCTTCTCAGGTAGTCTTTCTCACTGCTGCTACCTGACCCTTTAAGTGAGAAGCTACTTGGGATCTTCTGCGTGCAAAAAAAAAAAAGCCAAACTACCTCTAAGCTGTTTTGCTACTATAGTTCAAAACCAAGACACTGACAGGGAGCCTGTCCTCCTCCTGCTTAATCAAAACAATGCATAGGCATCAAACCATCCCCACTGACATTTACAATGTAATTACACAATATTTCACTGTTGTTCTTAGCATGGGTGGCTTGCTTTTGTTTCTATTACAGGGAAATATTCTTGTTTACTTGTCCTGTAATAGCAAGCTGCTTTAACAGAAAGAAGGGAGTTTGTTCAGAGATGGAGTTATTGCTTGAGTCCACAAAGAATACCAGCTGAATTCATTATTGCACAAAAAAAGTTGGTGTACTAGGAGTTCCATCCCACCTCCGCAATTACAGCTAGCTCAGAAAATCATCCACAAAAATCCACTATTTTCTTGAAGAGGCAATTGCATCTGCTACATCAACTGGCTACCGTGCTTCTTATTTACAGCAGGATGGAAACTCAAAGTTTGTGTGAGCAACATTGTTTGCGTCTCGTCAGAGCAGCCCTGCTGGGTCCATTTAGATCAAGGTCTATAAAATCCAGCAATCTGTTTCCAGCTGTGACCAGCCGGGAGCTCCTGGAAACTTACAAGCAAGAACACAAAGGAATGTCCCCACCTTCTTGTTTGTCCAAAACATCTGATATTAAAAAGTTATATGTTGCTAAAATGGGAGTTCCATCTAGCTATCACAGTAATAGCCAGTGAGATATCTACCCTCTGCTTGTTACTCTATCCCCATATTTTCGTCCACATCATCAATTCTGTTTTAAGCCTGTATTGTTTTCCCAGGTTCCCCTCTGCCAGAGGTGCCTTAATCCTTGCTTAATTGGCATTGTCCTTGGCCCTCCACCATTAACCCAAGTTTCCAATCCTTCAAGCCACCAGCAAGCCTGATGCAATGCAGTGGGTTTTTGAGGAAGACATGTAACAGTTCCTTGGCAGACAACACAATGCAGAAAAAGTTTCCTGAAAGCAAAAAGTCTGAAAAGCACATAGTTCAATGATGCAAAAATCCAGGTGCTCATCTTCATTTGTTAAAAAGAGCTGCAACCTCTCCCTCTCCCTCTCTCTCCTCTCTTGTTACCTATAACTTTCATGAACTATCGCCCAGATTTCACAATGATGCAGATCTTCCTGTCCCAAGTATTCCATCCAGCCAAGTTAGATTTTCACTTCCCTCACTGTCAATGTATCATGAATTAGAGTTCATGAACTAGTTAAGAGTGATTGACAACATGCCATGACTCATAGTTATTTGTCCACCACAGGCAGGACATAAACCTGGCTTGTAAGTATAAACTCTATTGGTGTGGGGTTCTGTAAGCTGTATATGTGGCAAGTTTGTATGTGCACACACACCATGTAACTTGAGGAAGCTTTTCCAACTTTGTATGTGGCACTTGGGTAGAAAATGATTGGCCACCCCTTGATACAGAGGATTGAGTCTACTTTAAGAATCTTGAAAAGAGGCTGCAGTGCTCAAATGACTGGCAGTGCCTCCTCCACAGTGACCTAACCTAATTTTAGCAAACAGTAGCCATTAACGGATTATCCTGTAGCTCAAGGGCTGGGATGAGAAAGGAGCATCACTAGAATGGAGGTGCCACTCATTAACAGAGGCCGTTATCTCAGTCTCACCCTAGCTCAGTAAACCATCAAAATTCCATAGGGAGAGCAAGACACCTCCAAAAGAGTATGGGGCAGGGGGAACTCTCTCACCTGCCATTATGATAACATTGCTTTGACAGGCCAGTCATATAAATGTATCCTGCCTGCCTGCTTGCATGACATGTTCTACAGATACTTAAAGCAAAGGGCAGCATCTAAAGGGAAAATGAGATGCCTTCAGGTGCCATCAGATTTAACAGGGGTCTTGCTCTCCAGTCTTCACAATGATAATGCCTATCATTCATCCCTGTCCATTTATCCCTTGATCACTGAGCCTGCTGGCCTCTTCACCTGCTGTCAGCTTTTCACAGGTATGCCAACAGCAATGTGGGAGAGACGCTAAAAATAGTTAAGCAGTATCCTCATTCTTTTGACTTGAAGCTTTCCATCACCTTGATCTGTCCTTGACCATTTGCAGAGGCAATTAGCAGCACTCTGTGATCCTGGCAAGTTCTTAGCCAACACTGACCACTTGCAAGCCAAGGCCACATGACATTCAGTTCCCTAGTGGATAAGAAACACACAGACAAATAGATTTGGTTTATGGGTTCAAAAAGGCCACAACTTTATTGGCTACAGATGTGAGTGGTCTGGGTGAAGCCAGACTACAGTCATACCTCAGGTTAAATTTGCTTCAAGTTGAGTGCATTCGAGTTGCGCTCCACGCGTTACTTCTGGGTTTTGCTGCTTGCGCATGTGCAGACGCTCAAAATGACGTCACGCACATGCACAGAAGCAGCGAAAAGCGACATGCACGTGCGCAGACGTGCCGCCGCTACATACGTTTACCTCTAGATGCAAACGGGGCTCCGGAACAGATCCCGTTCATATCTAGAGGTACCACTGTAGATCTCAACTCCCACCCATCTGCAGGGAGTCCAACTAAGGGTAAACCACCATGACTACAAGTGCACCATCTTCAGCTACACACCACTCATTAAGACTAGATGTGCAGGAAACAGCACTTGGGGAAGGGCAATTGCCCCAGGGTAGAGTATGCTTTGCATGAAAAGGTCTCCAGTTCAGTCCCCGTCATCTCCAGGTAGGGTTGGGAGAGGCCCCCTGCCTGAAGCCCTGAAGAACTGATGTCACTCAGTGAAGACAACACTGAGCCTGAAGGACCAATGGTCTGGTGCAATATAAGGTAGCTTCCTGTGTTATAATACACATTATCATTATCTCGCACTGCATTTGGAATGTCTTCTCGTTGGGTAAACTGAGTCATGTGGGAAGTGGAGAAATGATCAGGGAACTGCTGTGCACAAGGGCTAGGCTGGGGTTAAGCCTTTTCTAGTATGCCACACTCTCAATGAAAATCACATACACACACAGCTGCTATAACATCCATTGCGGCCTCCTTCCCAGAAGGAATTTCAACTTGGGGTGATTTTAGTTGGGACCACTCCGCAGGGGGAAAACGTGCCCCACCCCTCCCATTCCAGCTGCTGTCTTTTTAAAAAAAAATTAAAGACTGACATGCTAAATGAACACTCATTGAACATATCTAGTTTGGCCCCAAGAGTCTGCACACAGCCCTGTGTTCCACCATTCTCCTAGGTCTACTATCTCTGAACCATCAGAATGGAAGAACACAAAGAAAAGCACTTTGAGTAGCTGCCTTTTGGCTTTAGAATCTGCTTCCTGCAGAGATTCACCAAAATCTGAGCCCTTTCTGCTGGTCAAGTGTTCAGAGAATAAGGGCCAAACAAGGCATAACCCTAAATGCATCTGTCTAGTCCCCTCACCCCCAAAATAACAGCTGCTGGGGATGGGGATCAGGATTGGTGCCATGATATATGGGACAAATCCCATCTTAGATGGGAAGAGCTTGTAGGAGAAATTAATGTGCAACATCATATAGAACTTGGTGCCTTCCCTTTCCATGTATTGTTTCCTCCACCTCCTACTTTGTGACAAAACACGGAGCGCAAAACTTCCATGTGGTTGTGGCTTACTAATCATGGGTTAAATGTGTCTGAGGGTCACCTTATCACCACCACAACCAAATTCCTCCCAAGCTGACTTAACACTGCTAGCACATTGACAACTGCTCTGGTCCCTACCCAACACTTCCAAATTCCAGAGAAAGATAATGCAACCTGTGCAGCAATGTGTGAAATTTTAATTTCCTAAAATCTCCCTTAAGGCACGGCCATTAATTTATTCACCTCAGCCCGCCCCTTAGTCTCTTCTTTGCATCATGTCACTTTTCTGCTTCATTCCATACTTTCTCCTCCCACCACGTAGCAGAAGCAACTTCTCCAAGTCAAGGCATGGGGAAGGAGAAGTAATTTAAGGAAGGGGTGAAACAGAGCTGGCTAGGAGACAGAAGCAGAACGCACATTTGGCACCACAGCAAGGAATAGAGGTGTCAGAAGGCACGTTCCTTTCCAGCCTGTATTCCATTGTCTGCAGCACTGTTTCTGTTTCACTGCAGTTCTACACTATTCATCTTGCTGCCTGCCAAGGTAAAATTATGTAATTCATATAATAAATAATTAAATATGTGAATTATGTGAATTACATTAGCATTACGTTATCCCACCCCCTTCACTTCAATGCAAAGGAAAATGCAATGCAAATTGGGGAAGGGGGGCCTAATCCATTACATGTCATTTGCAACCACAACAGTGAATACCTGTTGTAGTTGCTAGATTTATTTCTGTTCCAGACATGGGATGAGTAGGCAAATACTGGTGTCCTGAGCACTCTCTCAGCCAAGGAAGGCACACGTTTAATAGCAATGGGTCAAAAGCACACATTTACAGCAGCTCCTAAGCTGTTACACACACACACACACACACACACACACACACACACACACACACTTCTAGCATCTCAGCAGCTGTTCCCAGTCCCATGCCCTATGTAGCAGTTACAGCAACATTGAGCCCTCTGGCATATGTACCCTCATATGTACACATGCAACCTGAGGTTTCTTCTACATGGAAGCTGTTGCTGCTGTTCCCTCTTCAAACCCCTCCTGGCTCTAGGAGGCAGCAGAGCAGGGGATGGCAGGGAGACTGGCCTGTCCCTCACCTAAGTCTCTTCCTTTGGTTCCTACACATCCATCTCAGACTGCTCTGATCCTTCTTCAATGCACCCGGCTCCTGCCTCATGGGTGGTGCCAAACCCCATAAATCACTGGCACCCTCTTCCGGGTCAATCCCCTGGCCCCCTGCCTTGGCCACACACCCATCAGAGGCCCACCAGTCTCTGACAACTGGCAATTTCTGCTCCCATTTCCATTTTGACAAAATGCTCCCTAACGGAGAACGTTGAGCCTGGAGGGTAATCCTCAGAAATATTTGCAGGGAAAGGAAGCATGCATTTACACAGCAAACAATCAGCAATCAGTGGCTGGTCAGCTGAGCTACTTGACAAAGTAGTTTTACCTTCTGAGGATAATTTGTATCTCGGTCGACTTCCTGTTCTAACCTGTTACCATAACAGCTTTGCGTAGAAGCAAGGAAAGAAGCAATTTTGGATGTTAATCTATGGTGGGTGTTTGGATGAGGTGGGGGAAGGGGGAAGAAGGGAGGTATTCATGCTCTCAGAGCCTTCTGAATTTTGCCACCAGTGATTTTATATTCCTTTAACTACATGGAGAGATCAGCCTGTTTAGTAACTGTGATAAAGCAGAGAGGAAGCGTGAATCAAAGGCTGAGGGGCCTTTATGCCAGCAACATTGATTCACACCTGTAAATGTTTGTGAATCAGCTTGCAGGCCTGCTTTAAAAATTGGCATTTTGCAACTGCTGTAGATGCAGTGCTAATCTACAGCCGAGCATCACTGAAACATACCAACAATGAATCTGTTCCCTTGCAAATGGCCAAATGAAGCAGACTTGAGCCCTCGGCGAACAGTGCCGATTATGTGGGTTACGCTCCATCTATCCAGCTAATCTATTTGCTGCCCTTTCCTTGCCCTCCAGTGGGATCAATACAAATTGCTCATTCCTGCTCAGTTTTATTTGGCTGATGACGACAACAACAACAAAGAAGGAGAAGCTGTCACCTCATCATCTTGTGCTACTTCCTGCCGAAACAGCATTACTGTTGTTGACCCAGCAGATGGTACCTCAGCAGCCACCATTAGCCATGGCCACTGAAGAAGTCTTCCCTGACTACTAGTGAGTTGATAGAACAAAAATCACATGCTCAGCAATGGAGAGTAGACAACTCTGATCTTCAATGGGGTGTGGCGGAAGGGAGCTCATCCCGTGTTAGTAGGAATTGACATATCTGTCAATAAAGGTTTCTCTCCAATTCTGGCTTCCCACTACAAGCACAGACTCAGTGGAGTCTGAATAGCATTTGCATATATGTTCGCTGGGGAACATAAAGCATTGGCCAGCATTCAAGCCACCCCCCCCCCAGGGCCTTTGAAGAATCCATATCCATCATATCCTAGGACAGGGGTCTGCAACCTTTAAGACAAAAAGAGCCACTTGGACCCGTTTCCAAAGAAAAAAAAACTGGGAGCCGCAAAACCATTGCCACATTTAAAACAAATATAACACTGCATATATTGTTTCTTACCTTAATGTCCGATCTGACAGCGGGTGGGAAGGTGACGTCGGGACGGTGCGTGACTAACGCACGCACCGCCCCCATGCGACGTCACAGCCAGTACAGCGCCTGCCACAGTGGGGAGTGTTGGGGCGCACAATGCACCTCCTCCCCTCACTAGTATCCGCCCCGGAGCCGCGGCAAAGGTGTAAAAGAGCCAAATGTGGCTCCGGAGCCACGGGTTGCAGACCCCTGTCCTAGGAGATACTAAGCTATCCATCTCAGACACTGTCTGATATTAAACACCCACTTCCACAATGGAAATCTTCAAAACTCCCACCACCACCACTTCTCTAGAGAAGGAATATAGTTATAATAAAATATAGTCGTGTATACATAACAATGGCCGTTATAACTGGTGAGCCATGCCAAGGGCTTCAGACACTGTTTTCCCAGTACTACACCTCACCTCTCCCCTGACTCTGGCTAAATTGAAACATAATTAATAGGAGACTTTGACTACACATCTCAACATGAACATGCATTCCTTCCATATTTCCATATAAATAAGAAAAGTCAGGGCTCTAAGCAGTGCCAATAGGCTTTTACATTATAGATGGGTATGTTTTCATTACCGCTGGGCAGGAGAAGGGCTTTAAAAAATCTTTTTAGTTATTATTCCTTTCCCCCTGCAATGGAAGTTTAGATATTGAAAAGAACCTGGAACACAACTCACAGGGGATCTCTTCTGCGCAATCCCCACTGAACTGTAGTCTTGCGGGCTGGTCTTCCTTTTCAGTGGGATTTGCACAGCAAAACCTTGGGTGGATCATGATGGCCATGATTTCAGTCACCAAACAAAGCTTTCTATTATGCTTCATTGGAAGGAAAGAAAGCAATGTGTTGGGAAGCCAATTATATCTGTGGCCTTTGGGTAATTAATGCTGTAATCCTAGGCACTCTTACCTAGAGGTACTTATTTCTAAATAGATAGGTAGAGGATTTACACAGTTAAGCATGATAACTTGTTTATACACACTAACACGGGACTCTGGACCAAACTAGACATGACATGAGCCATGTAATTTAGCCTTGCATGGATTTTTATTTTACTTTAGAAAAAATATATAGCCAACACAAAGAAGAAGAAGAAGAAGAAGAAGAGTTTGGATTTGATATCCCGCCTTTCACTCCCTTTAAGGAGTCTCAAAGCGGCTAACATTCTCCTTTCCCTTCCTCCCCCACAACAAACACTCTGTGAGGTGAGTGGGGCTGAGAGACTTCAAAGAAGTGTGACTGGCCCAAGGTCACCCAGCAGCTGCATGTGGAGGAGCGGAGACGCAAACCCGGTTCCCCAGATTACGAGACTACTGCTCTTAACCACTACACCACACTGGCACGCAGAGACTGAAATTGATTGTGGCTATGGAAGAAGGATATGGGAGCTTTAGCCTTTTGACCCAACAATGATCCCAATCAGAATTGGAAACACACACACACACACACACACACACACACACACACTTCTGTATTTGCAGTGGGAAAAGCGACATTTCCATATTGGCTTTCAGCTTGCATGATTTTGCAAAAAAAAGGAATGTATGTATTAGGGGGGTTCACTGTCCAAATGGTTTAGTTTGGAGCCTGATTTGGTGCTTTGGAAAACAGCCCACCTGAGACACTATGTATGCTGTCCTGTTCAGTTCAGGATCTGTCCAAGTCTCCTTTGTTTTCCCCCTTCAATATTGGGAAGTAAAAAGAGAGCTTTTTTCTGAAGTGGATGAAATTTGCAGGCATTGGAGCAAATAGAGCCAGGCAAACAGATGTAGGCAAATAGAGCCAGAGACCTTTGCAATACTTTTTAAAGTTTGAATGTGTGCATTCAATTACAAGTTTGACCTGTCATCTATAATGGAGCACTCTCTATCGCTCTTCTTCCACTCTGGTGTTTGCTTTCCCTTCCCCTATCACCTCATCCTGGAAATATTCCTTACCTGGTAAGCTCAGAATCTTTACTTTTGCTTTTAGAAGATGCTTGTCTGCAGAGGGATTTGTTTGTTTGTTTTTCTACACCTGGATTGCCGATGCTCAACAAAGTATTTCGGTGATCCCTGCTTTGTCCTGGGCTTCCTTGCTCAAATCTAACTTCCCCTCTGACAAGCCCCAGATCCCTCCAAGGCAACCAACTTTAGGGCAAGTTGAATGATTAATCGAAATCAGAGACACACACCCCATTATAAAGATTCATGCTTTATCATGGAACGTTGCTATTCTACATCTGTTGAGGTCTTAAGTAACTGTGACTGAGGCTGTGACTTGCCTTGAGCATACCTGCTCAGGAAAGAGCCTGCAAGATCTTCTTGACTATCAAGGAGCTCATAATTGATGGAAGAAAGATGCAAACCTTTCATAGAAAAATATAAGCTGGCAGGTGTGGCACTAGGACCCAGAGACAGAAAGAAGAAGAGTGGGGAGAGAGTGAGAGTAAGATAAAGCATTATGGCATCCTCAAGATGGGAAAGAAATAAAATTTCACTTAGCTAAAGTATAATAAAAACCACTGAGAGAAATCTCAGGGCTGCTTTAAAATATACCGCAAGGAGATGTATCTCTGTGCAGAAAACTAACATATGAAGCAGCCCTAAGGGCAACTGCAAACATGATGAATAATCTCCTACATGCAGAGAACGGCCCTGTAGGAAAGGCATGCAAGCTCTGTGCAAGTCATCATGTATGGCTATGGCACAGTGATCTCCATGTGAACATGCACTGGGAAGCTGGGACTTCAGCAACACCAGTGCTTGCAAGCAAGGAGCTGTCCACAACAAAAGGCTAAATTTTGTGGTGCTGAAGAAACAGCACCCTTGGTCACTATACTAGGAGAAGGGAGTCTGAAACTGGAGTTGCTCCCTGTACTTTTACTGTGTACGTGTGTGTTTGTGTGTCCTTCACCTCACCCAGGTATGTTGCACTCAATTCCCTAATTCTCTCTATTCTTACAGCTTCTCTGGCAGATGTCAGGGCTGCTGCAGCTACTCCTGACACAGCAGATGCCGCAGGATATGCATGCTCCATTGCCTTTCGATCATCTTGCCCCCTGCGGTGGAACCTGGTGGTCTTGAAGCAAGCAGATGCTTGCCAAGGCAAAGAGGTGAAAGCTGAAGCAGGCAAGGTCTTCCAAAGAGCGCTGCCTCTCCGAGCACTATGACTACTCCCTGGTCACACAAACTGGTTGACTAGCCAAGCACCTCTCAAATGCATCAGCCGTGAACACAATTCACTTTGCACAAACATCGACAAATCCAAGGATCAACAAACATTATACGAGCGTTACATTTAAAAAGTGGGTGTAGAATCAATAGAAAGGAGTACGTCTGAGCAAAGAAGGCGTTTGCATTTGCTTTTCAGGAGCTGACAAAATCCAAAACACCAATCAGCCCTCTTACTCCTGCAAGGGGGGGGGGGGGACCCAATCCTTCAAGCAAGATTCAAGCAAATTTGCCAGCCAGAAATGCACCTAGCACTGCATGCCCAATTTATAGGAACTTCACAGTTCTTTACATTTTGGAGGGTTGCCATCACAAGAGGGGCAGGTCTACAGCAGAAATGGAAATGGCCACCACCGTGTCATCTTCACCATCATGATGATGTAACAATGCAACAGGCTGCACAATTTAGACCAGACATAAGCACCCAATTCTCCGACTGCTGCATAAACAAATAGGGAATTTCCAACATTTCTCCCTATCTCCCATGTTGACTGCATTAGACAAAGAGGAAAACATCCAGAGAGCCCATCATTACAGATTATCTATTTACTTACTGGGTTTTTTTAATCCTGATTCTCAGACAATTATGGTCTCCAAAAGCAACACACATCGTATTTTGTTAAAGGGAGGCTTCAACACTGTTTCCCTGTTCATAAGGTGCAATGTTATTGGGGTATTTTGGCAGTTTTGGGGTAGGGGCAAGATTGGGGCAATTGTACCCTGTTTTTTCCCTGGCTTTTTGAGGTTTTGGAAATGTAGTGGTAAGAGGTAGCTGACTTTACAGTTTTAATTGTAACCCCATTAACTCCTGTTGTTTGATGTGTTTTAATTAGTTTACATTTCATATGGTTGCATGTTATTTTCAATATGTATCTGTACCCTGTCCTGGGATCCTTAGGGAGGAAACATGGGCTAAAAAAAGGACTTTAATAAAACCAATTAATCAAGGTTTGCAGTTGTGCTCCCAGACATCATTTCCACCCACAGGATCCCAGAGTAAGTCAGCAAACACTGTTGCTTTCACTTTGATAGCTTCGCAGGGACACTAAACTGTCTTGATGTGATGTCATCCTGAGGCCAAACTAAAGTGAAGACCCCAATTCCTGCCATCACTCCAGACCTTTGTGGCAGCAGGGGTATCCACCAGCAGCCAGAACCTCCAAAAGCACAATCGCCATCACCCAGACTATGAAACAGGTAGCAGCAGTAGTAGAAATGATGGACTTCAGTTAGTCATGTCCATTCCTTTCAATGGGTCTACTCTGAGTAAGACTAACATTGGCTGCAACCCTGTGTTAGGAGGACAGTTTTGTAAAAAAAACCTTCCTCACTCATGCCTTCTGTGAAGAACCTTTAGCTCTGGTCTAGTTGGGAATCATTTTTTTTTCTGAGCTGTTATCAAACTGTCCATGCGGTGGAGCAAATGGCTCGCTTCCTGAACAGCACGTTTTCTGAGAAGTGCCAAAAAAAATCACCAGCAACACAAACCCATCCCTTCAGTCCCTGTTGCTAAAAGCAAACGAAATGGTTGTTGTTGTTTTTCAGAAACTTCTTTCCATTCACAGGATCGTTTCAATTTCAGAGTGGAAAGGCATAATATAAAGCATTAAAGGTCCATTAACGTCGATCCAGGCCTCAGTCTGGTATTTGCAGATAGGAAGTTGATGGAAATGCTATTTGACTTCTTTTTTTCTAAGGTATAGAAAATCAATTAATTGATTTAATCGTTCCCATGGAATCCATTGCTTATGAGAATAATGAACTGCCACGGGCCAGATTACTGATTTGCTTCCCTTGTTCCACCATACAGAAAAGCACTTCTAGACCCAACATATCTCTGAATTTAGGAATTAAATATTGTGCTGGAAGGTGCATGCATCTGGTGGGACTGATAATAATACAGAAAGTAAAAGAGAGGGAAGAGATTGCTCAGTGATACAGAGCAAGAAAGGACAGTAGGCCACAGAGTCAAAAGAGGGAGTCTGAGGGAGTGCTGAGCTCCAATTAGATGATCTGCCTAATAATCCCCAGTGAGGACTTCCCAGCTGCTAGCCTTGAATAGAAGCTATGCTAATAAAGAGAACTTTGTGTTTGTATTTAATACATTTTGCAAGCCTGTCTCCTCCTTCAGAGGATTGGTAGAGTGGAATCAGATGAGCAGCTGCAAGAGAGATGAGGCCTTCTGGACATGCTTTTTCATTTCACATTCATGATTATTTGTGCTCACGAAGGTGATAATGTGATTCCATTTTCAATAGTGTTTGCACCTGCAGAAATTTCAGAGTGGACCTACTACTTTATCTGCAATTAGTGTGTGTCCTGTTAACTTCCTGTTGAAATCCTGTAACTTTTTTGGACCACAAATCTTCTGTGGTGTTGGGTTTATTGGGTCTCACTTTTGCTGCGCTGGAGCCCCAAAGAATTCCTGCAGATGGCAGTGATGCCGTAACACTGGGGAAGCACTGCAGAACAACTAGTAAAGCGGAATGGTGTGTGGACAGTCCAGTCTAAATTCACCGCTAATGCACAATTATTGAGGCGATGACATGTTGCAGAATGCACCCACACTCATTGTCTGAAGGGACTCATGCTTTTGGTTTGGTTCACTTGTGATCAAAGTATCTGCAGGTTTTCCTTGCAAAGCAGGAGAGGATTTTCACTGAGAAGACTAGCACGAGTTGGTGGGCAGACTGACCTACTCACCCCTTCCCCAGCACCTTGGTTTGTAACTAAATCAGGGCTCTGTGGCTGCTATTCAGTTTTACAGTGGTACCTCGGGTTAAGTACATAATTCGTTCCGGAGGTCCGTACTTAACCTGAAACTGTTCTTAACCTGAAGACCACTTTAGCTAATGAGGCCTTCCTGCTGCTGCCGTGCCGCCGGAGCCCAATTTCTGTTCTTATCCTGAAGCAAAGTTCTTAACCTGAAACACTATTTCTGGGTTAGTGGAGTGTGTAACCTGAAGCGTATGTAACCTGAAGCATATGTAACCCGAGTTACCACTGTATTAAAAACATATGAGAGTCAAGTCACAGATCTTCCATCATCACTTGGGGGAGGGGGGAAGAGGCAGAGACAAATATTCCTGCCACCAACCCTCCTCACTGATGAATTTATACAGGCCAAAACAGCCACAGGCCCCAATGCAAAGTGCCAGGCGTGCCCCCAATACCCTGTGCAAAGTTTTTCTGCCAACCAGCCCAAAGGTATCAGGCTGCTGCGGCTCTTTCTTTTGTCGTACTCACCCATCTGCTCACCAAACCTTCTCCATTCTTCTATCTGCCACTTTTGTTCCCGTCAATCAAAATGCCGAAAGCATTTCCAAAATCCCTCCCTTAACTGCTGTGAGCTGAAGGAATAAAGCGCAGGGAAACGGGGCTTCCTAAAGACCAATTTCAACAGCATGAGATAAAAATTCATTTTTTTCAGAATCATTTGGGGGATGTTTGGCTCAGTAGATGTTTGAGTAGACAGGAGAGCATTCTGCCCTGGCTTAATTTGACACAGGGTGACATATCACGAAGGAGAGATTTCTTCAGGGTCAAAGCAGATGAGATGCGGGAAATCAGTAGTCAAAATTTCATGTATGTGTCTGTGTATTTTATTTTGGTTTTTTACTTTACAACAGCCATTTGGGGCTGATAATCTGACTAAGAAAGCGACATTTGGGGGCAGCTACTTAACCCTTTCCTCACAGGAGTAACGTACTATGGGTTGCCAGCACCCAGGACTGCACAGAGTGGGGGTGGAGGATAGATGGGGTACACATGTGTATTGGACTGTCTAATGGAATCCACTTCACCCAGGAGATTGCAGCTGCAGAGATAGAAAAATGAAGAGTCACTCTGTTGTCTGGACTGGTCACTTCCTGGTTTACATGGATAAGCCATTTTCAACAGAGTCCAGTGACGGGAGTGTGTAGCTGTATGGAGGCAGAACTGGGTGTTGAAATTTTGTGTCCCCTAACAATTTTGCGCCCAGGGCAACCCCCCCCCCCCCGTATTTCAATCCCCTCCCCACTATGCCACTACCTCCCAAGCTGTTTCCCAATCTAAATATCACACACACTCACATGCAAAGCAGCCTGCCCCAACTTCGTACCCTCCAGATGTTTTGGAGCAGAACAACCATCAGCCCAATGGTCATGCTGGCCAGGGGTGGTTGGGACTGTGGTCCAAAACATCTGGTTGGCACCAGGTTTGTAGAGGATGCACTATAGTATGGCACACCAAACTTGGCACTGAGCATACAACTGCAAAGGCACAAACGCCACTGTATTTTAGCGCGAGGTTTTTTTGTTTGTTTTTTAAGCCAATCTGATTGCTCCTCTGGGGGAAAGGAAATGGTTGTGTATGAAAAATGCGCCGTTTAATCCACAGAAGCAAAAATGAAATTAAGTTAAATGAAATGCATGTCTCCAGTCTAGCGGTACTCTTAGTCACAATCATTCAGATTATGTGTTATTACTGAAAAGGTTTCAGATCCATCAACTGCCACAGAAATAAATGGGACATTTTGAGCACCATGCTCTTGCAGGTGATCCCAGATCAGGCTGGGATTCCCCCCCCCCCCAAAAAAAAGCAATTTCCTGGGTCCCATGACTCATGCAGGATTTTGGACCCAGAATATACTGCCTCATATTGGAGGGGATTGGGGATTTCAATCTCACTTTTTTAAAGAGGCCATATTCAAAGCAACTGATTGCTTTATGTGCTTTTTAATTATATTTTTTTAGGCACCCTGGATTCAAAATCTATCTATCTATTACATTTATTAGAGATGCCATATACCCTAATAACATTACTGGGATTTCAAAGGCAGAATTGACATCTGGGGGGAGAATTTCCGAAAGGTGGTGCATTGTGGGGGATTTGGGGGCCTTTGGGGGTGCTCAACAACTTTAGATTTTTCCTTTAAAAAGCTGAACAATTTCGCTAGTCTTTACTTTTTTATGGCAACCCTAGATTTATATCCCACCTTTTCTCCAATGAGCTCAAAGTGGCGTACATGATTCGCCCTCTCCCCATTTTCTCTCCACAACAACCCTGTGAGGTAAGTTAGGCTGATAGGCTGTGACTGGCCCTAGGCCACCCAGCAAGCTTTGTAGCTGAGTGAGGACTAGAACCCACAGCCTCCCAAGTCTATGTCACACTGGCTCTCAATTTGGTGGAGGATAGTATATAAAGATTAAAAATTATTAAATAGCTCAAATTCTCCCTGCTCGAATTATGACCACAGTTATGATGGTGCTTTAAATATAATAGAAGGGAAGGCCCATTCTTCTCTCCTATTCACACATGGTTTCCATTTTTTTCTTCATATACATATTTGGCTTTAAAAAAACCACAGCTCTCACCTCCTTTCACAATCCAAGGCCTGCATTCATACTTCATCTTACGGCTGCCTAAGCCAATGCGTCCCTGAACCACATACACAAAACCATCCCTGGAGCAGAAAATGGGAGCTGTTACAGAGCCAGCAGCAGTACAGCAGCACATTTTTGAGTTTGCAAAGAGAAGACGGATGTCGTCTCCAGTTGGAAATGCAGGGGGGAATTCAGTGAAGCTGAATGCAATTATCTGAGCTGAAATTCTGGCCTGCCTGCTGAGGGGGAGAAAAAAAAACCTGTGGCAAGATGGCTTTTACACTGAAATTTTGCTGGCACATCAGTTTAGGACACTTGGATTAATACCCTTACTAGTTCAATGGGATTTTTTTATTTTTTATTTTTAGTGATTGCATAAACTGGGGCAACAGACCTTCTCCCTGGGTGTATTTAGAATCTGAACAAGCAGAGTTTAGTGTCTGAAATTAGGTTTGCTCACTTTTAAAAATCCCTGCTTGCTTTATGAGCATGCTGTGAATTTTCACCATCATAAATACGGCTGGTAGAATTATGTGCAAATCACATACAGCCAGTTGCATCTGGGCAAACCCAGATAACAATGGGCCAAATCCTCAGTGGGGATAAATCAGCCTATTTCCATGGGAGCTATTGGCACTATGCTAAGCATCACTGGGAAAGTTGGTTGTTTACACGGATATCAAGGGACCGGCAATGGGGTTGTATAACTCTATTTATTTGTAAGACATTGTAGAATTTAATTCTTTCTACAGACCAGCTTGATTCTGAGAATGCCGGGTGGTTTTGCAGAGTTGCCAGTAAAGGGGACAAGGAACTCTCTATGTAGGGCAGGGAGGGCAAGCCCCTTTCAGTCTGAGGGCCACATTTCCTTCTGAACAGCCTTCCTGGGGCCGCATGCCAATGGTGGCTGCATCCAAAGGCAAAAGGGAGTGAGGCACAGTATACTCCACCCACAGTGTACAGTACAGTATACTGATTTCTACACACACATAAAGAGCCAAGCAGAAACACTCGAGACAGTGCAAAAACAGGGCCATTGTAGGTGCAGCTTGAGAGAGGATGTGCCCTGGGCCAGATATTCACCTGGAGGGGCCACATTTGGACCTCAGGTTCTCCATCCCTGGTATAGGGCAAACCCTTTTTCCTTTTTGTTTTTTTGTTTTTGTTTTTGTTTTTTTTAGAATGGGAGGTGAGGTTACCTCATGTAATCCAGACAATTTATTCTACAGTTTTCTTTTTAATCTGCCCCATTACCTCCACCTCAAGGGAGGTACACCTGGATTTCTGCTGAGGGGAAACAATAGAACCACAGGAGCACTGAGGAGATAAAACCATGGCTGCTTCCTCTCCTACTTAGTTTCCCATTTTAAAGATATGGAGCAAGTCTCCAGGTTGCAACCTGGCGTTCCTGCTGTGGAGGCCAGTGAGATGGCCAGTGATGGCACACAAAACAGCCATCGCCATTTGCGCTTTCCACAAGTGTAGTGCCAATATACCATAGAATGAGAGGTAGCAGAGAGATGCTTCACTTTGAAGTTTCCAGAATCAAATTAAATACGTGTCCTTTTACCAAGGCTGTTGGAGAGATCTGATTGTTTGGAGTTATTGTGGAGGACCACTGCAATATTTATATGATGATTGTTTTATTTATTATTACAAATTCGGATCACTGTTTATTAATGCTTATTTAACCATGTGCTTTTATATAAAACACATCTTAACATGAAACCACTTGAATGGACTCATTATGTACTATTCTGGGATCTTGGTTGATGGAAAGGCAGTTTAAAAATTAGATAAAGGCAGTTTAAAAATTAGATAAACAAAATAAATAAGTAAAAAATCAATGCTGTTCCCTCCCAGCACAACAATATTGAGGAAAGCACACGAGCACCAGCAGTTAACATCATTACCAGAGACCAGCCTTCAGGAAAAGAGTGGCTGTGAATCATTAGCATCCCAAAAAATGTTGCCTGCCTTCCCCTTCCCTCCTATAAACTGCTCATTCTATCAAGCAAACGAAGACTCAGCAATTTGGGTAAAATCAGAAGAACCAGGTGGCCACGATCTGCTCTTTCAGTGGGTGAAAAATTATGGGATGCAGGTGCAAGGCATGAATTCATATATTATTGAACAAGTACAGATGCAGAGGCCTTTTTTCTTTCTCTCTCTCTCTCCAATTAAACCCTCCTCTTCAATTCAGAGGACAGGCTCTGTGCTCAAAAGTGACTGGGGAAATCCAGCCCCTTCCTTTTTTGACTCTGCTGAACTGCTTCCTGGAGGTATTGAACGGCATCTGCCAGCTCCAAAAACTGTTTTTTAAAATTATTCACACTCCAGGCCATACAGAGATAGCACAGTTGTGTGAGACATGGATTTAGAGCTTGGGTTAGCAACTGCTAACTAAAAACTGTGAGTGGTATTCAGCTAACTTTTATTCGGGGTAGACCCATTGAATGAATGAATTTATTACGGTCATAGACCAGAAGAAAAGAAAAAAACATAAAAGGCAACAGTAGTTTACGAGGGAATGATGGTGTCAATTAAAAGTTGTAAAATTATACATAAAAACAATACACATATGCACACACACCCACACACACACACATATATACTCATATATGCACTACAGTATATGTATAGACTTAAAAAAAGGGGGGGGCTTGTCCAGGGGTCAGATCTTTTACTTTTTTACAACTAATGCCCTCCGCTTGATCGCGGCCGCAGAAAACTTGGCCACTTTCAGTGTTACTTCTGGGGTTTTATCTCCTAGTAGGATTTTCAGCCGCTGAGATTCAGATCGACCTGGAAATTTCTGAACGATAGGGGAGATAAACAGTGACCTGATATCCCCGTAAAGGTCGCAGTGTAACAACACATGTGAAGCCGTTTCCACCTCCTTCAGACCACATGGGCAAACTCGTTCAGCATAGGGTGTGCCCTCGTATCTGCCCTTTAATAAGGCAGATGGCAGTACATCAAATCTGGTAAGGGTAAACGCCCGCCTATATTTTGCGATTTGTAGATCCAGCAAATATGGGGTTAGATTAAACCCTTTTCCATAATCTTGGATAGCTGGATATTTATCTATCTTGCTCATATGGTCCTGAAGCTCTACATCTCCTATTCGCTGGCTCACCATCATTTTAGCCTTTTCAAAACCTGAGGCTATAAGTTCTTGTGGGGAAAGCCCCAGGCCCTTCAATTTTTCATAAAGCGACAATCTCCATTTAGACTGGAACGGGTCTAGTAGAGTCAATGGAGCCACTCCCACTGGGAAAAATATGAGTTTTAGCCAGAAGTGAATCTTCAGGATCCATATCCTGGCATTAATAGGGAGTTGACCTACCTCCAGCCTAATGGCAGTGTTGGAGACACAGGTAGGTAACCCTAGTAGGGAGCGGTAAAATTTAGTTTGTACAGATTCCAGGGACTTGAGTTTTTGAGAATTAAATATCTGGGTGCCATACATCAATTGTGGAAGTATTTTTGCAACAAAGACCTGGGAGGCAGCAGGAACATATTGACCTCCTTTTCTATAAAAGAATCTTATGATAGCTCTGAAAGATCTTTGCGCATTTACAATGGAGTTCTTAATCTGATGGCACCAAGATCCCTTCTCATCAAAAATTATTCCAAGATATCTAAAAGATGTTACTTGCTCAATAGGTTGGTTATTGATTTTCCATTTATGTCGGAGTTTTCTCTTGGAGAACACCATAATTTTTGATTTAGTGTAATTTATTATTAGGTGTTCAGCTTCGCAATACTCTGTAAGAGCTCGTAAAAGTTTTCTTAGACCCACACAAGAGAAGGAAATAAGTGCCGCATCATCTGCGTACAAAAGGACTGGGATTGGTATATTGTTTAAGTTTGGGGAATGAGTACTTGCTTCCTCCATCTTTCCGACTAAGGAGTTTATATAGAAGTTAAATAGAATAGGGGCAAGAACACAGCCTTGCTTGACACCATGGAAACTTTGGATTTCCTTTGATAGGTTCCCATAACGGTCGCATCTAACACGGATCCGAGTATTTTCATGTAGTCTACGGATAAGAAGCAAAAGACGTCTATCGATGTTTGTGGCATTTAATTTTTCCCAAAGTCTGTGCCGGGGTATCAAATCGAAAGCTGATTTGAAATCTATAAAGGCTACATAGAGAGAGCCTCCTTTCTTTGAGGTGTATTTCTCCACTAGATGTTGCAATACCAGTCCTTGGTCTAGAGTTGATCTATGTGCCCTGAAGCCAGCCTGGGCTTCCTTTAGGATGTGCTCCTGTTCCAGCCAGTCCGCAAACTTTTCACGTAAGTGAGTTGCATAAAGTTTGCTAATGATGCTTAAGAGACTGATTGGTCTGTAATTGGCTGGATCAAGTTTACAGCCTTTCTTGAATATGGGAACGATGATTGCCAATCCCCAGTCCTCTGGTATTATTGCTGTTTGATCTATGCTGGTGAAAAGGGTGGCAAGGACTGGGGCCCACCAGTCAATATTGGCTTTGAGAAGCTCAGGAGAGATATTATCTGCTCCCGGGGCTTTTCTGTGTTTGAGTGCCTGAATAAGCCTCCTAATCTCCGCAACCGACACCGGAGGCCACTCATCACCTGCCGCACACTGTATTAGTGGCTGTGTCAAAGGCAGAGCTGAATATGAAGATTGGAAAAATGCCTCCCAAGTCCCTGCAGGTATAGTATACTCCACTTCTGAGGAAGTAGATCGCACTCCATTTGCTACCAGTCTCCAGAAGGTGGCCGAATCTCTCTCTCTGGATGCATCTATTAGGCATTTCCATTCTCTTTTCTGTGCCAGGAGTTTTTTGTTTTTGATCAAAATTTTATAATTTCGTTTATCTTCAAACCAGCCCGTGGGGAGTTGGGGTAAATTGGCAGATCTATAATTCTTGTATTTTTTCAGTAAGTTTAGCTTCATGTCCTGACATTCTTGATCAAACCAGGGTTTGGAGTTTTTATATACTGAGGATTGCCTACTTGGCCTGTTCCTTTTTTCCTTCAGGGAATCTTGAAGGAGTGAAATTAACTCCTGAAATAAATTTATCTTTAATTCATGGCTTGAGGAAGTTATAAGGTTTTCTCTCTTAGTGAGGAATTCCTTTGAGCATAGCCTACTTGAAATTTCCTTATGCAGTTCATCTGTCCATCTGATACGCGAATATCTGAGCTCCAAAGCTGTAGGGCTCGAATGCTCGATTTTCTCAGCGCAGGATAAATCCTTTCCCGCAGCTACGAGTGCACTTAATGGCAGATGGTCACTGTCTAAGCGCTCCTCCACTTTGCATTCCAGAACTTTGTTTTGAAGATCATACGACACGATTATATAGTCAATTGTGGAGGCGCCATTGTTAGATATAAATGTGAATTCTCCGACCTTCTCCCCCTCTGTACGGCCATTTAGTATAACCAAGTCCAACTTGTTGACCAAGTGTAATAGGCATAAGCCGGCATAATTGCAGCCTTTATCCTTTGAGATTCTAGCTGGTATTGGGTGGGTTTCCTCTATAATGGGGGCTGTTTCGTGGAAATGGGCATACAAAGCCTCATCAGATTGTCCAGTTCTGGCATTTAGGTCGCCTGCCACCACTACAGAGGCATCAGGAAATTGATTTGATAGTTTGTCAAGATACTGTTCTAACTGAGCCCAAGTATTTCTTATCAATCTTTTCTCTCTTTGTGGGGGTAGGTATACGTTAATCAGCAGCAAGCTGTGGGTTCTCCACTGTACTTGCACAGCTGTGGCCAGATGGTCTAGTGGGTCTAGTTTTTTAAATATGGCCCTTAGCCTTGTTGAGATTAAAGTAACTAACCCACCTTTAACTCGCCCCCCTCTAGTACTTAAAAGACCTGGGAGGGAGAACGCAGAAAAACCATTTAACTCCACTTCACTTGTGCTCCAGGTCTCCTGGAGAAACACAATGTCATGTCTCTGGATATATTTAGCAAAGGATTGGTCAGAAACCCTCTTTTGCCAACCTGCAATATTCCAAGTTAGCAAGGCAAGGTTGCACGTTGTCTTGCCAAAAATTGATCTTAGTCAATTTGCCTTTGAAAGATTTTTTGGGCCTATCTTTTTATCTGTTGGTTGGATTTCATTCATTTTGGCAATGTCCATAGATGTATTATCGCCCAGGTACTCAATGGAATCAGTTGAAGGGTGCAGCGTGCTAACATTAGTGATCAGTACTCCTTTTTTTGGCGAATCTACCTTGAGGTGTTCTATTTGACTGATACCAAGTTCATCCTCATCCAGGTATCTCATGCTGGTCCAAGAGCGCGTTGTGGTTGTCATAGGGATGGTTTCCTTCTTAGATGGTAGATTGTTGCTGTCCCTTACGCACTGTGTTAGATCTGTTGCTGTCAGGTTTATCTCTGCAGCTGCAGAGGTATTATAAGGGTAGTCTTTCATGGTTGCCATAAGGATGGTTTCCTTCTTAGATGGTAGTTTATCCCTTGCGCACTGTGTTAGATCTGTTGTTAACAGGTTTATCTCTGCAATTGCAGAGGTATTATAAGAGTAATCTTTCATGGGGTCTGTCTTGGCTTTTTCAGAGAGGTTCTCTTTCTTTAATTGGTCCGTTGCCGGTTCTTTCTCTCTTACTTTTTCCTGAGCATTCATCTCTGTTAGCTTATTTCTAAGGGTCTCCAATCTTCTCAAGATCTCAGATTGGGCAAGGAAAGGCAACAATCCAAACTGATTTATTAATGCCTTTTCTTCTGGATAGAAGTTATCCGTCCCCTCATTAGGCAGTCTCATCTCCTGTCTTAGTTTCAAGGACCCTTGCTCAGTATGTTCCAGTTTGTCTTTTGAGTGTCCTCTCTCCTCCTTTGGTTTACAAGTAAATCTTATCTCAGCTGTCGTAAACTCATCAGGAAACAATTTCAAACATGTGCTGTTTTCAAAAAATCTTGTTACCGTTATCCTTTTCTTTAACAGCAAATGTCTTGATCTATATATATATTTAGCCAAGTTTTGATCTTTGAAGGAGGCAATCACTCGCAGAGAGTATCCATTGTAGAATATGAAATCTACTGAGATAATGTCATTTAATTTTATTTTCCCTGGCAGCATATCATCTAAAGTATTCACAAAGTGCACCGAGCGTTCTTCCTGTGTAAGGAAGCCCTTTGGCTTCGGGTAGTTAAGAAAAGCTAACTTCCTATCTGCCAACATCAGTTTCCATCCTTTATCCTGGGGCAAGTCTTGCCCTGCTACTGGCTCATCTTGAGATCTGCCATAATCAATGGTATGGGGTGAGTCTTCTTTAATATTTATGGATCCTTGGGGTTTCAGCATAGAGCACCCGGGTAGTGATTCCGTTTCCTCACTTGTTTTGTTAGGCAGCAATGATGTTTCTTTCAAAGACTTCAGCTGGATCTTTTTTCCTGGATCCACACTGTTGTTCTCTCTGCTGCCATGTATAGCAGGTTTGTTAGAGTTTGTTTTTGATTTTGTTGGAATCAGCTTATATAGTCTTTTCCAGCATACTTTACATGCACGTCGGTTTGTAACAGATTTCCTTGCAGTTTTTATGTTCTTACTTTTCTTTTTAGTTTCAGCTTTCTTCTTATGGGATCTCTTACTGATGCCTCGCTTCTTTTGATTTACTTCGATAGGAAATTCAGTTTTAGGGACAGATACATACAACCCTATGTCCTTTCCTTGGTATAAATGATTTTCCGCTGCTGATCCTTGTGTGCACTTTCTGGTTGCTGGTTGCTTTGTATATTCTGGCTCTTGAGGGGTGGTTGGTGGATCAACACCATAAAATTCTGAGCCTTTAGCTTGGAGGGGATAATTTTCCACTAATGTCAGGAGCAGCCCATTTGTTATTGTTAAGTATTTTTTCATAGCTGCCAGATCCAGATTTATAGAGAGCAGCCAGTCCTGAGGATAGCAGTCATTGTTTTCCGTCTGGGAGCCCATAGATGAAGTCTGGGATTTCTGGGAGTTTCGGGTTTCTTCCTGTAACTCTGAAGATAATATCTCAGCCAAGACTATTTCATGGGCCAGGCTCATTGTATTTCTATTTTGGTTGTTATTCTCCGTGTCCTGTATTCCTCTAGAGAAGGTTGAGTGATCTTGAGCAGCAGAGGGAAAAAGAATAGCCTCATCCTGCTTCAACTCAACCATCTCAGCCATCTTTTGCTCATTTCCATTTCCATTTCCATTCTCGTTGTCCCTTGTATGTAAAAAGTATTGCGTGATTTTGCTCTGTTTCTCATAACACTCCTGGAACAATGGGCTTGTCACTATCCCCAGGTCCCTACATTTCTTTCTAGTAAGTACCATTTGTAAATCTTTGTTACCAATCAGGGTTATTCTTCCTATTTCAAAAACTATGTCTCTTAGGAAGTCGGAAGCTCCACCCAGCTATAGGCTAAGGTCCAAATTGAGGCAAGATTTGGGATAGCTGTTTGTAGTTTGTAATTTGATAGCTTATAGTTCAGAGCGTAACACGGAGTTGGCAATAAATCAGCTGTCACCCGTTTTCCTTATTGTCGGTCAGACTTGAGGAGCGTGGCAGGGCGGGGAGCAAACCCTCCGGACATCAAGATAACAAGGTAACAAAAGAGCTCTTTAGCAACAAGCTAAAAGGACTATTAAACTACTTAAAAACTCTGGAGGAGTTAAAATATATTATAAAAGGGGTTTCAAAGGTTGGCTCGGTGTCGAGCCTGTTTAAAAAGCAGATTTAAGAACTTGCCTCAGATAACCTCCAGAACTCTGCAGCTAGTTCGGCGGCCATCTTCCCCCCGATTCTAGACCCATTGAAATCACTGAACATGACTAAGGTAGGCCTGTTAATTTCAATAAGTAAAACTTAGTTGACTCCCACCCTTTTTCACCTAATACACTTCAGTGTCCTATAGCTTGTAGTCTGTACGGAAAACCAAGGGGTATCAAAACAGCCATGGGGTACGTTACAACCCAAATACAATCTACTGTTAGCACCTTTTACCCAATAGTCAATTCTGTAAACAATAAAGAGAAAAGTTTTGACAAAAGGTGAGTCTGTCCTGGAAAGATAGGTGGATTATCTCCCAACTGGCAACACATTATGGCTACAAACCCAGGCATATTTACTCAACAGTAAACCCTTTAACACAATGGAGGCTTCTTTCTGGGCAACTATGCATACATAGGGTTGCATTGTAAAGGAACACTTCTGGAACCAATACTTCATTGTTTTCCACCACTCTCAAAGCACAGATATCCAATGAAGAGAGGAGTCATTACATGACTCTACATCCCAAATGAGGGTCCCTTTCAGGGATGCCATCTAGAGGGGCCGAGGGGCCAAGGAACCCCAACATTTCCAAGGAGGGGGTGGCCCCCTCAAAATCCACAGGTAGCTGGTGTTGGGGCTCCTTCAGATAACCCGTTTATGGAGCGTTCATACTGAATTGCCTGCACAAAGCTCATGCAGAGGTTAGAAGATTTGGGGTCCTTATTAAGAATTTGTTCTGATTTGTTTGCAGGGAGGTTATATGAAAAGGAGCAATTATCTTGATTTCATGCCAATTTGTTTGCATGGTGATTAGTCACATATCCCATACTTTAAACAAAATTTCCCCAACACTTTCCTAACTGCAAAACATACCATTTTTCTTCAAAGTAAATCTGTTTTGCCAGAACAACAGAGCCATTTAATCTATTTTAATTGCACAAAGCTAAACTTCCAGTATTCAGTTGAATACCTCATGCCAAATAAAATAAAATAAAATAAAATAAAATAAAATAAAATAAAATAAAATAAAAACGACGGTCTGGAAGCCACCTTGGATGTTATGAAATGGCAGCAAATAGGTAGTTATTATAAAAGTTATACTTCCAGGGAGGAAAGAGACATACTTGTGGTATTTTCTGCCTCAGGTGCCAAAATAACTTGACTGCCTTGAGAGGTACTGTGCTCCTTGACTTGCTGGGGAGAGGAGCCATTTGCTGCTCTGCCTCAGGCAGGAAATGTTTGGGGCTGGCTCTTGTTTACACAGTAACTGGCTCCAATGTGAGGAAAAGTATTCTCTCTCTCAAGCCAGCTCCACACTAGGCCTGCACTGTTGATGGAGTCGCGTGTACGAGGAAGACAGCCATCCCACTTAGATCTTGCCTACTTCCTCAGAGGATCCTGCCAAAAGAATCTATACTCCAGTGAAAAAGGAGTTCCTGTGCACAGAAATAGGGGCTCTCAAGCTTAAAAGGCAGAGCTAGACAAAGCCGAGAATATAGGCTGCCACTCACAATTTCCTTTCAGTCCCTGCCTGAAAGGCTACAAAGAATAGACTTTTGTGCTGCATTTATTATTGTGTTCTTTTCCCTCGCCCCGCTAGGAATAACGGGGAAGGTAGGATGAGCATGTGGGGAGCGTGCTTTATGCCAATCAAGCTAATAATTGCACCCAATTTAAAATGCCACCCCTGTCCCGCTAAACCGCTTCCTTTCACGCCACGACTGTTTGTGCTTTAACAGGCAGCCCCGTTTGCATGCAGAGACGGAATGCCAAACGCTCCCTCGTCAATTACCACGGCGTGCCTGCCTGTTTGAGTGCCTTATTTACAAGAACCGTGTTTGTTCGTTGCACTGTAATGGAGCTAAACAGCTCCCAAACATATCCAGGGAAATACCTTGCTGGTGAGACAGCAAGACAGGTGATATGCCCCAGTGGAAGTAGCAGGCGTGTGTGGCAAGTGAGCAGGGTCCTGGGTCCTTGGGATAGCCACCAAAGGAAAATGCAAGCTATTGGGTTGTCAGACCATAGCCCAGAAAGGGCCTACTCGCCATTTTATTAGCTCCAAGGCAGCAGAGGTAGGGCAGTGACTGACTCCCCCCCCCCATATCAAACACTGGTGTCATGGACTGACTGGATGCCAAGGAGTGGTGGGAGGGAACCCCCCAGGGGAAGAAGGCTCAGAGCCAGGGGATTGTTGGTGGGATGGTGATGCCTGGTCAGAAGGAGAAGAAGGAGCAGATGGGAAAGAGGTGGTGTTGGAAGCTGAAGATGTTAACAGGGTTTAGTGAGCAGGAAGAGGCTGTGGCAGAGGGCAGTCCAGACTCAGAGACAGGAGAGGAGAGGGGCCAGAAGACAGAGAAGAGGCAGAATTCAGGGAGTCTCCCCCTCCTGCGGTGACCAGCTGCCCTCCCCTGGGTCTCCAGAACACACTGAGAAATGAAGAGAGCAGAGCAAAGAGAGACAACACGATGGAGCCTTACACAGCTGAGGAGGAGCCTTAGAGATCGGTGGGAAGGCAGGGACCTTCAGTCCTCACAACTGCCTCATTAGGGCAAGACCTACTGGGAAGGGTTGTGACCACTAGGACTGAGCTGTTTTGGTTTGGTTTTTTTTGAAAAAAGAGTCAACTTCACTGAAATTGGGTATTTTATTGGTGACCTATGCCTGACTCCACCTCCTGACAGTTGATCCCTTTGCCTGCCTTTCTCCCTTGCCTGGTGTAGCAAGCAGGACTTTAACATTACTCCACACCCAAAAGGTAAGTAAAGTAGGTGGGTAAAGAGGTGGCAGGCACAGAATGCTTTCTCTTCCACAACCTTTGAACAATAACGGGCAGGAAGGAGGGCCTCTGTTTGGGAAGCCCATATTCATCTGGCAGGGGACCAAATCTTCATCCACTTGGATTGTTGAGGGTATTGTATCTACTCCTCCTTTCCGAGTTGCCCTGAGGTTGTTGTTTTTCTCATCTGATTTGCAATTCAGTGGTACCTCGCAAGACGAATGCCTCGCAAGACAAAAAACTCGCTAGACGAAAGGGTTTTTTGTTTTTTGAGCTGCTTCGCAAGACGATTTTCCCTATGGGCTTGCTTTGCAAGACAGAAATGTCTTGCAAGTTTGTTTCCTTTTTCTTAACACTGTTAATACAGTTGTGACTTGACTTCAAGGAGCAACTCACAGAACGTGGTGTGGTAGCCTTTTTTGAGGTTTTTAAAGCTTTTTGAGGTTTTTGAAGCTTTTCCAAAACTTTCCCGACACCGTGCTTCGCAAGACGAAAAAAATCGCAAGACAACAAAACTCGCGGAACGAATTAATTTCGTCTTGCGAGGCACCACTGTATTCCAGGGAAGCTGGGACCATAGCATATACCCTGAATTAGCTTTGGTGTCTAAGGCTGCAATCCTATGCATACTTACTTAAGAGAAAGCCCCATTGAGTTTGGCATGGCTTACTTAACAACAACAACAACAACAACAACAACAACAACAACAACAACAACAACAACAAAATTTTTATTTATACCCTGCCCATTCTGGCTGTGTTTCCCCAGCCACTCTGGGTGGCTTCCAGCACATATAAAAACATAATAAAACAGCAGTAAAACTTCTGAGTAAGTATGTGCATGGTCATGTTCTTGATTTGCTTCAGGTTGTCTGTGTGTGAGTGTGAGACTGTGTGTGCTGAAGGGTGGAAGATGTGATTTGAAAAGATGTTCAAAATGTACGAAAGATTTATGTTGAAGCAATGGGGTAAATTAGCAAGAAAGGGAAGGGAGGCAGAGAAATGTTCTCAAAATGGCTGTTCAAAAGAGCTGTCAATGTTAACAATGCAGCTCAACCCCACCCTGCAAATTTGCTGCTGGGCCCACCTGAAGGCAACTTGCTGAATTATCCACTTGCATAACTCATGCACCTATTCTCCATTGGTCATCCATTCCAGGATATGCTGACGTGTCAAAACATTTCTAGGCTCAAACAGGACGGACTGTCCCTGGTACATGAATGTTAGTGCGCAGCAATCAAATAAAAACCCAGCCATCTGACAAATCTACTCCAACATGTTTAATTGATTGACCTCTTGAGGCAGAAATGGTAGCACTGGTTGTTAGAAGGCCTTATGCCCTACCTAGGGATATGGGAGAAAGTTTATTTTGTTTGCATTTTAATGTGAAACTACCTAATTCACACTTTTCGAACCAATATGTTCACCAAAACATAGCTATCCTTCAAATTTGCTCTTCTCCAAATTTTGCAGTGCCATTCTCCAACCAATGTGTGCATAAATGTATGTCTGGGGTAAAAGTGTACCAAAGTAAATGGCACACATGGGTGAAAAGAATATACAAAATATATGATGTCGGGGGAAATTGGTTGCAACGTGTGTATATTAGTCAAAATTGTGTACAAAATGTGTTTACTGGGGGGAAATTGGCACTAAATTGCTGCTGAATTTTGATGGGGTTTTTTAAAAAAATAATAATCAGAGATTGCTGCAGAAATGTTAAGAATTGAATTGAAGACAGGAATAATGAAAAACCAAGGGAAAGGGTAAATGATAAATTTATCCATCCCTAGGCATCTGACAACTCTATTCCAACACCTTTATTCAATCTATTGGGGGGGGGGAGGTTTAAACACAGGCATTGAAACAGAAGTTAAAGCTATGGTTTTCCCAGTAGTGATGTATGGAAGTGAGAGCTGGACCATAAAGAAGGCTGATCGCGGAAGAATCGATGCTTTTGAATTATGGTGCTGGAGGAGACTCTTGAGAGTCCCATGGACTGCAAGAAGGTCAAACCTTTCCATTCTGAAGGAAATCAGCCCTGAGTGCTCACTGGAAGGACAGATCCTGAAGCTGAGGCTCCAATACTTTTGCCACCTCATGAGAAGAGAAGACTCCCTGGAAAAAACCATGATGTTGGGAAAGATGGAGGGCACAAGGAGAAGGGGACGACAGTGGACGAGATGGTTGGACAGTGTTCTCGAAGCTACGAACATGAGTTTGACCAAACTGCGGGAGGCAGTGGAAGACAGAAGTGCCTGGCGTGCTCTGGTCCATGGGGTCACGAAGAGTTGGACACGACTAAACGACAAAACAACAACATTGAAACAGAAACATGCCGCTTGAGAAGAAATGGGAAGTACCACTCTGCTCTGCCATGCCAACGGCCTCACTGCCTCTGCTGCCAGCACCACAACCACACTGCCCACCTCCACTGGCATCGGCACCAATTTCCAGCAAGGTCTCACAGAAATCTCACAAGGTCTGTTGCACCCTGTGAGATCTTGCAAGATCTTGCCAGAAATCAGTGCCACTTCTCCACTGCTGGCTAAGATGGAGGGTGGATGGGGTGCTTCAGGGGCTTCCAAAGCCTGAGGCGGCTGCTTCACCCCACCTAAAAGGTGGGCTGGCCCTGATTGCACAGATGGGCAGGTAAAACGCCTTGTGCCCTACCTACATTTTAGGTCAAGAAGGCGACGCAAAGGTCTGAACTTCTAAGACACCACATTTGCAAGGAAGGCCACACTTGCATGAAGGTTGTTGTCTACCAGAAGTTCCTAGATCTAAGAGAAACCCCATTACTCAACGCCCGCGCCATAATGCCAATGCTCCACAAAACAGAAGCCAGAGCAAAAGAGGCAGGCTGTCAGGAAAGAAACCTTACGTTCCGAAACAAAAGCCTTTGGGGCTTTCTTCATTTTCCTTGTCGAGCTCCGAAAAGACAAATTCCATCTGGTTTAGAAACTGGACAAGCAGCCCTGTCATTCTGGGCTCCTGTACGTGATTAGAGGAAGGAGCCGAAACAAAGAAGCGTTCTGCGGAGGTCTGGGAGGTCAGAATGAGGGAGAAAATTAGTCCCCTACCAGACAACCGCTGCCCTTTTAGGTCGGCATTTTGCAACTGTCTCTTGGCAGCAGCCCAGGGCCGAAATGAACATTAACTCCCATTGGAGCTTTGTCTATGTGTTCCAGAGGCCACTGCATATGGCTGATAGACATTGAACGCCACAAACATCTTTTAGGGGAGAGCTCCCCATCACAATAGAAAATGAGCTTGTTTTCCTTTCACTGCACTGCAAATAATTTTAACTGCTTCGTACCCTACAGGGTCAGGAATGCTCATTCGTGTTAGATTTGGGGAAGGGCTGGTGGCCTCGGCTGCTGGATCAAAAAGACAACCGCTCCCCTCTCGACAATGGGTTGCTATAAAAGGAGCTAATCAGCCTTCAGAGGGCGGGAACTACAATTAAGCATTCCATACATGGAATGAAAACTAATGGTAGAAATTGCACTCCTAATAAAAATGGGGATTAAAAATGCTTTACAAACCCACAAGAAGCCCTGAAAGATATGCTTGGAAAGTAGGATCCTATGAATTCTCCTGCTAATTATTTTAATGTATTGCAGTTTAGAAAGAGCAAAAAAAAATCTGTAATCACAATGCACAGGGCAGAAGAACAAGACAATAAGCTGCTGTTTCTGGCATGGACTCTTTACCTTTATTATAGCAGCTATGATGCTTGCTGGGTGACCTAGGGATAGTCATCATCTCTCTGTCTAACCTACCACACAGGATGGTTGTGAGGACAACATGGGGAGGGGGAAGAACCATGAATATGCTAGCTTCAGCTTCCTGGAGAAAATAACGGGGCAAGAATGCAATAATATAATTTAAAAATCTAAACTGTATGAATGAGCAAATTCATACATCAATACTTCCAAGTGGTCTATTGACATTGGGTGATAGACCCAAGGCAGTCTATTGGTTTTAATAGGTCTACTCTGAGTAGGAGTATCATTGGATATCACTAATGCAAGGCCGTGGAACTGTAACTTTTCCCCAACACTATGAGAGGGGGGGAAATAGTAAAAGCGGGATATTGTGTGCCATAAACAGGAAGCATAAAGATTCGTAGGAAGACATTTTGAGATGCAATTTGGCAAGCACATCCTAGCTAATACCCCTAATCTTAAATAACCAAGACAGACAGAAGAAGCACTTGAGCTCTTCACTGTGGGATTTCTGGAAAGGGCCATTATATTTGAACAGCTTGGTTGTAAAAATGATGTCTCAGACCTTGCAATGTGCTATGAATTCAGTCTGCTGCCTCATTGAAAGAGTAAGCCTTCTTGAGGATGCGGCTCCATTCATCTGATCCTTGGCACGCAGCATGGTTGCTCAGAAACAAAGCGCAACCATCACAAGCCTCGCTGCAGGTAAGATGAAGGGTCACGTGCCATTTCTACCCTTCTTCACCAGCAGGCAGATCTCACTGGCTCAGCACCTCTGGAAGCCTCCAGACCATCCTGCAGGGACCACAGGGCAAGCCAGTCTTTTGAAAATCAGGTTTATCAGATCAATTCCGTCTGCTACCAGAGCAGTGAGAGTCCTCAACAAGAGCTTCATCACACTCCCATCTAATCAAGTTGCTCTGAAAGCTGCTACAACACTCCGTAAGAAGGAAGGTCCATATGATGCAAGTGAAAGACCCAAATTCACTGATTGCATCATAATATAGAAATGCCATGGTGTTGGTTCATTAACAAAAAAAATCTGCCCACAGACCATTCATAGGCAAACGTGATTTCATTGATGCTGCCTGGAGATGGGACCTTAACCACTGCGTAACCCATTGTTCCCGGAAAAACTCCCTGGGGCATGAAAAGATCAATGGGCCTCTAAGCTGACCTTTTATAGATGATTCACATTGTGCCATGGTGTGAATACTCAATACATGGTATGTGCATAGACTCACTACACACACACACACGGATATCTAAACATCAAACTACATTTTACATTAGCTACATATTATTATTGAACTGCTATGCACTTCTCATATACACCTTTCTGTATACAATCTCACCTATTATACTAGGGTTGAGTGCACACACACACACACACACACCATCAACCCCATGGTCTCAATCAGGCTGACCCACCCAAGGCCAGCTAGGGAGCCACCTACCCCAGATCTGATCCTGAATTAGTTTTTGGACAGGGCTAATGTTCACTGCATACCACATGACTGTCCTGCCAAAAAAGGACTTCAGACACATCCTCTGTAGATGCAGTGATTCCATGGCAAACATACAATGGTCCTTTTCAACAGGGGAAATCCATTTTGGAAACTAGCCCCCTCGGGAATGGCTGACTCCTCTTCCCAGGCTCTAGGGGCCTGTTGCCGGTGACCTACCCTGGCTGGCATCCCGGCAGACCAGGGAGATCTTGAATAGGAGACACCTCCTTGGTGAAAGGTGCACACCCCCTTCCCCCTTGCATAGCAGCAGGAGAAAGAAAACAGTCAGAAAGTAGTCTATTTCATTTCTACTTTATTCCTGACTGTACACTGTACAAAAGCATGTCTGCTCACTCAGAAACCTCCGAGCAACTGACTCACACCTCCTGGACACAAACAGGAAGGTCTCATGTTACACTGAGAACATATCCCTGAGAATCGCCTGGAACATCCTGTCCCATGCTTAGACCCATCATGTGATGTAAACATTGAGCTGGTTCGCGGCTGTGTAGTACTCATATCATAACAATCCAACCCCTGAAAGTAGGAAAATCTGAAAAACACCATCCTACAGGAAAACACCACCATTTTGTGAACCTTTCTCCATGGAGGAAAAACAAAATCTAAACCTAAATAATTTATTGCCCCACTCAAGCTCTTGATTGATGATCTCCCATGACAATTTCTTAAAGAAAGTGATGAATTAGTTGTCCCTAGACTTACATTATAACTTCCCTTTTGGCTGGAGCTGTTTATTTACATTTGTTTAGCCTGCCTTTCCTCCATCCTGACACTTAAAATGGCTCCCAAGCAGTTCCCAGGCTGACTCCCATCCTGGCAGTGACTGCAGCCAGATATGCTTCACTTCAGCAACATTGCTGCATCATGTGCTTTCATGCTGTGCCATGAAATAGAAGTCCCATCCCACCTCGTGCCAAAGCAAGGCTACTCTCACCACCACCAACCAATGGTATTCTTCATGGGTGGAGCATCAGAAGGGTCAGGCCAGCTCTATCATTAAGCAGATGCTACCAACTGGGGGAGCAGCAGTAATGTCTCTCCTCAAACTTTTCCTCCTGAGTCACATCCAGCTCTGTGGGAGATAAAAGTTGTGGGTGCCAAAGGCTTGCCATGCTGTCTCATTGCTAGTGTTAAAGTAAGACTCTACCATCAGTCCAGTCATCACTCCAGTACACGGAGTGGGTGGAGGCATCTTGTCCTTCGCTTCAGCTAGCAGAATGTATTGAGCTGGATGTGGATACCACACTGCAGGGACTGGCCCTATGAAAATGTTCAAATAAATAGGGAGCCCAAACCCCAATGATCTGTAATGGCTATTAGACGCAGGAGGGAATTCACAAACTAATGTGCTTTGGAACCAGCAGCGGACCTCTAGATGACTAAACAAAGGCCCTGTCACAGGTTTCTGCATCGGAATTGAGAATTCAAATGACATATTGCTTGCATTAGAGAAGGTTCCTGTTCTGTCTGGGCATTCTATCACTCCACAAACGTTTTTAAATGCTTTGAAATTTCAGAGACAGAATTCATGCGGAGCTGGGTTATTTGTCACACTGTTGTAAGGCCCCATAACTGTTGTTGTTGTTGTTGTTGTTGTTGTTGTTGTTGTTGTTGTTGTTGTTGTAACAGAGTCTTAGGAGGAGACTCTCAGCTTCTGCCCAGCCTTGTGTATCAGGCACCTGCGAGGGTCATTCATAGTAATCTATCCAGTTGTGCCCATGCACAGCAGTCATGCTGTTTAGCACTAAGTTGCTGATTAGCACTAAATCGCTGATTTAGCCAAAGTGTCACATATAGGCTCCCGTGAAAGTTTCTGCAGGTAAACAGATTTTGTAAGATGATTAATGCAAAGGAAGGCTCTCATTGTTCAAATAAGAAGGCAGGGGAGGGTGAATTTTGTTGGACAGAGTGAGAAAACCAACACATATCAAAATTCCCTCCTCTCCACATCTCCTCAAACTATAGTGGTCCCTTTGCTTCCAAGTGGTTTTCCCCTTGCCCCACTCCTTTTCCAGGGAAAACCCACTCTTTAGTGCTAAATCAGAGAAAAACTAGAGAAAACCCCAATTGCCATTTGCTCCAGTTGAGCTCTAAAGAGCAGTTTTCCCCATAATAAAGCAGTTGGACAAGTGGAAGAGTGGATAAGCTCTTACCCTAGATGTGGGTTGTCAAAGAGTGCTTTTTAGAGGCAAGAGGAAAAATTGTGATTGGAGTGGAAGGCACGCTTGTGGACAGAGAAGGATTCCAGAACCGGAAATTACTCTGGAACAGAAGGAAAGAGGTGGGTTGGCTAGAAAACCAACAGAGCAAAATTTCAAACAACCCTAGAATTAGGCAAAGTGGGGGGAGGGGGCTTTCAAATAAAAGGCTGTTAGGTTATCAGTTACTATATTTTTTACTGAGGAAGCATCCCCATTTGCATTTTCCATCTCAGGCATCAACAAATTGTGGGTGATTTCTGGAGAACCCCAAGTTACCACCTGCAGTTGGTACCTTTGCTGCAATTTGCAAACAAGCATTGTGGCAACTGGAAATTATTTCTGTATATTCCTTAAGTCATTGCATACCAATTTATTTTCCTCCAAATGCAGCTCTGGAGGCTCACTGGCAACGTAATGAAACCTGTATCTGCTTCTACTATTGTGGCTACATTGTGTGACCTTTTAACAATCCATCGTTCTTTGATGGATTAGTGATGAATTCTAAATGAAAGGCTTCATTTTTAAAAAGAAAGAAGGGAGGAAAGAAACTTAGGTCATTTGCAGGAGACTCTGATCTGGCAGAGACCTTTGTTTAATATCGTTGATAATAACAATAGCAATAGACGTGAGCAGAGGAATTCTGTCAGTTTCCCAGCAGCACAGTAGAAATCAGCACCAAGCCCTGACTTTCTGAAAGCACTCAGCATTTAGTCTCCCATGGTGTGGCCACATTTTGTATCCATGTGCAATTCTGAAAGGCACCACAACATTATGAACATTTCACAGCAGCATTTAAACATCTTGCTTTGTGATTTGATGACTGACTGGCCCGTTTAAGTCCGTAGGTGTTCGGATAAAACAGTCATTAGGGATTTATAACAACTCCGCTAGATATAGCTGAGCAGAAAAACCAGAATGTCTGCTCTTTTTTTCCCTTAAAGGCAGCAAAATTGGAAGCTATTCAGACTGACTCCACAAAATGGAAAGGCTAATGCGGGGAACAAGGCTATTTTATTGAATTCAAAGCATTTATACCCTACCAGAAAAGCTCCCAAAGGCAGTTTACAAATCAATAAAAAATAACACAGTCCCTTTCCTCTAGTGTACAATCTAAAAAGTTGAGGCACTAAAAGGAAAAGGGATGTGGAGGGAAGAGGTTACACTCCTACGCACATTTACTTGAGTGCAAGTACCACTCGCCTCCAAATATTGTTATTTGCATTTGTCCACCACATCTTAACAGGCGTGCTCTCTGTTTGGATAGGATCACGAAGCCTGTTGTAAGAACTAAGGGACACCATGAAATACATGCAGCAATGGTTTCTCAGTGGTGAAGCTGATCCCCTCAGCCATCTTTCCAGAAAAGCCTACCCATTAGCTCAGTTCCCAAGCTGAGCAATTGTGATAAGCCAAATCAGAAGATTCCAGGAGAAGAGATGCTGTTTCAACTGCACTGGTTTGAAAATGATGAAGCAGTCGGACCTCCTGGTAAGAGTTCCACACCTTCCAAGGAGGATGATCCTTTACACGGTGCCCTTAATGGGCCTGCATTTTCCTATAGTATGCTTTCCTATTTCTGTGTTGATCTATGAGGAATGGCTGTGTCAATTCACACCTAACACTAAGCCATGGTTTGGAAAATTGGCATGTGTTTGAACATCTGAACCCAGTCTACAAGCTAACCATTATTTGTTTTCAAACCATGATGAGCACAAGAGCAGCTAGAAAACTAAACAGGCTTGGGAGAAATAAACCAGGGCTTTTGCTTCTCTGTGAAACAACTAATAATTTGTTGAACAAACCATGGTTTAGTGTTATGTGCAAATACAGACTCTGCACATTTTTATCATATCTATCGGATATGGAAGCTGATCACCAACTCCCTTGCATTAAGATCAGGATTGGGGAGACAGAATACATTGTTTTGGTTGTTGTATATGGAAGAAGGCATTTTTAGATATGAAGATATTCCACAGGGATCATTATTCATATTTTTCACCCATAGCCAGGGCCCAGTTGTGATGAAAACTGCAAAGCCAACACAGCAATGGGGGAATTTACAATTAGACACTGGACAGCTTCATGGTAGCTCAGTCTGGACATAATAAAAAAAGGCTCCTATTTGGGAACAGGGATTGTTGGCTATTGTGAAATATATGCCTACCTTTAAGGAGACACCCAAGCTTCAATGAAAAGTGGACAGTAAAGACAACGGATGAAAACCATTGTTCAAGCTGCTTTTGCTGGGCAAAATCCAGCCAAGTAAGTCCTAATCCTGCAGTAGCAGATTTAATGGCATTCACAATGATTAGGGAGATGGTGGGGAGAAACAGAACCAGCTTTGTATTCTCCTCCATCAGGGAGAAAGCTAAGCCAAGTATCAAAGAGGCAGCATTACACGATAATCTCTTTTGAAGTCAACTAAGCATTTTGCAAACCAACAAAGGAATTTTGGGAACCAACCTATCAGTTCCCTGCCCAGCCGATATGCTCTGCTTGGCTTTATTTTTTTAATGAACAACAGGGCAGGATTTATCTTTGAGGGAGGTACAAGAACTCCTAGAGAACAGACTTGGAAAGGCTTTATCCATCTGTACCTCCTGAGATGTAGGCTGGCAAAGGGAAAAGGCCAACAGTGTTTTGGTTTTCCTTTTGGATTTTTCAGAGTAAACACCTAAGGATCATAAGAATCATAGAGTTAGAAGGGACCATGAAGGTGACCCCCTGCAATGCAGAATTTTTTTGCCCAACGTGGGACCAGGAGCATATATAGAAGAAGAAAATGGTGGTAAAGGAATGCGGTAATGAAGTTATTCCCTCAGCACAACCTGGTCCTCTGAACAAGGAGCAGTGCCAAGAGAGCACCATCCCAGTGCTGATCTGTGAGAGGAGAAGCGAAAGAAAGTGTTGGCTAAACCAGAACAACTGTGTTTATAAGAACATGGCCTCCATTTCTCAGACCCCAGAATGGGACTCTGCATGAGAAAGAGTGTGTGTGTTCTTTCCCCAAGTCTGTAAAAGGGGCATTGGGAGAGGCTTTCCATTTTTATTAGATTCCACAAGAGCAGTGTGGCTTTAGTTTGGGATTTAAAGACACACCAGCTATGATTAAAAAGTTGGGTTTCAAGAATTATTGAGGAGAAGGGAAAGAAAGAGTCCCTAGCACAATTTCAGTAAAGCTATGCTGAGGTGGTAATAGTGTGATTTGTGGGAGTGGGAGCAAGGGAAAGTCTCTGAGCTAGTTGGGGGGGAAAATAAGAATGTATTATATATATATTTCGTTGCATCTGTGCCAGCAGATCACTGCAAGCAGGCAGGCATCTCCCCCTCCCGACTTCCCACTGCAGTCAATAAAACTGAAGTAATCTTAAACTTAAACCAAAGGTTTATCAACACACAGTCACAAATAAGGGGGTCAAACACCCCCAGGAAGTTATTGAGTAGTTTCATCCTTGCATTGTTGCTGGCTAGATATGTTTTCAAACTCTCCAAAGCAAAACAAGAGAAGAATGTAGAAGTATAGGAAATGTACAAAACCATGAGAAGCTGCAAGTTTCATTTCATGAGAATCATTTTCCACCCCCATCCAACTAATGGTGGCAAATTACCCTCAGAAAGATATGTACTGCCATCAATATAAGAAAGAGGAAGGAGACCTGGAAAAAACACTTTCATAATATTGACTTTCCAGCAAGGTTATTCCATCTGGCTCACCAACATGAGGGCTGGGTTTACTTGCAATAAATGCAGTACGCCTGTGTTTTGACTATCAAACATAACTTAATTCTCCTGCAAGTTCCAAAGATCTCAGAAACCCACTCCATGGCAACTCAGAGCAGGGCTTTTTATTGTGGCTGCCCCTGTTCTGTGGAACAGCATTCCTATTGAATTACAACAGGCACCCACTATCTGCACTTTGAACTGTTGAAGACATTTTTGTTTTGACAGGCTTCCCCAACTGGATAAATGGGTCTTTGTCACAAGTGTCCATTTTTTAGGATTTTGGTCTTGTTTCATATGTATTGATGCTATTGTGTTTTTAACTTTTAAAAATTATGTTATGTGTAAATTGCCTTGAGGTGGTGGTTTAGAGGAAAAATAATAAATCAGTTGTTGTAATTGTTGTTGTTGTTGTTGTTGTTGTGGCTGATTTGGAAAATGTTATTATTCAGATGCAACACATAGTTGACCAAGAATACAAATATCAGAAGGGCTGCTACTTAAAAATGGATGGCAAAGCAATGGAGCAATGTCATTTGTGTTTATTAATCCACACAGAAGAAGCCTCCTACTTAATAGCACCACTTACAAAAATGGCAACCATGGACAGCACTATTCTCTCAGATCCCAATTGCATGTTATACAGAACTTCCACCATGACCTATTTTAAAACAGCCTTCATATTGCTTCCAGGCAATTTTACCTTTGCGAATGCTCTTTACACACACACAAAGATGTGCTTCCAAGTAGCAGTCTCACTCTTGCTCTTTTGAAGTTAAATGGAACTTTAAATTATTCCTTTCCTGTCCTCTCTCAATATTGCACGGTTGTTAAAGAGAAAGAAGCTACGACACACCGACACACACATACACTGCACAATTTGATCCTTCAACATCCCATTATGTGTCTTGTGCCGCAGAGACACAAATAGCCAAATTGTCACTCCACATCTATTTTGTATCTCCCCCAGAATCAAAGTTGCATATCAGAGAGACTCATCTGCTTCCAAATGGGAGCAGTCAATTGTACTCTGCATTTGGGGCTAGGAGTACTGCTAGACAGCTGCTCCCTTCAGCAGCCAGAGTGCTCTTGCTCTGCTCCTCCTCTGACTTGATAACATGTTGGATTTGAATTTAGAGATAATTCCACCCCTCTTCTTTTACTACCCACTATCAAAAATGCAGGCATTGGGAGCTGTCGGTCAGCTTGCTCAATTCACTGAAGTCCAGACTATGTGTTATTATTAAATGCATGGCAGCTGCCACTTCGTGTCTCATGATACTGTCTATATGATTTTAAAACCTTTAAAAGGATTCCCTTCTCCCATGCAAACCTGCCTATCAATGACTCCCAGCCACAATGGCCATGTTCTCTGCCTTGACTATCAGAGGCAATATGCCTTTGGATACCAGTTTCAGGGGAGATCACAAGTGGGGGAAAACCTGCTGTGCTGCGGTCCTGCTTTTAGGCTTCCCATAGGCATCTGGTTGGCCACTGTGGAAAGAGGATGGGTCATTGGCCTGATCCAGCTGGACACTTCTTATGTTCTTATCTGCTGAGAGCATTACCCGAGGTTCTGCCCCAGGCAACTCCCTCCCAGTCCAGCTTTTGGTTACTGAGAACAAAGCCTTTTCTGCAGACATGCTCTGATCATACAGCTCCCTCTTCAGTCACATTGGTCTGGAATTTTTTGCCCCAAGCCGTCCTTGTTCTCCCAGCGGTAAACAATATGGACCTGCTGAATATTTTTAATTGCTCTTCTGCATACATTGAATCTTAGGCTATTTTAAGCTGGATTTAGCCTGCGTTTTTCTGCTGTTTAAATTGGGAGTCGTAAACTGCCTTGAAGGCTAATCAGGATGGAAAGGCAGGACAGAAATGTTTTAATTAAAGGTGATGTGTGACAGGATGTTATCACACCCAGCATTTCCTACATCACTGCTCCAATTCGTTGGCGGCTGCTTGGGGGGATGAGCAAATGCTGAATGCCCAGTCATAATGTTTTAACTAAATGTAACAAGCTGGATGGGATGCGGGTGGCGCTGTGAGTTAAACTACAGAGCCTAGGACTTGCTGATCAGAAGGTCGGTGGTTCGAATCCCCGCGACGGGGTGAGCTCCCGTTGCTCGGTCCCTGCTCCTGCCAACCTAGCAGTTCGAAAGCACATCAAAGTGCAAGTAGATAAATAGGTATTGCTCCGGCGGGAAGGTAAACAGCGTTTCCGTGCACTGCTCTGGTTCGCCAGAAGTGGCTTAGTCATGCTGGCCACATGACCCAGAAGCTGTATGCTGGCTCCCTCGGCCTATAGAGCGAGAAAAGCGCCGCAACCCCAGAGTCGGTCACGACTGGACCTAATGGTCAGGGGTCCCTTTACCTTTAACAAGGTGGATGGGAATCTCTCTTTCTTTCTTCTGTTGCCTGAGGGCCACATTGCCCTCCAGGAGCCACATGATAGTGGGCAAAGACTCTTACCTTTGTACAGAAGGCATCATTCCAGGCACACAAAGAGGTTTCTGCATTAGCGAGTGGGACATAATGGTTAGAGTGCTGGACTAGGACAGGTATGGGCAAACTCTGGCCCTCTAGATGTTTGGGACTACAATTCTCATCATCCCAAGCTAACAGGACCAGTGGTCAGCGATGATGGGAATTGTAGTCTCAAACATCTGGAGGGCCGGAGTTTGCCTATGACTAGGACGTGGGAGGCCAGGGTTCAAATCCCCACTCAGCCATGAAGTTCACTGGCTGACCTTAGGCCTGTCACCATCTCTTAGCCTAACCTACCTCACAGGGTTGTTGTGGGGTTGAACTGGGGAGCAGGAGAACCATATACACCACCCTGAGATCCTTGGAAGATACAGGTGGTATAGAAATCTGTTAAGTAAGTGCATTTCTCTATCCGCTATCCATAGAAGCCAGAGGTGCTATCGCAGTTCAAGAATACATTCCAGCCAAGCGAAAGTACAAGGGTGTTACAGAGCACGGCTGGTGGGGATGTGACCTAGGGAAAGTTCCAAGGGCCAGAAATAGTGACCTGGAGGGCAGCATTTGACCCCTGACTCTGAGGTTCCCACTCCCTTGAACTAAAGGGAGATTCAGATGACATGCACACAAATTGAAGGAATGCACTATGAGGATTATAATAATAATAATAAATAATAAATTTTATTTATACCCCGCCCTCCCCAGCTAAGACCGGGCTCAGGGAGGCGGCTAACACCCGATATAAAACAATTTATTAAGATACAACTTAAAAACAAGATTAAAATACAACATTAAAATGCAGCCTCATTTCAATAGAAACTCAAATCAAAAACTTTTTGAGGATGAAAAGGTCAAATCTTCACCAAGGCCAACTATTCAGACTGGTCCTACGTGGGCCAGAAAAAAGCCAGGGAAGTCCCCAAATAGGAGTTCCATCACAGAAGGAGAAAGGAAAAAGGAAAGAGGGGGAGGGGATCAAGTTGATTCCAAGCCAAAGGCCAGGTGGAACAACTCTGTCTTACAGGCCCTGCGGAAAGAAATCAGATCCTACAGGGCCCTGGTCTCATGAGACAGAGCGTTCCACCAGGCCGGAGCCAGTGTTGAAAAGGCCCTGGCTCTGGTTGAGGCTAATCTAACTTCCTTAGGGCCCAGGACCTTTAGGGTGTTGCTATTTATGGACCTTAAGGTCCTCTGCGGGGCATACCAGAAGAGGTGGTCCCATAGGTACAAGGGTCCTAGGCTGTGAGACTGCTCAGGATGGTCTGATGTGTGTGCACATAGTCCTCATGTTCCTACAAACTGGGACAAGAACCCTCTAAGCAATAGCAATGGATCTGGAAAGACTTTCTACTTTTGCACATACCCTTGGGAGTGCCATGCTATGGTGGCACAGATAGTCATGCAAGAAACACTGAAAACTGTTAAAAGATAACAGTTTCAACATCATACGGTCCTTCTATAGCCTCTTGATCTTACTAGACAAAAGCAGGTGACCATTTGCCCCGTAGAAAAATGAGAATGTGCTACTCCTTCAATCATCTGGTGTGAGATGTTCGGAGCCAATGACAGAGGACTCAACTCAGACCACAGAGATCAGCAGCAGACACAAAACTGCCCCTCTCTGTTTCCCCAAGGTGAAACAAAGGGATGCAAGAGTGATTACTGGCAATGAAACCGTACGAAGTTAAATGTCATAGAAAAGCAATTTGCTTTTTTCTCAGCCTCTGCTCACCAACCATCCGTCTCACAGGGCTATTGTGTGGACAGATCAAATAAGGACTGCAAAAAAGGAGGAAAAACCATAAAAATCTTATGTGAAGGGAGAAACAGTGGCAACCACAGCATTTTATATCAAAACAAAAAGTGTGTGCCATGGCAAACTTGCATGGCTAGCATACTCCAGAAGAGACCACCAGGAGTCACGGCCCATGATTTCATTCATGATTACCTTCCTAGGCCGTCAATGACAACCCCAGAATTCTTTCCCATTTTAGTGTTGCTTCAACCAGTAAAATGTAGGGATGCCAGATTAAAAACAAAGATAATCATTTTTGCCTAAACTCCTTGCTGCAGCAAATGCTGCTCCAGAGAAGCGGACACGGAGCAATGGATCCAAACTACAAGAAAGAAGATTCCACCTAAACATTAGGAAGAACTTCCTAACAGTAAGAGCTGTTCGACAGTGGAATTTGCTGCCAAGGAGTGTGGTGGAGTCTCCTTCTTTGGAGGTCTTTAAGCAGAGGCTTGACAACCATATGTCAGGAGTGCTCTGATGGTGTTTCCTGCTTGGCAGGGGGTTGGACTCGATGGTCCTTGTGGTCTATTCCAACTCTATGATTCTATGATTCTATGATTCTATTCTATGATATTGTGACAGGTGAGATGGGATGCAGGAAGAGGAAGGACCCCTATCTTTACCACACTGTGTGGTGTATGCGGCTGCTGACTGGCCAGGAGTTACGGTCCATGAATTAGACCCACTGTTTTAGGAAGGGAGATCAGAGGACCCCAAGGATGTGGAGGGCTGGGTGTGGAAACAGTCAGGAGAGGAAGCCTCAGAAGGTAGCACCCTACTCCCCTGCGAAGGGACCCACAGAAGTCAGCAGGGGCCTTTATTCATTCATTTATTTAAGACACTTATACACTGCTATATCATTTGCTATTCTAAGCAGCATACATAAAACAAACCATACAGAAAATCACCAGCATGGTCTGAAGAGGTGGCCCCTGGAACTTTCAACAATGCAAGGACTCTATCAGAAAAAACACACATCAAGACTAATAATAATAATAATAATAATAATAATAATAATAATAATAGATTTATACCCCACCCATCTGGCTATGACCACTATCTTAGCTGGGGAAGGAGAACTAAGCAGATAACACCAAACCTGCCAGCAGGCCTGCTTAAGCTTTCTGTTGGTTTTGGACGTTAGCTTGTTGTCTTGGATGCCTATGTGCAAACCAGACTTTACCCATATCCACTCCTGCTTCTCTCAACTCCAGAATACCTCCTCTGAAGCAGGATACCATTTATCTTTGTGCAACTCTTTTTCAACATTTTTACTATCATCAAAATACCTTGTACAGGGTCTCCAGAGGGACATGCTGCAAATGACTTATATTGAGATAAACAACAAAACTCTCAAGCATTGAAAAACACTCTCTCTCTCTCTCTCTCTCTCTCTCTCTCTCTCTCTCTCTCTCTCTCTGTTGTACAGAAATGATACAGTTTACATAAAGTCGCAACACAATAAAACAACACATTGCCTTCCTGAAGTTCCCTCGCTGGGGCTGCATCACCACAAAACATCTTTGGAAGCCTGCTGGCCAGAGAGGGGAAATGGCCTCTTCTCCTTCACCTCAGTCTCCTCAAGAGCATTGGCACTTGAGAAACTGAAACTGACAACCCTGCTCTTCAGGGTTCAGGACCTTACAGAAAGGAGAGAGTGGGCATGATCCCAACTGCACTGAGGCAACTGCCCGTCATGGTGGCCGCTCTCCGCTTGCACATGTATAGGGTGCAGCTGACCTCAAATAGCCATGGAAGGTATTGCTGACCAATGAGTATTCTGAACCTGACCCAGCCTATCCCTACAACTAGCGCCACTTCTTATGCCTGTCAGTAAGGGTGTAGGGGCTCCCTTTCTTTTTGTTCACCATTTGGTGTAAGGGAAGGGAACATTTTCCATTCCGAGGCCACATTCTCTCATAGGCAACTTTCTGGGGGCTGCATGCCACTGGTATGGCCTGGAGAGGCGGCTTGGGGACTGTTTCAGGGGCCAGACAAAGAGGTCTAGAGGGGCACAATGCAAATGGCCCCCAGGACGAAGATTCCCCACATCTGGCCGAGTGGCAACAGCCTTTCCTACTTCTTCAGCCATGCAACTTAAAGGCAAAAGCTATTTTTCAGGTTGCTGATCTGACAAACATAGTCAAATGAGTGATATGGAGTTACCTTCGGTCCTGATGGTGAACGGCGAGTCCCCCAGTCTTTTGGCTGAAAACTGACCTCCCAGTGATGTCATTAAGAAGCAGAGTGTGAAAAATCCAATCCCAACCACAAATATCCTATAAAGGGAGACAAAAGAGGAGGCATCATCAGGTATAAAGCTAAACAATACGCAGGAGAAATTCCCTACAAATTCCCACTACTTTGAAGGAGCTTTAAGGATCACTTCCATCCCTCTGAAATCTAGCATTGCTTCGAGGTGGTGGGTAGTGGCTCCTCCAGGCGCCAGATTTGGATCTGCCCTTGGAAACACACACCTGGTTTTTTCTACTAGCACGAGTGTGTGGAGTTAAGGGTTCTTTGCCAAGGGGCAGATGATGCTTTGTCACAATCTGATCCTCAATCAAGTGTAGGCACTTACTAAGTGACTTCGTTGCTCCCCTAAGTAAGAAATGACAAACCCAGCCATCAAAACTTCACTTTTTTTCCTCATGCTTGTTGGATTGAATAAGCTGCGGGGCAGGAGTAAACATTGTGTTAGCTGGAAGAGGACACAGTACTTCTCTCTGCTAAACAAATTAATAGTACTTAACAGGAATGAAAGCTGCATGTATCAGAACACTCACCACAGGGCATAAATCCACTGGGATGTTCTCCTGCACAAATGTCAGAGTGACGCTTTTTGCACAGCTCCCTGTCATTTCTGAAGTGTATTTAATCATTTCACCCACTGCCTACTTACTAATAAGATGTAAAATATCGTGCAGCCTAATGTCGTGTAGCCAATAATGATTTTTTTTAATAATTAAAAAAAAATTCTCAAAAAAACTTTGTCTTGGACCTCCAGGAGTTAGGTGCGTAACTATATGACATTTATACCAGATCTGGCCAATCTAGAGACTTTGTACTAGCTGCCAACCATAGGGGCCCATGTTGCTCACTCCTGTTCTCTTTTAACCCCAACAAAGATTGCTCTGAAGCCTGAGTGTGTGCTGTCCTAGGTAGCTTAAGAGTCAGAGACTATTGGAATGCTACAATTCACAATGGCAGACCACCAAATCAGACAGTTGTATGCTGTTCAGCCACTTCAACAACAATCTCTCTTCTCCCCAAAACATAATATAATGAAGCGGTACCTGGTGTGTGTCTAATACGGGGTGGTATTTAATTGTCAGGGTGGGCCCTGCATTGTCTTCAGTCTTTTCTCCAGATTCTTCCCATTGATTAAATACACACACACACACACACACACACACACACACACACACACACTCATCATTATGCCAGACTTGTTTAGGCATTTGAATCTTCATAATTATAATCGAGCAAGGAGTGATGGTTAAACACTGCATTTAATTACTAATTTAGACCACTGGAGAAGCAGGGGGAGAAGGAAAGAAAAAAGAAAGAAAGAACTGAAAGGAGGGGAAACAGTCAAATGAGTCGCCTGGTTTAGAAGAATCTCATTAGAAGATGAAAAACTTCAAGACTGCAAATGCATTTCAGAGGATGAAACTGCAGCGCCTGCGGTACCCGACAGGATCAGAATAAGTAAGTTACAAGAACTTCAATGGGGCAATATGATGATCAGATAATTACGTTCACTCTGGTTTTCCTCAAGCAAAATAACCACTTGCACATTATTTGATTTCCATCCTACCCCATTTTCCGAAGCCGTATAATTGTCCCAGGAAACCCCTGTTTCAAGATGCACCACAAAGGGCAGCCTTCTTATTCTTCACAGCGCCAAAGCAGAGCGTGGCTTTGGATGTTTCTGCTTGCAAAGGGAACAAGAGCAAAAGGCCACCAATTTGGTCGTCGTCCCCCCCCCCCCCCGACTTTGGGGAGAAATTCCTAAGGCCACCACTGTCACTTAGTGTCACATCCACATTTAACATAAATGTTAGTGTAGCCCAAGCTAATCAGTACCATTCATTTGTCACTGAGTAAAGAAGAATCAGGCACATATAATAAGAAGTAAGGAAAAGGTGAGCACACTGCATTAGTATTGTGTTTTGCTATGTTATGCATTTTTGTGTTCCTATACGTGATCCTGGGATAAAGGGTGCATAGAAATTTAATAAATAAATTGTCATAATGAATAACTTTAAATGCACATAGCAGCAATATATAGCGATGGCCACCAATCCGGGTGGCTTTATATGAGGATTAGGCAAATTCATGGAGAATAAGGTTAGCCATGTCTCCTAGCCGCAATGGTTATGTTCTTCCACCACTGTTGCAAGGGAGTGTGCCTCTGAATACCAGTTGTTGGGACTCACAAGTGGGGAAACTGCTGTTGAGCGCAGGTCCTGCTTGTGGGTCTCTCACGGGCCACTAGGAGAACAGGATGGCCAGTAGGAGAACAGGATGCTGGCCACTAGGAGAACAGGATGCTGAACAAAATGGTCCTCTGGCTTGATCATGGAGGGCTCTTCTTATGTGGGGAAAGGTTTCCAAGTCTGTGGCTGCCACATCATAATATAACATAATATCACAATTATCGCTTAGTTAAAAGGGGGGTCTTTCTTTTCCAAGGTTTTTTGCTAATAGGTGAGCAGGTGCTGGAGTCCAGTGGCATAACAGTTAAGACCCAGCATTAATCTGCAGTCAAATTAGGAATGTTCAACGTGTCCTTCAATGTGACCAGTTTCTCTCTACTTTTTCATTTTATTAAGAATAGAGCAATTCAACAAATTGTCACATTGCACAATTATCATTTGCAGCTACGATCAATGGGAAATACCCATCTCCCCAGGTTAAACATGATCACATCCATCTTCCTTCGTAATAGTGTACAGTAAGGTAAAGGGACCCCTGACCATTAGGTCCAGTCGTGACCGACTCTGGGGTTGCAGCGCTCATCTTGCTTTATTGGCCGAGGGAGCCGTACAACTTCTGGGTCATGTGGCCAGCATGACTAAGCTGCTTCTGGCGAACCAGAGCAGCACACGGAAATGCCGTTTACCTTCCCGCCAGAGTGGTACCTATTTATCTACTTGCACTCTGAAGTGCTTTCGAACTGCTAGGTTGGCAGGAGCAGGGACTGAGCAACGGGAGCTCACCCCGTCGCGCGGAATCGAACCACCAACCTTCTGATCAATAAGTCCTAGGCTCTGTGGTTTAACCCACAGCACCACCCACAGCCCTAGTGTACAGTATGCACCCTTTATTTATAAATAAAGGAAGATCGCATTATACCAACCAATTTGGCTGTGGTGCGCTTAACAGAAACCACGGTTCTTTTTTTGTTAATATAGTGCTTTATGTACTAGTGGTAGAAATAGCCTAGAAATTTTAGAAAGCAAACACGGTGCAATACTCTTACAGGAAAGGGTCCCATGAGCATCCCATGGCAGCAGCCAAGGCCAAAGGGGTGGGGGAGAGATGGATGTGTATTCTCATCATACACAGAAGCCCCAGGGGGAACCTTTCACTCTCACTCTCACAGAGGCTGCTTGGTGGTGTGTCCTGCTGCCTTTTTCAGCAATGCAGCTTTATAGTAGACTCTTTGAATACAACTCTAGGTTACGGCAGTTTTACCATACGCTTGTGGCACCTAGAATATATTTACATCGGTTGCATGCATGCCGATTTCAAGCAGAAGGCTAGTCTTTCTACATTCATTTCTTTTCTACATCAACATCTCACCTTCTTTTGTTTGGTTATGTCTCTGGACTGCATGCTTCAGTCCATAGTGCAGTCCAAGGTGAGTTTCTCTATTACAGTCTTGTATGCACAAGCATCTATGACCACATTGGGCTTGTTTTTTAAAGATGGGAATAATCAGGACAGTGGAGGTGCCTGCTGTTGTGTGTGTTGGATTCTCAACATCTGTAGCAGGCATAGGCAAGCTCGGCCCTCCAGATGTTTTGGGACTACAACTCCCATCATCCCCAGCTAACAGGACCAGTGGTCAGGGATGATGGGAGTTGTAGTCCCAAAACACCTGGAGGGCCGAGTTTGCCTATGCCTGATCTGGAGGGTGAGGTGGGGAGGTTGAATGCATTTCCATTGCCCTTCGTACACCATAACTAAAGGTAAAGGGACTCCTGACCATTAGGTCCAGTCGTGGCCGACTCTGGGGTTGCGGCGCTCATCTCACTTTATTGGCCAAGGGAGCCGGCGTACAGCTTTCGGGTCATGTGGCCAGCATGACTAAGCCGCATCTGGTGAACCAGAGCAGCTCATGGAAACGCCATTTACCTTCCCGCTGGAGTGGTATCTATTTATCTACTTGCACTTGGCGTGCTTTCGAACTGCTAGGTTGGGAGGAGCAGGGACCAAGCAACGGGAGCTCACCCCGTCGTGGGGATTCGAACCGCTGACCTTCTGATCAGCTAGTCCTAGGCTCTGTGGTTTAACCCACAGTGCCACCCGTGTCACCATAAATACATTTGTCTTTATCAATTTAGGAAGCTGCCATACACAGAATAAGGTGACTTGGCCTAGCTAGCTCAGTATTGTCAACAGTGCCTGGCAGTAGCCCTCCGGGGTTTCAGACAGGGCTCTCTCCCAGCCCTAACTGGAGATGCTGAGAATTGAGCCTGGAAACTTCTGCATGCGAAGCAGATGCTTTCCCACTGAGCTTCATCTCTTCTGCTAACAAAACTATACACTTCGGCATGAAAGAAAGAAACGAAAGAAAATTGGCCCTGAAATTAGTTTGAAACTTCTCAGCTTTTTTTTTAAAGACCCTAAAGCTAGTCAGGAAAAGTAGTCTACTCCAGCCAGTCCCTCCCCGTGCCATCCTTCATCACAGCACAATAAGTCGGGTTCTGCTGTTCTATTAAGCCAACCGTCATTCAACATGAGAGAAGGTGACAGCTCTCCCTGATGGCTGTGTATAGCCCATGACACAACTGGCACAGCCAGTGAATTGCTACTGAGAGACGTATCCGTCCATCCGGCTTCTAGTTTTGCACGCAACCCCATTTTAGAGCTCATTTTGCATTAGGCCAGTCGGCTTTGCCATGGACCTTAATAAGATCTAGGCTGGCACATTTTTAAAGAACAGTAAAACACACAATTCAGGAAGAGATGGCCTGGGTGGACCTCTCACCGTGAGAGTTTCTTTGACAGGGAGAGCCGCAGCCAATCACAGCCCACTGGGATGAGCGCACCTGCATGATATACATGTCTGTCACATTCACACGTTACACATTTGAATTACCTTAGGGATGTTACACACAATGACAAATTTGGCTTTGCCACCAAGCGTACACTCTGCAAGGCAGCACTCTGACAAGGGGTGTAGTGGTTAGAGTGTTGGACTAGGACCTAGGAGACCAGGGTCTCCACTCAGTCATGAAACCAATCATTGTCCCTCAGTCTAACCTATACCTCAGTGGATTCTTGAGGGGATAAAATGGGGAGCTCCTTGTCTAATATAACTGTAATGATAGATAGATAAGGCTGGATAGCTCAGTTGGTTAGAACATGGTGCTGATAACACCAAGGTTGCAGGTTTGATCCCTGTCTAGGACAGCTGCATATTCCTGCATTGTTTGGGGTTGGACTAGATCAGTGGTGGCCAGACTTGGCCCTCCAGCTGTTTTGGGACTACAACTCCCATCATTCCTAGCTAACAGGACCATGGTCAGGGATGATGGGCGTTGTAGTCCCAAAACAGCTGGAGGGCCAAGTTTGGCCACCACTGTACTAGATGATCCTCAGAGTGCCTTCCATTCTACAAGTCTATGATTCTATTATAAATAAATGCATCTGTGTGGCACATGCATTTTCAAATACCTGCTTCTCACATTCTTGACTTTGAGGTAAATACATTACAAAGGGACATGTGATGGGTTCATCAGAGGTACACCTGGCCCACACTCCTCTTTACATTAGCCTCTCATTCTTGTCCTTCTGTAAAGGGAATAAGTGCCTTAAAGCTTTGTGACTGTGTGCCTAGTCAATAGTCACTACGAAGATGAGTGTTGACAATTAAGACCTTCTGAAATTGAAGTTCTTCCCCACAATTCAAAAGGAGCAAGAGTCAACTGCGGCTTCTCTGTGAAGTGAGGGGAAATCACTATGTAGCTGTTATTATTTCCCATGTTCCAGACAAGTACTGGCTCAACTTAAGCCCCGCATGCAGCAGTCATGGTTTCCTCTAAGTGCTCCTATTCATAACAGGAGTTGAGGCACTTGAGGATGAGGACTCAGAATGGGCTGGGGTGGGGCTGACAAGGCAGAAGCCCCAGAGACTGCCCCTTCCATGCAAATGGAGGAGGAGAAAGGCTCAGGGGTGTGACCTGCTCTGGCAGAGGGGTAGGATTCACAGGGGGAGGTGGGTCTAGCACTGCCTCCTCGGGAGAGGCTGCACATCAATAGTAAAGAGAAGTTTCAGCCCCCTAAGCCGAGTGCCCACCTGCAAGACAGGAATTCCCACAGGGATGAGTATCTGGGCATTCTCTGCCTCTGCTTAAAAGGGAGAATTGGAACAACGTTGCAGCTCTTCTTCAGTCTTGGACCTCTTGCTACTAATCTCAGACTCCTGAACTTTGGTCTTTGCTCTCCTTTGCCTTGCAGGAGCATCTGGTCTAGATTCTGCTCTAGGTTACTAACTGCCAAGTTTGTACCATTAGTAAAGGTAAAGGTACCCCTGCCCGTACGGGCCAGTCTTGACAGACTCTAGCGTTGTGCGCCCATCTCACTCAAGAGGCCGGGGGCCAGCGCTGTCCGGAGACACTTCCGGGTCACGTGGCCAGCGTGACATCGCTGCTCTGGCAAGCCAGAGCCGCACACGGAAACGCCGTTTACCTTCCCGCCAGTAAGCGGTCCCTATTTATCTACTTGCACCCGGGGGTGCTTTCGAACTGCTAGGTTGGCAGGCGCTGGGACCGAGCAACGGGAGCGCACCCCGCCGCGGGGATTCGAACCGCCGACCTGACGATCGGCAAGTCCTAGGGGCTGAGGCTTTTACCCACAGCGCCACCCGCGTCCCTTGTACCATTAGACTGCTACAATAAAAGTTTACTTCTTTACTTGCAAGTAATGGCACCCGTGGTTGGTTTTGGATGGGAGCCAGACAAAAAGCAGCCTAAGGATGCAATCCTACACCAGCTCAGTGGGACTTCTGGGTAGACATGTATAGAAATGCACTGTGAGATTCCTAAATGACATTACTGCAGTGCCAATGCAATGTATTTTTTATGATACAGTGGCATACCTATTGGTACACCCCATGTGAATCAATAAAATACATAGCACTTACAACTTAGTTACGTTGAAGATTTCTATGCTGCCCGTGTATGCCAGGTTGGCATGCAATGATAAGAAAAGCACAGTCACTCCAAGACATTTGCTGCTTGAGGCAAAGGGAAAGAGATTGCCCCTTCTATGGCATGTGCAAAAGCTGAGCAGCCTGAATCTCATTTCAGCACCAGAAAATTGGACAGCGTCCTCCACCACACCTAAGGGCAGACGGATAGTTTAGTGGGTGCAAAGTACATCACACAGCACACAAAGATCCCAGCCTATTGCTGTTGGTCCCTGCCCTGCAGCATCTACTGCCCATGGTGGTCACCTCACTCGGCCTAATGGTAGGGCCGGCCCAGAACAAAAGCAATAAATACATAGAGAGAGAACACTACAAGATGAAAACACCAGATGTGGCAATTAAAGAAAGACCATAAAATTCTGGAGAACAGATAAAACTTGCATGATTTTGCTGAAATACCCGAGCACATGAAATGCCAGCTGACAGTAGCTACTAACTACCAGCGTTGTGATCAGAGAAATGAGGAGAAGGAGCCCTTCCATCATGATTTGATCCTGCTCCACAATCTGCTGCATTACTGGCCAACATGCAGGTGTGAAGGGTTTAGGAGAACAGAAAGTCAAGACAATCTGAAACACATCTGAGAGGGAGAGCTGTTCAGGTGCCAAAAACATTCCATTGTTACAACAGTGTTTGACAGATGGGAGACATCGGATCATCCAAGGAGGAAGGAGGAGGGGCCAGGGAAGGTATAAGGCGAGGTGGCTAACCTGTGGCTTTTTGGTTGTTGCTAAACTAGAATTCTCATCATCCCTGACCATTAGCTATGCTGGTTGGGGCTGATGAGAGTTGAAGTCCAATGACATCTGGTCAACCACAGGTTCCTCATCCATGGCTGAGAACAATTCTGATGAATAGGCAGTGCAGAAGAGATCACAAGAGTAAAAGAAAGCTCATTGGGGAACAAGATGGGAAGTATTGCAAGTGGGACTGTTCTGTACATTATTTGGAAGTTTAATGGTCTATGCACATGAAACTAACTGTCTTTTGTGAACTGCCCTGGGTAGGCTTAGTCTTGAAAGATGACATAAGTGTTGTTTTTTTAAGCAAGTATATATTACATGGTCTCTGACTGATGCCAAAATTATAACAAAGTTGGTGCTAGGCAAGCTTCTCTTGGGATGGGGGTGAAATCCTGGGTGACTTGACAAAAAAAAAAAACGGTTGTGCTAGACTGAATACTGAGGTATTTTTTATGAAGAGTAATTTACAATATTCTTAGGCTGAAATCCCATAAAAGTATGTTTCCCCTGGAGAGTAGCTTTAAGGGAAAATTTTAGATCAGGAAAATTGCCATACCACCAGTCTTCAAAGCATGGGATTGCTAAGATATATTTTTAAAATGGAAATCCTGAAAATGGTTCTCCTGCCATCCCACTAAACCCAGAAGGCCTTTAAAAAAACACAACCCAAAAAACTCTGATAAGAACAGGCTGTTAGGAGTTTTAATTTTGGATGGGTTGCCAATGGCTTCAGTCCCTTCACTCTGCACATACATTTACTATCTCTTCCTATTTCTTAAAACCACAAACCTGCTTATTGTTAGCAAGGGAGACTAAGGTATTGCAGAACCAACAGACAGCTTTGGAATATTTGTTGACCGCTTTCCATTTCCATCTACCTGAGCTATTTACTTGACAGCTGTTTGCCAGGTAAGATAAGCAGTAGTTTTCTTATTAGGTTCATCTGAGTGAACAGCAGAGTCATATCTCACCTCAGGCTTCACCACAACAGTACTAGCCTAGTCCCATGTAGTCCAGAAACACCTGGAGAACCAAAGGTTCACTACACCTACTATATCGTAACATTATATGCCATAGTCCATGTCTCTTTTATATAACAGTCTTGCTCTTCTTGAGATCATTCTAGAGCATCCTTTCCCAACTTTGGGTGCCCAGATGTTGCTGTACTACAATGCCCGCCAACTCTAGCTAGCAGAACCAATGGTCAGAGGTGATGGGAGTTGTAGTTCAACAACACCTGGGGACCCAAGCTTGAGAAAGGCTGTAAAAGGTTCACATACTTCTGCTGGGCAGCAGTGCAGTTAAGTGATTTTAGACCCTGGACTTAATATGGTGGGGGGCAGGGGAGAGCAGCCTTCTTTAGATGGCAAAGTGCACTTACTTCATTCACTATGAAGCATTATAAGCCAGTCCTGCTGCATTTGGATTTGGGAGCCCTCCTGCTCACTCTTTTGAATGGGGCCCTGGACTGACTGACTTCATGTATTTAGAGCATTCATACCCCACTCTTTAGCCAAAGAGGCTCCCAGAGTGGTTTACATACCATCAATTAGAACAAGACAGTCCCTGCCTGCAAGCTTACATTATAAAAGACACAACACACAAGGAAAGGGAAACAGGGAGAGAAGAGGGGAGGAAAGAAAACTCAGGTGCCAATGATTCTAAGTCAAATAGCCGTTCTTATAATGATATGTATTTCTTAGAAAGTCTTGCTCTCCACTACTGCTAAGTGCAGGGGTCCAGTCCCTGGAGGGGATGGACCAAACAGCTAATTTAAGTTTCCCTCCCCCTTTGAAGCTCAACAGACTTCCTCACATCTGAATAACAAAACCCAGCATCCTAAACTTAGAAAGAAAGAGCTAGCTTTAAAGTCCACCTAGAGCAAGTTCAATCAGTTTCACTTGCTTCTGATTTTCTGTTCCTTCTTCGTGCTCTTTCGGTATGTGTATTTTTAATTTATGGACCCTTACACAACCAAGAAAAGAAAAGTGCTACTGGAAAACAATCAGTGAATAAGCTTCAAATCTTCTTAGATCATTTCAAAAGAAGATAGCAGGAAGTCTGAGCATGGATGAGAAAGGAGCCCCAAAACAAAGGCAAGGGATGATAATGGCCCCATGAGGATCAACTGAAACACAATCCCTAAAAAAGCAAACTTTACATGGACACAGCAGTGAGTAGCTGAAATTCATTCATTCCACTGGGAGGCTTAAGAGGAAATATATGTTCTAGACCCAGAATAATCTCATAGCCGGCAGCCATCAATTCACACCAACCTATACCTAAGGATACCATGATAAAGTTTAATATTGCACTGATCCCCTGCAATATCTACAAATATCAATAAGGATCAGTTTCACTCTGAGAAAACAACCCTCAACAAATCCCAGCATCATGAATGAGCTAGCAAACACCCTGCCAAACAGGACTGGCATCTTCCTATTTGCATTCAGGTGAGTTCAAAAGCAAACTTGCTTCTTATTGCAGGCATGGAACTCAAATGGCCTCTCCCCTTAGAAAGGAGGGGAGGTTGTCAGCATGCAGTCTTTAAGTGGTAATCACCCCCTCCCGCCCCCAGCATCCCAGCAGGAAGGTATGTATAGGAGAACTTTACCTAAAAGGCCTCAAGGTGACGAGACATCTTCTGACCATTATTTTCCCATCTGAATTCACTGTAATCATTGTTCAAACTTTAAAAAAAAAGGAAGGAAGGAAAGCAGACATGTAACAAGTCCAATCACTGTTATTATAAAGAGCCCGTGGCTGGAGGCATTTTTTTGTTTTGTTTTAAGGATGTGTATAGAAAAGGAATACAGAATTGCCCTAATAATAAATCCAGGTATATTAAAGGGAATCCAATCTTCGGTTCCCTCCCAGGTGCTCTGCCTCTGTTGCCGTCTGCTTCAGAAGAAATAGGTGTGAACCCAGAAAAGAGAACCTGGATGGTGTTGATTCCTACAGTGTTTTAGTCACATTTTGAATGCAGGTTGTTGTAGCAAACGCAGCAGCCTTCCCTTCTCCAAGTATTAAATCCACTGTTGCTGACCAGGTGGGAGACACCTGGACCTGGAGACTCTTCTGTTCACAGGATCCTTCATCACAGCCAGTTTTCGCCCAGGTTTCACCTTAAGCCAAAAAAATCCTACAGCAAACGCTCGTTCCTTTCTTTCTCCAAGCTTCAGCACTTCCAGGTAGATGCCATTTCCTGCGCTGGTTTCCTATTCAAGAGGCGACTCCCAGCCACGGATGAAGATGCAGTGGTTAAAGGGACCAGCTCCATCCCAGCTCGGCGACTGCCTTGTAGCATCCTGGCCATCCAAAACATTCCGTTTTGAGTCTTGCGAATAGGTTGTGTTGTTTCCTTCTGGGAAGGATGCGCTGCTAGGAGCCAGGATTCGGAAGAGGCTTCGTCGTGAATTGGATGCCATCTAGTGGCATTTGCAGGGATAGCCCCGTGGCATTAGGCTTTTATGAACTGTGAAGAGCATACCTGAAAGGTGGTATTGCACAGCAGCCTTACAGCAGTGCCTGTTTCCTGTTCAGCCACTAGACACCAGATACGGGCTTTTGCCTTCTCAGTAGTGGCGCCCTCCCTGTGGAACGCCCTCCCTTCAAATGTCAAGGAGATAAAGAATTACACAACTTTTAGAAGACATCTGAAGGCAGCCCTGTATTGGGAGGTTTTTAACGCTTGATGTTTTATGTTTTTAGATATGCTGTAAGATGCCGAGAGTGGTTGTGGAAACCCAGTCATATGGGAGGGGTATAAATAAAAAAAATGATGATTATTATTATATTATTATTATTATTCTATTGCCAGAAAACCCAATACATGCTAAGGCAGAATGCTGAAAGAACAAGATGTGGCTGGCACAATACACCACATCAGCACCGCTAGACTGGGTTACTGCACCAAGCTCTAACACAGAGCTGCCTTTGAAAAGGGTTTGGAAACCTCAGTCACTCCAGAGGGTGCTGGCCAACTTGTTGCTGAGAAATGATCTGGGAGAGCACACTAGGCCAATATCCAAAGCTTTCTACTAGTTAACAGCTTCTGGGTCTAATTCGAAGTGCTGGCAGGGCAGGCCCAGCCCATTGGGGAATACAGATTAATACCTTGGTTCATGAGTGAGAGGCACTTTTCCTCAGCTACCCACTTCCTAAGCAATCCCACACCTGATCACCTCACCCCTTGTTACTGGTTTGGGTGTCTTCTGTACCTAGAAGAACTCTCCCCTCCTGTCTATGCTGAGACCCAGGTAGGCTGAATTCCCACAGGTTCTTCCTCTCCCAGTTCAGTCACAGCCCTCCCTGAACACTCCAGTTTGTATACTTTCCCCAGACCCTTAACCTGGTCTCCCTATCTAAGCTGCAAGGCTTGCTATGGATATTTCACTTAACTCAGTCAAATCCTATCCTACTCCCTATCTCTCCTCTTAAAACAAGCCCTTTCAACCTGAACCTTAGCCCTATCTATCTCCCTCAGAAACCGCTCCTTTTATTCTTCCCTCCCCTCCCCGCTTTGTGGCTAGCTGACTTTGTAGCCAATCAGAGAGAGGCTCCAGTACTCTGGTGGAATTTCAGGGAGACTGCATCACCAGACTCTGGTCTGGCTCTGCTGTCCAGCACAGTAAGCTTAGAAGCTATGGGAGAGGTCCTCTTGTGGTTAAGAAACAGGAAGCAGAGAGGAGGAATAAATTGACAGTTCTCCCTTTGGAGGAATGTAGAAAATGGAGACCGTCTGTCTGTCCGTCCCCCCCACACACCAGAATTGTTTTTCAGACTGTGTTTTTTAACTCGTTCATAAATTATCTACAGCTGGGATGAGCCAGGAGAAAGCAAAGCTTGCTGATGATACCAAATTGTTCAGGCGAGTTAAAACAAAAAGGTATTGTGAAGAGTGTAAAAATGATCTCTCCAAACTTAGGGAATGGGCAGTAAAACGACAGAAGGATTTTGTAGAAGGGCTTTGAGCTCAGTTCAGTTTTGATATTCAGAGCAAATGACTGGGCTCAGAATCCACTCATTCTAAATATATGTAGTTTGAACCTGGCTACAGTGGGTGGGTCTCAGGGTTCCAGTAAAAGAAAAAGAGTAAATCCTAAAAGCTTGAACTCAGCCCACTCCTGCCCTAATCTGATTGCAGTGTATCAAAAGGAGGCAATACGAGATATAAAAGAAAGTATTAGCCACACGTAAGAGGTTCCAAAACTGATTAGCTTTTCTAGTTGACTTAGTACACATTCCACAATGTCCTTCCATTGCAAATCTTACAAACTGAACCTGGAAGAGAAGGCACTTGGCACAAGAAGGTGAATTAATGATGTGTGGGCTCATCTTCGGGAAAGATTTCACCTGAGTGAAACCAGGGTAGGGGAACTTGTTTCTGACAGATTATGCGTGCTTGTGCACGAGTAACAGAAACGAGGAACTCACTTCCATTTAAGTCTCATCAATGTAGAAGCATACTTAACAAAGCCCAACATATGAAAGTCACAAGACATTTTTAGAAGGCTACACAGATTAACTTTGCCGTGTTTGTCAAAGGGAATTCATACCAGCTAGTTGAGGAATTAATTGTGTTAACTGAGCAGAGAGCTCAGTGGATATAAGAGAATGCAATGATTGCCTGGATATTAAGGTGGGTTATGTGATATATCAGCAGTAAACCAAGACTGGACCATACTGGCTCACATTTTCTAGTATTTGGTCCCCCCCCCCTTTACTTATTTACTTACTTACATACATACTTACATCACATATCCAAATGATATAGGTAAGACACATAACTTGGAATATTCAAATACTATAAATAAAACACGTCATGTATTCTTTGCCTTTAACCCTGCAGTTGTATATCCACATTAAACCAACTATTGTTACTATTGAGGGAGTCACAAGGGTACATGGGGAAAGGGAAAAAGCTGTAAAAACATTTTGTAGTATTTGTATGGACTCAGCCCAGTATGTCAAGTTGCATAAATATGATAATTGCTTTTGCTTCTCGTATACTAAACCTGTCTACTCAGAAGTAAGCTCCAGTGAATTCAGTGCAGCTTACTCCTAGGCAAATGGCATATCTGTTAAATGAATAGTCTAAGAGTGAGGCTAAGAACAAGTATCCCTCAGCCAGTTTCTTTGGAAAGAGAAGAGCTGGCATGACAATCTAGAAGGGATGAATTTCCTTTTTCTGCACAACTACTGCTGGTACAGAAGCTCCGCCTGCTTTTTCAATTGGGCGGCCTATTTGTGACATCACGAAGCCACTTCACCAGTGACTACTCATTCGCTTTCTCCAGGCTATTTGCGCATATGTATTTATGGATTTTAACCTTTAGGTGATGATTTAATATGACTTTACTCATCATTACCAGCCAGAAATTTCTGTTCTATTCCTTAAGTAGAAGAATATTAACACATCTCCGGTTTCCTAATAACTTTTTCCCTCAGCAGCCGACATATTGTTGATCAGCTGTCTGCTTTTCTTCTTAGTGCAGCTCCTCAAATAATTTAAAAGAAAAACCTGTGGTGTGAAGATCACATTATCCTTGTTATAATCGCACCTCTTGGGAGCCGTTGGGCTCAAAGGAGTATAAAAATAAACTTTACTTACTGTACTGTAATATTAATAACAACAACAACAAAAAGCCAAAAACTCCTCGTTAATTGGCAGGTTCACCCATTGTCTAGAGGGAGTCATTGTGTAGAGACTGCTGAACTGCAGGCCAATGCTATCCAAATTACACAGAGACCTTTATTTAGTGGAGAGTTTGATGCAATTTTTCTCATGCTGCCACAAACCTGCCTTCACAGCCTGTGTGGCCCAAACCTCTGCTCCAAAGTCAGTCCTATCTTTGGTTAGAGCATGGGTAGGCAAACTAAGGCCCGGGGGCCAGATCCGGCCCAATCGCCTTCTAAATCCGGCCCACAAACAGTCCGGGAATCAGCATGTTTTTACATGAGTAGAATGTGTCCTTTTATTTAAAACGCATCTCTGGGTTATTTGTGGGGCATAGGAATTCATTCATATTTTTTCCCTCCAAAATATAGTCCAGCCCCCCACAAGGTCTGAGGGACAGTGGACCAGGCCCCTGCAGAAAAAGTTTGCTGACCCCTGGGTTAGAGTGAATTGGCTACCACAGGTGAACCGGGTTCGCGTCTCCGCTCCTCCACATGCAGCTGCTGGGTGACTTTGGGCTAGTCACATTTCTCTGAAGGCTCTCAGCCTCACTCACCTCACAGAGTGTTTGTTGTGGGGGAGGAAGGGAAAGGAGGTTGTTAGCCGTTTTGAGACTCCTTAGGGTAGTGATAAAGCAGGATATCAAATCCAAACTCTTCCTCCTCTTCTTCTTCACAGGCAGCAAATGCTGAGGGCGAGATGCAGGGGGGCGTGCAACTTGCCTTGCACGCTTAAGCTAGCTTGCTGTCCTTAAGTGTAGTCAGTGTCGGGCAGCATGGTGGGGCAGCGCTGCTCACCTGACCTCTGGTTGGTCACGTCGCTGTTGCTTACTGGCAGGTAGAGTGGGATGGGCTGAGGCAGTGGTGAGGCTGGGAAAGTGCAAACACACCAGTGGGAGCACAGGGTTGTCCCTGTCGATGTGTTTGTATCACATCAACCTCACCACTGCCTTGGCCCCCTATCCCTCTAATTCCCAGGAAGCAAAAGCTGTCAGGAGCGCAGCCTACACTCGAGTAGGACCCTGGCAGAGACACATGCCCGACTGGCATGTTCCCTCCCCTCCTGGTCGATCATTCAGGAGCTTCAAAAGCTTTCTTCAGCCTGAACATCACAGCGACCGATGCCAACCGACACCGGCACACTTAGGAATCTGCAGAATTTGCGCATCATGCATAACAGACCTCAGCAACTCAGCATTTTGGCTAGTCTACTTTATTTACATATAAACACACACAGAGCACTACAACATGACTCCCTCTCTCTCTAGCATCAGACTGCAAAGAGAACAAACAAAGGACAATAGTCCGACTTCACGGAACACAGTAACACAAACATCCTGTCTCTGTCACTTCCTACTCTGTGGAGTCAAAACATATACCGTCATGTGATAGACAACAATCCCATGACTGCAATCATGGAGCAGGAATTCTAACAAAAGCAACATGAACAAGAGGTGGTCAAGGGAGCTGCCCTGCTCCTGGGTGTCCTTAAGAATGCTGTCCCATCCCCAGTGTTGAAGCAGCCTTCAGTTGCCAGCTGAAATGTTGACAAACTGATTGAGAAATGTTTCCGCTACATCTTCTTCACGCTATCTCCTCCATTCATTCTCTGTACCATCTGGCTGAAATAGGAATGAGAAGTGGAATGCTGATTACCCTAAATAACCCTCTTGGCTACCCTGTGGTTGACATCTTCTTCCAATTTTTGCATACGAATGAGAAATGTCTTTTTTATTAAAAAAAAAAGAGAGAGAGAGAGAGAAAGAAATAAAAATCATAAACGGCAGACACAAAATATGAAGTGAATTCTCATAATCCTTCATTGTTTTCCATGAGATTAGATCCCCCTTCCAGGGAGGTTTAGAACATCATCTTCCGTAAGGAAATATTTCGTGATGTGTGGAAAAAACAGGCTAAGAAGTTATTAAGGATTAGACGAATAGGCAATTTCTGTAGAGCCAGGGGGAGACGTTTCCCCTCGATTGCCCAATGTTGAATCATTCCCCAGTCTCTCTGAAATATGTGTGAAAAGCCCAGCCTGGCCTTTATCTCTTCTTTCCTACAACTTAAGGAATCAAAACATCCGTTCCCATTTTCCCGGCAGCAGGAGCTGAAGGGCAGGAAAGTGGAGGGATGTGCTAATGGAGACATTTGGCAGGCTGTGCTGGGAAAGATCACTCTAGGTCTTGTGTGCCTAACTCTCCCTGCACTGGTGTGGTGGTGCCCCCCTCCCCATTCAAGCCAGAGGACTGGACACTTGCTGCTGTGAAACAGCTATAAGCAAGAATAAGCCACCCATGCTTAAACACCAGCAATTGTCCCTGGATGGACCCGTAATGTTTCTAGGATTGCTAGATGATGCCATGCACGAGACAATCATATCCTTAAACAATTGGTGAGAAGGTAAAAAGTTGCTTTCTCTAACCAAGCAGGTACTCTGTGGAATGCATCCAACCTTAGTCCCAGAAGAGGCGCATTGAAATCAATGAACTTAAGTTAGTCATATCCATTGATCTCACTAGAGCTACTCTTGAGTAGGACTTACCGTACGTTGGATACAACTCCAAAGAGTAAGTGGGGATAGCTTTGGGTCATAGAAGCACCATGAAGTGTAATAAGTTTATTTAGTTTGGGCATGTTATTATCCCACACTTTGCCGAGGAGGGGAGGTTTTTATCCAGCTCTGCACCTTTCAAATCAGCAGTTGCCTTCAGAGTAGTTGCCCTTAACTTTGAGCTTGTTCTCATTTTTTCTGCATCAAAGCTCATACAGCCCTCACTCTCTAGCACCACTTATTCCATGCCATGATAATCTCTGCATAACAGGATTGGGTCCAGTGAGGTATCACTATGGCTTAGGGATGGGGAAGAAATTTGATTCAGTTCACATCTATCAAATCCTGAAACAATATGAGAACTGACACATAGCCATTCTTCAAAATGGGCAGTTTTTCAGTGCTGTTCTCCAACCAAACAATGTTTGCAAAAGTTCAAGTTAGGGGAAATGAACGTGTTCATCAAAATAACATGCAAATGTGTGTTATATTTGGAGAAATTGCTTGCTAAAATGTGTACACTAGTCAAAAATGCACATGTTTATTAGGTGGATGGTGTGGAGAAGCATATATCTGTCAGAAGAAACAACATTCAGGAGGGATTTGAGAAGTTTCTGCTGGATGTACACACTCATACAGATTTTCTCACCCCACAATTCATCCTTCTTGCATATAATCCTAAAATCTATCCAGGCTGGTTCCAGACTTACATTCCTGGGAAAGAAGAATCAATGTTCATAGAGATAGGGAAGATCAGCTACATAGCCAAAGAAAGAAAAACTAGAAGAGGAAGGAATCCACCATCCTTATGCTCTTTGAATGTGAAACTGTATAAACACTTGAGAGAGAACATGTGTCACAGAGTGTCAGTGTCACAAAGTTCAAAGCAAAAGCAAAGGAAATGTCTTTGCAATTCCAGTAGGACAACATCTGATATACAAAGAAATGAGTTTTCTACAGATGTACTGCCCCATGTTTCTTCAGTAAGAAGAGCAAGGATCAGTTGCCCCCTGTACTTTTAAAGGTCATGTTGGTGGACTGCCAGATGTAAAGGCATCCTGGAGATCTGTCTGAAAAATACAGCGGGGTTGTAGTTTAACGCAAGTCAAAATTGAGTTTGTCCTTCAGCAACCTTTGCAAAGAAGTAAAAGCCTAGGACACAATGTAATAACAGAAAGGAGACAAACGAGGACAAGGTTCCTATCCCTAGGTGGGCAATGCACACACAAACACACCCACTGAGGGCTGGTTTTCATTGAAATTTTAGGTCCAAGATTCCAGGGAAATAATTCATTAATTTATATTTAAGAAAAGCTTAGTGGTTCATTTAAACTTCCCCTGACTTGCTCTCTGTATCAGCTGATTTCATATGCCCCCTACCCCATATAACATAATCCCAGAGCCACATTTTATGAACTAGGTAACCTGTTCATTATGTGAACACTGACTGCTTGGGATGCAAGTAATCCAAGAGACACTGCCCTCACTCACGCTGTTACATAGCCAAATGTGATTTGTTACATAGGGTCATGGCATCACCACATCCAGTACACAATTCCCAATTGGCCCGCATCATCAATATGAATGAACCAGGAAAGACAAGGCAGAAGCAGTGTCCAAGCAGCAGCCACCAGGCAGGATCTTGTAAACATGAATATTCCAGTGCTGGGTCCTTCAAATTCACTGGCCCATTCAGAGGAAAAGCTGCCATACACCATCAGACTATTTGTCCATCCAACCCAGCAAGGCGGCGGCTTTCCAAGGTCTCAGATGGGAAGATTTCCCATCATCTGCTACCTCAGGTCTCAGAGGCAGCCCTCCAGGCCTCTCTAGCTAGTCTGTGGGACTCTCCCCAAACTACAAACCCTCTTGAGCCACACCACTCACCTGCCCTGCTTTGCATCCTCCTCCTGTTTTTTTAACCAGACTGGAATGTGTCCTCCTTGAACTTGAACTTCATGAGGTGAGGGCTCTTAATGGCTACAAGCCTTGGTGGCTATGCTCTGCCTCAAAAGTTGGAGCAGAGCGGGCTCTGCTGCTCAAGTCCCGCCTGCTGGTTACCCACAAGTATCTGGTTGGCCACTGTGGGAACAGGATGGTGGACTATACAGGCCATTGACCTGATCCAAGAGGTTCTTAGGTTCTTGTTTGCCTGGATGGAGGATAGAAAGAGATGTTCAGGTGTACAGAAACTAGCCTGTTGTACAAAGGTAAAATAGATTTTTTTAAATTAAAAAAAAAATGTATTTCTATGCCGCTTTTCATTTAAATGATTCCCAAAGTGGCTTGCTAACAATAAGCAACACAACAGAATATCACAAACACAGCATAAGTAATATAAACTAATTAACAAAATTATCAATAAAACAATAAAGGTAAAGGTACCCCTGCCCGTACGGGCCAGTCGTGTCCGACTCTAGGGTTGTGCGCTCATCTCACTTAAGAGGCCGGGCGCCAGCGCTGTCCGGAGACATTTCCGGGTCACGTGGCCAGCGTGACGAAGCTGCTCTGGCGAGCCAGCACCAGCACAGCACATGGAAACGCCGTTTACCTTCCCGCTATAAAGCGGTACCTATTTATCTACTTGCACTTAGGGGTGCTTTCGAACTGCTAGGTGGACAGGAGCTGGGACCGAAAGACGGGAGCTCACCCCGCCGCGGGGATTCGAACCTCCGACCATACGATCGGCAGGTCCTAGGCACTGAGGTTTTACCCACAGCGCCACCTGTGTCCCAATAAAACACTATAAAACCCTGCCTGTTGGCTCAGCCTTCCCAAATGTGGTGCCTTCCAAATTTTCTGGACTCCCACTCCCAGCATCCCTGACCATTGGCCATGCTGGCTGGGGCTGATGAGAGCTGCATTCCAATACATCTGGAGAGCACCAGCTTAGAGAAGGCTGTTATGGAGCTAGAGAGATTCTTAGAGAGTTTTGCCTCTGGCTGTCTCCACCAATGGCATGTGCTCCCCCCAGAAGAGGATGTGGCCTTTAGGCTGATAACGGTTCCGCAGCCACACCCTGTGTTTCATGGTCCTTTTAACTAGGGATCAAACCTGCAACCTGCAACGCCCAAAGGATTCATCTCTAGCGCTATGCTATTATCCCTCCCTTCAGCTTATGTCAAATCACAAGCCAAGTCTAATTACAGCTTTTTGTTAGCAGACATATTGATCGATGCGGACTGAATCAGTTTCTTCCTGTACATAATATCAGTTGGAGTTGAATCTTGTATATTTTATGCCACTGTTTAAAATGTTTTTTTCTAAAGCAATTCCAGACAGCATATTAAAAGGCAATTGTCCATTATCTCATGCAGGAGTGTTGAAGCATTTATAATGTTATAATAGTATTTGTGTAGAAACCAGAAACACCTGTGTGGGCAGCTTAGAATGGTCACAATCTGTGTGACATTGGTGGAGAGAATAGAGTTAAAAGGCTATCTTGCCTTTTATTTTCCCCCTGCCCCAACATATATTTCATGCTTTGTGCTATGAGAAAATCTTGGCACAGAGGGGAAATAATTTGTGCCTGCTTTTCTTTTATAACAAGAATGTAGAGACACATTGTTTTCAGAAAGCTGGATGTATTTCCTTTTAACAAGGCAGAACAATGGACTAGTCCTTCAGAGTATTGCTATGGAAGGGAGTTTATTATTATCATTATCCTTGGGAAAAGACAAGCATATGGTTGGCATCTTTCAAGAAAAGATGCAGCCTTGCTCACAAGCCGATGCGCAGAGACCAGGATGTTAACACAGGGTCTTCCATTCCACTTCTGATGAAAGCTAGCTGACACATGCAGCAAAATGAGATGGTAGAATAGATCGTTTCATTTCAGGCTGTGGCGATAATGCCATTTTTGAATGCTTCTCCATGTAAAAAGCTCCCTAAAAGTAGCTAACGCATTGGACAGAAAGGTTGTGGAAGGCTGGTTTAAACAAACCACGGTTCCCCAGCTTTAGACATCACAAGGAACTGTAGTCAGCTGTTGTTCTTAGAGATAGGGGAGAAATTCAGTTCACATTTAAGAGGTGAGCCTACCTAATCTGCACTTTCTAGAAGAATACATACATTGAAACACAGCCATGGTTCAAAATGTAGACTTCTCCAAATTTTGCATTACAATTCTCCAGACAAGTAGTATCTACAAAAATGCATCTATTAGGGGAATATGTGCATTTAGCTGCATCTATTACTAAAGATAAAAATGCATTACAGTGGGGAAATTTGTTTTGCAAAAATGTGTATATTAGGCAAAATTGCATACAAAAATGGCTTACAAGAAATACTAAAATGATCAATAACAATTAATGATCATTAAAATTAACAGTAAAAGAAATAAAAGCACATCAGCATCTACATGTCTGCATAGACTTGCCTAAACAAAAATGTTTTGAGCAGGTGCTGAAAAGAGTACTACAAAGGTACCTGTCTGGTGTCAATAGACAGGGAGTTCCGAAGGGTAAGTGCCACCATACCAAAATATCGATTTTTTTTTTTTACCACTATGTAATATTTCCATTCATCTGCATACAACACCTCTGATCAGAGAGGTGTTAGTTTGGTCAAATAAAGCCCTTAATGGCTTGGGACCAATTTAAAGGATTGCTTTACCCTATGTGTCCACTTGACAGCTTTGATCTGCGAAAATGGCACTTACAGGTGCCATGAATACTCAGTGTATACAACAGAGAACTATTGTGTACCATGTAACTGGAAGTGTCTCAAGGATCCTTCTAAACAGCTGTAGCCTGATCAAATTTGGGAGATTATGGGCAAATTATTCACCAAGTGCAGCAGGCCAGGAATTCCCCCATGTTTAAAAAGTAATGGTATTGTCCTTGCTGTTTATTGCATATGTAGAAGCCCTTCAAGCATCTGACCACATTCTAATCTTATGGGGATGCAGGTATTTTTCTTATTGTGATTCAGTTACATAATTCACACGCATCCAAACTCTCTCAATAGTTAATGAGTTTTTCCTCAGGCTGCCTTTTTCCTCTGTCTCACAAGCTGGCCGTGATGTACTAAGGACTGTAATCAAAATTCCCTGCCCCCTTAGTTCCTGATCTTGTTGCATTGTTACGATTCTGTTTGCTGCCTCTTGGATTCAACCCAGTTTCAGAATAATATGTCATGTTAAGCAAAGAAACAAAACAGAAAGCAGGCCTAAAGTCAGGGAGCAGATTTGCATTACTTTGGCAATTACTTCTAGCCAAGAGGTCAGAGGAGATTAAATATTCATTGCCTGGTCTGGTTTAACAAAGGTGAAAGCTTGCTCTCAGCATTGCAGGTTAATGTTGTTTTGCCACCTACACTGTTAATCAGTCTTAATTTTTTTGTCAAGCACATGGGGACATGTAGGTAATTTCAAAATAAGCAAGGCGCTCATCTCTGTGATGCACTGTCTGTTTGGAAAAAATTCTCTCTCTCCCCCCAAGAAAGGAGTATCTTCCTTATGAAGAAGAGCTTGATTAAAAGGGCTAAAGAACATAAGAAGAGTTCTACTGGATCAAACCAAAGTTCTCTGCAGTCAAGCATTGTGGTCACATAGTGGCCAACTCAACTTCTCTGGGGAAGCCCACATGGAGGACAGGAGTGCAATAGCACCTTCTCATTCGTGCTTCCCAGCAACTGGTAACAGGGGCTGCTGTGAATTGGCATTATGCAATTGAGACTAGTTGTCTTTGGTAGTCTTAGCCTCCACAAATCTGCCCAATCTCCCCATTCTTTAGGAACATGTTCAGGTGAATATTACAAATGTTTGGGCTTTTGGAGCAATCAGGGCATCCAGTCTGTGGCGTGTGTATCATGAGTTTAACATCAACCAGTTGCATTTTGTAGCCATCTCCTGGGATAATGGCTCATATTGTTAGTTTACATCACAGATTACTCAAGTCAGAAGAGCAAATGCAGTTACCCCACATTCTCTCTCCCCCTCTCAGAAAACTTTATAAATTCAAAAGCATGACAGAACTACTTCAGGACACATGGTCTGCAAACAGGCATGTGACAGAGGTGCCAAGTTGCGCCCAAGATTGAGAGGGTCCATTGCACATCCATGATGTCACATGCCTGGCACAAAGTGTGTGTGTGATGAGACGCGTGTGGTGCATGGCTCACGACATCACATCATTGGGAGCAGGCCAAGCACGGAGCCCAGTGCAGTGTGACTTCAATGGCCGGCAGCTCCTCCGCTCATGTGCTGAGGAGAAGCCAGCCACTGAAGTTGTGCCACGCTTGGCTCAGTGCTCAGCCTCCTCCACCCCCTCCACATTGAGGAGGCTGAGCACCCTGCTAACAGATATGGCGGGGACTGAAGACAGCTCAGTCCCATGGGGTCAGCACCTTTGGCATGTGACCAGGCTATAGGTCACCTAGAAGCTCTACACCTGAGCAATGAATCATTTGGCTTGAAGAACCAGACCAGGGTCAGAAGCTCTATAAGACCATATGGAGCTCTATCTTCTCCTTGTGACTTCCGATTCCCACAGAAGTTGTAGTACCACCCTCTGGCCACTTGTACTGGGGGCACTGCAGTGCAGCGAAGATCAGGTCAGCAATTCAGTTTGCCCACAAACTGCTAAATGAGGGATGACAATGCCTGGGCCCTGCTAACAGACTCTCTGCCTCCGGGTCCTGAAACTCAAGATCTTTACATTGTTACAGGTGAAAGGAGGAGGGCCCAGACATCAGTTCCACTTTCGCTATAGTTCTCTCTTGAGAGAGAACAAAATGGAGGCTTGTAAAATTATGAGCTATATCAAGAGACCAAATGTTCAATTTCACTTGAAACTCAGGATCATGATCCAATTAAACTGATTGGCAGGTGGTTCGGAATCAGGACAGTGGCATTTATCACCACAGGATGATGAAGCAGCCGCCAGCTTGAAGATCTTTATAATGAATCATGGGGTATAGGTTTCTCAGTGGCTGTTAGTCATGACAGCTAAGAATGTCAGAGCTCAAAAGGCTGTAGAATCCTATAATCTCATAGCATGAATCTTTTGCACCACAAGTCCATGCGGTGCTCTTTATGAGGTGGTAATAGACTGCAGGTGAGGTCCAATTTTTTAAAATGTTCTTCCATGTTGGAGAGACTCATTACCAGGAGAGAGAAAAACCTAGCATAGCAGGGGAAGGTTGAGCTAGCATCATTCTCCTATGTGTTGTTCTGTTTTGACTTCTAGATATATATTTTTTTAAGGAGGAGCATTCAAAATGGCATCCCGCACGTGACATGAAGCCTGAAGCGGCATGGTACACTAAAGATCCTACCAACACATTTTGCTCTGTGTGCAAACAAGAGGCCACAACTAAACCATCTGTCCAAATTTACTGTTAACCATAGGACAAATTCTTATAGAGGGCAAGCACACATCCCAAGAAGATTTCTTTGGTAACCAGGAAGCTGCCATCTCCATTCCACTTTATTATTCTACCCCTGTCCCAACAACATTTACCTAATGAAGAGCTGCTATTAGAACCCTTAAGTAGGCTCTACAATATAGCATTGTAGTATGGAGTGCTCCTGTTCAGCATTTCAAAATCAGCTAGATCTTTCCCCAGAATATCCCATTACCTTTTCCTAGATTATTTTTGGCACATAAAGCAGATGCCCCAGTGTCTATAGCTGCTGAGCATGCTCAGCCCTCACTGTTGTTGTTTTTTTAAAAGAAGTTTGTCCTGCCCTTTCCGAAAGGGTTTTTTATTTCTGCAAACCTTGAGGTCTGCCCCCCCCCCCCAAGTCTGCTGATCTCTCCCTTACGTGCACGGATAATGTCCCTTTTTGCTACTTGAGGACCATGACTCAGAGAACGCTGTTAAGTCTATAGGCTAGGAATTTCTCTCTGAGGCATTAGCTGTGCAACCACATTTCCTCTTTGCCGTGCTACCTGACAAAACATAATCTTAATTAACTACCACTTCACTGCCTGTTTAATTTGATAGATATAAAGCCCAAATAGGGTAATAAAGTGATCCATCATCTCCCTACTGAAGGCAGAAGGCAAAACGATGGCCTTGAAAAATCAATATTTTTGAAATTATATATATTGTTGTTGTTACAAATTAAGCAATGTCAATGCTTAAGCTGTCTTTCTTCATTGCCTGACTTGCAGAGGGAGGGAGGGAGGGGAGAAGAGGGAGGCAGGGACCAGCCTCTGGAATGCCCTAGAGGAGACTTCAAGTTATGTAGAGCATGAGACTGCAGACACACACCTCAGTTGTTCTGTAGAAGCACAGCTTCTGTTTTCTAAGCCTCCGCCACAAGAGATGGAACTAGCATTACAGATTAGCACTGGCTTTTTGAAAGTCTGGAACTAAACCACTCTCAGCTACTCACCTATAACAGAAGCAACAACAGTGCAAAATGTGTCTGCTGTTCACAATGCAACCCACCATCTAAGCATACATGGTTGACGTATCCCTTGACTTTATAAAGCTGTCAACTAGGACTGCAGAGCCTCAGCTTTGAGAGCCAAATGCAACCCTCCAGGCTCCTCTATCTGGTCCCTTGGAACTCTCCCCAAGCCAAAGCCCCTCCTTCCCCAGTCTATACCCCTCCCCAGCCTTGCTGCATATCCTCCGAGAGTTTTTTTGCCTGGTTGGAAGGTGTCCTTAAGCTCTTTTTTTCCCAGATGCTCTTTCTCAGACCCATTAGATTTAATCAAAGAATTGCCTGACCAATGATGAATACTTTGTAATGAGTTAAGGGTGGTTTGTAATCAATGGTGCATTCTTTTATTCAAAACTGATCTGTTGTCTGGATGCTAATTCCCCCTTGTGTAAGGATAAACTGACTCTTCACTGTGTATGGTAAGGCATGGTACCAATGGACTTATTTTTCATATTGGGAAGGTTTCCAGATAATTAGATCACATGAAGAGTTCTGATCTGGCAAGTAGCCTTCAACATCCTTAGGATATATTGAGCCTGGCTCAAACTCTAAGGAGAAAACCCAATCATTTAGGAGAATCCTGGTTCAATTCTCACCTTGCCAGCCGAAACAGTGGCCACTCACTTAGAGACCGTAGAGCCTGTGGCATAGATGAAGTGTTTGTTTGTTTTGTTTTAGCCTCCCTCCTGATTCACTCCAACATATTTATTGATCTTTGAGAGAGCTAGTTCCTTCCACATTAAGCCTTGGATTCAGGAATAGCATCTGTCTCTCGCTGTTCTTGCCTCTGCATTGTTTGTACACATTTTTATGACTCTTCCATCCCAGCAGAACAGAGGCTTTATTGGCTTACAATACAGGTTAAGATGCTCGGATGTATTGCTCTTTCCAAAAGCAAATGGGAAATGCAGGTGCATGCATGCACATTACATTCCCAAGCCCTCTTCCAGGGAAGATTTACTGCACTTTCCCAGAAAGAGTAATAGAAAAGCACAACAAAACAATATGCAATAAGATAGCGCTCGCCACTTTCCTGAGAAATGTCTGTCTGCAATGTCGCCCTTGAGATAGGAAATGGAATTGGATTGTGTGATAGCTACAAGGCCCAAAGTACATGCTAGCATGTAGTTTCAGCAAACTTTCACTCCCCCCCAGGCTATGCTTTGCTGCTGTCACCCTAAAAAGAAGGGCTGTTTAGCTATAAAAGTAGTTTTAACTTGAAACCTTCAATAAAAGATTCAGCATTAATTGTATAATGCAAAGCAACATCCATCACTGTGGCTAAAACAAGACCTGTCTCCTCTCTTTGATTTACACCCATTGTAAATCAAGGGTGGCTTTACGCATCTAAATGGCCTCTGCTTTTTATAGCCCATTTCCACAACCACTTTTTGTATTAAAAATTCAAATCCAGGCTATTTTGTTTGTCAGGTCAGACTGAATAGGCATACGATGAAACTGCCATCTGAGAGCTCCACTATAGCTAACAGATTTCCAATTGAATGCACCACTATAAACAACCCCTTCAGAAGTGGTAGTGTGAATTGGCCCTTAGCAGACTAAAGATGACAAGCCCTTTATTATGCAAATCACTTAGTCTGGCATGCATGTACATTCCATAAAGCCCTGTGCATATTAATCAATTAATTCAGATCCACAAATCGAAAATGTTGCATGTCAATGGTTTCCAGGTTTCTATTTTGAAATTCCATTTTGCAAGAACATTTCAAAACACTAATGTATACCAGTGACTTAAGATCAAGGTGACAAATATGTAATAACTTGAGGTGTGCCCAGGTTCTAAGATTTGCCTTGTATCTGAATCTGTGTGCGTGTGTATGTGTATGTATATGTATGTATGTATGTATGTATGTATTTAAAAAAAATTTTCCCCCAGACATCTTTATTGCAAGTCTAAAAGTGCACAATTATATGTGAACTAAACATGATGAGACGTAAATAAAAGAGAGAGAAGGAAACAACACCCATGTAGAATTGATTCCAAATATCTTTGAATTTTCCATGGCAAGTCTGTATTTATATGCAAGCTGTTCATATGTTGTGAGTTTGTACAAGTCTTCAGTCCAATCATAGAAGGGAGCCGCATTTTTATTTTTCCAGTTCATCAGTATCAGTCTTTTTGCTGTGGTATTTTTTGGAAAAATACGTTGTTGTTTCTGAGTTACTGTGTTCTCTCCACTTAAATCTTTAATTTGGCTCCTGTGCTGCTCTGTGCTCTCACTCCATTCACAGTAATGGGAGAAATCTAAAGATAACTGTTTCCCCTTTTGGCCAAAGTGGATGAAATTTCCAGGCCCAGGAATGCCTCCAGGGTGGATTAAGCTTGCAAAATTGCAGACAAATAGCTCCACTGTAAAAAAAAGATTCATTTTCTTCCATAATTTCTTATAGAAATTTTTCTTACCTTAAAATAATGAAGATATGGCTGAGTTGCAGGTACTCTTGCTGGTACATTTAAAAAAAAAAAATTGCAGCTTCACATAGACCTTAGTTTCCAGTGCCCTCCAATAGGACTTACTATACAGGTCTTGTTTGGAACCTCCAGCAGGCCACAGGTTTCTGATACAGGCTTTACAACATGGCACTGTCTAGGATGCTGCCCATAGAGTTCTAAAGAGCTCTCGTTTTGGTCTTGTTAAAGCAGCACAACATAGGATTATTTAAAAAATTAACTGATGTTTTTAACATTTAAAAAAGCCCTCTGCTGCTATGCTTCAGCAACAACAACACCCAGTTCTTCAGTGCTCTGTGGGCAACATTTTGGACAGTGTCACTTCTTGCAAAGCCCATGAACACAAATAAACCAAGAGAGATGCAAAACCATACAAGTCTTCTGTACAAAACAACAATACCCTTGAGCAACAGTGTGCTCTGTGGTAAGTTTGCATTGCCAAGAGGCATGTGATTCTTTTTCAATTCTGGCAGGCAATAGCAGAAACACTACTTAAATAGGATTTATTTGCTAAACAAGAATACAAAGGAAAGCATAAAAAGCCGAACTGCCCTTTGAGTTGCTGGGGGGCGGGGAACTCATCCAGAACAGCAACACATCCTCCCACTCTGGCATTTGATCTCACTCTCTAAACAAAGGCATGGCTGGGCTTTATATATTATCATATGATGGTGTTGCCAGACATTACCAACACTCTCCTGGCTGTTGACTGCAAAGCCAACACGTGACTTCAGAGAACTGGCTAGTGGCCAAGGGAGATACCTCACCTCTCCATGCATCAAGATGCCGAGGCAGCTGTCCAGTGACTTATCTTGATGGCTCATAAGGGAAGCCCTTACTACTGTACTGTATCATGCTGTGGTCTTACCAGATGTCCACAACACCTCCACGTGACATAACCCATTCCTACACACATTTAAACTCCTTAAAGGACCTTGTCATGCAAAGCTCACCTGCCAAAATTCCATCTCCTGCACAACAAGTAAAGGCAGAAAAGTCTTTCCATCTTTTCACCAGGCCATCTTCTGCCTGCTGGAATATGGATAATTATCAGGACCCTACCCTACTTCCTATAGCAACTAACTGCATTTTGTAAAATGTGGGTGTTGAATGCAAATTTCTTTTCCAAAGATTGTCCATTAAGGATTTCTAGCCTTCCAAATGACAAAAATACCTATACATCATGTGAGGGGGGAGGGTTGTTTCTCTTCCATATTGGTCCTCTGTGCACAATAAAAGCTAGCAATTTGCATCCTCAACTCAGCTGGGTAAAGAACATTTGAATTTTGTCTGGTTTCAAGCTTTTAGACTGGCATAAAGATCAATGAAAGATAATGGGATTGGCTATGTTTCTCATGGCCAAAACCTTGAGCCAAAACCACACAATAACAGCTGTTGCTCTGAGATTTTCCATACAATACTCTATAACAACAAGACTGGCAGAAAATGTTTGGATATCAGATTGTCAGTGCCTGGTCAATAATAATCCATAGACCGTCCTGGTGTGGGGGGGTCAAGGCATCAACATGGGCTTGATGGAAAACATTTGTTATCCATTTTCCTGGGTGAATGGATTTGCAGGGCAAGCTGGAGGCAGAGAAGAGTCCAAGGCGAGTGGCTGTGGCACATGGAAGAAGGCAATCACTGATAAAAACTCACCAGGGGACTATGCAGGACTTTGATGCAAACCATGGGAGGAATTCAGTTTAGTGCTATGCCAATTGTTCTGTCAGTGAAAACTTTTCTGCTTGCCATATGGGATGGTCCCCCTCTTCTCTTCCTCATATTATTGAAAATATTTCCAATATTTTAAAACAACCACCTTCTAAATGATTACATAAGTTGCGGCTCTTTCCTATTCATTCTTTGCCAAACTGGGCAATAGGAAAGGTTTTGAATCCTTGAATGAATGAATGAAACTTTATTTGCATCAGCCATCGGCCATAGCAACAAAAGAACATTGCAATATACACAGAACAAAATAAAACATTGATTATATTATAGTGAATCCTTCACTTATAACTCAGGATAAATGAAGGAGCTGTGAATTTTAATTGTCTTTGTCTGCCATTATTCTATTTTGACCTTTCTGCAGCAATTTTCAATTTTTAAAAAAAATCATCAGCATTTTAGTGTAAATTTATCCTGATAAGCACATTTTGTATGCACTTTTTACTGATCATCTGCAAGCAGTCTTATCTAATATCATGCATTTTTCTATGTGATTCTCACTATAATATTCATTCCCCCCCCCCCAATATATGCATTATTGTGAACACTGGTTGCTTGGAGAACTGAATCATAAAATTTGGGTAAGTACAAATTCCAAAGGATGGCTGTGTTTCATTTTGCATATTGTTTCAGAAAGTGTGGATTTGATCAGATTCACTTCGACACAAAACAGAATCTCTCTCCCATTCCTACTTCCAACACAACATGGCTCCAAGGCTCAAATTTCACTTCCCCACATGTGTAACAAGAACACAAAGAGTGTGTTAAGTTGTGGGTGAACATATCAGATGACACAGCAGTTCTTCAAACAGCTCTTGTTTATTCACAGGCCAGAACAGAACTGAACTGAAGGATTCAGCCAGCCTGCTTATATAGAGCTCCACTACAACGCAACTGTAACCACTTTCTGTAACTATCCAATCACTGAACGTCACTTTCAATCCCTTATTTGCATATGTGGACCTGAGTGAAAACTATCTACAGTATCCCCCTGCTGGCCCAGGGTGAGAACTTCAGTACATAACAGAAATCAATCGTACAAAGTCGCCCGCATCTTGCTCCACTAGTCTCCAGCCTATAAAGGGTACATACCGAAAAGAATTGCCCTGTTCATGAAATATTCCCTTTGAAGACAGGTACGCTTTGGAGAAAGTTGTATGAAGGCAAAGGAAAGTTTAGGCAAGAACACAGAGGAGGAAGGCCAAATTGTTAGTCATGACCCACTTTTGTTGGAGGCACAATATGTGCCCTTTTCCAACAAGCCATTGATATGGAGGAATTTAAATATTTCTTAAATATCATTTCTTTCTATCACTTTCCTGCCTGTCAAATAAAAGATGCTTCCATTATTAAAACTTTAATTTGGATTCCAAAGGTTAAAGTGATATCAGTTGGAGACTGATCCTGCAAGGCTCCACACTTTTAATTGCTTTTGAAAATCTTGAGAAATTAAGATTTTGCTCAGTGACTTATAACACTTTATTAAAAAAAACACAGGGTAGTCCAACTGGAGGATTATGGGCCTAAAAGAGGCAGGCATGGAGCCAGTCTTAGCATTTGGGAAAGGTTAGAAAGTATATTGAGAAGGGGGATTTGTCCCCTGGAGCAGACAAACAGAGAAGAATCAGGGGAGTGTAATGTTATTATCTAAGCACTGAGCAGACATTCAGAAAGGGCTGGGTTGAAGTCAGTAGCAGAACAACTGGGTCGCTTGGGGTAAGAAGCTTTGGCAAATGACCCAAAATGCTATTGTAGCAGAAACCTATCCCCTTTTTCTTGGCTCACTGGATAGATGAAAGCTGTTCTGGCAAGATTCAGGACTTTTAGGGATTGTTAATTTTCTTAGCGCCAAGCTAGACTTGCCATTAACTGTGTATTTAATACTTACCATGCAGATTGTTAAAAAATACAAGTAGGATCAGCCAAGACTGAGGGCTGGTAATCATTGAGATGGCAGCAGGTGTGGGTGGGCTTCCCCTCTTTCCTCCCCTACTGCAATTCAGAGGAGAATCCCTTCTCTTCCTCTGAATATGCTTTTTGCCAGGTGCCCCCTGGCAGCAGTAGAGAATTTCTCCACACACACACACACACACACACACACACACACACATCACCAGCTTCCGAGGAGCGTTTTCCCTCAGGACCACAGGAGAGGAGGAAAAGTTAATTTGATCCTTCATGTCTGCTCTGATCCGAATAATTACCAGCTCTCCCAGCAGATGAATGATTATTTATTTCAACTATTTATATACTGCTTAACACCACAGTTTCTAAGTGGTGCACAATGAAACCACTATAGAGGGGCAAAGGATAAAATCATTTAAAATCAACAAGAAGATCTTCCTTGAAATGCCTGCCTTTTTTTTATGACTCCACCGGAAGTTCAATAGGGATTCGCTTGCCATTTGCAAACACATATTTAACATCATGCCTCTTTTCACTCATAGAAGTGTGGGATGTTATCATCCAAAATGCGTATGTAAAGGGTTGATTGCAAGAGCTGTAGAACTCTATGATGTCACACACTCTGTGACAGTTATGGCAGTTGGCACAGCAGTGGCAGTTAGGTGAACAGTCCTAGCAGTTAGAGCAGCAGGTATGTTATGTTGTGCTACTGTCTGCCACAGAGTTAGTCTATAACAGTTGTTTTAGCAACTTAAATATCACCTACTTGCATTGTACGTATATTTTAATCTGCAAGTGCAAGTACACTAAGTAAAAGTTATATGCTATTTATACTTTAAAAGAGTGTGTCTTGAGTAGTTTTTATAGGAGGGGAAAGGGAACTGATTAAAGGGTCAAATGACCCAGGTCTGTCTTCTGCATATCCTGCAAATGGGAAATAGAGTTTAATTCCAAGAAGAAGAAATCAAGTGGGCACTGTTCCACCTCTTAATCAACACTGACCTGGCCTGGAAGACAAGTGGCACCTCATCTGTCATGGAACAGACCCCTGTCACTGTCCAGAATCCATAGACCTGCTGAGAGGTGGCACCTTCATTGCCTTTTAAAGACCTGTGGCTCTCCTTCATCCTGCAAGATGGATTAGGAAGCCTCCATATCAGATCCAGTTTGGCCAAGCCCTGACCTGACAGGGAACTGGGGAAGAAAGTGTGATTACTAGATTGATATTTGTGAGGCGGGGGGAGTTGGTTTACGCCAAGACACATTGGATCCAACAAGTATTAAAATATAAGCCAGGCTAGCTTCCTGGTGAGGTGATTATTTGGGTGATGGGCCACTAGGGGGAATGATGGGAAAGGGCTCTGTGTGAGGAGGCAAATCAACTCATTAATAATTAGAAGGATAAAGCCAGAATTGAGACCTGAGACCTGTGTGATGTAAGCTAGAAGAAAAAGCAGCAAGCTGGAGAGAAAGCCAGGGTAATGTTTGATGTCTGTTTGAATCCATGGCTGCTGCTATGGGAGAAACAAGATCCTTTTGGTGTGAACCCTACCACCATAGGCTCAGGTTGTATACATGTGTAATGAAACCATATACAGGCAATGACCGTTTTGTGGGGGAGGGTTGCGCTCCTGACCCCCGCACATGTCAGCAGAGTGCATGTCAGCCCTCTCTGCCCTGTTACACCCTGTTAGGCCCCAATCTGACCCCTCCCTGTCCCCTCTTCTGGCCACTTCTGGGTTGCAGTGATGCACACATGCATGGTCACCCGTTCTTTGAACATGCACAAGACAGGAGTTGCCTGTATGAAAAAGACACCACAGTGTCTGTTGTACATTATTCTTAAAGGAAACACAAACCCTGGGTAAGAGCCTGGAACCCCTGGAATCTCACACTACTCAGAGATTGGGGTGGCGTGCAATAATATATAGCACAAAGCTCCTCTGGCAGATGGTGTGCCACATATTTTTAACATCCAACAGTCTATTCTAGTTTTCCCTAACTTGCTCTCACTATTCTTAGCATCAACACAGATGGCCAGTTTTCCTTCAAATAAACGGGATATATTTTTCTCTCTCCAAAAGTCTGCTATGTATGCCAGACAAAAATGTCATAAAATCACTATATTGAAACAAGCCCAAAGTTCACATAGGCCCAACCCTCTGGCCACCTGACAGGATCCTCCACACATCGTCACATCCTAGCAACAGCATGCTGTTTGTATACATTGTGCCAGAAGAAGAGCACAGGACCTAACAGTTGGCAGAATCATCTATCCAAGATATTGTCAGCAAAAGAATAAAACAGTGGTTGAAAGATACCACTGGATAAAAGCAAGAGATTAAGATAATGGCAAAAGTCCCACCACAAACTCAAACTCATTTTTCTTCCAACTAGTGATTAATGTGATTCTTTGGACACAACGATGATGATGTGAAGTCCTATTTGTGTGACCAGTATGCTGATGACACCCAACTCTATCTCACCTTTCCATCTTTGCTTTCCATGGAAGCTGTTTAAGAGTTCTGAATCATTGGTCAGTATAGGGCTGAGGACAAACAAAATGAAGCTTAATTCAGGCAAAGCAGAGGTGCTCCTGGTTACTTAGAAGGCAGATAAAAAGTAGAGGGGCAACCTGACTTAGATCCCCAACCCTTATTGCCTTCTAAAATAGGGGCCTTCACTCTCTTTTGAAGCCCAGGTTCACAGTTTGAGTATACTCCTGGTTCATCCTTGATGCCCAGGTTTCAGCAGTGGCTGAACATAAGGAAGCTACTGTATTAGTCCATTTAATTCAGCATTGTCTTCTTGGACCAGCAATAGCTCTCTGAGGTTTCAGACAGGGGTCTTTCCCAACCATACCTGGAGATGCTGGGAGTTGGACTTGGGGCCTCCTGAATACAAAACAGATGCTCTACCACGGAGCTGTGACTCTCCCCATAAAGTTGTCTCATCATTAAACTAGGCTTAGGGTTGGGGAGAGGGGAAGCATTGCTTCTGTTTTTCTCCCCTTGATGTTTTCATTCATTGCCTTCATTCTCATTATTTTAGGCAATGGATATTGAAATCCTGACAGTTAATTATGGAGTTCAGTGCTTTCAGTAGCAAGGACACTCTGCTAATTAAATCAGGATGGAATGAGCTTCTAGAAATGATTAACTGACAGTCACAGTTTGAAGAAACCATGCATGCAAGTTTCCTCTAGCCTGCTTAGTTTCTTGAGTCATTTTTCTTTCCAGAATAATGTGGCATCAAGCACTAAGCGAGGCAGATTTAACTAAAACATACTTTCACATGTTATTAAACTGGCTGGAGATAACGAACATTTTGTAGTAGCAATGAGGGAGGAATATGATTTGAAAACTAACTGGTGGCTAAAATTTGTGTCTATTAGGAATTATAGTGTGTGTGTGTAATTTTTATTAAATTTCTTTTCTCATAACAAATATCCAGTAACATTGCTAGATGAGACCATTTCTTTTTGTTGTTTCTGCAAGTATATTGTAAAAGGTTCCCATTCTTTTTCAAAGTCACTATTGTCCTTTTCACATAGTTTGTCCATTAATTTTGCAAGCTCTGCGTAGTTCATCAACTTTTCCTGCCATTGTGCTTTCAATGGTACTTCTTCAGTCTTCCAGTTTTGAGCTATTAAGATTCTTGCTGCTGTTGTAGCATACATAAATAATGTCTGTTTTTCTTTCAGCAACTTTTGTCCAGGAATTATATATTCCAATAACACAGTCACATTGGGTGGGGAGTAAGAACTCACCTGTCCATTCAGCATCCCAGCACTGCCTCTGATGGCATCACATCCATACAGGGGCATAAAGTTCCCATAGGGTGGAATCCAATGGATGTAGGCCAAGAGCACTGCAAGCAATTCCTGGATTTTATCTGGGAAATGGACTGTGTGATCCTAGCCTACCTACACTGGATTGCATGTGCACACACCCTATTTGAATGCCCCTTTATGGACACCTGGTGGCATTGGAGGCAGGGCAGGCAGATCTGGAAGTTGTACTAAGTCTGAATTTGCACTGTGTATGCAAAGTGGAACACATGCATGTGCAATTATTCCATGCAATTATCTCCATTACATACTAAGAATGGCACAGAGGTGCTTTCTGTGCAGAAATTCATAGTGACTGAAGAAGCCTTCAGTAGACAGGGTTTTGCAGCATTTTCAAGTCTGTGAACCCATTTTTGTGACTTCTTTGGTGAAATTGTATCTTTTTTGTTGGTGGCTGGTCTTGTGAATGCTCTGGCACATGTTGATGTGTCAACAACCAAGACCATGATTTACTACAACACTTTCACAAAACGTTGAACTTTTGATGGGTATTCTCCTCAGTGAGGATACTGCAAACTTGTATCCAATTAAGAAATTTAACACATACAAATTAGGAATGTACAAACCTGTCACTTTTGATTTATCTCAGTTTCTCATCTTTCCAATCTTCAGTTACCCTATTTCTGCATCACTTTATTTTTAAAAAAATGATACCCATATTGTGCATATTTCTCCTAGCGTGTGCATTTTTATCCAATTTTTGCCAATATAAGCATTTCTGCCATCAATTTTCCCTATGTATATTATTTTCACTAATATATGCATTTCTGTGTGTACTTTCCCCTAAGAGACACTTTTTTGTATACTTTTTAAAAAAAACCACAGAAGAGCTGAATCACAAAATTCGTAAAAGTGCAAATTTCAAAAAATAGTTGCATTTTGGTTTATGTTTTGGCTAGAGAATCAGAATTGCATAGGTTCACATTGAAATTCAGACCAAGCTAATTTCTCTCCTCAATCCTAATGTAAATAAGCAGCAGCAAGGTTTTCCGAAAAAAGAAACAGAACCCTAGTTTAGTCTCAATGTTAAACAATTGGCCACTTACAATTTAGAATTAATTAACATATCTAAATAAGCAACTGGAATTTTTTTTTACTACTAATAGAAGAGGAGGTTCTCATTTATTTATTCCTCAGCTGTAGATATATAAGCAAACAGATTCATACAATGTAACTAGAAAACTTTAGTGCTCTTTACTACAGAAGAAACTGACTTTGGAAAGGATAACTTGAATACTGCATCACTAAAGGAAGCAAAATAAAAGCTGGTTTCCTCAAGTGATAAATAAGCTTTTCCTAGACTGTACCAGTTCAGGTTGTAGGATTTGGGGGCGGGGGGTTGCCTGTTTAACACTTCCACAACAAAACCCCCTGAAAATAGAAATGTTAGGGGAAAGAGTCTGTTCAAGGTTTGTCCATTGCATACTATTTCCCCACATGTTTAGACATTGCCCTGCAGAGAAGCATTCAAACATGCAACTCTCCCCCATCCTCCCCACTGCACCCTAAACAACTTTATCCCTTGATTCTGCTGATTGCATAAATGAACTCTGAGATCCAGAAAATTTAGCTGAACTTTTTAAAGTAAGTGGAATATACTATACCTATGTCATTTCCTGATACAGATCCCACAGAGAGGGTGGCCCCAGGCTGGCAGCTACAAGACCACAAATATTTCCCAGTGAGCAACTCACTCCCAACAAATTTAGGAGCAGAATGAGACCTTTTAAGCTGTCTCCAAACTACCTCTTCCAGACTCCACCCACCTATCTTCAGTGGTCTGAAGACAGGCATTTCTCCTCTGTTCCACAGCTTTTCTACTAGTGTGTTCTGAGTATCATTGACCTGTGTTGTGTGGTGGGAGGCCACAGACTCCTCTGGGGAAGATGCTTGTGTGGGTCTGGGGTCTGGCCCTATAGACCCTGGCTGTCTGGGAGGTTCTTTTGGGGGCTTTTGTCTAACAGCCTTAGATACAATGGCTTATTGGTCTTCAAAAGCCAGTGCAGAGCCCTGAACGTGATCTGCCTTTTTAGCTGGTGCCTCTACGGCCTCTGATTCTGTGTGTGATTGCTGATGAATTCAGAAGTTATGACTGTTGTGCAGGGTGGAGTGATTAAAAAATCAATCCTCCTGTCAGACTGGGAATATCCCCTCACTCACCCAGTTTAGGATATTTCACCATTCTTCAGCAGAGTTTCTTTTCTTTCAGCAAAGTAAGCGGCTCACGTATATGTTGAACAAAACTTTAATAATAAAGAAAATTGTAACACAATAACATGCTATCTGAGAGAAACTAAAACAACATCATGAGGCAAGAATGACAGTTGGCAACTCTAACTGAACTTAACAGAACACCTGAAGGGAGGGGCCAATTCCAGAGCACAACACAAAAGCCCCACCTACCAGATGCCAGACATTCTACTATTCAAATTAGGCCCCAGTGTTTTTCTAACAATGACACCATGGAGCCAGCTCTTCCCAAACGGAAACCAATGTTGCCATGATTTACCATTTGAATGCTAGGACCCTTGTTCAGGTCTACTCAGGTCTTACTCAAAGCTACAGGCATACAGCTAATATGTATCACTAATCCCCACCATTGTCTAAGACATATAATGGAAATGGCACACACACACACACACACACACACACACACACACACACTGCCCAGTGTTCACTTTTCATTACAATAATCCTTTTTCTGTAGCCTTTTCTATTATGTCATCAGATTTACATCCAGTTCCTAACCATTCCTTTCATCTCTGTCCCTTTCTTCCTGTGCATTACCAATTTTCAATCTCAAAAGCAATTTTGTCCTCCCAGTATTATCATAAAACATCATTTGCTTTCATGGGGAAGGCAACTGGATTGAATTACTGTGACTTGATTCTGCAATAAGGGCAAGGCATGACTTTTTTATTGACATACCCAAGGCATAATGTGGCTCTTTGTGGCAGTATTTGACAATAGCTTGCAAGAAATTAGAGCAATAGCTCCATGGATATTGAGAGGACACCCTTATGAAATATATATTAAAACATACAAAAAGTAGCAACTACCAGGGATGAAGGAGAAATCTGCTCAGTTTGCATTTTGATATGAGCTTACCAAATTTGCACTTCCTGAGCCAGCATGCAAATTGAAAAACTGCTCTCTTTCAAATTGTACACTTCTCCGAAGTTTGCAATTCAGTTCTCCAACCAAAGAATGCATACAAAAATGCACCTAGGTGAAAACTGCATGCAAAAGAATTGTGGATACTGGTGAAAATCATGTATAAATATGCATTGTATTAGGGGGAAACTACATATACAAGGCAAATTTGCATGCAAAAAAATGGGTATATTTGGAGAAATACAAATGAATGTTCCTGTGAATTTTTTTAAAATGCAAACATATGGGGAAATGGGACAAACTGACCTCAGGACTGGAAAGAATAAGAAATTAAGTCAAACCAAAATGGACAGTTTTATCCATTCCAATAAAAACCTAGGAATCTCCTGCTATACAGCATGGATTTACCCCATAAAGAGGCTTGTGGTGATGAAATTTTAGCATATTTTAAATAACTTATATCTATGCAACTTTAAAATTGCCTATTAGTAAGTAAGGAGGCAAAGGTTAAAGCATAACATTAAGCACCTCATTTTAACAGCAGGTGTGGGGAGGGAATCTGACTGGTTAAAAACAACCTGCTGAAAACAAAGGCAAATGTTCTCACAGATGTAGCATTAAGTTGTTCACAAGGTAGGCTTTTAGGCAAACTCTCTGACTATCCTGTCTTTTGATGGGCAAGGTGGTACAAAACCCACAAAAATTCTTCTGCTAACTGGACCTAAGCAACGGGTTTTCAACGAAAACCTGACTACACAGATTTGAATTCTGCCTAGCTGTGTTTACACTGCCATTACATTGAAGCAGCACAAGGATAAAGCTTACTATGTTGCGGAGGGGAAATGGGGACAAGCGCTTCCTGGATCAGGTTCATCAAATAGAAAACTGTGAATGTTGGTGTGTTGGCTGGTTGTTGATGGATATTTTTCTTAAATGCAGCTCAGATTTCCAGCCAATGGTGGCCATGTTAGGTTGAATTACATTGCTGTTCTTTGAAGGATTTATAGCTGGCTGGCCAGACTGCTGATAAGATTGATTGGTCTTGAATACACCCAAAAAGCCCCGACAGCCAGTGGTCTATGTTGAGATGACTAAGCACTTCAACCAGAAAGTCTCTGTCATTCCCGCCCCTGCTTAATCCCATCCTTCCCTTCGGCATCAGTCTGAACAAATATTAATTGTGCCTTTTGAGTTCACTTCTGATGTAAAGGACAGAGGATCAGAAGGAACCATTGTTTTAACACTACATTCACTTTGTGACATGGACCTGCACCCAGAAGGGTTGTCACTTCAATACCTCCAGATACTTGGCAACAATAACTCAAAATTATTTCATGAAGCCCTCAGTCTCATCCTCTTGGATCCACAGTTAAGTCTAGGCAGGAAAGGATTAGCCCGTATCTATCCCACATCTCACTTTCCAGGGGCAACTCTACTGTTAATTGCTTGCTAACATGCCCACTGCATTTCCCATTATACTGTAAACTCTGAAGACAAGAGCAGCCATTGCGGCTTTGCCAAGTTGCTTTGTGCCAACTATGTCTTCAGGTCTCAGTGCTTTCCATAACTTGGAAGAAGTACTTGGAGCTTATGGGGACATAGGCCTGGCAGGGAGGGCTGGTGCCCATTGGACCAAGTAGGGCGGAAGGCAGTTGGAGCCAGAGTCCACTAATTCTACTTTTGTCCCCATCCTGCAAAGGCAATACAGGGGCTGCGTTCAGATGTGCGGCTTGATGCATCTTCTTTCCCAGTTTCTTAACATTCCTTTTACACTGCAGCTCTTTTCTGCTGCTCTGAGAAGAAGGTGGGTGCTACCAGATGATGGGCAAGCAGAAAAGAGCAGACCCTCCACGCGTCCCTATTTTCCAGGGACAGTCCCAGATTTACAGACACCATCCTGGTTTCTGATTTGATCGCGGAATGTCCCACTTAAAACATCCCTCTTTTCATCGCAGAAATGTTGGAGGGTGTGGAGTTATGTGACCCCCAAGCCAAGGAAATAAGGAACTATACAACCTTTAGAAGACAACTGAAGGCAGCCCTGTATGGCGAAGGCACTCTGGGCGGTTGTTGTTGTGATGATGATGATGATGATGATGATGATGGATGTCCCTATTTTCATTAGAGAAATGTTGGAGGGTATGGAAGAGGGCAAGTGGCAGCCAAACTGAGAGAAGACTAAGAAGGGACTTTTGGCACTCAGGCAGCTATAAGAGCTGTTGGAACGAAATGTTCGCTGCTGCAGCAGTCACAACTCCTCATCACACAGATCTTCATTCACGTGCTCCTGTATGAGGTGCAACCAGCTCCCACAAGTTTGTGTCCTGGGCCTCCATGCCCATCACCTAAACTCTAGTTATCACGCGTCTGCGGCCAGGCTAAGCTTCTGTGCTTCACTCAGAGCCATTTCCCCCTTTTTCCCCTTTTTGATGTATCCAAGCGCACGCTCAAAACGAAGGCCGTTATAATAAAGCCATGCATCATCATTCAAAGGATGCCATATATCTTCATTTCATGTCATGGTTATTCAGTTCTGCTCCCTCGGTTCTTTTACGGGCCTAACATAGCCATGTATCACCATTTCGCTTCACTTGGGCTTTGTTTTGTAGCTGGCTGCTGGGAAGATGAAGCCAAATAATAAATCCCTCCAGCTTTTGCTTCTTCTCTTCTCCCTCCCCCAAGAACAAAGCATACAGTTTCTGCCCGCAGACTACCCTCTGCAGACAGCCCTTGTTCCCCCACTCAACACCAATTATTTGTTCTGTTCATTATACACAAGCAGGGCCCTTGCCTTGTGGGAGCCACCACAAACTCCCTTATCTGGAACTTTCTAAGAAGAAAAGAAACATTTCTGAAAATTCAGGTTCAACTTCTTGAATAGCTTCCAATAAAACTGGTTTGGCCCTGCAAGCCCAAATATTCCTGAGTGTTCCCAAACACCTGAGATGAGTAAGCCATTTGAGTGAGTGACTGAGTGATTTGATTCGACTTCCTACCTGCGCTTCATCATAAAGTCCCAGCATGGATTACAACAATATAATCACACAATTAAAAACTGTTTATACAATTGGGAGGGGGAGGACAAGTAAAAAATTGAAACAAAGGGGGAGAGTCCCAGCAAAATGCCTTAATTTAAGAGAGGTGTGTGCTCAGATTATGATGGAAACTAAATAATGAAGATGCTAATTGTTGTTGTTAATATGATTTGTACCCCACCCCATCTGACTGGGTTCCCCTAGCCCTTAGACCTCTGTGGGGAGGGAGTTTCACAATTTAAGGGCTGCCACAGAGAAAACCACCCGCTGGGCTGCTATTCCCCACACTTCTGAGGGCGGTGGGACTACCAAGAGAGCCCCTTCTGCTTATTTTAACATCCAACAGGGTCTTGTCAGGAAGGAGACTGTCTTTCAGATATTTGGGGCCTGTGGCATTTAAGCCTTTGAACATTGATTTTAGCATATTCGTTTGGACCCAGAAACAAACTATCAACCAGTGCAGCTTTTACTTCTCACTGACTCCAGGGTAGAGCTAGAAAGAACTTTAAAAATGGACAACACCCCCTCCAAATCTTCATAAAACTCCCCTCTTCAAATTTCAATATAGAATATTCTGTGCTTGATCAAGTACTTGCTATTTGCAGTTGGTACTCATCCTATAATATCTGATGGGAATCACCAAGAGTGAAAATGCTGCCGTATCTGCTAGTAGGCATGAAATACCATTTTAGCATTCAGCAGTGTTTACACACTACGCTGTTCAGCATTTGGTACCATTTGAGAGCTGACAATGGTATTTCATATCTAACAATGTTTTAGAGTTGACACATATAATGGTCTTTGATAGCTGCAGCTTAAGAGACTTCCAAACAATGAAGACACCAACAAGCCTCAAATACTTGCATTTTAAGGTATGAGGTAAAAATTCAACCTTTAAATCTGACATTCGCATCATCTTGCTCTGTACAAATGTTTAAACAATGCCTGAAATGCATCTCGTCTTCTGAGCCTTCAACCACTGGATCACTGCCTCTTCTTTTCCCTTCCATTTTGGGACCTTGTGTCCTGCCCTTCCACTTTCTAAATAGTATTGGGTGTTGTTGTTTTCCTGTACTATTTATTTTGCTTCCTCCCCTCTTCTCTCTCCCCCTCCCTTTTTAAAGAGGAAGTTCGGCAACAGATCAAAGCAATTTGTAGTGCAGTATCATACAAGTAAAGGACACGGGTGGCGCTGTGGGTTAAACCACAGAGCCTAGGACTTGCCGATCGGAAGGTCGGCGGTTCGAATCCCCATGACGGGGTGAGCTCCCATTGCTCGGTCCCTGCTCCTGCCCACCTAGCAGTTCAAAAGCACGTCAAAGTGCAAGTAGATAAATAAGTACCGCTCTGGCGAGAAGGTAAACGGCATTTCCATGCGCTGCTCTGGTTCGCCAGAAGCGGCTTAGTCATGCTGGCCACATGACCCGGAAGCTGTACGCCGGATCCCTCGGCCAATAAAGCGAGATGAGCGCCACAACCCCAGAGTCGTTCACGACTGGACCTAATGGTCAGGGGTCCCTTTACCCTTTGCCTTATTATACAAGTAAATACAGTCAAAACTAAAAGGTTTAAGGGGCTTGAGGGGGAGGGAGGAAGCAAAAAAAGAGGGGAATAGGCTCCAGCAGAGGTTTGGGGCTAGACTTCTCACAAACAATTCCAGGTACGGACCCCAAGTGTCTGTTTGTTCTCCTCTTGTTGCCTGCTAAAGATACTTTTTCATATGATGCAAGAGTAGGTAAGTCTTCTGAACCACTGAGCAATTTTGGGGTGGAGGAATATATGTTCCTTCCAATGTTGTAACACCAGCCTTTTGCCCACCAAAAGGGCATGCAAAGTTCAGTTATGTTGCCCCTCCGTCAATGCCCCCAGTGTTACATTTTAACAGCATGGACAACCAAGAATTGGGGGGATTTTCCCTGAGACCAAGTTAGCACAGACAGTGACTTCCGTCCAGAATTGTGTCCCTATATAGGGCATATCCAGATGATCAGCCTTGAAGGCAGGGTTTCAAATGAATCAATTGCTAAAGGATCCACAAAGCAAATGAGAGCAACAGAATATTAATATGGGCGAAATTCAGAATATTCATATCAGCTGTCCCATGAGAGACTTGTGGAAATGAGGCTACCATTCAGAGGCTGGTTATTATACGACTTCCATGAAGAACCTCCATAATCTACAAAGGTATAGATCAGTCATTTTGAATTATATATTGGTATCACATTTTGATGGTCAGCGGGGAGGGAGCCTTTCCTTACTGGCAGACCTTAATTTTGTTGGGGGGGGGTTAAATCTGATTGGCCTGACTGATGGTAGCCTATGCTCTTAACAAGCCTGGTTTGTCCAGCTGCCTGGGGTATATTTAAGCCCTACTGACAGCAGCATTGTGCAGATGGATGGCAGTGTTTAACTGCCCTCCTGTTACCTGCCTTTTATTCTGCTATTGCATTCCTTATACTTTTAGCTGTCTTATTTTGCGACTTTTATTATTTCTTTCATTTTAGGTCATTTTGTAACTCACTGACTTTTTTCTTGCTACCTGCCCGGAGACATAGTTTTAATTGAAAGCAGTTTCAAGTCTGCCTAAATAATGATAATAATAAATATAACAGGACCACAGGAGAAACAGCAATCTTTAGGCAGATGCATGAGGGCTCAGTCACACCTTACGTGCTTTTTAAGATCTCAGGCATTTCTATCTGGGTGTATAAAGAAGAAAATGACTTGTTTTCCTATCTCCTGAGGAATAGCTTTTGATTGTATTAATTTATTATTATGATTATTGCATTATTCTTTTGTGTAAGAGCGGCATTGAAAATAAGCCCATTTCAGCCCATTCAAGAGTGAAATTAAGTTGAACAACAAAGCAATTTCTATTAGCTGAAGGAGGGAGGAGGAGGGAAACCAAATTAGGAGTGAATAGAGAACTCACAAAGGCAGAGGAGTGTGTCAGGCAATAGCGAAATTAAGAAATAAAAGCAACTGCTCAGGTACCAGCAATACAATTGCACTGAGATACACCTCACGGCTACAGTGTTCCCTTTAAATAACTTATGAGCACCTGATAGCTCAGATATTATAGTGAAGTTTGGCATCGCTAGCCATGAACACCCCATGCATACTTGCTCAGAGATGCTGGCTTTTGCCATGCCTTAAGATGCTGAGTGAGGCTGCTGCTCTGTTTCTCCAGCTTCTCTTTTCCATATGGGACAGATGCCTATTCCTACATTGCAGGGGGGTTGGACTAGAAGGAGAGGACCCACAGGGTCTACAGTTCTACAGTTCTGTGATTCTATGATACCAACAGCAATTCCCCTTCCCAAATCTCTCACACTAAGTCTCTCCTTTTGGAATCTGAGTTTAAACAACAGTTTGGTACATGCACACATCCAACCTGATCATCCAGCCCACTGTGGATTATTATTATTATTAATAATCATTATCATCATCATCTACCCCACCCATCTGCCTCAGCCACTCTGGGCAGCTTCCAACATTATATAAAACACAGTGGAGGGAAACCCATACATTAAAGACTTCCCAATACAGGCCTGCCTTCAGACCTTCTCCCTCTCCTGTAAGGTGCCTTTAAACATTCCCTTGTTTAGACTGTTTTTGTTCAAACTTACATTTTCCACCTTACGTTACATTTAAGTGATCTAAGCACATGGGTTGGGAATGACCATGCCACTATTTCCTGGGAAATTGCATTCCCCCTAGTATAGTCTCAGATCAGGAACATGAACCAATGCATCGCCATACTCGGCGCCATAAGAAGATTCTGCCAGTTGAGATAGGAAATAGCCATTGGGGCTAGTAGCCATTGATAGCCTTGCCCCCCCCCCCAATGAATTTCCCTAATCCTCTTTTAAAGCCTTCCAAGTTGGTGGCTATCCCTGCCACCTGTCTAGATGACAAGCTGGTGAGTAATTGCCCCTTAGGCTGCCACTGTGTTGAGCAGAACACATTGGCTGCAGCATAAGCCTTGTCCCTATGGCAATGTTATTTATTGCATGCACCCATGATCTCCAAATAACTTGCATCGTTATAAATATATTGTGATGGCACCGTCTTGGCAGCTAAATCAACATCTGTCAAGGGAATGTTGGTGGATGGCAAGAACCGTCTTTCCACATACTTATTGTTGACAGTTGTTTCACCTTTCTGTTCATGCGACAAAGGGATGACAGAAGGAGCGCAAGCGTCTGCATAGTGATTGACCCTGAACTCCATGCTGCAATTAAACTTGTGAGCAAATATACTGCCATTCACCCCAGCCGGTTACAAGCCTTCCTGGTTTGGCTGGTGCTGCCAGAGCTAATGCATATCTGGGGCACAGCAACTGCAAAAACAGCTTGGAAGGGTGCCACCCGAAGTGTCTTATTCATGATACTTACAAAACATTTCATTGCTGCTCCTTAAATCATATTTTCCCCCCTTGTGCTGAGTGCAAGTTTTCTTGATCATCCAAAACACTGAAACAATGGGAAATAGAAGATTAATTCTATTGTAACAAATGGACCAGACTCTTGGCAGGAGAGCAACTGGCTTAAAATATACTGCAGGCTGACCCCCAAAGCCTCATCCTGGTTTTATTCTCTCCCTCACTTATACCATCCTTCAGTATAGATAAACTGTACTCATGTCTGGACAGCATCAAGGGTCAAACATAAGGCTTGTGAATCCTATCAGGCTGGGTGTGGGCTTCCAATATAGCTCTTTGGCACTCTTTCCAGATCCCATGCAAGGTTTTTAAAAGCCAGGAAGTGAATGTACTTAGAGCAAATAGCTTAACTTGGCAATCAGGGATATTGCATGTCATGGCCTCAGCCTCTCTCCCATTTACATCTGTAGTACTGGGTAGTTTTGTAGAATATACAGTAACAAGATTGCTTGGAATCTATAACCAGAGCTAAGACTGTGTCTACTCCAGAGCTCCTTGCTCCATTTATTTTTTTGTTGCCAAGTTAGACACTTAGGTGCAACTGCTTAAAGTGGCATACAACTGGTTTGCTGCCTTGTGAACTGCCCTGAGACCTTCAGGTATAGGGCGGGTTACAAATTTAATAAATAACAACAATAACATGTGCACTTTGTAGTATAGATGTGTCCTAACATGAGAATATGATGCCCTTATCTGACAGACCAACAGAGAGAGATCCTCTAGTCTAGAAGGTCTCTTGGAAGGCTAGTATCCATGACCTCTCATGAACCTCTGCTAATACATGTCTACGTCCAGCTTCTTTGGGTTCTAGTATTATGAGAAAAGGGAGGAAAACCTCTGCATATCCACTTTTTTCATACCCTGCATAAATGTACACACATCTGTCATGGCCCCTCTTACATTTGTTCTGAACTAAATGGCACCAAATATTGTAACTTTTCTTCATAGGGGAATTGTTCCCATGCACTTGATCACAGAGCAGTAGTGTCTCTGGCCTTTTCACAGAACAGAATAAAACTTGGTTTCATGCAGCCTTCACCATTTCATTCAATCCCATTCCCTCAGTTCTCCTGCCCCCCATTCACGCCAACCAGAATGAGCCAGTGGGATTAGTGGGTAGGTTTGGACTAAGGAACTTGGACCCAAATCCCTGTTCACCCATGAAGTTCACTGCGGGTGACCTTGTACCAGTCACTCTCTCAGCCTAGCTATCCTTCCTCACGGAGTATTTGTGAAGATAAAATGGGACTGGTCTTGCTTGAAAAGAATTTAGAAACAAGAGAAGCTAGATGGACAAGCATCTGTGTTCTTGCTTTGGTAAGGTTGTGAGAAAATGGAACACAGGAACACACTACTGGTAGCATTGTGAATGGTTCCAAGCCATCTTTTAACTGTTGGGAGTCATTTTTGGAGGTTAGTTTTCTAAGCAATCTCTGCCTAGGCAAACCTCTTCCTGTTCTTTCTCCCTTTGCATCACAAAGTGAAATAACAATGACTTGCTGAGTCTGCCTGGCTTTGCATATGCAGTTGGACTTCAGCTCCCATCAGCCCCAGCCAGCATAGCCAAGGGTGAAAGATAGCAGGAATTGTAGTCCAGCAAGATCTGGAGGGTCCATACGTTCCCCAACCCCTGATTTATCAATTAATTGATTTCCTTTTCTTCACATTGCCTCATCACATCTATACCCTTCTCCCCGTATCTCCCTCTCCCATTTTTTTCAAAAAACCATTGTAGACAGAAGCATTTTGGCTTATTACTGTTCTTGGACTTTCCCATTTTCACCTAACCAGTATGTAACATCAAAGAGGTATTAGTGAAACCATGTTACATTTGCCTCCAGCAGATGTTGCAGTGATGTAGCTTTAATCACGTCTAAACATTGTCTCGTATGGGAAATCATATCTTGAATTTCTTAAACCTCTGTGAAGTGCTATGTTAGCTTTAATTGGACAATAAAGGCCTTTCTTACTCAATAAACTCCCATTTGACTTGCTGAAACTGGACTTGTAAGTGTGTAGATATGGTTAAAGCTACATTACTGCAACAGTGAAGAACTAAGGTGAGCCCGTCAGTTTGTAGAGTGTCCCACACTTTTTCTTTTAGTCCTTCAGATGGGTTCTGTAGGTTCCGGGCAGGTACTGATGGTGTTCCTCAGGGAGTGAACTGCAAGCTGGTATAAGCACACTAGGTTATAGCCCATTTCAGGCCTTTTTCTCGTGTTGTTAGGTGTTACATGGAGGAGGACAGCAATCCCATCCTGGCTTGCCTAACCTTCACTGTCATGTCCTGGTCCCCATGCCTAGCCCATACATTGAATAAATCTGCTGTATGCATTTCCACCATTGTTTGTATACCTGATCACGCAGGGCTCCCAATCATGAGGTGGATAGAAATACAATAAATCAAATCAAAATCAAACACATGTACACCAAGCTCACCTTTACAGACACCTCCCTCCAATGTGTAAATGTTGGGGTAGGGACTATGGGGGATGTGACAGTGAGGCCGTCGGGAGCAGCCCCACTCTCCCCCTTCATGGGAATATTATGCACACAAGGAGAACACCTGAAAAGGGATTGCACAGGGAGCTTGTCCATGCCTGAGAGTTGCTGGAATCCAGCCAGACCTATGCCTGCAGCAGAATAGGGTGAAGCATCCTGTCCCGAACCTGTGGCCTACCTGGCAGCAAGGCAGTATGCCATGTTCAAAGTCCAAGGGTCAATCCACACAAGCAAAAGTCCAAAGGTCAGGAAACACAGTCCAGGGGCATTCCAAGTAGCCAAGTCCAGCAGTCAGGATACAACCCAGAGCCAAACCCAAAGCACAATCCCACAGAGATCCAGGAGTATCCAAGTCAAGGTCCATCAACACGGGCAGTTGAGCAGACATAGCATCTCAGTTCTGCTTTCCTTTTGCAATTTGTATGCTGATTGCAGCATCTGGGCTTGATGAGGCTTGTGCTCCTCACCTGTTCCAAGCCTACTCCAGCTGAGGAATCACACACCTCCTCCCAGAGCTAACAAGCCCCATCTGGCCAGCTAGGGAGCTAGACTGTGGGCCCTTGCCTGCCTCAGTCTCCTGGGGTGCCCCTGCCACTGCTCCCTCCCTGCCACTGCCCACCATATTCAGTGAGACAGGGGCCCCTCTGGATCTGGTGATGGGTCCTGCTGCTCTGGTTCCTGTGCATTGACCCCCACCCCCTCGCCTTCCTCTATCAGCCTATGAGTACTTCCTTCCCCCATTCCCTGCTTGCCCTGGTGTGTCCCAATCCTGGCAACACCCCTTGCGAGGATCCTCTTCCTCCTCCTTGTCATTCTCCCAGGTGCCAAAAGTCTGTAGGACAGTTTGGATACTGGGACAGAGGGCTGTGGATTTCAGATATTATTTTCAGAGCTAGAAGTCACTCCCAGGGGATGGAGGAATGTGTGGGGATACATGAGGAGCCACAAAGCATGAAGCAAGCTTCTTTGCTGGTCTTCAGTGCTTCTCCATCCTTCCTGTCAACCTACCTACCTGCACTCACATCTGTTTCCTGTATTGCACCATCATTGCTCTGTTTGCCCTCGCATTGCTGGAATCTACAAACCACATGGCACTGAGTGCCTGGAAGGCTAGGAGGAATAGGCAGACCCTGAGCAAAGAGATGTGTAGTTGGAGTTGCAATAAGTTATCACTTAAGATAGCGAAGGAGCATTGGTGCTGAAAATGCATTGCACTAGGAAATTCTCAGCACAGATCATAGATAGCTGGGTGTCATTGCACCGTATTATTCTAAGCTGTCCAAATCATAAAAGATCAGAAGTCACAGCATTGGCATTTGTTTCCCTCTTCTTTTTGCTATGTCTTCCTGCCCCCATTTCCCCATTGCCGAAGCCTCTCTGCTGTAAAGCTTCATTCAAGCCCAATCATTCTGGAGCTGTCCAGTGTGATGGGTGCTGAATCAATCAATATGGTTCTTCCCCCACTCCTCCTCCCCAAAAGACTTTTATCTAACATGAAGCAGTCACCAGTCGATAACATCATAATTTGAAAGAAGATGCTTTCTGAATCAAATGCTAAGCAGATTATTTTGCTGTGTCCAAGGCAACTCTACCTTCCGTCTCACTCTCACTCTCTCCTCTTTTCCCTCTCTCTCCCTCTCCCTTCTCTTTCCCAAAGGCAAAGGATCAATAAAGATATGAAAACTCTTTGTAGGCTCCGGTGTTCATAAACAGCCCACAATTCATTACGGCACACCATTCAGTGAGAGGTTATAGAAAAGAATGCAACATTTTCAGAAGGTAGGGTAGGTCTAGTTTATGTAAGTGGGGGAGTTGCTTCTGTTTTACTTGTCTTTGAGTGGGGGATAGAATCTGAATGCTGCCCTTTAATGTTTTTACATGTACCTATGGCAAGAATACAATACATGGATATAGCAGAGACCTACATTCAACAACACCCTGTGCCATGACCTGACACTCTTTCTAACCCCCCCCCCCCACACACACATCATCTTCACTCTGGCAGGTAGCCGTGTTGGTCTGACAAAGTAGAAATATATATATAAAAAAATTAAAATTGTCCAGTAGCACCTTAGAGACCAACTGCGTTTGTTCTTGGTATGAGCTTTCATGTGCACGCACACTTCTTCAGATACACTGAAACACAAGTCACCACACCTTTATACTGTATATAGTGAGAGGGTGGGGAGGGGTATTACTCAGAAGATTGGTGGGAATGGGTGATTGGCTGATAGGTGTGGTAAACCTGTTGACAACTGTTAACGACTGCAATTGGTCTTACAGAAAAAAGCAAGGGGTGAGATGGCCAAAAACAGCTTTATCATGTATAATGAGATAAGAATCCAATGTCTCTATTCAGACCAGGTCCCTCCATGGTTTTAAGATCGGTAATAAATTGTAATTCAGCAACTTCTCTTTCCAGTCTATTTCTGAATTTCTTTTCTAATATGACAGCTACTTTGAGATCTTGTATAGAATGTCCTGGGAGACTGAAGTGTTCTCCTACTGGTTTCTGGTATCTGAAGAAGTGTGCATGCACACGAAAGCTCATACCAAGAACAAACTTAGTTGGTCTCTAAGGTGCTACTGGACAATTTTTTATTTTTTTATAAATATTTCTATCATCTTCATTAAAGCCATCCCCTCAATGTGATCCAGTGGTCAACATTCTTGAAGAGTTTGGGCTTGTCCAATATCACCAATTAACTCAGCCATCTTTTATTGGAGACTCAGTACATTGGGCTGAGGAAGTCAAAGATGGCTAAAGAGCTTGAACTTGGGTACTATAGCTGAAGAACACCTACTCCTGTATGAAACTGCTTGATGATTGAGTTCTTGCTCAGAGGGCCTACTCAGAATACTGCTGCTTCCTAAGTTAGGCAGGTTGCAACCAGTGGCAGCTGGTGCCCACTAGACCTGATGGAGCTGCTAGGAAGTCATGGAGGCATGGCCAATGAGCAGTCACTTTCTCCTTGCAGGGGCTCTGCCCCAGTAGCATAATTCGCTCAACCTCCACTAGCTGCAACATGTCACAGGGCCTTTTCATTTGTGGCACCTCAATAGCAGAACTGCTGCCTCTTCTCATTTGTTCAATGAACCCATTTATAGCTTTCAGATAACAAGTTAAACACGTATTATCTTTAAATTCTTTATATTAATTTAAATAATTATTATACTTAAGGATAGAAAACAAGCAGAACAAGCTAATATGTTATAAACCAGAAAGGGAAGTTGGGGAAAGTCATGGGGTGGTGGTGGTCAGGAATTTACTTTCTGATTATATTATAAGATGTAATTCTGTTAAAGATGAAAAAACTAATAAAAAATATTTTCTTAAAAAACAAGTTAAACAAGTATTATGCGAAACTTAATGGAGTTTACTACTTTTTAACTATTTTTTCTGTTGCTGGTTTTAATGCTGTTCAAAGTGGTTTTAAAATGTTGCAGCTGCTTTTTTTGCTTGCTTGGGGGGGGGGGCTTTATGTGCACGCTGTTGCTTTGGTTCAGTTGTAAGCCAGCTCAAAACCAAGCTTGAGAAGTAGGCGATAAATATTTAAACAAACAAACTCAGCAATGATCATACCAGTTCATTCCCTCATGTACCATCATAAATGTATGAACAGGACTCTGTTTGCAGGTCTTTCCTGCTAATCCATACAGATCTTCTGTTTCAACCTGATGTTCTGTGCAGGAATCATTTGAAAGTGCTCGTGGGTAAATATTACATTAGAATCTAGTCTGAAATTACAGCAGCCGAGAACAAGGTCTTGGGGACACAGAGCGCGATGGTAGAAAATCAGCTTTCCTTCAGACAACTGGAAGCCATGCCCCTAACTCATGTCCTACTCCTTCAGTGAAGAATCTCTTAAAGTGTTCATTTTCTTGACTCATAGTCTAGCACTTCTTCCGTACTCTGTATTTTGCTGGCAAACCTGTTGGTATCTTGCATCAGGAATAAGGACAGGTGGGTGTGAGGCCTTGGTCAACTCTTGATGGATCCTCTGAAAGCTTTGGCTGGTCACTTGGGCAGCCTGGCCTGCTGGTTCTGGGGTTCCTTCAGTATTGGGATCCTTTGCCTGCCCATCCCCTACAAGAAGCTCTAGATTTCTTAGGCCCTGTGAGCAATTTGAGCCCAATTTTGAGCCTGTGGACTTATGCATACTTCCTGTTGTTCCACTACTACTTTCCCCCAGGGGAAATACTCTTTAGTGCTCAGTCAGAGCAAACAGCAAACAGGTTTTAGGCAGATTGCCATTTGTTCCCATTTAGAGCTAAAGAGCAGGTTTTCCTTGGGGAAAGAGCAGAGTAAGCGGGAAACCGCTCTGCCCCATGCTTTACAGGCATGGGGCGAGTGAAAGTACGGACAAGCTCTGTGTCACTTCTACTAGAGCTAGAGAGATAGCTGCATCCTTCCCTGTGGGGGGTGACTGGCTGGAAGCATCAATAGTAAAAAAAAAAAAAAGATGCAAGAGGAAATCAGAAACATTACCCCATTAGAAAAGAGATAAGACAGACTAACTAGAGAATTATAGCTCAGCTAGTCTTGCAAACTGCTGCATCATGTAATTAAAATATTCCATTTAAACACCACAGGAGTTCCGACCGGGACATGTCAGCTTAAATTCATCTGACTGGCTAACTGCATTACAAACCAACCTTCTGGTTTCTCTTGCAAACCCACACACCGCATCTTCTACTTCAGTGGGACCCTGTGTCAGTGGCATGCTTTGAATGCCTCGTTGCCTGTGGGATAGTTCTGTTTCATGATTCCAGGGAGGCATTTGACAGAAATGCAGCGTGACAGTCCTCCGAGTCAACTTGAAATGCAGCTCGATGGAAGTCCTGGTCAGATGGGCGCACGTAACTTGCTGAGACATATTACTCAAAATTAGTGGATCAATGTCATACTGGGAGAAGATAACTAGGAGGGTCCCCAGAGGGTTTGTCCTGGGTTTAGCGTTGCTCAGTGTTTTCATTACCGACTTGGATGAGGGAGTGAAGAGAGCACATTCTTATCAAATTTAGAGATGACACACAAGCTCAAGGGGGATGAAAGCACTTCTGAGAACACGATAAGAATGTAGAGTGGGTTTCAGACTACATCAGGGGAGATAGTCTCCTACTTGCAAAGTAAAAGGAGAAAAGAAATGCAGATTTATTTATTTATTTTAAGGCCTGGGAGGGGATAACTCCTGAGATGCAATTGTCATCTATAAGGCCTGGGACTATAGCAGATAGCCACTTATTTAGCAACAACATGGTGGCAAGTGTTTTAGCAAGACAGCTTGCTAGTCAATAAGGTGTCCATGGCAGACAGGAAATAATAATAATAATAATAATAATAATAATAATAATAATAATAATAATAATAATAATTTTTTTTATATCCCACCCTCCCCAGCCAAAACCGGGCTCAGGGCGGCTAACAACAATAAAACAATAATAAAACAACAATAAAACAGTACAAAAGTACAGCACAAACAATACTAACAAGTCACCACCTAAAGGACCAAATCTTTCTTGACATGAAAGAGGTGGGCCTTGCTTTATGAGATTCAGATGATTCAAAAGTAGGAATCCTGGATTTGGATCCCAATGCATTCATAGTAGCAATCTGGCAAGCATTTGCTAAACCATAGTTTTTCATAAGTGCAGGATACAGACGCATTTTGGATAATGTGTGAACACGGTTTAAAAAAACCAGGACTGGGAATACAGTGAGTGCACAGTTATTCAAGAGCGTGAGAGGAGGCTTAGAGTTAAAACTGAACCTGGCATCTCAGAATAGCAGCCTTTCAGACCCCACAAGTGTCCCTATTTTCCAGTGACGGTTGCAGATTTACAGAGGCCATCCCAGTTTCTGATTTGATCCCACAATGTCCCACTTATCCTTAGGATATCCTTCTTTTCATCGGAGAAATGTTGGAGGATATGGAGTTATGTGAAATCCGAGCCAAGGAGATAAGCAACTATACAACCTTTAGAAGACATCTGAAGGCAGCCCTATATAGGGAAGTTTTTTTAATGTTTAATGTTTTATTAATATATGCTGGAAGCCGTCCAGAGTGTCTGGGGCAACCCAGTCAGATGGGTAGGGTATAAACAGAGTTGTTGTTGTTATATAAAAGGTAAAGGTAAAGGGACCCCTGACCATTAGGTCCAGTCGTGACAGACTCTGGGGTTGCGGCGCTCATCTCGCTTTATTGGCCGAGGGAGCCGGCATACAGCTTCCGGGTCATGTGGCCAGCATGACTAAGCCGCTTCTGGCGAACCAGAGCAGCGCACGGAAATGCCGTTTACCTTCCCGCTGGAGCAGTACCTATTTATCTACTTGCACTTGATGTGCTTTCAAACTGCTAGGTTGGCAGGAGCAGCAATCGAGCAACAGGAGCTCACCCCGTCTCAGGGATTCGAACCACCAACCTTCTGATCGGCAAGTCCTAGGGTCTGTGGTTTAACCCACAGCACCACCCACGTCCCTTATATAGGACACCCTTATTTTCATCAGAGAAATGTTGGAAGGTATGGCCTTTGTGCACATTGATTTTGGTGGGTTTGGGACAGTGGCCAATCAGAATATATCTCTGTCTCTGAAAAAATAGGCCTGTAGGTGGCTTAGGCTAAGAGGATGCCTTCTCCTCAATATAACCAGTCCTGTTTCTGGCCAGGCGCTCACACCCATCTTGGTCTTCTGGTAAAATGTAAACATTCATTTCAATTCAGCTCTACTCTGGATAAAAGGGAAGTTTCCTTTCCCACCCTGCACAATTTTATGGCTGGTTGTTAAACTGTGCTTTGCCTTCCAAAATGTCATCAGTGAGAGTCAGTCGCCCTCATATTTTTCTGCATGGTATAAACACACATAAAAAGAATTGCATTAAATGAGCTCCAGCTCGATCAATATTAATATGTCTTCTTATTCAAGTTTTGAATCCTGCTGAGAAAGTGCAAGCGGAGGGGAGCCTTGTAGGAGCTGGGAAGTTAATCCTTCAAGCCAATAAAAATCTGGGGCACTGCCATTACTTTATGGTTTGTTGCAAGCTAAAACTTTTAAATTCTTAATGCTGAAACCTGGGTTTCTTGCATCACTGAGGTCCAGTTCTCTGGCCCATGAATTTATATTTAATTTTACATTTATCCATATTTACTACAAAACCTTGTGCCCTGGACTTTGCCATTATAACATTGCCCAAATGTGGCTAATAAAATAAGTATCAAAATATATTATTACTTCAAAACATCACAACCAGTCGCACGCTTTAAAATGGCAGGGGGGGAAATATAGAGAACTACAGTGAGAAAACTACCATCAGAGGAGGCTAAATAGCATCCAGAAAAGGAACATCTTAATGTAGTGGCATAAAGCCACAAGAGAGGAAGGTGAGGAGGGTTTTCCTTGGAAGGGAATCCCAAAGCCTACAGAGAATGCAGAATCCTCACCCCATGGAAATGCTAGACAGAAGCTGCTCCTTAGGTGGAAGCTGCACATCTGGCTATAAATGCTTACACTTTTGTCAATGGGAGATGTCCCATTTGAGACGAGGTGGGGAGTGTTGTGGTCAGGCTGCCTATTAAGCAGTTGTTCCCAATGGGTGGCACTGCCATGGTCACTGAACACCTTCTTTCTTGCTGCCCTGCAGCCCTGTTGCCCACATTGCCATACACAGCCCATATGCAGCCAGTGTGGTGTAGTGGTTAGAGTGTTGGTCCAGGACTTCGGAGACCAGGGTTCAAATCCTCACTCCACCTTGAAGCTCACTGGGTGCCTTTGAGCCAGTCACTATCTCTCAGCCTAACCTACCTCACTGGGTTGTTGTGCGGATAGAGTCATGCACACCACCTCGAGCTCCTTGGAGGGAAGGTGGAATATAACAGCAATAACAACTATTAATTTTACTTACTTATTTATTTAGCTACTATTAATTATATGCAGCGAGTCAGCTTTTTTAATGGGGGGGGGAACAGCGGCAGGTATATCAGTGTGGAAGGTCATAGCTCTCAGTGGTGGACAATTCCATACTACATGCACTACATCCTGAGTTCAATTCTCAGCATCTCCAGGTAAGCCTTGTTATGTATTCAGTGTCCGGTGTTTGCCTGAGCTTGAGTTTGGACTAAGGATTCTGAGCCCCTGTGTTCTGATTTGATACATGATATCCAATCACAGAACATTTCAGGATTTGGGCCTCTGCCATAGGCCCTTAAACTCTGAGTCATGATTCGCAGCTTGGAAGTTTAGACAGCCAATCACGTTGGGAGTGGGAGTGGCCAAGGCCTTCAGAAATGCATATAAGCAGTAGTTGTCCAGTTCTGTTTGTTCAATAAAGGTTCCTGCTGTTATCACTGTGTCTTGCCTTGTGGGAACCCACCTACACTTCAAGCCTGGAAGAGACTCCTGGCCTGAAACCCTGGAGAGCCACTTGCAGTAGACAACACTAAACTAGATGGCCCAAAGTCTTACTCAATATGAAGGCTGCTTCCTAGGAATCTGACCCAGCCATAATCTCCTGGCAGTATGAGGGACGAGGGGAGCAAGTGAGGGGGATGAGGAGTGTGTCTTAATCACAATGGATTCCTGTCCTGATTTTGGGTGTTCAAAGTACCTATAAGGTTATGCTGCTATCCAGTAAGCATTCTATGCATGCTTATTGGAAGTCAGTGGATCTCGCTTCTGAGTGTTGTGCAGGAGAAGGCTTTTCTGTAGGCGAAGCTGTTCACATCCGCATGTGACCAGCTCAACTTGGCCAAATTCATTCTTCTATACCATTGCGACAGAAGCTCTGTCCCTATACTTGGGGCACCCTGCAGTTCACAGATCTACATTGTGAAAAGGTACGATATGACAATGTGCAAACAAGACGCAAGGAATGTAACAGATGTTTCTCTGTTGTTTTTTTTACAAGCAGGCATTGTCTAGTCAAACCTAAAGTTTAAGTAGTGGAGAAGAAAGAGATTGCAACAATGGCAACAAAACCTTTCCAAGCATCAACGAAGGCGTAATATAATTTTGTCTAAAAACGCATGAACGAACAATCCAATTTCACTTTTTCTACCCAGGCTTTCTTGCGCAGAGTAAATACCACACTTTTTCCCCCTCCTCTCCTTCTGACCACTTGTAATAGGATGTCTTCAATTATTGTTATGTCTGCAAGAAGCTGGTAAATAATTCAAATGGGCTTTTTGCCATTTTTCATTTTAATTAATCCACAAAGAATTTTTTATCTTTTTTTAAAACCATTATTTCAGCTAGGAAACAGCAGGCAGCAGGAGGTGGGATGGGGGACCTTACTATATTCCAGTGTAGATGATTTCCAGGGTCATTATTAATAGGGTGTCAAGTTTTGCATTGCCAAAAGGGGGGATTTGCATCAGCAAAAAAATTTAAAAAGACAAAAGAGGACACCAGTTTGCATAAAATTTGCATAAGATGATTTGTATGTATAGACAGAAATTTAGAAATAGTTACTATAATTTAAATAGAAATGCAGTGCTTCTCACTATTGTGGGGGCCACCTCGCCCAGAAGGCCTCACTCTGACCCCCATGGCCCCTTCTCAAAGCAAGGTGTGGCTGGCCATAGGCGGTGGGGCAGGGATGGTTGGACAGATTGCCACCCAGTCAGCCAATCTAGCTAATAATGAACTGAGAGGAAGGCTGGGAGAAAGGCAACCATTCACCACCAGCCATCCCTACCACCCAAGACAATTGCCTCATTCCATCTTCATTATGGAGTTGGCCCTGGTCCTGCCCCCTTAAGAATATAAACATTTTCCATTGTGAAAGCCACCCATAAGCTTTACTTTTATGTTTATGCAGAGCAAGCCCATACGTGTGTATTCAGAAGTCCTGTTGTGTTCAGTGGGACTTATTCCCAGGTAAATGGGACAACATCTCTCGGGATTATTACAGACGGTCTCGGTCCAGTACATCTGAAGGAGCATCTCCACCCCCATCGTTCTACCCGGACACTGAGGTCCAGCGCTGAGGGCCTTCTGGCGGTTCCCTCCCTGCGAGAAGCCAAGTTACAGGGAACCAGGCAGAGGGCCTTCTCGGTAGTGGCGCCTGCCCTGTGGAACACCCTCCCACCAGATGTCAAAGAGAAAAACAACTACCAGGCTTTTAGACAACATCTGAAGGCAGCCCTGCTTAGGGGAGCTTTTAACATTTGATGCATTATTGTATTTTAAATTCTGTTGTAGGGAGCCAGTGTAGTTGATAGAATGGAGATTGGGAGCCTATGCACCCCCTGATATTGTTGGGCTCCAACTCCCATCAGGCTCAACAGTCAGGGATGATGGGAGTTGGAGTCTAGGCACATCTGGAGGATGTTTCCGCATCCTTGAAGTGAAGGGTTCATCTTGGGCCAGGGGAACTCAGCACAATCTTCTTCTGCCATCCTCACTCACAAAGCTCAGAGCGATATGTTGGACATGTCCGCATCTTTCGGCCCTAATCTGTCTCACAGGGATGTTATGAGGATAAAATGGGATCACCTCTTTTATGCTGCCCCGAGTTCCTTGGAGGAAGAGCAGCCTGTTACGTGTGGGTTATCCTCAGGTGTGCCTCACCTAAGGTTGACCTTGATCTAAATGCCCACAAAGTACAGTGGAGGATCGGACTTAAAGACTAAAGAGTATGCATCACTCCAAAATGCTTTGCAGCCCGTGCTGTGACTTACGAGGAACAAAATACTTCTGAAGCTGACAGCATGAAGATAAAGCATGGAAGCTGCCTGATGGCAGCACATTAATGCTACGTTGTTGTTTTTCATTTATTTTCCTTGCAGCGCACTGAGATTCATTGCTGAGTGTTTGCATTTGTGTTTTTGGCTCATTCCGTTTCGTCAAGAACTCACCAAGGTGCGATTCGCTTAAACTGAATGGCTCCATTGCCTTGATCAGCTATGCTGAGACTAAAGGAAAAATAGAGTGCGTCCATAAGCACAACTTTAATTAGAAGTGTTAATAGTGCTGAGAGCTTAAAGGGAATAAGCACATCTTGGCAGACAAAGGGGGGGAGAATCTGCAATTAGAGGAGGGTGAGATATAAGCAGGGGATCAGGTGACCTAGCTTGATGCTTCTGTATTTGCCTGTGCCTGGAGAAGTCACCCATGTTCTGAAGGTGGATAAACTGAACTCCAGTAGTCCATGGATAATTACTGGGAAGAGAATCCCCTGCTGGCCTGCATGAATCATTTATGCAAACTTTAGCCATGTTTTATGGATGAAAAGTAAAAGTCTTGACCGTTTTTGATTAGATACCGCCGCATAGGTAGGTTCTGCTTTGCTTTCCAAAGTTCTGCACACATGAGGGGGAAGAGGAGGGGAAACAGGAAGGGCGTAGTGTCCGTTCCGAACTTGCAAGCTACTGTCAACAACCATCCTCCTTTGCAAAGTTATGGGCCGGAATTGTTTCTCTGGGTGAAAGCAAGGACAAAGTGGATTGGGTACAAGAAGCAGAACAACCTTTGCTCACACCGTGAAACTTCCCCTCTCTCTCCTTCCCAGCCATGTGCCCTAAATCTATTCTGGGGTTTCCCCTAACCTTGCAGAGCAGAAGTTCCGTTGCAAAAGTGGAAGTCATTCCGCTCATGCAGTGACTTTGTTTAATTCAACTCAGTGGCTTCTCCATGGTTAGTCATAAAAGCCTGAGTGGTGACATGGAGATTAAGAATTTGGTTGCAGGGATGTGTTGAAAGCTGTGTGGACTGTCCATTTACCACCAGATGGAGACCCCTTCCCCTTTTTGTTCTGTTGGAGTAAACTCCTTTAGTTGTGATCTTTTCTGAGATTAACCCTCAATATACCCAAATTCTACATCAGATCACATAGCATGTCCATGGCTATAGCCTGCACCCAAAAAAATATGCATCCACTGTTTCGTGGGGCCACAATGCTGCAAAAACGTGGTTACAAAGCACGGATCCACATGGATTCTCAGGATTTTTGCATTGGGCTACCCCAAACTCACCGTCAAATCACATATCATGTCTGTGGCCACAGCATGAACCACAAAAATCATACATCCACTGTTTCGTTCAGAATATTTTTTTTCTTGTTTTCCTCCTCTAAAAACTAGGTGGGTCTTATGGAGTGAAAAATACGGTATATGTAACAGGCATCTTGCTGGTGAGCCTCTTGCTCTGTGGCTCTTAGCCTGTGCTGAGACACTGAAGAAATTGATTGAGGAGGAGCAGATGACACAGTGGAGGTGGGAACATCAGATACAAGAGAGAGAGATGAATTAGAAACATCACCTCCAGGGCTTAGCGTTACCTCACAGGTTGAGAGGGGAATCCAGCCAGCCAATGATAACACAGACAGCAATTAAAACTATCATAGAAACTGTTGTCATCATTGTGCAGAGCTAGCCAAAAGAGACCATCGATAGGAAGAGCTGCTGCTTAGGAAAATAGCTGCATGGAAAGCAGCTGCCAAAGGGAAGGCAGCCCTTTGGGGAAGATCCTTAGTGGGATCTACGGTAAGTCAGAGCCATATAATCTCTGCTGGAGACAGCAAGTGGAGGAACAGCTGGGAGTTATTGCTGTTGTAAGATTGAATGTATTATTTCCATGTGAGTACATTGTATGTGTGGTGGGATGATGAGCTGCTTGTGCGTAAAATGCAAGTCCCTCAGAGTTTGATCAGGTTTTCAAACCTCTGCCTGTGACGGAGCCCCTCCGGCATGGCTGCGTCAATCGCTAGTAGAATCCGAAAGTGGTTGCTTTCGGAAACGTTTCCAACATAAAAGCTCTTTCACGGAAACACGTCTTCTGGACTCTCTGCGTGACAGTTTCCGGCGAGGCGTGGGTGTCCCTATAGGAGGTCCTGAGACCTCTCCACTGTTTTCGCTGGAAACGTCTCTGAGCCACCCCTCCGACTCACTTTCCCTGGAAGTTCCTGCTCGCCCCCTACTGGTTCCCTCTTCAGCTGCTCCGTCTCTTTCAACCTGAGGGAGCCTTTGCACCTCCTGTCCTTCCGATGGCAGTTCCCTGACATCCACCTCCCCTCCAGGGCCCCCTTCACCCCCTCCCGTCTCCTCCCCTCCGGGCTGGGAGGAAGTAAAACCCCTGAAAGAACCTTCCTCATCGTCCGAAGTTTCGAACACTTCCCTCCACCTGCTACTGTCCCTCGTCTCTCGATACTCCTCGTCTTCGGAGTCTATTCCCTCTTCCAACTCCGACTCCGTGAATCCTTCCATTTCCTGTTCCTCGTCGGTGGTGCCGAAGTACTCCCTCCTAAACCTTTCTACCGGCTGTGGTTTCCTAGGGAATCTTTGGTGGAACGTTTCTGTTAAAACCTCGTCATTGACCTCCCCTGCAGTCACCCAGGTGTTTTCTGACTCCGGTTCCCCTTCCCACGCCACCAAATACTCTACCTGATTTCCCTTCCACCTGGAATCGAGGATTTCCGCTACATGGTTGCTGCGTTCCCTCTCTTCCAAGGCTGGTCCCCTGACGTGCTCCCCTTCACGTCCCCCCCTGTATGGTGACAGTAACGACCTGTGGAACACTGGGTGCAATTTCATGTGGTTGGGTAACCGGAGTTTGAAAGCCACCGGGTTGACCTGCTGAATGACCTCAAAGGGTCCCAATCTTCTGGGCCTCAATTTCTTACAACCCCCTTTGAACGGCAACCCTTGGGTTGACAGCCACACTTGATCCCCCACCCTTATGGTTTCACCTTCCCTTCTGTTCTTGTCTGCCTGCTTCTTATATTGTGCCTTGGCCCTTTCTAAGTTGAGCTGGAGCTGATGATGGATCGCTTCCATCTCTTCTACAAAATGTTCAGCCGCTGGAACGCTCCATCTCTCCCCTCCCTCCCCTGGAAATGCCCTGGGGTGACACCCGTAGTTAGCCAAAAAGGGGCTCATCCCTGTGGACACATTCTCCGCATTATTGTAGGCAAATTCTGCCAGCGCCAACTTTTCGACCCAATCGTTCTCTCTGTCATTGACATAACACCTCAGATATTGTTGAAGAATGCCATTTGCTCTTTCCGCCTGCCCGTTGGTTTCAGGGTGCCGGGCCGTTGAAAAATTGACTTCCACGTGCAGCAAGCTCATGAGCTTCCTCCAGAACCTGGAAGTAAATTGTTTGCCGCGGTCTGAGATCACCCTCAAGGGAGCCCCGTGCAACCTAAAGATGTGTTCTACAAACAACTTCGCTGTTTCTTCCGCTGTGACTGCATGTGAGCATGCTACAAAGTGGCACATCTTTGTTAACAGGTCTACTACTACCATGATGGCTGTTTTCCCCTTGGACTTCGGCAGATCCGTCATAAAATCTATTGATACCGCTTCCCAAGGCCGTTCTGGTGTGGGTAATGGTTCTAATAACCCTGCCGGCGCCCGTCTTTCCCCTTTGGCTCGCTGACATTGGTCACACCCTCTTACATACTCCCTTACATCTTCCCTCACCTTGGGCCACCAGAATTCCCTGGTAACCAACCACATGGTCTTGTGTTGCCCAAAATGTCCCGCCGTGGGGCTATCGTGCAACTGCTTGAGTACTCTCCCCCTCAATTCACCTTCGGGTATATACAGTGCCCCTTTGTAATACAATGCCCCATTTCTTTCCTCAAAACCTTCGGGGCTCTCGCCCTCCCCCCTGAGTCCTCTGAGCTTATCCTGGGCATATTCATCATTTTCCGTTTCCTCTACCAGTTCTCGTTGCCCCACCAGCGCCGCCCCACACACCCAGCGGTCCTCAGGGATGACATGTCTCTCTTCAATCGCCCCCTCCCCCTCCCAATACTCTGGTTTGCGTGAGAGAGCGTCCGCCCTGACGTTTTCTGGACCTGGCACATAACAAATTTCAAAGTTGAATTTAGAGAATTCCTGTGCCCATCTCACTTGTCGTTGGTTGAGCACTCGAGCTGTTCTCCAATACTCTAAATTCTTGTGGTCGGTGCACACTTGCACCTTGTGTTGTGCCCCAATTAATAAATGTCTCCACCTCCGGAACGCTTCGTGAATGGCAAGTAGTTCCCTGTCATACACCGTGTAGTTCCTCTCGGATTTATTCAGCTTCCGCGAGAAGAAGGCACACGGTCTCCACTCTGACATACTCCTCCCCGGTTGAAGAAGTACCGCCCCTACCGCCCGGTCGGACGCATCGGTTTCCACTCTCATGGGTTTTCGTAAATCCACATGCAGAAGTTGTTCTTCCGAGGCGAAAGCCCTTTTCAGTTCTTCAAATGCTCGCTCCGCCTCCGCCGTCCAAACAAATTTCTTCTTGCTGCTGAGGCAGTCGGTGATGGGCGCCGTCAAGTGGGCAAAGTTCTTGATGAACTTCCGATAAAAGTTCCCAAACCCCAAGAATCTTTGCACATCCTTCTTGGTCTTCGGTGTCTTCCATTCCAGTACCGCTTGGACCTTGCCTGGATCCATGGCCAATCCCTTGTCTGACAAGCGGTACCCCAGGAATTCCACCTCCTTGGTATGAAACTGGCACTTCTCCAGTTTCACCCACAGCTGGTTGGCTTGCAGCCTGCCCAACACTTCTCGAACGTCCCTCACATGCTGCTCCTCATCCTCCGAATACACCAACACGTCGTCTAAAAAGGCCACACAGTTCTTGTAGAGCAAAGGCCCCAGAACGTGGTTAATAAACGCTTGAAAGCACGCGGAGCCTCCTTGTAGACCGAAGGGCATAACGAGGTATTCAAAGGCTCCCAAAGGGGTGAACATGGTGGTCTTCCATTCATCTCCCTTCCTTATGCGTATCAGATTGTACGCCCCCCGCAGGTCCAGCTTTGTAAAAATCTTTCCCTTCCTTACCCTGGTCAAAATGTCATCAATTCGGGGCATAGGGAAAGCCAGGGGTTCCGACACTGCATTCAAGGCCCTGAAGTCACACACAAGTCTCGGCTTATCTGTGTTTTTTTTGTCCACAAAAAACACTGGGCTGCCCCCCACCGCTCGGGACTCTCTGATGAAACCTCGCTTCAGGTTTTTGTCAATGAACTCCCTCAGCTCCTGCATCTCCCTGTCGGACATGGCGTACAGCTTGCCCACTGGGAGTTGGGCCCCAGGGAGTAGGTTGATTTGACAGTCAAAGGGTCTATGCGGCGGCAGTTTGTCTGCTTCCCTTTCGCTGAATACGTTGCTCAGATCTGCGTATTGCGGGGGCACCTTCCCTCTGCCCATTACTTCCATCCCGGCTAGGGTGACTCTGTCTCCGCCCTGAACCTTCCCCTGCTTGCAGTGTTCTAGGCAATGCGCTGACCCAAAGGAGACCACCCTCTGATGCCAGCCCACTAGCGGATCGTGTAGCGCCAGCCAGCTCATCCCCAAAATGATGGGAGCTCCTCCCAAGGTGGCCACATTAAACGCTATCCGTTCGGTGTGCCTTGCCACCCTCATTATCATCGGGACAGTCTGTTGGCTAACTTCTCCTCCCAACAGCTCTCTGCCATCAATCGTGGTCACCTGCAAGGGATTACTTAAAGGGATGGTCTGTATCTGGTGCTCAGCTGCAAACTCCTTACTCATAAAATTACAGGAGCTGCCTGAATCCAAAAGCGCCTTGACCTGTAGGGGGTGTCCATTTGGCAGCTCTAGTGACACTTCTATCACTAAAGCAGGTCTGGGTGGTTCTGGCGTGGGCACTTTCACTGCTCTTTGGCCTGGCTGCTGTGCCCCGACGGTGGCAGCCAGGCGTTGGCTTTTACTTGCTCCTTGTTTTCCTCCTCCCTTTCCCCCACAGCTCCTGCCATCCCTTGCCATTCCTTTCTTTGTGGGCAGACTCTGGCAAAGTGCCCTGGCTGTTGGCAGAGATAACATTTCTTGGCGCTCTTTCCCTCCTTCTTCCGCCCTTCACTGGGATTTGAAACTGCGCGCGCCCGCGCTGTTCCAACTTCCATCGGCTCTGCCGGCGGGAAAGGTGGCTCTGGAATGTCCGGAATGCGCAGTTCCCTCCAACGTTCTCCTTTCCCTTCCCGCCTTTCCAAAGCTCTCGCTTCCTGGCGCGCTCCTATGGCCAGCGCGGATTTGGTCAGCTGATCCATAGACTCCGCCCTTGGCCCCCGGGAAAGTTCATCTTTAACGGCCGAAGAAAGCCCCTCTTCAAAAAGCATTTGGATGGGTTCCGCCGATAGGTCCCACCCCAATTTATGAATCAGCATAGTAAACTCAGTCCAGTACTCACGGACAGATCGGCTCCCCTGTTTGCAAGCCATTAACTGCCTTCGTACCACCCCCTGCTCAATGTCACTGGAAAACATCAGGTCCATGGCACGAAAAAACTTCCTCGTGTCCTTTAGTATCTCATTATTCACTGCCATCAGGGGTCGAACCCAATCCTTCGCCCCCCCTTCGAGATGGCCAATTACAAAAGCCACTCGCGATTCCTCGTCGGGGAAGTCATCATACTGCAGGTTGAGAGCGTATTGCATCTCAGTTCTAAAGGCATGATAGTTTCTGGGATCTCCCCCGAATTTCTGCACCAATCCTGGCACCTTTCTGGCTATCGAGGTGGTTTTCTCCTTTCCCTTTTCTGCATCCTGAGCCCTCCTCTCCTCAAGCCTCGCCGTTTGCATGGCCAGCTGGATCTCCAACGCCCTGTACCTTTCTTCCAGGCTTGGACCTCCTCCAGCTGCTCCTGCTCCTCCGGTTCCGGCTGGGTCGCTCATGATGCCGCTGCTTGCACAAGCTGGCTTTCAGGGACTTTCGGATTGCTGTGGTGGGATGATGAGCTGCTTGTGCGTAAAATGCAAGTCCCTCAGAGTTTGATCAGGTTTTCAAACCTCTGCCTGTGACGGAGCCCCTCCGGCATGGCTGCGTCAATCGCTAGTAGAATCCGAAAGTGGTTGCTTTCGGAAACGTTTCCAACATAAAAGCTCTTTCACGGAAACACGTCTTCTGGACTCTCTGCATGACAGTTTCCGGCGAGGCGTGGGTGTCCCTATAGGAGGTCCTGAGACCTCTCCACTGTTTTCGCTGGAAACGTCTCTGAGCCACCCCTCCGACTCACTTTCCCTGGAAGTTCCTGCTCGCCCCCTACTGGTTCCCTCTTCAGCTGCTCCGTCTCTTTCAACCTGAGGGAGCCTTTGCACCTCCTGTCCTTCCGATGGCAGTTCCCTGACAGTATGTTATTTTTTATTGCAAGCTACCTTCAGTATTATTTTAATAGAAATGTAGGGTATAAATATTGGATTATATCTAATTGGTTTGGTCTAATCTAACAGATTTTGGTCCAGTCTACAAGTTGGTGGAAAAGGGACATGGGTGGTGTTGTGTCTGTTAAACCACAGAGCCTAGGACTTGCCGATCAGAAGGTCGGCGGTTCAAATCCCCGCGACGGGGTGAGCTCCCGTTGCTTGGTCCCTGCTCCTGCCAACCTAGCAGTTCAAAAGCACGTCAAAGTGCAAGTAGATAAATAGGTACCGCTCTGGTGGGAAGGTAAATGGCGTTTCTGTGCGCTGCTCTGGTTCGCCAGAAGCGCCTTAGTCATGCTGGCCACATGACCTGGAAGCTGTACACTGGCTCCCTCGGCCAATAAAGTGAGATGAGCGCCGCAACCCCAGAGTCGGTCACGACAGGACCTAATGGTTAAGGGCCCCTTTACCTTTACCTTTACCAGCTGGTGGCAACACTACAGGTTATGCAGATTTTCAGGGACTGTTCTTGCTCTTTAGATTCATCACTGTTGAGGTTCTCCTGCTGTGAAATTTGGAATGGGCAAAGGAGCATGTGAGCATCTAGAGAACCAAAGGTCTGAGTGAGAAGAAGAGGATATAAGAAGCCAGACCCCATAGTGTGTTTCTCTTTAACGCAAGAATGTGAAGTAACAGTACACCATGGTTAGGTCCTATCAGTGCACCAGTTATAACCTGATTTTGTATGTGAGTAAAAAAAAATATATTATTGGAAATATTAAGGCTGTGTACACAACATATACCTTTAAAGCACATTTCCCCTCTCAAAGAGTTCTGAGAGCTGGAGCTTACCCCTCAGAGAATTACAATTAAGCAACACTTAACCAAACTGCAGTGCCCAAAATTCTTTGAGGGGGAGATATGTGCTTTGCATGTGCTTTAAAGGTATAGTGCGTATGCAGCCTGTGACTCGCTGTTGCTGTTAATATTAAGAATCCTAACGCAAAATTCACCTCAACCTTTTGAACTCCTTCAGCCTGACCCAAAACATACACACTGTAAAATCAGCTTTTAATTTTTTTAAAAAGAAAATTTAAGTCACTTCAAGGGAATCAAAAGAAAATTAATAATAAATCCTCAAGATAGCATCAAAACTGTGACTACTACCACATCTTCCCACACATTGTTCCCCCTACTCTGGCACCCTCTCTCATCAGCAAATGTTTCCAATTCATTGTGGACCAAAGCAACACACTGCATCACCTACAACAAAGCAAACACATGGGCGCTTCACCCCTTGTCAAGTTGAGCAGGTCTCCTTCTCCAACAGCAGAAGATGAATCCTTCACCCTCCAGCGTCTCTGCTGCAGGAGGAAGGGGAAATCAATTTTCTATGAAGCAGTTAGAGGCCATGGAAAGTCTTGGAACATCCCAGCACCGTAAGAGAGATGCTAGATCAGAACACCCTTTTAACATCAGACTATGCAATGTTCAATGCTTTTCATGCAAAGCTGCTCCTCTCTTTTTAATGTGGGGCTGGAAAAGATGCTCACCTACTGTGCTCTATATGTATGAATGTCTGTCTCCTTGGAAACGAAGATCCGGGCTGCATTTGTTGTTGTAATTTACATTTCCCCCCTTTTAAAAGTGATCTGAAGGCCACATTACATACCTTACTTCGCCTTTTAGGCTTCAGCCTCTAGAAGGGATGGCCTCTGGGGTGCCAGACCATTTATTTTAATTGAAAGGATTGGTTCTGAAGTTCTCCAGAACATGTTAGCAACATGGAAATAATGACAACCCACCAATTCACAAGTTGCACCGAGAAATCCTATGTGCTTTCACTCAGAAGTCTCATTGTCTTTGGTAAGACTCATTCCCTATTCTGTCTCTTTAGGGCTGCATTCAAAACCCTTGGATTCTCCTTATTCCTGGAGTTTTGATTGCGTATGATATTTCAACCTAGACAGCCCTGAGCAAATGCCTCTTAAGATTTCCATATCTCTTCTTCATCCCACACTGTCAATTTGTGCATACTAACAGGTTGCATATTATTAATTGTCTAGCCTTGTTGCTTACCGAAAAGCAAACAAGCCAGCAGCCACTAGAGTTAGTATGTCAACCCATCAAGCTATTTCAAAAGGGGCAAGTGCTTACCAGGTTCATGTGTGAGACATGAATGCTTCCAGCATGTTCCAGCTACCTGATTATTTTTCACCTGCTTTTTTGTCGCCGATAAGCTCAGTAATGTATTTTTTTTTCTCAGTTGAGAGACATACTGCTGGAGAAAGCTTTACCAGGCAGGTTTCTGCTTGCTAGCATGCCAGCCATTAAAGGCACCAAAGTCCTGACTGGTCCTATGTACAGACTTATGACTCTGACAAGTTGACATGCACACACAGCCTGGCATTAGGCATTTGTGTGCTACAGATGCTAGCTTGATTTGGGGGGGGGGGGGAGTCAGAACTTCCTCTGGCTAGACAGATTGCACACACTAACTCCATGCCAATCTTTTCTTGAAGTCTCTGGGACATGGGTTATTTTGCTTTATTAAAAAAAGCAACAACACCTTGAATATTTCCAGTAATTTTATATATTTCAGTGATGGAGTCTTCCTAAAGAGGGAAAGCTGGAAATCACATTCCTGCCTATGAGGAGAAAGACAAATAGTGTTTGATGTGGATGAATGCTTGCTTCACCCTCTTGTGCCTCATTTATCATTCACCAACCATCTGCACATCTGCTGTTGAGCCGTGTGCCTGGTAGCTACACAGGCAGAAGAAAAACAGAGAGCATGACGTCCACAGAGGTCAACCAAGCCTGGAACATGATGGCTGCACAAGCAAGCACCTCCTCAGCCCAGATGTGGGTTATAACACCACCACTCTGATATATGGCAGTCTTGTTCATCAGGAAATGGTTTAGAAAGACAGAGAAAACAAAATTATGTCAGGTATTTGGAGCGTATGGATGTGCACTGTTAGCAGAACATTGGGATTGTGGTCATATAAATATTGCTGTTTACCTGGTGTGGCATTTACCATTCTGTGTAAGCAGAGTTAAGTGGCATCTATTGCAATGCTTTTAATTAAAAAATACAGTGGTACCTCGGGTTACAGACACTTCAGGTTACAGAGGCTTCAGGTTACAGACTCCGCTAACCCAGAAATAGTACCTCGGGTTAAGAACTTTGCTTCAGGATGAGAACAGATATTGTGCGGCGGCAGCAGGAGGCCCCATTAGCTAAAGCGGTACCTCAGGTTAAGAACAGTTTCAGGTTAAGAACGGACCTCCAGAACAAATTAAGTTCTTAACCCGAGGTACCACTGTATCCTGTTTGACTGACAATTGGTGTCCGGATTCTATTGGCCATTGCAGTCAGCCCAAATATTTCCCTGAAAATGAGTAGAAAAGGTCTATAGTTCAGTATTAAAAGCATTTGGTGGGAAACTAGAGGGATCCATATTTGACTTTGGGACGGTTACATATGGCTTCCAGCCAAATGTTATGAGCCCTCCACAGGTGATCAGATGGAGGCTGGATTAGGCCAGCCTCTGCCTGGATTAGGCCAGTACCCACCAGATGTTTTGGACTGCAACACATTTCCCATCATCCCAAACTGTTGGCCATTTGGGCTAGGGTTCTACCAGCAAAACATCCTCACTGTCCCTCACAGCAGTAGTAACACTAAACCATAGTTTAGTGTGATGTGGGTGAGTCCACTCGCCCTCCCCTCTCCTTCTCAGATACAGCAGGGTGGGGGAAGACTTCTGGCAAATTTAGTTTCATGATAAAGAATTCCAGCTTAGCATTGTGTATCCTAGCCCAACCCGCAACTAATTATGTCAGAATAAATTTGGTTGGCTCGTACGTCTGATACGCTGCCTTTTTATTTCAGTTGCTGCTTTGGTATCGGTGACTTTGATGTGGATCTTTTATTATTTTGAGATTTGGGAATGTTAATGTTGGCGTTAATGCTTGTTTAGGGCATTGTAAAACACATTGACAGGGACGCGGGTGGCGCTGTGGGTAAAACCTCAGCGCCTAGGACTTGCCGATCGTCAGGTCGGTGGTTCGAATCCCTGCGGCGGGGTGCGCTCCTGTTGCTCGGTCCCAGCGCCTGCCAACCTAGCAGTTCGAAAGCACCCCCGGGTGCAAGTAGATAAATAGGGACCGCTTACCAGCGGGAAGGTAAACGGCGTTTCCGTGTGCTGCGCTGGCTCGCCAGATGCAGCTTGTCACACTGGCCATGTGACCCGGAAGTGTCTCCGGACAGCGCTGGCTCCCGGCTTGTAGAGTGAGATGAGCGCACAACCCTAGAGTCTGTCAAGACTGGCCCGTACGGGCAGGGGTACCTTTACCTTTACTTTAAAACACATTGACAGACTCTTTGGGCCAAAATGATGGCGCTTATACTTGAAAAATACATATAGATGTGGCAAGCAAATGTAGGCAACTCTTTGTGGACTGAACGGTTCAATTCTTTTTCTTTCCACAGGATTTGTGTTACCATGGTGCTGAATTTCATGGTAGTACAGAGCATACTGTCCTATTTGTTTCCTCCACTTCTCACACGCCACTGAGGGAGGTGAGAGTAGGGCCTCCAGGACTCAGATCCATGTCCTGTGGTTTCTAGGCATGGATCTGAGTGGCTTTTGCTTTCACCCCCCAGAAAACCTGCTCTTTAGCGTTAAATCGGAACAAACAGCAATCTGTGGGAAACCCAATTGCCCTTTGCTCCGATTCAGCACTAAAAGCCAGGTTTCCCCAGGGGAGAGCAGCAGGGCAAACAGAGGTGTGGTTAAGCCCCAAGACAGCATTCTATGCCTCCTGGATCCAACCCACAGTTGCCCCATTTTATTAATTTAGACTGCACAGTTCTGCATCTTTAAAAGAAGGGGGAATCAGAAAGAAACTCTCTCAGGACCTTCACAGTGGTCCCAATTGCTGCAAATCCTGAATATTTTAGCAGTATTGTAAATGTTGTTTGTGTATTTTCATAGCAGCTGGATTTCTCTTATATGTCCTGTGCTATATATGTCTTCATTTTTCTACTATAAATTATAATGAAATATTTATGTTTTTAAAAGAATAAATATTTATAAAATATTGTAATAAAATATGTAGGATTGTACATAAAATAAAAGAGTGCTTTGCAATAAAATGGATCAGGGCACAAGTTTAGCGGGGAAAACAGCATTTTTTCTTTTTAAAGGAGACCCGTCTATCCCTTTCCGGAACATGTCTCTTGCACCATGCAGCATAGAATCAATTTGGATTCAACAAAAGTCAGAATGACTCTCATTTTTCTGATCCAATTCAAGTGGGAACAAGGGTCTTTGATACTGAAAATGCCTAACAAGTTGGCACCCTTTGATTTTTAAGCTCAAAAGTGTGCATTAGACATGGTCAGCTTTGAGACAAAGCAGGTGATGCATACTAAGGTGAGAAGAGAAATGGCATGTTGCACAGCTGGGTAGATCTCACCTTTCAGTCAACCAGACGGTAGTCAGCTTATTTCCCTCAGGAATAAAAGAGGCAGAATCTCCTGAAATATGTCAGCCATGTTGCAGCAATGAGGCACCTGTGTCTCTCTGATGCTGTTGGACTCCAACTCCCATCAGGATGGCCAATGGGCAAAGTTGTTGGAAGCTGGTAATATCTGAAGGCCTACAGGTCATCGTCGTCCCCCCATCCCATGCCATATACAGTGGCCAATTACTGTATTTTTCTGTGTATAACACGCCCCAGTGTATAGTAAAGGTAAAGGGACCCCTGACCATTAGGTCCAGTCATGGCCGACTCTGGGGTTGCGGCGCTCATCACGCTTTATTGGCCAAGGGAGCCGGCGTAAAACTTCCAGGTCATGTGGCCAGCATGACTAAGCTGCTTTTGGCGAACCAGAGCAGCGCATGGAAACGCCGTTTACCTTCCTGCCAGAGCAGTACCTGTTTATCTAATTGCACTTTGATGTGCTTTCGAACTGCTAGGTTGGCAGGAGCAGGGACGGAGCAACGGGAGCTCACCCCGTCGCAGGGATTCGAACCGCTGACCTTCTCATTGGCAAGCCCAAGAGGCTCAGTGGTTTAACCCACAGTGCCACCCGCGTCCCTCCCCGTGTATAAGATGACCCCTATTTTGGGGGACTCCAATAAGGAAACAGGGGGAGATTGCCCCCAGTTGTTAAGCTTTTTTGGGGGGGGATGCTGACAATCGCTCACCCACCTGACCACCGCTGACAATCACACACCTCGACGAAGCCACCAATCTTCTGGCCACTGGCCGCCAACAGATGCAAATCGCCAGCCCAATTGCCACCGCCACAGCCTATCGCCAGCAGCCCTTGCATACACCAATCACCCACCCAATCACTGCTGAAAGTCTCCTACTCACAGCTGCCACCAATTGCCCGCCCCCCCTCAGCAATATCAATGTATAAGACGACCTACAATTTTAAACATTTCTTTATAACACAAAAACTTCATCTTATACACGAAAAAATACGGTATGCATTGCCAAAAAAAGAAGAGTAAACAGGACAAACATGAGGAGAAAGGAGAACAGAGATTTGCATAAAATGGGAATGCTCTAATTTATGGATTCAACTAACTCAGCATACTAGCTCAAGCCAGCACAAAAGCTGCTGCTCACACAATGGGGATTTTCCGCCTCACTTCTCTCAGCGTGCCCCTTGCTTCTGTCCCAAATCTGTTCTGGAAGGCCGTGGGGGGGGGGGGAGTGTTAATTTGACACACATCTGACTGGGTTGCCCCAGTCATGATTGCCATGACACGATATTGAATTCCACCCATGGTTTTAGAAAGGAATTTAAAACAATTTGAATTGGACTGTGTAGACAATAAGATAATAAATACACAACAGGGTCAGGGCGTTCATCATTGTATTGCAGGGAGAATTTCAGTAGACCCAGTTTCTCCTGCTAGTGTTACACTGAGAGTAGAAGCAGTGTGTCATAATTCTCCCTTTATGCACCTATTAATTGTGTGATATGTCTCAGAGCCCTACGCAGAAGCCCCTACACAGTTATGATTTCATCTCCTCTTGGCAGTTTTCTCTAAAATTCAGGAGAGCGGAGCGGAGCTTTGTTGACCGAGATCTAGGGTGTCCACAGCTACATGGCATGAGTTCCATAAAAGTCAGTAGGCAAGGGATCCCAATGAAATTGCCTCCAATTGGTGGAAGTGGTGGAGGAGACATCATCAGAAGCAGAGCAGGTCGCCAACCGCCAACCTTAATAAATAGGATCTTTCTTTCCCTGGGAAGTTGTTTCCCATGGAGTTCTTCAGGAGCAGCCCATCAAAGAAATTCTGCTGAAAAATCATTAAAAACACCTTGACCGTGTCCTTTCAGTGTAATTAAAAACCTATTTGCAGGCATGCCAAATGTTTACTAATTACACAAGCAGTTGTTCTGTAGTGCTAATGAAAAGAAATGGAGCTACTTTTCGGCAAATTCCAGTTTTTAAGAAATAATTACTCTGTAGAAAATGAGTTACTAAATTATTCCATTCTTCACTGGCACTTGTAGCCTCTTTGTGTTTTATGCAGGAGCCCAAACGCTTGTAATCATTAGGGGATTCCCCCCCCCCCATCATTTATCTTGAATGAAAAAGAAAATTCCGTTATGGAGAGAATGAGATAGAAACTGAATCAGAATGTGGCAGAAGGGACTGTTACCCCCATTATCTCCCCCCCCCCTTTTTTTGAGATTTATGTATTTATTTCTATCGCTTTCATCTCTCCTTTTAGCAGAGGCTTGTAAAAATAACTGCCAATTAGTATTGCCATATTCCCCACCCCACAGACAGAGAAGCTGTGGTTTTAACAAAAACTTTTCGTGAGTATATTCTAGAGAGGCTTCATCAGAAGGCATTAGTAATTCCCGGGCAACGGTAATGTTTGCTGCTGTGGTATCACCTGGCTTATTTACCAATAGCCCCACAGTCCTCATGGAAGAGTCTAGAGCAGCCTTCACCAAGCTTTTTTGTTGTTGTTTAGTCGTTTAGTCATGTCCAACTCTTCGTGACCCTATGGACCATAGCATGCCAGGCACTCCTGTCTTCCACTGCCACCTGCAGTTTGGTCAAACTCATGTTGGTAGCTTCGAGAACACTATCCAACCATCTCATTCTCTGTCGTCCCCTTCTCCTTGTGCCCTCCATCTTTCCCAACATCAGGGTCTTTTCCAGGGAGTCTTCTCTTCTCATGAGGTGGCCAAAGTATTGGAGCCTCAGCTTCACGATCTGTCCTTCCAGTGAGCACTCAGGGCTGATTTCCTTAAGAATGGATAGGTTTGATCTTCTTGCAGTCCATGGGACTCTCAAGAGTCTCCTCCAGCACCATAATTCAAAAGCATCAATTCTTCGGCGATCAGCCTTCTTTATGGTCCAGCTCTCATTTCCATACATCACTACTGGGGAAACCATAGCTTTAACTATACGGACCTTTGTTGGCAAGGTGATGTCTCTGCTTTTTAAGATGCCCTCTAAATGTTTTGGACTACAACTCCCCAAAGCCCTATTGCAGTTTGAAGCAATAGGATGAACAAAAACTGACTCCTCTTGGGGGGGAAATTGTCCAGACCCAAAATATGGTTCCAAAGCTTTATTAACAGAACAGAAGGTCACCCAGAAGACAATGGTGGAATCTACACACATATAAAAACCGTTCTGAAAAATGCTTTTTTAAAAAGCATTTTTAAAAATACGTTAAATTTTCCATAAGGCTCACCATCACCACCTAGTGTCACATTGTATATTGCACTTAAAACACACTTAAAACGTTTTATTTGCAGCTGTATAGCTGAGTCTAATGTGGCCCTTTAACTTAAAAAGATTTTCTCTCCCACCCCTCACCCCTGGATTAAGCAATTATATTTGTATATGACTAAAAACAATTGCTCTAAAGCAATTTCCCTGTTTTCAGGTGGACAGAAATCCACAGTAGACATCATCCTAGAAGAGGCCTTACCTTCTATTTGCTGCAGGATCATTGAACTGTAGAGTCGGAAGGGACCTGAGGGTCATCTAATCCAACCCACTGCAAAGTAGGAATCTTTTGCGCAACATGGGGTTCAAACCCACAACCCTGAGATTTAGAGTCTCATGTTCTACTGCATACCTGTCAACTGCCCTGGGAAAAACGGGATATCCCATTTTTTCTCATGAGAGAACAGCAGCCCAAATGGCTGCTGTGATCTCGTACAATTTTGGACAGTATTTTTGTGGGGCCTGGTGGCCCAAAACACACATTTCTTTCTTTTAGCACCTCCTTTCTTTTAGCAAATGTTTTGTCCCATTGGGGAAGTGGTAATTCTGTATTGATTTGTTTTGGATGTTGTATGTGATGCCAATAAAAGGTTTTACGATACGACGATTTTGGGGCCACACAAGATCACTGCCCCCCAAATGCACATGTTACATGCAAATCACATGTCACCAAAACACATGTGATGGCCCCTTTGTTTGGGGGAAAGCGGCTTCAGAAGGTGTGAGGTGGAGAAATGGCAAGGATGAGAGGAGGGGTCACTTAACCCCTTCCCCTCCTGCCTCTTCTCTGTCCCAAATTGACCTTGCAGATTTCGATAAGTGTGCCGGCTGATCTGAAACCCCGTTCTCCTTCAACAGAACTGCGGCAGAGTTCAAGCCAATTTTTATTATTATCATTTTGTCATTGAGCACGCTTTGGCGGCCATCCTAGCCCATATGCTTTCCTCCTCGTGGCTGACGGTGACTTCTGCTCCAAATCGAGATGCAAATTATTTTGATCGTAACGTGACTGGCCCCCAGGGGCTGCAAGTGCGGTGGAGACATATTTGCGACTATCATAAATAAGATGAAATGTGTGCATCTGCTTCCTTCTTCTGCAGGCACAGGAAATGTTTGCAGGCCAAAGGGGATGCTTCTCCGGCTCTGGTGTTCTGGAGAGTGCAGTGCTAAATTACACATGGATCCACGAACCACCTGGCATTCATTTCTCATCGTAGCTGCATGCCTGTTTGAGCCAGCTTGCAGTGCCTTCTGGGAGGCTTAGACTTTGCGCCTCGGTAAAACCAAAAACCTGACGGTGACACTTCTTCCTAATCTGGGGGAAGACAGTGAAGAGGAAACAGAGTTCTGACACATCCAGCCAGCCTGTTATAGAATCCTAAGGGGTGACACGTCGGCCTTGTCTGGATTCTGTAGGACTTTCTGAGCAGATGGGAAGACTGGCTGCATTTGCTGATGATGGATTAAGAGGCTTATCTTTTCAATCTCAACTTTCTCCGGGGTTAGTCAAATTTCAGAGGGGCTCAATGGCAAGGTGTAAGATGAGGTTGATTAAGGAGATGAGCCCCAATGTGACGAGGAAGCTAATTATGAAACATGTGCTTGCTCCAGGACAGGGGAGGATGACAAAGACAGAAAAAACAGTTGGGAGTGAAAGGTGACTTGCACATTTATCTGCATCTCAGCCATGATAAATAGTTTGGGAAGATCATTGATTCTGTGACTTTCTCTGATCACCAGGCTTCCTCAACCATCTGACTGGATTCTTCATTACCTGCAGGTGCTGTAATCCTACACATACCTGCTCAGGAATAATGTACAATCCTATATATGTCTATTCAGAGATTAATCCCATTGAGCTCAATCAGGTTTACTCCCAAATTAGTGGGGATAGGATTGCAGCTTTAGGCTGGGTATGCATTACCGGCTTAAAACATAGCTAGGCTGTTTGTTTTCTTAATTTCAATCAAAGCCAGTTTGGGGAGGAAATGCATCAAAACACAATATTTAACAAGAAATGACAGGATAGATATGGATTGTGGCTAATATTGTGTGTGCACATCAGGAAAAATTTGTATAGAGTATGGGATAAGTATAAAAACTTATTGGAGACAAAAACGCTACTTTGGCTCTAACCGCTAGAAGCCATAGCTGAAAGGAAAAGAATATGATAGAATGTTGGACAACTTATAGAAATTTATTAAAACAAGAGGAGAGTTTAAATTAAAATAATTTAAGAATTTATCAGGAAAGTTAAAAACATGGATATAATCCCATCAACTGAATGAAGTATTTAAGAAAGATAAGAAACGAGGGTTTGGGGAACAAATACCACAAATGAAGAGAGATCTGTTGGAATGTAATGTTACAGTGTTGTCTAAAATGTATAAGATATTACTGGACTGGGAAACAAAGGATGAGCAAGTAAAATCTTCAATGATACTTTGGCAATAGACATTGGTTATAATATAGATATGGAAGCATGGGAATGATTGTGGAATACAGATATAAAATTTACAGCATGCTATGGTTTAAGAGGGGACGCGGGTGGCGCTGTGGGTAAAAGCCTCAGCGCCTAGGGCTTGCCGATCGAAAGGTCAGCGGTTCGAATCCCCGCGGTGGGGTGCGCTCCCGTTGCTCGGTCCCAGCGCCTGCCAACCTAGCAGTTCGAAAGCACCCCCGGGTGCAAGTAGATAAATAGGGACCGCTTACTAGCGGGAAGGTAAACGGCGTTTCCGTGTGCGGCTCTGGCTCACCAGAGCAGCGATGTCACGCTGGCCACGTGACCCGGAAGTGTCTCCGGACAGCGCTGGCCCCCGGCCGCTTGAGTGAGATGGGCGCACAACCCTAGAGTCTGTCAAGACTGGCCCGTACGGGCAGGGGTACCTTTACCTTTATGGTTTAAGAGAAAACTATATGAAAAAGTTATATAGATGGTTACATGTTCATTATTTGTTTCGTACTGGTTTTTGTATTTTCCTTTTAAGTTTTCTCCTCTCCCCCCCCCCCTTTGTTTAGTGTTATGTGTGTTGGGTTGCACAATAAAATAAATCTTATCTTTTTATATAAGAAAAGTTATATAGATGGTATCTAACACCAAGTAAACTGGCAAAAATGTATAAATCAAAATCAAATAAGTGTTGGCAGGATTATTGGCAGACATTGGCAGGATTATTGTAATAACCTGCAGTTTCATAAGAGTAACTAATTAAAGTAGATGAATAAAAGAATAAGTTAAGTTAATTTAGAATATGCAGGAAATGATAAATATAAATTTAAGGAGCCGCAGAAAGAGGAAGAAGGAAGCCGAGTTTTGAAATGTTAAAATGACTGTGAAACTATTGAAATACATATAACTGAAAATTACAAATAAGTATATATATATTGTGTGTGTGCACCATTTCCAACACCTGCAGTGGGAATGCAGAGTAAATGTGATTGTGAACAGTCCCCTAAATAAGTAGGACTTGCTTCTGAGTAAACAACCATGGAGACAGGCCATTATACCAACAATTCATTGTTGTTTTTAAGTCCAAACTGCTTTCCATTAGGGGAAATGTCATTATCCCTTGCTGCTTGTGTACGGTGTGATGACGTCATTTGTATTTTATCCGTTATTGGTGTTGTGATTACTGGTAGATGCTTTTATCTGGTTTCATCTTTATGAGCTGTTTGGGGTCCATCTCAAGAAAAGCAGAATAAGGTCATTAAAATAATAGTAGCAGCAACAGTAGTAGTAATAACTTTGCAGCACAGATATGAGGATAAAAGCATCCGGATAACTGTCAAAGACTGAACAATTGCTTGCAAGCTGAACAAAAAGAGGACACATGGCTTTTGTCCTATGATGCCTCCCATTATTCTAATAGTCCAACTACTGAAGCAATGGCTGCAACCCTCAGTCGTTTTGAAACAACATCAGTTTACGGTCATCAGATACTCTTTTCCTTCCTTACAACATGCAGTTTTTGCCCAGAATTAATTGCCAGTCGCCACAGTGATGTCAACTGCAACCTGGGAGTGATTTGGTGTACCTATATAAATATGCTACACTACTTTGGCTTCTCTCAAACACCTAGTTGGCAACTATCAAAATATTTCCCTCATTATTTCTTTTCTTTTTAAAGGAATGGAGTGGCGCTCTCTTGAAGGAACATAGGGAAGCCACATTAAACTCAGTAGGACTGTGCAGATGGAACCCAGTTCTATGAATGTTTAATCTGAAGTGAATCTCATTGAGCTCAGGGTATTTTGCCCCCATGTAGGTGTGCCTAGCAGTTCGAAAGCATGCCAAAGTGCAAGTAGATGAATAGGTACCACTCCAGTGAGAAGGTGAACAGCGTTTCCGTGCGCTGCTCTGGTTCGCCAGAAGCGGCTTAGTCATGCTGGCCACATGACCCGGAAGCTGTACGCCGGCTCCCTCAGCCAGTAAAAGCGAGATGAGCGCTGCAACCCCAGAGTCGTCTGTGACTGGACCTAATGATCAGGGCTCCCTTTACCTTTACCTAAGTGTGCCTAGGATTGCAGGCTAACAGTGCAATCCTACGCATATCTTCTAAGAAGTAAGTCCTGTTGAGTTCAGTGGGACTTAGCTCGCAGGGGTCAATAGGGTTGAAACCTTAGCATCTTCCATGTCATCTATGGAAGGACATCATAAGAACATAGGAAGCTGCCTTTTATCAAGTTAGATCATTGGTTCATGTAGCTCGGCATCCTTTGCACACAACTTGTACACTTTGTTTGGTTTGCTGCAGCCTATCCATTGAAGATGCTCTGACAAAGAGATTGCTGCTTACCAGACTAGCATCTTGTGTCATCTAATATGATGAAGAGCCTTGGGCCAAAGCACTGGCTGGCAAAATGAGGGAGCCCCGCATGACAAGTGGCCTGTTAGCCCTTTTGGGGAGAGGAGAGAAGGGTTTCAAATCCTTTGAGGCAGAAGCGCTATCAGGAGAGGACAACTGGGACAATAGGTTTAAGTGGGATTTAACTTTGAAGCGTTCGCTGGGCCCCTCCAAAAGCCTGGAGAAACGTGCCTCTTTGCCTCTGAGCATGAATGGCAATAAACCAAAAGAAGAAAGAATCACAGCCTCTGGAGAGAGAGACAGAAGTGTCTGGCATTCCAGCAGGCTTTGTTTTCATCAGGGCCTCTGGATTACCGGGGGGGGGGGGTCATATTAGCCTTGTTCAAGAGAAAGAGTTTACAGCTATTCCAAGATGCGTTATTATTTGCATTTGCATTGTATTTATATAAAGCCTCCCCCACCAGGAGATGATTCTCAGGATGCTTTGCAAAATGACAATATACCCACCACTCTCAGTACTTGCAAAAATAATAATCATAAGATGACATACAAATATTAATAGACCTTAAAAAAACAAAGAAGGAAAACAAGGCCAACCTGATCATTAAGGTGAATGAAGCAGCTGCTTCAGGCACCGGATTTTGCGGGTCCTGAAAGAGTAGCAAACTCTTAGTAATGGCATATGTTGTTGTCAAGAAGGGGATTTTTGCGCCTTGGGTGCCAGAATAACTTGGCTGTCCTTGCATATCATGCAATTTGGAGGTGCCCCATTTGCTTCTCTGCCTGGAGGAGCAAGATGTGTTGGCCTTGCAGGGGAAGAAGAAAAGGCAGGCTAAAGGTGAACCAATAGGACAGGCATGGCCAAATTTGGCCCTCCAGGTGTTTTTGGTACTACAACTCCCATCATCCCTAGCTAACAGGACAAGTGGTCAGGGATGATGGGAGTTGTAGTCCCAAAACAGCTGGAAGGCCTAGTTTGGCCATGCCTGCAATAGGAAATCTTTAAGCATCTGGAAAACAAAAAAAGGACTTCAGGCCAGTCAAGGCGTCTACAATAAAGGCGAGAAGACTAAAGATGTAGCTCCTCCCCAGCAAAGTCACAATCAGCACTGCATTGCTGTGCCAAGACAAATTGCAGTTGCCACAATGCCTTCTTTTTTCATGCAGTTATGAAAAGGGCAGGAGTCTCAGCCTTCTTTGAATTGGGTCACATAGTGTGCCACTTTCCCCATATGGAGAACATGTAAAGGAAGGATGGAGAATCCATGACTCTCCAGATGTTTGTTGTATGACAAGCCCCATCAGCCCCAGCCAGCGTGGCCAATATCCATCAGGGATGGATAGGAGTTGTAGCCCAAAAACATCTGCAGGGCCACAGATCTAAAGGGTGCAACTTGGTAAGTAGACTCCACCTATAAGGAGAACATCCCTCCTGTCTCCCCTGCCCAGACTACTGCCTGCCACTGTCTGCTCTGCCTTTCATTGGAGGGGATGAAAGTCTGTCTTCCTGTAATGTCTGACTATGTGAATATCAGTTGAGCTAGCGGGCCCAGTGGCATGCCCAAGTCCAAAGCTGATCACATTTCCGTTTGCTACACTTTGTCATTAAGTTTGCCAACTTTGTTGTCACATTCTTCATCCACTGAGCAGAAGATCCTGCCAGATGGTCATCCACTCAAAAAGCATAACAAAATCTGTTCTAATTTTGCTTTCATTGCATATGACTGATGAAGAAACAGATGGTGGGTTCAAACAATATAAAACAAGCCTGCTATCCTTACCCTACTTGGGAGTAAGTCCTGCTTAATTAAACGGGACTTATATCTGAGTAAATGTGCCCGAGACGTGGTATCAATTCACTTGTGCTGAAATCTTATGCATACTCACTAATAAGCTCTGTAACTCAGTGGGACTTACTTCTAAGTAAACAGGGAAAGGGGACTAGTAAGGCTCTGGTTTGTTGGCATGTTGTTGAGATGTGTGTGGGGGGGTACAATTTTCAAGTCTCTGGTATTTCTCCAAAATTTAAATTTCCTTTTACATCTCCAGGTACAGTATTTCAATTAGACCATACTGAGAGTGCCCATAATACTGCACTAGAGACTCCGTAGCTCCCTTCACAACCCATCAGTTCCCTGGGGACCCTGGGAAGAAAGTATGATTTGTAGAAGCAGATTGGCTCTATAGTGCAGATATGCTGATTGCCTCAGAAATATCAATACAGTCGTACCTCGGAAGTCAAACTCCTTGCAAATCGAATGTTTTGGTTCCCGAACGCCACAAACCTGGAAGTGAGTGTTCCAGTTTCCGAACGTTCTTTGGAATCCAAATGTCCGACATGGCTTCCGTGGTTTCCAATTGGCTGCAGGAGCTTCCTGCAGCCAATCAGAAGCCACGCCTTGGTTTCCAAATATTTTGGAAGTCAAACAGATTTCTGGAACTGATTCCATTTGACTTCCCTGTATATGCCAGGGGTAGGCAACCTTAGGCCCATGGACCACAAGCAGCCCACGGGGGTCGTTTAACCAGCCCACGAGCCACCCCCACACAGAACCACCCACTCAGTGAGTCCCCTCGCACTGCGCTAAACCGGAGCAGCGCAGTGTGGAGACTCGCTTCCACAGCTCCGGAAATTGCGTCTGCACATTCTCAGACACTGAAAATTGTGTCTGCGCAGACACAGACGCTGGAAATTGTGGCCTTGCGCGTGCAATCCGGTCTACGGAGGCATCTCTGCTGGAGTGAAGCGGCCCAGGTGAGGTAAACCTTGCCAACCTCTGGTATATGGAGTGAAATACAGATTTCTAGGTGGCAGTGTGGCCAGAGGGAGCTGGAGTCCATTCCCTGGACTGGTTGCAAGAAAGAAGGGAGGTGGGTAAAGGTCGGCTGAGGTAAGGCTGAGGATGGTGCAGCATTGCCTCATTTGCTCTGATGGACAAGCCTCCATTGACCATGATAATGAAAGAAATGCACCCCTGAACAGAGCGCCAGTCTGGTGTAGTGGTTAAGAGTGATAGACTCGTAATCTGGGGAACCGGGTTCGCGTCCCCACTCCTCCACGTGCAGCTGCTGGGTGACCTTGGGCCAGTCACACTTCTTTGAAGTCTCTCAGCCCCACTCACCTCACAGAGTGTTTGTTGTGGTGGAGGAAGGGAAAGGAGAATGTTAGCCGCTTTGAGACTCCTTTGTGTAGTGATAAAGCGGAATATCAAATCCAAACTCTTCTTCTTATTCTTATTCTTCGGCAACAGAGACTGCAGGTTCTGGGTATTGCACTCTGTTTAGCTCCCCAATTCCCTGTATAAACACAGACTTCCTCGCAGCCAACCGTGTTTCAGTATCTTCAAATGCTGGATTCAGCTGCAGACACATCTCTGTCTGGCCAACATGTTGCATGGAGGCTTCATCCCAGCCAACAGTAAATGGAGTTGGCTAATGAGAACTGGCCAGAGCTGCCTTTTCCTCCATACTAGATAAGCAGGTTGGCGAACGCCAGCCAGCAGCTGCGTCTGCACAAGAGAGCAGCCAGCGGCAAAAGTTCTTCCACAAGTGCCAGGCCAGAGAGGAGGACGAGGCGGCAGTGGCGAGGGAGGGAGAACCTCTCCTCCTACAACCTCAGCTAATTCCCCGGTCTGGGATGCTGCCACTCACACAGTCGAGAAAAGGCTCTGGGTTTGTTCAGCAGCATCAGGATGGATTAGAAGACAAGCTGCCGTGATGCTCATGCCTCACGCTGCATGCTGGGACTTTAATTCCAATTCCAGCTGGTGGTTTAGATACGGCCTAGGCTGCCTCTCGCTCTCTGTCAGCCTCCAACGCAGGACATTTCATGGTTTAGAAGGGGTGAGGCCCGGGGGAGAAGTGTCTTAAACTATTTTCCATTGACCTCCGTGGGTGGTGATGAAATATTCCGCTGTGTCTCCACATTTCCAGGGGCTGGTGGGGGTGAAATAAGTTTCTGAAATAACATGAAACCCAGCAATCTTGACTCCCACGTGAGTTCTGTGTCCTTTGCCAGTAGGAACCAGGAGGGGGGTAGATGCTGAAAAGGACGGGGGAAACTGCACCTTTCAATAGTTGCGTAGGTGAGGGAATCACTTGTGCGGCAAATGGTTCATTTCATATCCCAAAAGGGAGAGGGTCCATGTAGTTGCCATACATTTAAAACAAATGTCTTTCCCCCCATCAAAGAATCCTGGGAACTTTAGTTTACCCCTCACAGGGGTTCATTTCCCAGCACCCTTAACAAACTACAGTTCCGAGGATTCTTCAGGGGGAGCCGTTGGTTTTCATGTCTGCTGTGCACACAGCCAGGGCTTCTGTAGTTCTTCCACCTTGGTCCCAGAGGTGTCATTGGACTGCAACTCCCATCATCCCTAGGGAGGCTGACGATGCAGGGAGTTGGACTACCTTTGGGGCCCCAAGGTTGAAAGACAATGTTTGACACACCTATTTAAGGTCCAGAAGGCCCATCCTTCAGTCAGTGTGGTGTAGTGGTTAAGAGCGGTAGTCTCGTAATCTGGGGAACCGGGTTCGCGTCTCTGCTCCTCCACATGCAGCTGCTGGTTGGTGACCTTGGGCTAGTCACACTTCTCTGAAGTCTCTCAGCCCCACTCACCTCACAGAGTGTTTGTTGTGGGGGAGGAAGGGAAAGGAGATTGTTAGCCGCTTTGAGACTCCTTCGGGTAGTGATAAAGTGGGATATCAAATCCAAACTCTTCTCTTCTTCTTTGGCATCATCTATTGTGAGTTCTGTTCCCCAGAGTCTTGGGCTGTTTTGTGACTTCTCATTTGTGCAAACGATGCTGGCGGAATGCCACACTGCGTCCTGATTTGCTCTCAGTTCGTGAGCTTTTCAAGTTGAGAGCTCTCAATGGGCAGACTGAGGTTGGTAGGGCAGAGGTCCATTCACCCTAATGGACCTTCCTCCACTGCTCCCAGCGAGGTAGTAAAGGAGATCACTCCAGAGTGTGTGCAAAGGACTGTGACCTTAGGTGGAAGAAAGAGAAACCAATCCCATTAATTCACCACTTCTGCCCTTGGAGTAGCCTCACAAGGAACGACACCATCAGGGCAAGATTATTATCGTCTTTGAACATGTCCTCTCAATATACTTGGCAGCATCTCACAAAGCTGGATCCAACACACAAGGAAATGTGAAGCCCTGACTGGATCATGTATCGTCTCTACCCCCATCGTTCAGCCCAGGCACTGAGGTCCAGTGCTGGGGGCCTTCTGGCGGTTCCCTCCCTGTGAGAAGTGAGGTTACAGGGAACCAGGCAGAGGGCCTTCTCGGTGATAGCTCCCGCCCTGTGGAACGCCCTCCCATCAGATGTCAAGGAAATAAACAAATATCTGACTTTTAGAAGACATCTGAAGGCAGCCCTGTGTAGGGAGGCTTTTCATGTTTGATGTTTTATCTTCTTCTTCTTCTTCTTCTTCTTCTTCTTATTATTATTATTATTATTATTTATTATTATTAACAATCTGCTGGGAGCCACCCAGAGTGGCTGGGGAAACACTTATTATTATTATTATTATTATTATTATTATTATTATTATTATTATTATTATTTGCTGGGGAGGTTGCTTGGGGAGGGGACCTGCTGCTGAAGAAGAAAAAGAAGAAAGAACTCTCCATTGTATGTCCTCCTCTTTCTGCAGCTGTGAATGAGGAACACGGTTTAAATAAACTGTTGGTTTCCTTGCTTTTCAAGGTGTGTAAGGAAACCTTGGAAGCTTCATTATCCCCTTTCAGTACCTATTAATACGAATAATTGATAGCAGAAACTCAGCTTATAAAAGACAGTCTGGCATTTGCAATAGGAGGAGGAGGAGGAGGAGGGAGGGAGAAACCAATTAATTTTGTTTGTTTTCTTAAAAAAATAAATGGCACTGAATTACAGCAGAGTGCTCCTCTTCCCTGCCTTCCCTGAGATGCATTTCAGGAATACATCAGCTGATAACCTTCTCGATTTACAAGGCAGGCTGCTTGTCAGAGCTGACCTAAACTGGGTTTAATTGAAAGTCTCCTGTTGGCAGTGGGAGTGAGATATCGGAAAGGGCACCTTCATAGGAGAGTGTAGTACAAAGAGACTGGTGAAATGGGAGAAGGACTCTCAAAAGAGGTGGAGAGAGGGAGAAGGAAGCTCCAGCGAGGGAGCAGCACCCTCTGCTGGGCAGTTCCCAGAAGGGATGTGGAATTAGACTGGGCAGACAGGCGTGCTTGAAAGCAGCTGGTGATATGGAATGGCATGTGTTAAGTGGAAAGGGAGACAGGAGGGGCTCCTGAACTCCCTCCTGAAGTGCTACAGTAACACTTGCACTCTGTTGCTTGACATGTAAATAAGAGATGGCCTTAATCTGGGCCCTTGCAGCCCACAACCTGAAGATCTGTTATCTGGGCATTTTGGCTGTGTCTAGCAAAGCCATCCCATTAGTGCAGGAGTCAGCAAACTTTTTCAGCAGGGGGCCGGTCCACTGTCTCTCAGACCATGTGGGGGGCTGGACTATATTGGGGGGGGGGGGATGAACGAATTCCTATGCCCCACAAATCAGAGGTGCATTTTAATTAAAAGGACACATTCTACTCATGTAAAAACACCAGGCAGGCCCCACAAATAACCCAGAGATGCATTTTAAATAAAAGGACACATTCCACTCATGTAAAAACATGCTGATTCCTGGACCATCCGCGAGCCGGATTTAGAAGGCTATTGGGCCGCATCTGGCCCCCGGGCCTTAGTTTGCCTACCCATGCATTAGTGCAAGGACCACAGAACTTGCCCTGCCTCTCTGGAGTAGACAGAGGTGGGGGGTACACAGGGAACGAAGAGGGAGTAAAGTTTTGTTGCAAAAGCAAACGTTCTTGCCCTAAGAGGACGGCATGGTTGGATACACCTGTCAGTCTCCATACACAGATCTATACTGTATGTATGCCCGATGTTTCTCGCTGAATTTCCACAACACTCTGTTGTATCAAAGATTCATGCCTCTGAGGGAAAAAAAATATAATCTCTTCTTCATCTTATTCGTTCTTAAGCCACTGCTTCTTCACGAGGCGCTTGTTTTCCGGTCGCCTCACCAGAACTTTATTTGATTGCGATTTATCTGCATATTCTAGAGGCCTTTTCTTTTTGACACCATTCAAAGTAATCCTGTAAGAAAAGCTCTATAAACTTGTCAACTTTTGAAAAGGGGTTTAATCCTTCATGGCACACACTATATTATCTTTCATGCCTTTCAAAATTAGATGTGGGCCGAGGGGGCCTCTTCTGCCACGTGCTGAGCTGATTAACATCTAGCATGGTGAAAGAGGGAAAGAAAATTGAATTACACGTGGCTCTTTGATGATCAGTGATTTCTCATATTAATTATTGCTACCGGCAGCTGCATTAGAGGCATTGTGTGAGCAAAGGGTTTGCGTTTGCTTCATCACCTCGCCTCCATGTTTCTTTTCCTTCTAGAAAGCCCACTTGTGTTCATGTGTTAGTAATTGTTTCACATGCGTATACAGTGGTACCTTGGTTCTCAAACGCCTTGGTACTCAAACAACTTGGAACCCAAACACTGCAAACCCGGAAGTAAGTGTTCCAGTTTGTGAACTTTTTTCGGAAGCCAAACATGCTGCATTTTGAGTGTTACGCTTCCAATTTGAGTGCCACACTTCCGTTTTGAGTGTTACGTTGAGGTCTGTCTGTTTTTGCTATTTATTTTGCGTTTTTGTTTTTGAGGCTCTTTTTATTTTGTTTTTGTGACTGTGTGGAACCCAGTTCAGCTGCTGATTGATTGATTGTGTGACTACAGTACATTGTTTATTGCTTTCATTTAATGGATCAATGGTCTCGTTAGATAGTAAAATTCATGTTAAATTGCTGTTTTAGGGGTTGTTTTAGAACAGATTGATCCATTTTGCATTACTTTCTGTGGGAAAGTGTGCCTTGGTTTTGGAACGCTTTGGTTTTGGAATGGACTTCCGGAACGGATTAAGTTTGCTTGAGGGCAAACTACAAACAAAACTGATTGGGGGTAAAGCATGATTAGTTTGTCCGGTCAGATTCACCTACATACATGCAGCACAACTACTTTACAAAGTGACACCTTACCAAAAAAAAGTTTTCATTCCCAAGGAGCTTAAAAGCTAGAGACTGACACTAGGGATTCCTCCAGAATGCCAATATTTTGTGGGAGGGATTCAAACACATGCTGGAAATCTAAGTTTGTGCACTAAAAGTGGATTGAAGGGCTCTCTTGTCAAGGTGCAACAATTCTATTTTGAAGAGAGAGAGAGAGGCACTTTTTGCTGTTAGGAAGACGTGGGGGAAATGCACAGAAAGTGTGGGATGAACAAATAATGAATGAGAAGAAGACACAGAAGCACCCTGCATGTCAATCAAGATGAATGCCCATTGCTGTTAAACTAGCCTGCAAACAATTCCATGAAGCCTGGCCATAGTTTAACCTCTGCATAACCTTTGTGCAACAAAACCAGGATGGATGAGAAATAAACAGGTTTCCTGGAGGAACCCAAGGAAGACAAAGGGGAAGGGGGCTTGAAATGGAGGCAGGAGTGCATAAGGGGAGAATGTGCAATTGTGTTTATGCCTTATTACATTTATATCCCACCTTTCCTCCAAGGTGCAGAAGGTAGCATACATTTTCCCCCTCCCCATTTTATTCTCACAGCTATGTTAAGCCTGGAAAAGAGGTGACTGAGAAGAGAAGAGATAGCCATTTTCAAATACAGTGGTACCTCAGGTTAAGAACTTAATTCATTCCGGAGCTCCGTTCTTTAACCTAAAACTGTTCTTAACCTGAGGTACCACTTTAGCTAATGGGGCCTCCCACCGATGCCACACCGCCACCGTGCGATTTCTGTTCTCATCCTGAAGCAAAGTTCTTAACCTGAGGTACTATTTCTGGGTTAGCGGAGTCTGTTACCTGAAGCACCTGTAACCTGAGGTACCACTGTATCTGAAGGGCTGTCATGTGGAAGAGGGAACATGCTCGTTTCCTCCTGCTCTGGAGGGTAGGACTCGAACCAATGGCTTCAAGTTACAACAAAAGAGATTCCGACTAAACATTCAGAAAAAAAACTTTTTGACAGTAAGAGCTGTTCAGCAGTGGAACCCATGAGAGGTGGTAGACTCTCTCCTCCCTTGTAAGTTTTTAAGCAGAGGTTGGATGGCCACCTGTCATGGATGCTTTAGCTGAGATTCCTGCACTGCAGAGGGTTGGACTAGATGACCCTTGGGTCCCTTCCAACTCATAAGAGTCTATGATTCTATTATTCTAACCCTGTGAGGTAGGTTAGGCTGAAAGTGAGTGAGCCGTGATTTGAATCCTGGTCTCTCAGGCTCTAGTGCAACATTCTAACCACTACACCACACTAGTTTCTGAGGCTTTTCATGATGCGGGGACTAACATTGCAATCCTAACTATGGGTGGAATCTAACACGCCACCAAGGACTCAGCTAGGTAAGGTAAAGGTACCCCTGCCCGTACAGGCCAGTCTTACCAGACTCTAGGGTTGTGCACTCATCTCACTCTATAGGCCGGGAGCCAGCGCTGTCCGCAGACACTTCCGGGTCACGTGGCCAGCGTGACAAGCTGCATCTGGCGAGCCAGCGCAGCACACGGAACGCCGTTTACCTTCCCGCTGGTATGCGGTCCCTATTTATCTACTTGCACCCGGAGGTGCTTTCGAACTGCTAGGTTGACAGGCGCTGGGACCGAACGACGGGAGCGCACCCCGCCACGGGGATTCAAACCACCGACCATGCGATCGGCAAGTCCTAGGCGCTGAGGTTTTACCCACAGCGCCACCCGCGTACCTAAGGACTCAGCTATACAGCCACAAATATAACGTTTTAAGTGTGTTTTAAGTGCATTATACAAAAGTGACACTAGATGGCGATTGTGAGCTCATGGCAAATTCAATATATATTTTAAAACACGTTTGTTTGTTTGTTTTTAAAGCGTTTTCACAGCCTTTTTGTATGTGTCTAGATCCCTCCCTTGTGCTCTTCATGGAAAAGGTAGATTTTGAGCAGGGATTTTAAGTAAGAAAAAGAGGTGGCCGCACAAGAGCGTTCTGGGCTGTATTTCTAGGCAAAAGAAGGAAATAATCATAGCAAATGTCGCACATGAGTTGCATAAAGAGTGCTACTTGCAACTTCAGGACTTAATGAATATTTATTTGAATAGAATGAAAGAGAACGCAGTGAGCCGCATGAAATAAGGCTACCAAAAGCCATCAGTCAAGGCATAAATATACTTTAAGTCGTATATCCTGACTAGGTTTGTGCTATTCACGTCAATCCAGACAGCAAATGCCTGACCAAAACCGAGGAAATATTTCCGCTTGCAAGAGTCCACAAACTGAATAAAACAGCCCATGCCTATTCTTATGTGCTCAAGCCTGCTCCTGAATTGCACTACACAGTACTTCTATTTACATGTGGGAGACATACTGCGCAATTTGCATCCTGAACCACCATCAGCTAGGTTTTATTTATTTTATTTTAACATTTTTATTCATTTTTCATTTTCGTTCATTACATACATCTCAAATTCTTAACGTCTACTATATATAAATAAAGATATAGGTTTTAGAACCAAACCAGCATTCTACAGGTTACTGGTATTCCCAAGGCCAATCTGTAAAATTACAGATTTTAGCTGATCAATCATAGAATTATAGAGTTGGAAGGGTCCGCAAGTGTCATCTAGTCCAACTCCCTTCAGTGCAGCAAACACAGCCAATCATCTGGCTTTTGATTAAATCTCTGTTCTCTGCCTTGAAAGGTAATGCCCTTTATTAGACACTGGGTGCCACCTATCATAGGTGCCGTAGTAGCAGATTTCCTGCACTGTGGTTCCTGCATAGTGCCGTATTTGTTTTATTCGTGTTATATATATATATATATATATTAAAAAACCCACCAAAGTGGGAGGGAAAGGTGACTTGAACATCTTATAAATACAGTAGTACCTCGGGTTACAGACGCTTCAGGTTACAGACTCCGCTAACCCATAAATAGTGCTTCAGGTTAAGAACTTTGCTTCAGGATGAGAACAGAAATCGTGCTCCGGCGGCGCAGCGGCAGCAAGAAGCCCCATTAGCTAAAGTGGTGCTTCAGGTTAAGTACAGTTTCAGGTTAAGAAGGAACCTCCGGAACGAATTAAGTACTTAACCCGAGGTACCACTGTATTTCAATCTTCTCTCTCTCTCTGCCAAGTTAGGGATCCTCTCCAAATGTGTGTGTGTGCGCGAGAGAGACAAATTTCAGAGGGGCCATCCTACGCTGCAGTAGATTTTAATGGATTGCTTTGAAGTCGCTTCAGCACCAGATTTTTTTAAAAAAAATTGTCCACCAGCCACCCCGCTTCGCCCAGCCCTGTATTTTGCCAGAACCCTACACAATTCCCATATTCTTTGTGGGGGAGCCATGACTGTTAAAGTGGTATGAGAGTGCATCAAATGGATGGGGCAGATGGGGCAGCCCTATGTGCTTGCACAGTCCAGTGTTGAGTGTTGTCTATTGATGGGCAACTTCAAGACCCCTGCCCCTCTCCTTTCTTAGGGTCCTTAAAACTGTCCACTTGGTCCCCGGGCCTGAGCGTCCCCCTTCCCTGCAACAGGGTATGCACAAACATAGCAAGATGCTTTATCCTGAGTCAAACCGCCGGATCCATCCAATTCACCGCTGTCTACACTGACTGACACCATCTCTCTCGGGTCTTTCCCAGTCCCAGTTTGCAAGTGGGACTTTCTGCATACTGAGCTGCGGCTCTTCCCTTAAGCTTCCCTTTCTTTTTAGGGAAGCAGTACCCTGCGTGGGGAAATATCCGACAAACCCTCAGAAGGAAAAATTGAAAACCTACCCTAAAATCAATGATATGGGAATAATGCCATTCAATTTAGGAAAATGATGCGGTCAGAGGATTTCAGGTTTGTAGCCATTGGGGGGGGGGGGGAGTGTTGTCTTCATTTTGACTCTTAGATCTCAACCCTACGAGATGCTGCTCTCTGTCAAGAACCCCAGTCAATTAAAGCAAATCTGTCTTTTCCCCATGGTGTGTTTCACACTGACTATTTTTGCAACAAGCAAGAGATGAGTGTCAGGTCCGTGCTTTAGACAGATGCTTCAGAATACAATGAGACTAGCCGAGGCCCCATCATGGTTGTTCTGTCAGGTTTTGAGCAGGAGGAACTGACATGTTTACATCAATGAATGAAACACAAAGCAGGATGAAGAGTAATTCCCTTGGGATAATTAATTTGGCTCTAGGAAGACTTGTGACAGAATGCTCTTTTCTTGGTAAGGAATGTGTGTGTGTGTGTGTGTGTGTGTGAGAGAGAGAGAGAGAGAGAGAGAGAGAGAGAGAGAGAGAGAGAGAATGAATTCAGGGCTTGCAAGCATTAGCAAAACTAAAGGAATATCAATTTTTTAAAACATCTATTTCCCCTTTATTTCAATATCTGTTCAAAAGGAATGGCATGAGACTTCAAAGAGCCCTGGAGATTTCAATCCACTTCAGAAAGGACATCTTCTTTCTTGACCTCTTAAACACATCCAGTCCATTTCTGACACAAGCTCTTCATCTTGCCAAAGAGACAGATTGGGACTGCAGAGGAGGCAAGAGATGTGAGAGGTTATGATAAAACTGGAGATCAGCAGCATATGTGTTGACCTGATAAAAGCCAGCTAAAGGAATGAAAACCATACATTCACAGCTGCGGAACTCACTGCCCTTGGAAAAAGTGATGGGTTGGGTTATACCTGATGAAAACAAGGGAAAGGAGCCAATCCAGGGATAATTTGCATGTAAATAGGAATGCAGCGTTCAAGCATTGCTCCCTTTTGCACAAGTTGATAGAATCTGAAAGCTGGCATCACAGACTATGTGATCTGGTCCACTGCCATGAAAAAGAGCTGTCATCTCCAGGACCAACTGGTCTCTGCATTCAAGATGGCTGTATTTATTCTGTTGCCCCTGAGCAGAAAAGGTTTGCTGCCCTGACACAAGCGTGCGCACACACACACAGAGTGGTGCCTGAGGTAAAGACACTCTTTCCTCCAGGAGATCCATTTCCTTGCCCTGACTGAGGAGCAAATTAGGGTGATAAGAATCCACCAGTTTGGGATCTTTTCCTGGCTTTTGGATTACCACCCAATATTGCTCTCAACAATCCCATTAAATAGGTCCACAAGGTGCGGGACCATTACCTCATTTGTAGAAGTCTGCAGACAATCTATCTGGGCCAGATCAGGGCTGTGATTTTAGTTTAGAAATAACAGTGCACTTCCTCAGATGTTACTTTATCATAAAAGCATCCCCTAAATTCTGGAGTAAAATTTGGGACAAAAACACTGTGTAAAAATGATTCAATGCATTCCTGAAAAGGCTCCTTGAAGGCGCAAAGTGATTCATAGACTTCAGAAAAGTGGAGATTTGTTTTTCCTGAATCTATTATATGATCCCCATGGGCAGAGCATAATGCAAAAACTTGGCATTTAATATACTGTTGTTTTAAGGCATTGACTAAAAGAGGAGGAATTTGAACTAAGCAGAGTTGTTGTTGTTATTGTTTAAAAAAAATCAAATTGCTACAGAAATGTGGAGAACTGAATTTCAGACCTGAAAAGACTGTAAGAGAACCAAAACCAACAGATTCTTCTACCCCTAAGTGCTGGCTATTGCAACTCTCTGAGAAATAAACTACAGTTCCCAAGATTCTTTGGAGGAAGCCATGACTGCTAAGTAGGATACAAGTGCTTTAAATGTACAGTGGTACCTCTGGATGCGAACAGGATCCGTTCCGGAGCCCCGTTCACAGCCTGAAGCGAATGCAACCCGCGTCTGCGCATGCGCGGGTCATAACTCGCTGCTTCCGTGCATGCGCATGATGTCATTTTGAGCGTCTGCGCATGTGGCGAACCCGGAAGTAAAGTGTTCCGTTACTTCCGGGTTGCTGCGGAGCACAACCCTAAAATGCTTAACCTGAATCTACTTCAACCCAAGGTGCGACTATATTGTGTGGATGTGACCTCCCAAAGCATCCTTTCTAGGGAAGGGCCCCGAGTGCTTTTCCATTTGCCCCACCAGTTTACCTAGGGATACCTGCTCTTTACCACTGATTCACAGCAAACATCAATCTGCAGAAAAACCAGTTGTCATTTGCTCTGATTCAGCAGTAAGGAGAAAGTTTTCCCAGGATAAAGCAGAGGGACAAGCAGAAGTGTGGATGAGCCCTGAACCACTGGAAGTGAATTATCCTGCTCCTCTCTGCTTTTGCTGACCCAAAATTGAACGCTATTGAAGAAAGGCTATCTAATAGTAATCACTTATCTGCCTCCTGTCACAATAAAAAAGAATTACCATATGCTATCAGACTAATCGGGACATGGGTGGCGCTGTGGGTAAAAGCCTCAGCGCCTAGGACTTGCTGATCGAAAGGTCGGCGGTTCGAATCCCCACGGCGGGGTGCGCTCCCGCTGCTCGGTCCCAGCGCCTGCCAACCTAGCAGTTCGAAAGCACCCCCGGGTGCAAGTAGATAAATAGGGACCGCTTACTAGCGGGAAGGTAAACGGCGTTTCCGTGTGCGGCTCTGGCTCGCCAGAGCAGCGATGTCACGCTGGCCACGTGACCCGGAAGTGTCTCCGGACAGCGCTGGCCCCCGGCCTCTTGAGTGAGATGGGCGCACAACCCCAGAGTCTGGCAAGACTGGCCCGTACGGGCAGGGGTACCTTTACCTTTTATCAGACTAATGCTTGATCAGGACAAGTCCCGCCAACCCTTTCTGGCAATATCTCTGAAATTCAGACATCTAGGATTTCAGCCAGAAGTCTTTCTACACCCTTGCAATGAATTTGTTATGAAATGCTGGGGATCAAATCAGTAGCTGGGAGATCCATGCTGAGGTAATGGTGAGCTTTGTTTTAATGCTCAGGGTCCACCATATTTGAAATTCCAAATCCCTCCCCCCCCCACCCCAGTGCAATGTTTCTAGAAAAAGAGGTGCCGGAACTCACCATGAGCGCCTCCCTTGTTTTCTTACAATGGCAATGGAACCCACCTGAGAGGTGCCAGAACTGAGTTCCGGCTGAAGAAAGGGCCTGCCTCCCTCCTGTACTTTCCTCTACCCCAGAATGTGACAAAGCTCATTTGGCTGAACTTTCTGACTGACTTGATGTTTATGAAGCGCATTCCTTGCTCAGAAGGTATTACCCTCTGATCAACCCTGCTCACTGGGGCAAGCTCATCAGAGTGTGTAGGTATAGAAGCTCCTGCCTCAATTGACATATAATAGCTCTCTTTGCCATGGCCAAGGGGCCTCTTTGGCTGTGAACACACTATACCAGGGATGTCCAACCAGCAGCTCGTGATCTACTGGTAGATCCCCGGCTGATCCTGGTAGGTCGCAGGATCCTTATTGTGTACAAAAAGTTGCAAAAAAAGCTTTAAAACTCTGTGCAACCCTCCCTGAAAAAACTCAACAACTCTGGGCAATCCACCCACCCCATGCATGCTCCTCCTCCCTCCAATGACAATCGGTAGATCACTGCCAGTTTTTTTTTTAAATACTGGGAGTAGATCACAGTCTCTTGGGAGTTGGACATGCCTGCGCTATACCTTTAAAGCACATTCAAAGCACATAATTCTGGGCATTGTAGTTTACCCCTCACAGACCCTCCAAGCGTCCCTATTTTCCAGGGACAGTCCCGGATTTACAGAAGCCGTCCCGGTTTCTGATTTGATCCCAGAATGACCCACTTTTCCTTAGGACGTCCCTTTTTTCATCAGAGAAATGTTGGAATTATATGACCCCCGACTCAAGAAGAAAAGTAACTATACAACCTTTAGAAGACATATGAAGGCAGCTCTGTATAGTTTTTTAATGTTTAATGTTTTGTTACATTATACAGTGGTGCCTCGCAAGACGAAATTAATTTGTTCCACGAGTTTTGTCGTCTTGCGATTTTTTTCGTCTTGCGAAGCACGGTGTCGGGAAAGTTTTGGAAAAGCTTCAAAAATCACCAAAGTCTTCAAAAACCTCAAAAAAGGCTACCACACCGCGTTCTATGAGTTGCTCCTCGAAGTCAAGTCGCAACTGTATTAACGGTGTTAAGAAAAAGGAAACAAACTTGCAAGACGTTTCCATCTTGTGAAGCAAGTCCATAGGGAAAATCGTCTTGCGAAGCAGCTCAAAAAACAAAAAACCCTTTCGTCTAGTGAGTTTTTTGTCTTGCGAGGCATTCGTCTTGCAAGGTACCACTGTATATATATATTGGAAGCTGCCCAGGGTGGCTGAGGCAACCCAGTATGATGGGCAGAGTGTTGTTGTTGATGTTAAATAGGATATTTAATCCTATTTTCATCGGAGAAATGATGGAGGGCATGAGAGTTACAATTTCCACCAGCTCTTAACAAATCTATTGTATGTGCTCAGCCTTTGATAACAGTAAAGGTAAAGGTAAAGGGACCCCTGACCATTAGGTCCAGTCATGGCTGACTCTGGGGTTGTGGCGCTCATCTCGCTTTATTGGCCGAGGGAGCCAGCGTACAGCTTCCGGGTCATGTGGCCAGCATGACTAAGACACTTCTGGCGAACCAGAGCAGCGCACGGAAACACCATTTACCTTCCCGCCGGAGCGGTACCTATTTATCTACTTGCACTTTGATGTGCTTTCGAACTGCTAGGTTGGCAAGAACTGGGACTGAGCAACGGGAGCTCACCCCATTGCGGGGATTCAAACCACCGACCTTCTGATCGGCAAGCCCTAGGCTCAGTGGTTTAACCCACAGTGCCACCCACGTCCTTTGATAACAGTACTCACTTTCTATTTAGCAGATGAGTAGGCAAGATAGAACACAAGATCAATTACTTGACGCTCAAGGTTGACTTATCAACATCTCCAAGAGGCAGTGCTGAGAAAGGTATTTCTAGGCAGTCAGGTTTGAGACTATTCATTTATTCATTCATTCATTCATCATTGACATTATTAGGCTAGATGGACCATCAGTTTCAGCACTGGCATAATAATGGATGGCTCTTTATGTACTATATGTTGTCTTCTTACTTGTGGTATACTGCATATGGCACAACATGATCTATATAGGGTAGAGTAAGTGCTGGACCTACAAGAGACCAATCAGCTTCCTCATCTGCTCCTTGTGCTACATGGAGATGCCTGGGGTTGATTTTAGGACCTTAATAAATGCTCTGCTGCAAAGGCCGTCAAGAAAGAGTACCTTGTGTTTTGGGCTGGATTGTCCCACCTTTTATTTCTGCATTCCTATAATTTGCAGAGAAAATGATTCATCCAGAATCATTTTTTTTAAAAAAAAAAAGCCAGAAACCCACTTACGGAAGATACTGTATTGCCAGCAGGCAGAAACCATCACATAGCAAAAGGGAGCCTAATTGAAGTTGATTTCAACAAATGACTTTCATAAATGGCGATTTCCTTTTAATATGACAGCATGAGAAATTTCTTACATAAACCACTAACCTTTCTATTTATTTCCTCCTTTCAGAGATAACACTGGAGACCAAATGCCTTTTGTAGGAAGAGAACAAAATCAGCCTTGCTTCTCATTATCTTTTTTAAAAACAAAAACAAAAAAAAGAACAGGAGAAGCCATTTATTTCAAATAACGAGATTCAACATGTCAAGCAATCAGCCATAAGCCCTGTTATTATAGCAAACTAAGAAGGTTTAGTGCCTATCAGTTTGGAAACAAAATACCCCTACCCAAAAATAAGATTTGTGTGGCTTCTACATACTTGGAGGACAGCGTAAGCCTTTAAAAGTACTTGGGTTTGTGGGTTTAAAGAGAGAAAGATGGAATGTGATTATTTTTTTTAATTGTCTGGTTGTTATATTGATATTGATGACACAGTGGACACCCCTCTTTAGATGGTAATGTGTATTAATCACGTCATTTACTGCCAAATGCGATAAGCCAGCCTTGCTGATTTAGGGACACTCCTACTCATTCTTTTTGAGCAAAGCCCTGGACTTCAGCCTGAAAAGTATTGCCTTGGAGAAAACACTGGATACCTTCTGGCAGGGGCAAAACTAGGCTTTATTTCAACTGGGTCAAAGACCCAGTTTCACACACACACACACACACACACACCTTTGCATACACACATACACAGGCTGGGAACATCAATGGTGCCTCTCTGGAGGCTTCACCTGAGGCAAAAAATAAAGGCTAGCCCCTTTGTAGCTACGGCTCTGCCTTCTAGGGCTACACAGCATGGGTGGGAAAAGCCTCAAGGGGTCTCTCCTTCCCTCCCTCTCTCTCTGGGGTGTAGGAAGCAGGTGCAGGCTGCCCTGGATGTCATCCATGAGGGGGTGACAAAACAGCACTCACCGTGGGGCCTGGTCTGCAAAGCGCCCGAGCCATGTGTCTCTCCTGGGAGTGACACAGTGGCTCAGGGTCCCGCACTGCCCAAAACAGCAGCGTGGGGCTTGCGTCCACCAGGCGGACTCCGTGGGCAGCTTGCTGCGCTGTGCCGCCCTCATGCGTGGATCGCCACCCCCACAGGCGGTTCACCCCGCCCCCACCGCTCCGGGTGCCAGAGCAGCTAGCTCATAGCTGTCAACTTTCAAAATAAGGGATCAGCAGGCTCACCTGTCCCGGGGACAGTCTACGGGATATCTAACAATCCGGGATAGCAGCGGGAAACGGCGATGGAATAAGGGAATTTCCCGCAAAAAAAAAAGGGAAGGTTGACAGCTATGAGCTAGCTACACCTCCGCACACTCCCTCCCTCTTTCTCTCTCTCTCTCTCTCTCTCTCTCTCTCTCTCTCTCTCTCTCTCTCTCACACACACACACACACACACACACTATCTTACCACAAGGTTCCTATTCCAGGCTGCCTGTAGTCCTAGACTACAGCACTCCTCTTAGAAAGCTAACAGGTCCCATTTGCATTCCTCCAGGTTTGCGTTTCCCTGTCCTTGCGCCCGTGTGCTCCTATACCGGTTGCGGCGAGCAGGATTCTAGATCTAGCCCACAACTCTACGGATAATTGAGGCACCATCTGCGTTTGTTGGCTGCCTGTTCCTATTGCATTAGAAACCTTAAAACCGCAACTCGCAAACCACTCTGCCATCGTGTGCTGCAGCCTGCGCAACAATGCCCAGGTCTCACCTGCTTCCAAAGTTTCCGTGAAGTTGCTGTCGGCCATCATTTATTCCTGGGCAGCTTCCCCAGACCCTGCTTTGCAGGCACCGCACGGTACATGTTTGCCTCAGCAAGTGACAGGCCTGGCTCAAAGACATCCATCTTCTTAGGAAGGATTGCGGCTGCCAGCTGGAAGCTATGGATTCGGGCCATGAAGGAAATCATGCAAATGACTTTGATTTCCATAATGCCACAACTATTACCTTTGTTAGGGGCTGTTTTACAACGAGCTGCTTGTGGCAGAGGACAGTGGAGGGCCTAGGGGAGGAGCAGTAAAAAGTGAGAGGCATCCATGCAAAGATGGTCCCTAGGAGACAGTAGAGCGCACACTGCTGTTCTGCCAGAGCAGCTCCCAGCCATAATGTCTGCTTTCCACATCACCATTTGCAACCTAGGTAGTAACAGAAGTATTAGGGACCCATAGGAGGAAAAAACATTTTGCAAATTTGCATGTGTGTCAGATCCTTCTACGCTTGTAGCATTTCCTCTCCTTGTTAGTTTAGCCATGTAGCCTTATGAGGCTTTGCCCTCAGGTGGGGAAAAATATTGCGCCCGGGAAAGGGATATGGGAGTCAACAGACACTCAAGGAATAGTTTCAGAGAAAAAGCTTTATTTCTACCATCCATGAACTGGTAGAAGGAGCAAGTGTGATAGTTCACAAACAAGCACGGGTTCACAGTCATTTGCACAGAGCATATATTCCCCTTCCAGTTCCCTCCCCTTTCTCCTCCTCTTCAGGAGTCCTGCCCCATGTTGAGTTCCCCTGAGCATGAACAGAAAGCTCCTGTCTTGGGACTATTGGGACTCTTGGCACCCTTCCCAGGAAAGGGGAATGAGAGCGTTTCAGCATGTCCAAAGATGTTGCAACTGAATGAGATCAGATTCGTTTCTCAGGCCTGCTCTGACAGAGTCTATTCATTAGCTTTTTGAAGCCTTCTCGTATTGATAAAAGTAACGGTTTGCCCTTGCACATCATCTTGTGAGAAAAGCAGAGGAAAACTTTAGCTGTGGATTTTTTAGAAGAGAGAAAAGGAATTTTGGACAGTTTTGAGGCCTGGTTGGGGGGGGGGTGACTTCGGGCCTAGGTGGGGTCACCTGTCCTCACCTCCTTCAGCCATGTATATATTTGCTTTCTTCCTGTCCCATCAGCTACTCTCAGCCTATAAAACAAAAAATGCAAACTTCCTCTCTTTCCTCTAAGTGGATGGGGACCAGGGAAAGGACCTTAATTGTAGCACCCTGTTCATGGAATGCTCTCCCTAAGGACTAGCACCAACTGATATCTCTTTCCAGTGTCAGGTTAACACATTCCAGCACAAATACAATGCAACCTTGGTTCCCGAACGCCTTGGTACACAAACATTTCGACTCCCAAATGCTGAAAACCCGGAAGTGTTCCAGTTTTCGAATTTTTTCAGAAGCCGAATGCGCGATGCGGCTGTCGGCCATTGTTTCCAGGGCGCCTGTGTCAACTGGAGGTTACACCTTGGTTTTCGAACGTTTCAGAAGTCGAAGGGACTTTTGGAACAGTTTACATTCAAGAACCAAGGTATCACTGTATATGAACTGGCTTACTGTTGGTTTTATCCACTTTCCGTCTACTGTGTTGTTTTTTGATTGTGGTGGTTGTTGTTTTTAAAAAAGATTGTCTTTGAATGCTGTCCTTACAATTTTGTTGAATGGAAGCTCAGCAATCTTTTAAATAAAAATAATTAGACTGAAATTATTACAAATAAGAATCTTTAAAATTGGGGGGGGGGGAGAGAAAGACATTGTGTGCTTTAGATATACATATACTCAGAAACCTATGCAAAAGTATTCCCAAGTGTATATAGGATTGCAGTCATGGCTTGCTCTTCATAATCCTCTGAAAAGTATCAATTGTTATAAAATGGCTTGCAAGAATTCGAAGGTAAGGGCACTCTTCACCATTATCAGGAAAGAGGGGCATCCACCATGGCTGTCATGAATTCTTTCCGTAAAACAAGACGCAATTGTTCTACCATACAGAAAAAGCAAGGGATTTTGCAGATAATCCACGCCACACATTTAACTCAAAAAACACTAAGCACATTTGCAAAATATAGGTATTGGTTGAGGTTCACGTTTATTCAGATGATGTAATCACAGAAAGAAATGAAACAAGGAGCTATTCTCAACACTCTCAAAACTGGTGCCATAAAAATGAGAATACTTTGAGTCATCATTTAAAAAAAAAAAACAGAAGTATGACAATAAACTAGAATGGCTGATCACAAAATCATTTCATGAATGGAAAAAAATCTGGGACAGCAAGGCATGTGTACTGCAAAATTTATGCCAACGACATCTAATTACCCTAACTAATTACCTTTGGTGGTGGTGGTGGTGTCTCTTGCCAGGTTCTGTATGTGGGCAGCTGTGTCTCTCCCCTCCGAGACAGGCAATGACTGATGGGACCAATACCCTATTTCTGGAATCCTTTTGCTTCATTTGGCATTTGACCCTTGACATCCTAAGCCTCCACTTCAGGGTCAGACCAAGAGTTTGAAGAAGCTCAGATAGCACAAGCTTCCTTTCCTCCCACTGCAGCCCCTCTACCCTCTGACAAGCCTACCCAGAGGGGGTCCACCACACTCTGCAGACTGCATCATCCAGGACTCCAGTGTCAGGGGAGAAGCCCCCCAAACAGAGGGAAAGGATCTTGTTTTCCTCTGCACGAGACTCCGCCATTGCACGAGCAAACTCTTGTTCACGCGACACTACCCAATGGGGTTACCTTGCAGCAACTATTTTTAAATTTCTGAACCCAATTCACTGTGCACATCTACACAAACCCCACTAAAATTAACTAATCAGTTTCAACAAGGCTTTGCATTGAGAAGTTCATAGTACCTAGAATCACCCTTTTCATTCCTCACCCCTGGCCCCAAACAATAAGCTCTTTACTCTCAGCAAGGATCTTGGAAAATGATTCCCTTGGAAAAGGTGATTAACTCCCAGGTAGTTTATTTAATAGTAATCTCACCAAATTCCCAATAATGAACTCAAGGATGCCAGCCAAGTAAGCCCACAACTTACACAGGGGGTTTGTTCCAGGTATCATGCCTAATGCCAAAATTGCATATAGTCAAGACACATTGGGTGCAATGCAAGTGGAATTGCCAAAGTATTTTTTCCTGGATACCCCCCCTCCCTTTTTTTAAAAAAAATTGCCAAGCACGTAAAGCTGAATGCACCTAAGTCAAATGTGCATAAGTTGTGGGCTTAGTGTACTGCATTTTCCCACTTATCCCTTTAAGCACAGAGTATGCAATTCAATGTATCTAGTTGTGTACATGCAGACACTATCTGTACACAGACACCATGATTGTCACATATGGTTTTCACGCATTTCCCTACATTTTAAGGCTGCAATCTGTAACAGTTACTAGGGCGTAAGCCCTACTTCTGAGTAAACATGCACAGGAGAGCACTGTAAGCAATTTGTAGGATTTAACATTTTAAATGGCCCTGAGTCTCTTGCCATTGCTCTTAGCGGTGTTCCTCCCTGGGATCCTGACAAAGCTAAACTCATAAGATCTTATTCTTCCCAAGCAAACATTAAAAAAAACATATTAAAAGTCTGTGGTGGCAAATTTCCCCAAATGATGTTGCCAGTAAAGTAAGACAATGAGGCTAGAATCCAGCACAGCACTTTGCTTAATCAGGTCCCTACCTGTGCAGCTGAGAATTTTTATGCCTGTGACAAGCCATGCAGAACACCAGGGTATTTGAATATTTGTGGGATCACTATGGTAAAGTATTTGGGAGTCTCTGGAGTGCATTTCCTACAGAGTTTCATAGCAGCAAATATAATTATAAACTTGATCCTGAGAAAATATAATATAAAGTCTCAGAGCACACAGGAATATGGGGACTACGGGGGTTCTGGACCAGAATCATTTTTACCTCTGATGAGACTCAGCTAAAATTAGCTAAAATAGCTTGTGCAAATGCATTTCATTCCCTTATGCTATTATCCCATAATATATAGCTCCTCTTTTAAAAAATCGACGCTCATTCACATTATAATGTAAGAACATTAGAGTTATTTGGAGAAAAATGGAAGTGGGGTTATTTTAAAAAGCATTGGAAACCCGCCATGGATTTCCATATAAACCCACAAAGTGAACTGGCCTTCCATCTTGTGAAAAAAATATCCTCATGTACTTGGGGGAGGGTTGTCCTGAAAAGACTACTGTTTGCTTCAGAGAAAGGCAAGTAAAAAATGAAAAAGGAATGCAATTAAAAAGAATAAAGGGTCTCCACAATAGGTGGGCATAAGCGTAAGATGCAGGCACTTGGCAAGTGGAAATAATTAAGAAGAGGCTTCGCTGCCCCAATGGCCAGGCTACTATTCCACATTGTAGTATGCAGTACCCATCACAACACGTTGATAAGGGGAGGGTAAGCTTTTTAAACTTTGGAGTTCAGTCTTCCCTGTGTTCAGAAGATGCTATCAAGTCTTTTCGAAGGAGCACGTGCTTGTGTCTCTGCATGTGAATACTGTTGCAGGCCACTGAAACCGCCTCCATCAAATGCTGCTGTAATCTGTGTTTTTGGCCACAAAGGCTGGGGCCTCCCACTCCACGGTGAAGAAGGAAAGTGTCCCAAAGAACCCAACCACGGCCATAATCAGAAGCTGCCACTGAAGAAGCAGGTAGTTGCTGTAGAAGTACGCGATGGCGGCACAGACAGACTGAAAAGGGAAGCAAGGAAGGGCGTGAGTGACATTTCAACTTGGCTTCAGTGCCGTTCAGCTTTAGTAACATTCCAACTTTTTGTGATTTCCAGAGCATAAATTCCCCAGTCCAAGTTGTTTTTCTAATTAACTGCCTTACTTAGCTCTCCTGCAATCTGCCTATTTCAAAGTGAACAGCTTAGCATCAAAAGCCCTTTCATATCAGCTTTGACTCTTCCTGATCCAAGGTCATTCCTCATTCCTAGATTCCTTACTGCGTCTACAAACGGCTGACCTGCACCAAATCCAGGAAATTAGAGACTCCCAGATTCCTAGAATTGTAGAGTTGGAAGGGACTATGAGGGTCAGCTAGTCCAACCCCCTGCAATACAGGAATCTTTTGCCCAATGTAGAGATTAAGGGTCTCATGCTCTACCAACTGAGCCATCACGGTGACTTGTAGATTGAGTTGGACCATGGTGTTTTTTGCATCTATCTTTTCCACTTTATCCACTTAGCTATTTTAATTTAATTTATACTGATATAGAATGCTATTGTTCCATTAGTATCATTCATTGCATTGAGACAGAAGGTAGCATTTTCTATATAGCACACCTACCAATGCATGTATTCCACTTATGACTACTCAAAATGTTTGTTCTTTAAAAATAATTGTTATATTAAACATTGTTTCATCACGCACAAATATCATATCACAAACATGTTTATGTTTAAACAGAATTAAATTCCAGTGTCTTCACTGGGGCTTAAACACAGAACTATAGCATGTATTTTGGTTAACCAAACATCCTGCATTACTGAAAAGGCTTCTGTGTTCTTGCCTTACCCAGCGTCCTAGACAAAAGTAGATGACTTTTAAACTCCTTCCAATTTTACACAAAGCTCTTTGTTTGCCTAATGAATAAACTACTGTATTATTTCAGTAGACTACAGATTATATGATGTCTGGCTCTGACATTTGGCAACCAGTAATACCTGGATGAATTTAAAGACTGCAAAGGCAGGTGCACTGTCTTCTGAGTACAGGAATCCCAAAATACTGAGGAGTTGAGTGTTGAAACAGCTATCACCTAGACCCAGTAAGAAGCTGCAGAAAATTGCCACTTCTTTGCTGAAAATAAAGAGATGCCAACAAAAACGATACTGTAACTAATAAAAATATACACAACTATGAATAGAAAATTAGGTACAATCCTACCATTCATATTATTTTTGTCTAAGTTTACTGAGAAATAATGGAGAGAAAAATGGCAAGGTCCAGATTGTTACCAAAGAGCTGCTTTGTTTTGAGAATTCTCGTTTTGGGCATTTCTGCATTGCAATTAAATATGTCAAAGGCACTTTGCCCGTATTATTTAATGTTTTAAATATTCTTTGACTTAGCATTCCATCCAAACCTGGGCTTATGGTTTGTCTTCCCCAGATAAACCATGGGTGGTAAACCAAGAGCAAATCTTACGTTTACAGATCATGGTTTGTCTGGAGCAAGACAAACCATGAGCCCAAGTTTGGCCATCACAGTAAGGCAGACCATGACTTGGCCCCAGATAGCGTGGCAGCAGAAAGGGAAGGAGGAGCGCCTCAGACATTATCTTTGGTCCTGTAACCAACATGTTTGCCTGTTCATATTAAGCCATGGTTTGGCTTAGCACCCTGTGTAAACCGGATCTGTCTGGTCATGAGAAGTAAAGTAACTCGTACCTTGGTTCCATGAATGCTATGCTGTCTGTGCCATGGATGGAGGCGATGGGGGCATCGTTTGGCATGTTGTAGAAAATCAAATAGAAGGCTACAAAATGGACCACAATGCCTAACATCACCACTGGGTTCCTGCCAAAACGGTTGTTTTTGCTAAGAAGGCCAAAGATTCCTCCACCTGTAATAGAGAATGTATCATTATTGTGAGCAAGAAAACAGGGTTAAATCACTTCCCTAGTATGTCATGTAAGGGACTGGTGGGAATGGACTTATTTGACCCCTGCTCTGCTCAGCATCATCCCACCCCCCTAAAAAGCCTCACTAAAGGATGAGAGGATCCTGCTAAATTGTGGCGTTCTCTGGCTTGGGAGAGGAGGGCCTGAGTAGGATGGAGGGATTCCAGAAAACCCAGCAGAGGCAACTTCCATCCTGAACGGTGATGGTTCTACCCACAGTCCAACATGCTAGAAAGCAGGCAACACTGTGGGAGGGGAGAAGCAACCCCCCACCAGATGACTGACTATGGCAAAGTGTCGAGCTAACGCTCCATCCTATCTCCCCAACACGGCACCACAACCTGATCCACAAGTGGAAACCGTGGCCTGGCCTCTCACAAGAGCAAATCAGGAGGTAAACTGTGTCACCACTGTATCACATGAGACCTCAAGAGGGTAGGAACCCACATGCTCCTCCATATCTCCACCTCGGTTAAATAAACATCCCTGTAAAGAGAACGCTAGCATGTCAGGAAAAGGACTAAGCTTGTATGCTTCTCCCTGGAACCTAGTCTGTTAGGCCAAGGGTTGTTTTTCTTTCTTTCACAGAAATGTATTCACTCATGTAAGTCTGTATCTGCAGTCTAAAGTGGTACACTTCAATGGTTTACTGCTATTTCTGAGAACTAGGACTAATTATGTCACAAACATTGCTGGCTCCAATAGCCAAAAAGGCAATCTGCTTTTTATACCCAACAGCTGCTTGCCTTGGCTGTCAGATGTCCTATACTGCAGAGTTTGCATAGTCTAAAATGAGCAAAACACTGCTGCTACTCCATCACCACTATAAATAAGTATTAACTTCCTGATCTTCTGCCAACCTAGCAGTTCAAAAGCATGCTAGTGCAGGTAGATAAATAGGCACTGCTGCGGCGGGAAGGTAAATGGTGTTTCCATGCACTCTGGCTTCCGTCACAGTGTCCTGTTGCGCCAGAAGCTGGCCGCATGACCTGGAAAGCTGTCTGGAGATAAACGCCAGCTCCCTTGGCCTGAAAGCGAGATGAGCGCCGCAACCCCACAGTCGCCTTTGACTGGACTTTACCGTCCAGAGCTCCTTTACCTTTTTTTTTTAACCTTTTAACTTCCTGATGCATTAAACTGGTGTGGATAGTCTTAGTTAGCTTCTGAGGATTAAACAAACTGTTGTAGCTGTTTATATTAATGCACCTCATAAGCATTTAAAACAGGCCCATCTCATTTAACCACCTAGAAGCCTTTTGGCATATGTGGTATATATGTATTATACAACTGAAGACAAAATTTATTTCCTGCTATTTCAAATCCAGTTTGGGGAGAGGCCATAGCGCAATGGTAAGGCATCTGCCTTGCATGCAGGAGGTCCCAGATTCAATCCCCAGCGCCTTTTCAGATGCCTGTCTGAAACCCTGGAGATGAGTCTCTATGTCAACAATACTGAGCTAGATGAACCAAAAGCCTAACTTGCATCAAGGAATTTCCTTTGTTCCTATGACTCACCTAATATTTCTCCAATACCAATAAAAATACCAGAGAGTCCAATCAGACTTTTTTCTTCAGTACCAAATTTATTTACAGCACCTATACAGGTCCCATACACTCCAGAGAAGAACGTTAATTCCAGACCTAGAAAGAAACAACAATATTACAAAGACAGAAGGAGAAAGTTCCTAGTTAGAGCTTTATTAAAGTCTACAGTTTAAGATAGAATTGCAACATGGAGCTGCCAAAAGATATCAGTACAGTGGTACCTCGGGTTACATACGCTTCAGGTTACATACGCTTCAGGTTACAGACTCCGCTCACCCAGAAATAGTGCTTGAGTTTAAGAACTTTGCTTCAGAATGAGAACAGAAATCGTCCTCTGGCGGCGCGGAAGCAGCTGGAGGCCCCATTAGCTAAAGTGGTGATTCAGGTTAAGAACAGTTTCAGGTTAAGTATGGACCGCCGGAACGAATTAAGTACTTAACCCGAGGTACCACTGTAGTCTGAATGATACACTGGTCTTTTAGGAGAACTTTTCATAACTGTATTTATGCAATGCAAGTCAAGCTGACCAGCGGTGGCATTGCGTACAGTACTTTGATTATCTGGAGGAAGCAGCTGGTAGCAAAATTGCCTGTATAGGATCCAACCATATAAACCACCAAGGTATTCTAAGTACCACTGGCGACGATATTAAATTTTAAGAATGTTTGTGCAGGATTCAGCTACAACCACCAAGGCACCTATGGAACGCTAAGGTGTTAGCTTTACTAACAACTCCCAAGAAATATTCATGAAACATTTTACTTCAGAGCTGTCTGGTTCTATAAAATGATGGTTAAAAGGATCATATGTACCACATGCCTTGATTACTTTTGACGAAAAGTAGAACGTAAATTAAATAATAAAAAATCTTAACCAAATGAGGTAAATGAGTCACATGGTCCATTGAGAGCCTGCTATGGGCGAAAACTTCCACCGACCCATGGAACTGCAGGCAAACCCCAAAAAAACACAACTTGGTGAAGGAACCTGCGACAGGCCTCCAAGTTTAAAGCAAGAATACTAAAATGTGGTGATCGGGCCAACTAAGGTCCACAAAAAATGGGATTGAAATAAATGCAAAATTCTGAAAATCTCCACTTTCACTTTAAAGCCCCCCAAATTTGAAATCCTTTCACATCTGAAAGGGTTAAAAAAAAAAAAAAAGACTGCAGGCTATGAAAGGTACAGATATCAGCTGTAACCACCAGATGGCAATCTGCAACACAAGCATTCGGCTACCAAAGGGAAGATATAGGAAGAGGAGCACTGAAAGTTGCTGGGGCGGGGGGGGGGGGGGGGAGAGAGAGAGAGAGAGAGAGAGAGAGAGAGAGAGAGAGAGAGAAATATGTTGGAAGAGATAACTGAAGATGCTGGAATGGAATGTCTTAATGCAGGGCAAGGACCACAATCCAAAAGGCATCTACAGATGTGTACAAGGGAATCATCCAAGCAGCCAAGGCTTTTGTCCGAAGTAGCGCCAGCCAGCAATATGAGTGGCAGTTCATTAGAAAGAGGAATTGTCTTTTTTGGATGCAGAGAAATCTTTAAAAGAAATCCTCAGCTCTGTGCATGGTTCTCCCACAGGCTCATGGGCTCAGAATGAGAGCAGAAACTCAGACTAACAAATGCTTTGGGAGATACAAGGAAAAGAAAAGCACTTGGGGGATTTGCATGATGCAGCCAAAAGCAATGGATTTGGGACAGGACTGATAGGCAGTAAGAAAGTCAGTCTGGGCCAAAGAAAAGTCCCATGCAAACTCCTAAGGCTAGTGATTCTATCTCCGTCCAGTTAGTTACCTGTATAGGCCGTTGTGATGCTAAGCAGCAGAATCTCTTTTGTGACACACAGCTTGATGGATCTTTCTGCAAAGAAGCCACAATTAAAATACGCACATGCACACCATGAGGATCCTCTCTGGATGCTGAATTAAAGTGGGGGGAGGTGGAATGGGCTGAACTATGTTATCCCCTCCCACAATCATAATGATGACTTCTGAATTAATATTCACAGTTGCATACAGGAACACAGAACTATAGGGCTTAAGAAGACAAAAGGGTGACAGATTCCAGCTTTGTGAGCCTAGACCATTGCTCACTGGTAGAGCAGCTGCTTGTATGCAGAAGGCCCCAGGTTCAATCCAGGTAGGGGTCTCCAGGTGGGGATGGAAAATACTGAGCTAGATGGATCAATGGTCAGAAGAAGGCAGCTTTCTAGGCAGGAGAAGACACCTTAGGAGCCTCCCTTCCTGCCTACTTCATATCTGAAACAAACCACATTACAGGGAATGTAGTAATCCTGATGCTAATATTAGGCAAACTATCTTTCAATTCCCCTTACCCCAAGGGGAACACATCCACTGCTCCCTTAAGAGAACAGCCACCATGCTCCAAGAAGAATGAAACTTTCAAGGAACCCCTAGCACGGGGAATTAAAAGCATCTTTTCCTCCCTAGGGGTAAGAATCTCAGACAATGATACTTAACTGTGGTCCTGGGAAATGCAAAGCATTGATGTCTGGGTGGCAAGAAGAGACGCGTCATACAACACAGGAAAATAATGCATACTGCCTGCCCTTTTTATTAAAAAAAACAACACCTGGAGTTGAGCTTTTAACTTGAGGCATCCATGTATGACTATGGCTTGGCATGCTGGAAAATCTAATACTTCCATGGGATTTTACTTACTAAATGCATCGACGGCCCTTGTCATGTTGCTTTGGCCAGACCTGGTTAAAACAAACGTTTATTTAAAGTGAGAAAATAAATTTACAAATGGTGAATTTAAGTTGTCTTGATTATTATTCTTTATACAACAATGCCATTAGAAAATTTACCATACCAATATGGGAAATAACTTGTTCAGAAACGAACTACTTATTATGCATTGCTTATGATTATTAGCCATATTTCAGAATGAGCTCGCCGGCTGGGGCGAAACCACTCCACTAGCTTCCTGGTGGGTGAGTCACGGCTGCTTATAACAGGAGAAGCGTAAGGTGGCAGGGAGGTCAGTGCAGTGCAAACATACTGGCAGGTGTGCCAGGTTGGCTCTGCTGGTGCATATGCACTCTCCTGACCTCCCCACCACTCCTTCTCTATCTCCCACTACGCAACAGCAAACCCACCTGCCAAGAAGCTCGTGTAGCAGCTGCACCCCAGCCAGCAAGCTGCCTCTGAATTGTTGCATTTTACTGATATTATGTTATGGATGGAAATTATGTTGTTTATTATGTTTCTGCCCAAACCCAAGTTAATTTCTGCCACCCAGATGAATGACTATTGCATTCTATAGTAACTCCTAAAGTATCAGAAGGACTTAATTCTTACTTTAGCCACACACCTTAGCCTGGATTAGTGTCACATTAAAGTAAAAGGACCCCTGACCATTGGGTCCAGTCGTGGCCGACTCTGGGGTTGTGGCGCTCATCTCGCTTTATTGGCCGAGGAAGCCGGCATACAGCTTCCAGGTCATGTGGCCAGCATGACTAAGCCGCTTCTGGCGAACCAAAGCAGTGCACGGAAACGCCGTTTACCTTCCCGCCGTAGCAGTACCTATTTATTTACTTGCACTTTGATGTGTTTTCGAACTGCTAGTTGGAGTCTTTCCCACAAACTCCTCTACTCCGCCCAAAAGCAAATTGATTAATGGAAAAATATAGTGCGACCTGTGAGGCCAGTGTGCATAACCATCCTTCGTAATACAAATTAGTTATCTATCTTATTCACAGAGGAGTAGAAATGGCTAAGCATACAGATTCAGGAGTCGGATAGCCATAAACACCTACGTGCGTTCTATGAGGTTGTCAGTAGAGGCATCAGCGTCTTCTTCCTCTGAATTTGATTCTTCTGGGGTCCTAATGAGAAAAAACAGAACGGTCCCCACAAGACTAATCACCGTCAGAGCAATGAAGACGGTCCTACGGTCGTTTTCTGGGAAAGAAAAAGAAGTATGCGTCAACTTCATAAACCAACAATAGCATATCCATTCATTCTATACCTAGGACATTTCTGTGCTGTGATTAAATACAGCATATAAAATAAGGTGTACTCTCCCATGTACTAGTCAAGTTCTCCATCAATGAAACTCAAGTTCTATATCCAAAGTTACCGATACAATAGAAGTGGGGAACCGTTTTCAATCCAAGGGCCAGTTCCTCCTGAGTAACCTTCTGGGAACCACATGCCAGTAGCATGTTTTAATTCTGAGCTTTATTCAATTTCAAAATCAACTGTGAATTCTAGCTAATGTATCACATCTGATTCACAGACAAAATAAACGCAAAACGTTACTGAAGCTTGTGAAAACTGGCATGATCTCAGCTGCAGAATCTGGGAGCCAGAGCAAGAGGAATGTAGGAGGGAAGTTCAAGGATGGCAGTGCTTTTTTGAGGCTGGAATGATAAAACACCGAGACGTGGAATCATAGAATCACAAAACTGTAGAGTTGGAAGGGACCCAAAGGGTCAAGGCAAGGTCAATAAAAGAGGAAGCTAAGCAACACCCAGATATGTGTCAAAGTAGATTTGTTTCAGCGAGGATCACAGTTTGAAGGCATAGATGGGAATACGAGCCAGCTGTACACATGGAACAAAAATACAGCGAACAGAAGGGAAACACTGTAGTGTTTACAATTATGCTGCTACACATGAAGTTAAAAATAGCCTCCAAGGACTTTTAAAATACCGTTTAAAATAAGCTGTGGCTATCTCCACTGCTTTTTAAATTTCTTTTTGTCCCCTCATCAACATAGCAATTTCCCCTTATTATTTCATTCACAACCTGGTTACCTTAAAAAAAAGGATATATTAAAAAGACCAACCTGATATATGAAGTTTCCCTTGCCAGGCAAAGTATATATATAGATTTCCAAAAAACAAACTGTGAACAAAAGAAAGCACATTACTGGTTAAGCAAGCTACTTGAATCGCAAAAGAAGGGGGGAAATGTAGACTGCAATTTACTTTACACTGTCAGAAGGCTGCAAATCCTAGTGAAGCTGAAACAAGCCCAAGGATTTCCTTGTAAAAAGTTAAATTATGTTGGCTTTCCAGGCATAGTTGAACATACCTGGACAACATAAGATAACAAAGAGCTTGTTCTCTTTGTTCTCCTGCTACACCCACACAAAAAGTGTAACCAAGTTAAAGCAAGAATACTTCTTGGCTGGATAAAGAACCCAGCAAGTTGCTTCCAAAAATGGTGATACAGTGGTACCTCAGGTTAAGTACTTAATTCGTTCCGGAGGTCCGTTCTTAACCTGAAACTGTTCTTAACCTGAAACACCACTTTAGCTAATGGGGCCTCCCGCTGCCGCCGCGCCGCTGGAACACAATTTCTGTTCTCATCCTGAAGCAAAGTTCTTAACCCGAGGTAATATTTCTGGGTTAGTAGAGTCTGTAACCTGAAGCGTATGTAACCCGAGGTACCACTGTATACATCTACATCACAAAAACTGATCCAAAAGAAGAATGGATTTTGTCAGGATCTGCTTATATCGTTGCTCTTCTTTCTTCATTTTCTACCACCACCACCACCAGATCTCAGAGTTAATTCCAGGGGGGGCACTTGTTTCTGGGCTCAGTTTAAACTACTGGTGATAACCTTTAAATCTCTAAACTCTGCCATATATGAATCAACAAGCATCAGTTTCTTCAGACATCTTGTGAAAACTTTACCTTTCTGACCAGGCTTTCCCTGACTCATGAAATTGGGCCCTGTTTTATATGTTCGTATTCCCTGAATTCCTGTTTTACTTACAGTGGTGCCTCGCAAGACGAAATTAATTCGTTCCGCAAGTTTTTTCTTCTTGCGAGTTTTTCGTCTTGCGATGCACGGTTTCCCATAGGAATGCATTGAAAATCAATTAATGCGTTCCTAGGGAAACCGACTTCAGACCAGGTCCGGGGACAGTCTGTCCCCCGACCTCTTCTGAAGGCTGGGGGGGGGGGGACAAGGGCTTTTCTTCCCACCCCCAGCATTTTAAAAAACCCCGGGACAGCGGAGGGCTTCTGAGATCAGCGCGCCCAGGCTTCGCGGACCTCTCCGCAAGCAGCGGCAGCGCTGCCGCTGCTTGCGGAGAGTTGCCGGCATGTCGAAGCCTGCGCGCGCTGAGATCAGCGCGCCCAGGCTTCACGGACCTCTCCTGCCTTCAAAAGCCGTCCGGGATAGCGGGAAGCGCTTCCCTGCTATCCCGGACTGCTTTTAAAATGCTGGCCGTGGGGAGCAAAGCCTTTCGGCCCCCGCCAGCCTTCCTGGACCTCTTCTGAAGGCCGGAGGGGGGGGGAAAGGCTTTGCTCCCCACCGCTAGCATTTAAAAGAGGTCCCCGGAGATTTCCCTATGGGCTTTCGTCTTGCGAAGCAAGCCCATAGGGAAATTCGTTTTGCGAAGCGCCTCCAAAACGGAAAACCCTTTCGTCTAGCGGGTTTTCCGTCTTGCGAGGCGTTCGTCTTGCGGGGTACCACTGTATTCTTATATCCTTTTCTAGCTCTGTTTCATAGGGAGTTTTTGTATTAATGTTTTATATTGTACACCACTTGGGAGGTTTTTAAAAATGTTAAGCAGTTTGTAAATGTTTTTAATTAAATAATAATAATAAAGCTGCGGGAATCTTATTAATTAATTAATGGGCAGCTTAGGGACCGGTTACCTTGGCAACTGCCCACTCACACAGGAACTTGACTGACCTTACAGCCCCTGCTTCCGGTGCCACTCCTACACAAAATCAGGCAGGGACATGTGATAGACAGGACCTTCTCAGTGTTGGCACCGTGACTCATTAACTCCCTCCTGGTGAGGATTCAAATCCCCACTAGCCGCCATATCAACTCACACTAAAAACTACCATTCTAAAGACTTCTTGACATTTGTTGGACAAATTTAAATCAGGGGTCTACTCATTAAAAAGCAAACAGGGAGCATCTCCACCCCCATCACACAGCCCAGACACAGAGGTCCAACTCCAACGGCCTTCTACCGATTCCCTCACTGGAAGAAGTGAAGTTACAGAGAACCAGGCAGAGGGCCTTCTTGACAGTGGTGCTCGCCCTGTGGAATGCCCTCCCTTCAGATGTCAAACAGATAAACAACTCTATGACTTTTGGAAGACATCTGAAGGCAGCCCTGTATAGGGAAGGTTTTAATGTTTGATGTTTTATTGTGTTTTTATATTTTGCTCGAAACCACCCAGGGTGGCTGGGACAACCCAGTTAGATGGACAAGAGATAAGAATGAGAATAATTTCTTTCTAAACCAGCTTGCCTCCCAGGTGAAGCAGGTTGTCTAAAAAATGAATAGGAATTGCCTTCCAGTCAACCAGACAAGGAAGCTCACATGAACTGGAAGGAAATTGGTTATTTTCCTCTTCTAGGGGCAAGTGACGTCCATATGCATGTGTGAACATGACAGCAGGTGAACAGTTTTGTGGGTTAGTGTCAAGGAAGTCTGGAATAAAGCTTATATAAAAGACTGATCACATAAGCCAGACAGCATACTCTGCAGCCTTCCCTGAATTTCTGACTACTTCCCTTCAGATGCCAGGGCACTAGCTAAGTTCATGGGAAATTCTTAGTGCTAGCCTACAGGAACAAGGCAGATCATTTCCCATGACACAGAAGTGATGTTGACTCAGAACAGCCTTAGAGCAAAGCACTCCTTCCAATAAAGAAGACCAGTTCTAAATATGCATTTTGGAACACAGAATTGGCTGGAAGCTGTTATTCAACTCAATCCTAGCCATATTTTCTTGGAAGAAAATGAGTGAGCACAGAATTGCTACTGAACTGCAATTTTTTTGTTCCAATTAACTACGGATATTTCAGAAGAGACAGAATTCATAAAACTAGACATTTGGTGATAAATGACACAAGTGCAGCATTCTCTAAAGAAAAGTGTCACCCTCATGTCAAAAAAGCTAACAAGTGCCAGGTAGATAGACAGACAAACTTTTTATTGGCTTTTTACCAACAACAAACAACAAGTAGGGAGAAATCAAGATCGTATTGGGTAGATATAAGTAAAGGTGATAATTTTGTTTCCTACCTGGATTGTAATAATGCCCAGAAGATGCCACTGTTTCTGCCAATGGTGTTTTCGTTGGAATTTATTGTCAGACAGTTTCCCTGAGCAGTCCATAGTACTGAAATTTAAATCAGAACATAGGTAAACAAGGAAAGAAAGTTATCTATGATTTGCTGACATTTTATGTGTGTCTATGTCTGAGGGCCCAGGGTAGTTAGTTCACGTAAGTATTTTTAAGATGCCTATTTGGGCCACTTCACAGATTTTTAGGACTATACCCAAGATGTTTTTAAGTGTACTAATAAAAATGTCAAGTGTGAATGTAACAAAGTTCTGTCTGAAACACAAATATCATACTTCATATGCTACAAGGATGGAATTGGCAGCAGCTCCTTGCTGAGTTTGTTGCCATGTGTGAAACAACACTTATTCTCCATCTTCAAAATGTGAAAATAATGACACATTTGCAAGCATCAACAAATCTCAAATACCAAATAGAATTTGTTGCCATGTGTGAAACAACATTTATCACCCAGCTTCAAAATGTGAAAATAATTACACACTTGCAAGCATCAACAATTAATATATACCAAATAACATAAAACATTACTAGAAGGCATTCTAGGCATTTCTCCACTTGCTGGCAACGCAGCCAGCCTCTGCGGCACTAAGGGTTAGTTTCTGATTTATCACAGGCTGCTGGCAGCAACAAATCTGAATCATATATACTTTTTAAGATGCATAAGGTATGACTTTCAGAGTGGATGCCACTTCAGCTACGGTCATCTTTCTAATCTGGACTTTGAGTACCACTTCAGGGCATCTCCAAATGACACAGCAAAAAAACCAACAAGTTAATTATAATACTACCTACTTTGAACAAGGTGATCCTAAGTAAATCTCTCTAAATTCAACTGGACTTGCTTTCTAGATAATGTGTTAGGTTTGCAGCCTAAGGGAATAATAATAATAATAATAATTCTTGTGGGAACCTTTCACACAAACCATATCCATGCCTGAGTGTATGCTTTGTGTAAATATTTCGTTTTCAAGATATACCAACTTGATAATTCTCAGTTTGAGCTGTAAAAATGCAACAAACGTACTGTCGCGTGCTTAAAGCCAAACTAGCCATGTCACTTGTTCTTGTGCCTTTTGCATCTTAATTCATAATCGGAGGCACAGAGAACTTGTTGAGACCATGGTGCCAAGGAGAGGGAGTTTAGCCCTTTCTTCCCCTGATGTGACTGTTAAAAAAACTAAAAATCCACACACTAGCTGTTAGCAATTGAAAAAGAAACATGTAACATGCGATACATTTAATATAACATCTCACCTAGATTTTAGGATTCCTACTAAGTTGGAACATCAAGAATCACAAACTTCTTTTAATTTTTAAAGGCGGAGCTCAAGAAATCAAGAGATTTGCTAACAGAATAATTTTGGGGATCTTTTACATTCAACTTTGTTTTCATTCATTCTTCTTCCAGCTCCAAACTAGCAGGTATAAAAGTTCTCTAATGTTTCTTTACAACTATCATTACTAGAGAAGTGGGGACACTAAAGAGCTTTTTAAAAATAGAAACACTAAAATTTGGATTCAAAGACCACACATAGTTCTTCTGCATGTCCAAAGGAGCTTTTGACTTTGTCGTCTCAAACAGGATATCCTCATGCTACATAGCACATCTCTTTTTAAACTGAAAGGAGTTTCAAAAGCAAAGAAGTTGGGGAAGCTGGGAAAAAATCAACAATTCCAAAGGGCACATTATGTGTCTAGAATATATGCTCTGGGCATCTTGGCCTCAATCTCAAGATCCTACCAAGAACCTACGTCCAACCTAAACATTCCTAGATCTTTCTGATACAAAGTGGGGAACAGCATACAGAAAGGCCTCATTCACACATTTCGTTAAAACCATAGTTTAGTGCTACACTATGCTTTAAAGTTCCACGAGAACCAAGGCGTGGTGAGAAAAGGCTTACCAGCAGCTGCTATTCCAAGGAAAACAGAGGCTGTGTAGAAGCTCCAAGTAGAAGGCTGGATAAAAACGGCAATATATATGCTGAAAAGATGGCAATGTATGGGATTCAGTTTTAAAATTGCTGATGCCACAACTGCAATACTTTATATTATATTAAAGTCAATTTCTTACTCCAACTGCAAAAAATACTGCAGCTCAATATATCTGAAAGTTTTACATATGACTAAAGCACAACATGACATGCTGTTTCAATCATGCAATCTAACAACCATTATTTTCTTACACTGTACTCCACTCCAAGAAGCTCAGTTTAAAATATTAGCCTCACAGCAACCCCAAGAGGTCGATTTAAGCTGTGAGAAGATGACTTGATCAGGGCTTCCAAGCAAGATTCATGGTTGTACAGGGATTTTAACTTGTACATCCTGTGTCCAAAGTCAACACACTAACCACTATCTCATGTTCCTCAGTTCCTCACCTGCTGATGCTGCACATGAGAACAATGAGCCTTCCAAAGGTAGATGAATAAAAGGTAGACAGCCAGAAGGAAACATCAAGGACTTACGTATTTTGACTTACCTGTAAAAGATACCACTAACAAACATGGACAATTGCGGTCCTATGATGGCAACCACCGAAGGCGAGATAAGATTGGATGCCGAAAACACCCCATAAATAACAGCCATGCTGCGGAAAGTAACACTAATTATTAATAAATATTAGGATACCGTTCAATGTCATTTCAGAGTTTTTAAATATATTAATAGTGGGGTAGGAGAGATGAAAATAATGCCAACTTATTTCACATATGGCAACCAACGTGCCACTTTGGTTTCAGATAGTACATGGGTAGATGAGTCTAAAAAGCCCGGGACACAAATTTTCATGGCCCTCTAGTAGCTATGGTGGCTCATTTACCAGAAGTAATGTATTTAATGTAAACTGGATCAGAATATACATCAGGAGGTTTAGTGTGGTCAGTTATGTAATGTCCAGTTTGGCCATTACTTGCCTTCCTCAACTATCTATCAATTAATGTCACACAGGACTGTATGCCTTCATAGATCTGCAATGTAACAGGAAATCTGGCTCAGGACTAGGCCAAACACGACATCTTTTCATTTTTGATAAAAGCAATCATGTGGGAGGCATGAGTTGGACCTCACAACACAAAAGGAGGGGAATCCTTGGTTAATAGCAGAACTTGAGGGTGACTTTCAAAAGGAATCAGGTCCAATCCAATCAATTTTTAGGTCCCTCTACAAAAACAACACAAAACAGGACATGTAGGAAGTTGTATTCACACATATCCAATGACAAATCTGATTTAGCCATTAGTAGTCAAAGGATGTCAATTATTATTTTAGCCATTTTCATTGTTCTTCCCTTCCATGGCTTGCATCAAAACATTATAAATTGGGAGAGCTCAATCATGGAAGCAGAATACATTTCACAAAACAAGCAGATACAGTGGTACTGTACCTCGGTTTACAAACGTAATCCATTCCGGAAGTCCGTTCTTAAACCGAGACGCGCTTTCCCTAATGAGGCCTCCCGCCACTGGTGCCCTTCCACTGTTCGGCTTCCGTTTGTAGACCGAGTTAAAGTTCGCAAACAGGGACACTATTTCTGGTTTTGCGGAGTTCGTAAACCGAATAGTTCGTAAACAGGGCTGTTCTTAAACCGAGGTACCACTGTATATGCATTTTTACATAATTTAGAGCTACTGTATTTTAGCAATTACCTCACAATATGAGATGAAAATAACTAGGAATGTATCATTTGTATCTTAAGTTGAAATGCTGTCAGCACATTGTAACTTCTTATCCAGAGGCTAATCCTTACTTTTTTCTGGATGTTTATAACACATTCTTTGTTTAGGACTTTCAACTTTGGAAGAGACAGATAACTTCTGTGTAATGAGCAGAGTTTGTTTTGCAGGATATCACCAATTTATTTACATAAATCCTTATGAGTCAGTGAAATGGACAGGGAAAAATTGAGTTAGACACCGACTTGCCTTCTCACCCCACCCCCTTCCCCCACAAGAGAGGCATGCACATGAGGGGACAAAATGGAGGGGTTTCTATTTTTTGACACTTTGGTGCAAGTCTAGTTTTCTTCATGCACTTTTTTCACTGCTTTGCAGATGGGGACTAGCATTCCAACACATTGCATTAGCTGTTTAGCTTGAAATGCCTAGCTCTGAAACTCTGTTTGGGACCTCCCAAAAAAAGGAGGAGGAACTCAGGGTATTGATAGGGAGAATGATTGTTTTCCATTATGTCTGAACCCAGCACATAGTGTGACTCAAAAGCAACAAAAAGAGAAAAGTATCAGTGAAGAGTACCTTGTATAGCCACTGCCATGGAAATCAGTGTGATTTAAATTTGTGATAACGGTTTGCTGTATGGAAAGATTTTTTTAAAAATATTAAAATATGGTATCTAAATATTTTTTAAAATGATAAATACTTGAGATACCTAACAGAACTAGAAATCAAACTACAGATTAACTGCAATTAAAACACTAATTAAACTTCAAAGCAATGCCTTGAATTAGGTAGTTGCTATTGTAATACTCCTTTCATTGATAAAGGCACTGACTCATTCAGCACGTGAACACAGGTTTTCATAATCACTAATGTTGCAACACAGAAAGCAAGGATGCAAAGGAAAGTAGATAGCCTAAGTAAGATAAGAGTTTTGCACATCTGTTTTCTGAGCTCCCTGAGTGTTTTTCTCTCCCCTTCTCCTGAAGGCAAAACTACACGTTACTTTAACAAACAGATATTCTGAAACCTACATTTGAACAGGTAACACTAATGAGATTACAATGGAACATTCTAACTGATGAGTGGGAAGTGTCATTGAATACGTACAATCCACAGGGAACTAGGAAGGGAATAACTCTCTCACACTCCTGCTTATTGAGGACAGGATTGATGTTGCATGCATGGAACAAGATCTTATTGCACAACAGGAATTCCCTTCATCCTCCCCCCAAATGCCTGCCAGCCAGCCCCAAATCTGCTCTGGAGGAAATCCCAGAACTGGTTTAAGGGGCACATGGGGGGTGTCTTGTTGTGAGACTGGACCATGTTGTGTGTATGTATGCTTCATTAGCGCTGCATTTAATTCTATCCCTTACACCCAGGAAACCTCATGCATGGGATTGGGGCAAGGTGGAGTGATAAAAAAAGGAATTTCAAACAAAGTGATGGGCAACATGGTAACCTCCTAATGTTGTTAGAATCCTTCTCTCATTAGCCTCAGCATAGCTAATAGTCAGGGGTGATAGGAACTGTGCTCCAACAACATCTAGAGAGGCATTGGTTTCTCTCTATAAAAGAGATGTGCAAGTGCTGGCAGTTAAGAATACAATCCTATAGTCCATGGGAGGGTGTCCCAGGGCCATAGGAATTTGCAGGTCTTCATTTCCTTGGCCAAAGAGAGAGGTCCATCCTCAGAGGGGGGCATCCACCCCCAGAACCATTCCCCTGGTTCCCAATAAAAAGGCCACTGACATGGCTCCTCCCCAGTGGTGTTTGGAGAGGAATGTTCGGATGAATCCCAAGCCTCTGGGATGCTCCTGGCATGATCTTCTGGCATGCTCCTGGAATATTTGGGGTGGGGATATATATCAGTCCTGGCAGGGCTATAGAATTGGGTGATTATTCTGCCTTGCATTCACACAGACTGAAACACACACAGAGACAGAGTAAAGATTATTATGCCTCAGCATTACGTTAAAGATCATCTGAATGCTACACAGGGCAGTGTGGGGAATCACATGTTTTTTCACTTGGAAGCTCAGTGAGATCTATTATCCTTGCAGGCAATGAGGTTAGGATTCCAGCCCTAATCATTTTCTGTGTTCACTAAAAGCAGTAGATAGCTTCAGAAATATTTCAAAATCTAGAGAGATTAGAAGAAACAAAACTAGAGTTATCACATTACATGTGCTTGAAGCCCCAAAACAATATAACAAGACTGAAGCACCATGAAGAAAGGAAAGGGATGCATTCAGGGGAAGGTAGGAAGGGGTAGGCTCATATTTTCACTTACCGCAACATTTCCACATGTTTGGAAAGCAGTGAACATAAACATAAAGGCTGTTCCTAGAACAATGATGTTCAACAGTTTTTTTGTCTCAGGATTCATTTTGTGTTTCCTCAAAAAGCTTTCTGGCTGAAGTTGGGGCAGGGTCACTACCCTTTAAGCTTCTTTTTAAAAAAAATCTGTCAAGACAACACAAATACCACAATAAGCGTATATGTAAAACTGACCGTGGCATCGACAGATATATTCTGACAAATGAAGGGAAATATGTACAACTGTAGCTAAGCAGAATAATAGCAGAGAAAAATCTCCAAGCAACAGGAATGAAAATACTACCTTTCACACAGTGAACAACAGCAGGCTCTCCCAAAAGATGAAGCATTCTGCCCCAGCTGATCTTCTTTGACATTTTACTTCCTCATCATACCTTCTGAGTCAGTTTTTGGCCCAAAGACTTTAAATCACGTGGTGACAAAGGGAACTCCTGCAGAGAGAGCATTCAGTTCATGCTGGACAGGAACTAAAGAGCAGTACAGAAGTCAGGTCAGCTGACCAAGAGGAAGAAAGCCCTGATGAATTATGGGAAATGCAGTTCTGAATGTTCCCTTCTTAGTCAACACAGAAAAGCATGGAAAGGACTTGCTTAGTTGTTTAAATGATACATTTAATAAGGAATTGTTGACTCCATTAAAAAAACATACATTTCTGCTTCATATATTTAAATAATCTCAATGAGTGGTAAAAAGAGGTAAGATATCTATCATTTACTTAATTGGGCATGCAAGTTATGTGTGTCAGTGTTTTAATTTACTTTCTCCATACTAGAATGTGAAGTACTCAGATATAACATGTACTGTAATGCAGTAATAATTTATATTACTTTATTCTTCCATCACACAAGAAAACCACTTTTTTAATTAACAGTTACACATTCCCATGAAGCTTTTTGGTGACAATGCAGCACAACAGATTAGGTGGTGATACATTCTGGTTCAGTGGTATGTTTGGAATGTGGGCAAGATATTGCTGGTGCATAAAAAGGTTGGGAGGCATTGTTTTTAGATGCTTCTACCATCATTTCATAAATCAGAGTGATGACCTCTAATATTTCAGTATTTTGTCAGCTAAACATTTCACTTGTGGAATCAAGTAGCCAAACACTATTTTTGGTCATAGCCAAACCCAAAAGAAAGGGACGCGGGTGGCGCTGTGGGTAAAACCTCAGCGCCTAGGACTTGCCGATCGTCAGGTCGGCGGTTTGAATCCCCGCAGCGGGGTGCGCTCCCGTTGCTCGGTCCCAGCGCCTGCCAACCTAGCAGTTCGAAAGCACCCTCGGATGCAAGTAGATAAATAGGGACCGCTTACTAGCGGGAAGGTAAACGGCGTTTCTGTGCGCTGCGCTGGCTCGCCAGATGCAGCTTGTCACGCTGGCCACGTGACCCGGAAGTGTCTTCAGACAGTGCTGGCCCCCGGCCTCTTAAGCGAGATGGGCGCGCAACCCGAGTCGGACACGACTGGCCCGTACGGGCAGGGGTACCTTTAAACCCAAAAGAGGTGCCTTATTAACTCACTAGTGCATTGCCCCAAGAAAAAGATATTCCATTTGGGAGCACTACTAATTCACCTGTCTTTAAATCTGTTTACGTCAGTGTAATACTTTTGTACAGAACACAGTTTGGTAGGTTAGGTTGCAATAACGGCTATAAACCTCCATAGAACAAAATACAGTAAGATAGGTCTATGCTTCCATAATATGGATTTTTTAAAATGCCAAACTTTTCCTCTTTTTTTGCTGTTCACATTCACTAATGCACCAGTTGTAATCTGCAGTCCCCTTAGCAAAAAGCTTGCTTTATGGTGTCATGATTGCTTCTGATAAAAGCAATACTGGCGGGCTATTATCTTCTGATTCGACCCTCACTCCTACCACCACATCAGACCAACGCAGCACGGCTCCAATCAACATCTCCTCCACCTAACTCGGCACTAATAGCAATGGGCGGGGCAAAAGGTAGCCACGCCCTCATCCCTACTTCGCGCCTCTTCACTGCGGCAGGAAGGACATCATCGCTCCGCCTCACATCCTTAAACCGTCCAAGGCTCTCGTGCACGCTACGTGCGTACTACAGATTTCGCGCGCGCGCTCCGTAAAGATCAGTTTCCGCTCTCCCTTCGTCGCCATTTTGAATCCAATACTTCCTCTTTCTCCACAAGCGCTATTTGAACGCTTAAAAAAAAATAAACCCGCGCAACTTGTAATTAAAAGAATCTTAAACAACATGTTTTCATATTTGATTCATCAAATTTAAAAACAGTACATAGTCATCAGGAACAGACATTTATGTATAATACGTGTGTGTGTAATCTCTTCCGGGGTTTCAAACCTAACGGCGCCTGAGCGTCCAAAACCTTGTAATTAAGTTTACAGTATCTCCCTTGACGGCCCACTTGCGCCGCCAGCGCGTTTCCATGACTATTTCGGTTGGGAAAACGAAAACGGGTTTTTAATTTGAATCGGCCCAACTCTGGGAGTAGGAGGGAGGGGGCAGGGTGGTCTCGCGGTTTGCTTCCGGGTCACCGGCGGCCATTTTGTGGCGCTTAAGTGCTCGGGGAAGGGCGGCACCTCGCTCATTTGCTCGTGGCTGCGCGGAGATGGTGGTGAGCGAGTGAGGCCCTGTCCGCGCGCTTGAGACTCGACCGCAGGTCCCGATACCTGCAGCCCTAACGGAAGAGGCCTTCCGCCGCTACTCCTCACCCCCAGCCCTCTCGTCACGCGCCTTCTTTCCCCACCCCCGTCACCGCTCCGCTTCTCCGGCGTCACCCCCTCCTCCCTTCCCTTCTCCCCTTTCCCCTCCCGCTGCTATGAGTTACGGGCGGCCGCCGCCGGACGTGGAAGGCATGACCTCGCTGAAGGTAGACAACCTGACTTACCGCACCTCCCCGGACACGCTGCGGCGCGTCTTCGAGAAGTACGGCCGCGTCGGGGACGTCTACATCCCCCGCGACCGCTACACCAAAGAGAGCCGCGGCTTCGCCTTCGTGCGCTTCCACGACAAGCGCGACGCGGAGGACGCCATGGACGCTATGGATGGGGCCGTGCTCGACGGGCGGGAGCTGCGCGTCCAGATGGCCCGCTACGGGCGGCCGCCCGATTCCCACCACAGCCGCCGGGGGCCCCCTCCGCGCCGGTACGGCAGCGGAGGCTACGGACGTCGGAGCAGGAGGTGAGTGAGGGGGGGGGAGAGAAGGCCCCGCGGCTGCTCCGGAGGCCAAGGCTGGGCGGGTGGAGGGGTGTATGGAAAGTGGGATCTTGGGCGTGTGAAGGTAAAGGGAGTGATTGTTGCGAGTAACTTGAAGTGGCAAACGAAAGGCCTGTGTTCTTTGCGGATCGCTTTGGCTCAGGTCGGCGGGAAAAGAGCTGGGCCACGTGATCCCCGAGGGCGAGGGATCGAATGGGCGGCGCGGAGTTTTCCCCTTTAGGCGTCATAAACGAGATCTGGCCGGGAAATAGCATTGTGAGTTTCTAGCCGTTACTCAATCCGCCCTTTTTTCTCCCTTCTCAATCCTTCCTCTAACCCGCCCGCTCTCCGCAGTCCTAGAAGACGTCGTCGCAGCCGGTCCCGAAGCAGGAGCCGCTCCAGGTCCCGAAGCAGATCGCGCTACAGCCGCTCCAAGTCCAGATCCCGCACACGATCCCGGTCTCGTTCCACTTCCAAGTCCAGGTCTGCCAGGAGATCGAAGTCCAAGTCCTCATCTGCCTCCAGATCTCGCTCCCGATCGAGGTCCAGGTCCAGATCAAGAAGCCCCCCGCCTGTTTCAAAGAGGGAATCGAAGTCGAGGTCCCGTTCTAAGAGCCCTCCTAAGTCTCCCGAAGAAGAAGGAGCTGTGTCATCTTAAGAATATGGTAACGTGTCTGGCGGCCTACTGTATTTGCATGCTGTATTGTAGCACTCTAGTGGGTATTGGGTTCTTGAGACAGGATTCTAGCGTAAGTAAATCCTAATGGGGCATGTTCGTTTCTGAGGAGGGCATTTTAGCTTATGGCTAATAAAATAAAATGCAATTTTTTACAGAGACTATATTTGTGTTTTGTTGCAATTAATAGCTTGCTTTTTAATATCTATTGTTTGAGACGCAACCTATTTCTGAAATGACTATTTCTTACTGTTCTTACCCAACATCTGCATTTTCCCCTTTAAAGCTGCGGTCTCCTGTTTGCTTAAAGAATATTGGCCAGTATTGCAGATTTTAACTGATTTGGCTGATCCTCCAGGGACCAGTTTCTGTGGGCGTGTATTGGAGCAGGTTTGTCTTTAAATGTTAAAGATACACTATCCTGTTAATGACCAATCAGTCCTGTGTTTACAATGCTGAACGGCATCCAATATTTTTAAAAGTGGAAGGTGAATTGCAAGAGCTAATGGAAATCAGTTTTATCTAAAGTACGATTGTGGGCTTCTAAGGATATGTAGGGTGGGGAAAATGGATAGTGTGTCTTTAACCTCCCTCAAATTGTTTGGTCCTGTTTTTTCAACGGAAGTGGGCCTAGAATTGTTAAGTTACACAACTATTTAATGATTCTTCAAGGTTTTGAATAAGAACTAATGCCTAATGTGAATTGGGCTGGATTCAGGTTAAGGGTAGTTCGATCTTAGCCCGACACTATGTAACATCAATAATGGAGATTCAAAAAATTCTCATGCTGTCTACATTAGTATCCAGTATCATGGTGGGAGGTGGGCATTGCACATTTCTAAAACAGTGAGACAAGGCCAGTATTACTAGGAATCAGAGCATCCATAAAATATGGAGGACATACAAAGGGGTACCTTGCTGAACTATACCTTTTTCAAACCTAGATAACGTCAAAAACATGAGAAACCTACATAAAGGAAGCCTTGGAGGAAGTACGATCGTTCGAATCGCCAGTCCATTGGAGAGATCCCGGCACAACCAACCAGCTGTTGAAAAGGTTATTTTGTAACACTTTGTCTAACTTTTACTTTACTTTTGAGCCTCAAATGGCAGACTTTTACATTTATGTGCCATTTTGTTGCTATTATTCAAATTTCTTGTAATTTAGTGAAGTGAACGACTACAGATTTCATTATTGACTTGGATATGTGAGGTAAAATTTTCATTTTTGTTCATGTAGTGCTGATTTTGCAAATAAAAGTGATAACTAACTTGCTTCCTCAAGTTTATTAAAGATCTATGCAGCTGTGATATGCTGAATAGCTTAATGCTGTCCACATGCTCAATTTTTGCCTTTAGTCTAAAATTCTGAAATTTTTAATTCAAATGCATTTGCAAATACTTCGTTGAAATAGTATCTACAAGTCAAACGTTAAACTTTACAGCTGACAATTATTTTGAACAATTTGTTTTTATCAGACAAAATTCTAATCTCTTCTCTTATGTATTTTTGTGCACTAGGCGCAGTTGTGTAGCAGTTGAGTAATGCTGGTTAGCTGTTAAGGTGGCGTGTTGCAGTGCAGAGTGCTTGGCTGTTTCCTGTTTTCTCCTGATTGCTCCTGTAACGATGCCTTGTCGTGCAGAAACAAATGGCTGTCCAGTTAATTATAATTGCCTGACAACTGCACTTCCAGTCACCCGGGCCTTGCATAAAAATAACGGAGCATACAGTGAGCACATCTAGCTGGTGGTAAACACACCTTATTTTTTTCCAGAATGGTAAATTAGACCATCTACATATGTGAACTTGGATATAAACAAATGTAATGTTAAAAGCATTTGATTCATTCCTCTGTAAGTACTGACTTTGAGTATCTCTTACAACATTCTATACTATAACCACTGTGTCTGTAGTTTAATAAAACACTTACTTGGTGTTCAGTTTTTTGAACTCTTATATCCTGACTCTGCTTTGTATGTTAGAAGCGAACAAAATCTGTCCTATTTCAGAACAGTAGCTAATGTGTATTAACCTTCATTTAAATATAACAAATCACATTTGGAGTACTTTTCCTTTGAAATTTGTATTAATTGTTCCAGATCTGCAGGATAGGAGTCAATAATGTACCTCTACAGTACACTATAGTAGAGCACACAGATGGGAATATTGCACATAAGTCATTGGAGGTGTTTTCTGGGTAGTGGATACATGAAGTAGGAAACTAAACTGATTAAGCAGAATATGTGATCTTAATGTGAGAATGGCTGCACTAAAACTTTTAATAAACATGCTGTGTACATTGACAGCTATGTTGGGGGCAACTGCTACTTCACTGCTTAATGTTGGGGGAAGAATAGGGGGAACCCTTGAATTGCAAGGAAAAACACCACTTCATAGTGCCACATAAACTCGCCATTTAAGAGCATCTATCGTAAACTGGCTGAATGTACAGCTTGCTAGTATATCCAACCCAAATGTGTTAGAGGTAAATAACTTTTATTTTAAAACAAATCAAAGCAAACCTCTCTTTTAAACAGTAACAGGATCTGACTTGGTTGCTTTATTTGTTGTGAGGATCAGCATTTCAATAGTATGTCTCCCCGGAAGAGTAGAGCCTGCCAGTTGTTCCTTGTTGGCCTCAAAGGATTGCAAGGGCACAGAGATGCTTTCCATTTCCCATTTGTGAAGCAGTCCTTCAATACTCCAGTCAGCACTGAAAGAAACACCAGTCAGCACTTGAATCTTTATCATTCAATACCTAGGCTTGTGTAATCGCCAATGTATTTTAAAACTGGCTCCTCAGTAACACTTCAAGGTTACAAGTCACAGAACACCTTGTAAAAATACAAAAATGGTAATAAACTAATAGTGTGCACATTTTAGACCAGGGTCCATCAGTATGCCCTGTGAAAATGCTTGAAACAAAATACCAATACAGATACAGCATACCTTCTGATTTGATGTGTAGTCCAGAACTGAGCATGCGGATTCTTTGCCATTAGGTAGTGCACTGTACTTATAACATCTTCAAAGTCTGTATGAAATAACAGAAGTATTTAATGCGATAATACTGTAAAGTGGTGGCATTTTACTTTTGTGCCTTTTTTACTTTAGTCTTTAAAAACCTAAGCTGCCATTTATTCCATGTTGGAGAAGGGATATAAATGTGTAGAAGTTGGTAAATTATGTGCACTATATTTTGCTGTACAATGGCATAAATACTGTTATCAGAAGTATAAGTTGTAGTAACATCTATTCTAAAAAGCCTCTTCATATAAGCTTTGTTCTTTGAGTGTGTGGGGCTTTCAGCCAGTTTTGCACATGAGTTCTGCCTGTTTTTCAGATCTTGACCAAGTTTCTGCAGAATGGGTAGTGAATGGGACTGCCAACCGCATCCTTGGCCCATGGCTACACTGGCTTAGGCTAATGGGAGTTGGGGGAACCAAAGGTTCCCCACCCTTGTAACTATATTTGTTTATCCAGCTGAATAAGAGTACAACCATTGTATCTGATTCCCATTTCAAAATAAACTGTTCCCATGTGACAAGTGCAGAAAAATATTACACTGTACACACACACATGTATCGGGTAGCTTTACATAGCCTTTACTGGTCCTGACTAATTTTTTGAAGAAAGCGCAGGTGGAATATTCTGCCTATCTACCACATGTCAATAAAAGGCCACAGTGTTCCCATACTGCCATAATAATGGGTTATTTGCAGCTCCTAAGATTGTAAAAATTAAAATGATTACAAGCACATGAAAGAGTGAGGAAGGTGTGTTGCTGTCCTATTTGTGTCATGTGCCATCTAGTATGCAGAATTTTGCACCCTTAAGACTGGCAGGTGCCCAATTCATTGTGCTATCACTTGAACAACAATTTAATCAACAGTATTCTAGTTCATAGGGGAGTGGGCCATGGCTTGATGGGGGCGTAGACACTTCGCAGAGAGAGGTGTTGGGATTTAGCTTCATTAAAATACCTTGGGTAATGAGAAGAGTTTGAAAAGTTCACTACACGATACCCACAGCAAGTCGGAATAGCCAAACTGATGAGACTTAAAAGTCTTAACAACATCTGGAGGACCATAGGTTCTCCAGCCCTATAGACTAGTGGTTCTCAAACTTTATTTTTACTACTTTGCTAACAGTCTTGATGGACTTTCTTTTCTACAAATTCAAACACACAAAATACTTTTGTAACTGCAATTTTCATTTCTGATGTGCTTCCAGCTTGAAGGGATTTTTGTTGCTGTTCAATACCTGTATTTTTAAAACCACCACAGCATTATGAACATAGTGGCCCCCAGGTCATGGCATTCTTAGCCTGCTTAAGAATCTGGCGCTGATCAAAACTACATCAAAAAAAAAAGAGTAGGACCAAGTTGCTTTTTTCACATAGACCTTTAGCAATAGAAAATGCTGACCAAGATGAGTAATTGTCCAGAACAGCTTCATGTTTTTTTTTTATTGTGGACATGTTGGGCATTCTGCTCTTGTTGGAAGGAAGACTGGAATATAAGAAAATGAATTCATTTTCATATAATTGACCAATGATACTTAGTCTGATATATATTAATGAAAAGCAAATATTTGCTACTTTGCTAGATTTCCATGAGTCAGTAATTTAAGAAAAATTCCCATTTACTTTCCAAGTTGCTCTATCCTAGTATACTCTTGCAGTGCCTCAAATCAATGATTTACCATTTCTGTCATTGCAGAGCTCCCACACTTTGTGTTTTGATGATAGTTTTAGGAATTTCAATGTATTGGAGACCAAGTCAAAGTTCATGTCAAATACTTAATTCACAAATATTCTAAGAATGACACCCGGACCTTTAAGCAGAAAGGAATATCCTTTTTTATTCCTTTTAATTTCCTTTGCTAGTTTCCACATCACTAGTATTTTACTGCATGTCTATTATTATCAGTGCACATAATTTGCATGTAGAACCACTTTTCCAATATTTGCACTGTTAACCACAGCCTCTGTGTAAATATATATATATATGCAGGTTTTGGTGTCCTCGGGTGTCTTCCCGTGTAAAAGTTGGGGTGTCTAGGCGACGTTTCGACGAGGTCTCACTCGTCATCTTCAGGCTGGTGCTTTCGGCTTCTTGTTACTGGAACAGAGCAGGATCTCAGTGTTTGAGTTCCTATAAATACTGATGAGGAGGTGTGGTGTATAGCCTCCAATGTTCTGGGCAGAGAGGAAGTTCCCAGGCTAGTGTGCCTTTTCTTCTTTTGTTCCTTAATTGCTTGAGGGATATCATGAGTGATTTCTTGAGTGATATCCTGAGTACCACTTAGGTGGGTCATTAGGTGTGGATTAGTTGCTAAAGCCTTTGTCGCCTAGACACCCCAACTTTTACACGGGAAGACACCCGAGGACACCAAAACCTGCATTCCTGTACCCGTGAAAATCTACGAAAGCAAATATATATATATATATATATATATATATATATATATATATATCTCAAGGGGAATAATATTTTTTCTTCACCAATTTAGATAACACACATGGCAGACAGGAGTGGCCAAGGAGAGCTGAGGAACTACTCAGGTTTTTGTAGCCACCATTCACACCAATTTAATTTGGTGTCAAATTCTATGCTATGGTATCTTCACACAGATGCTCAGAACATGCACAGCAGTAGATAAAACTAAAAGTTACCTTCTGGTTCGAAAAAAACGTCGGATGCCAAAATAATGTCCACTGGAGGTAAGGCCAATAGACTGGGTGATACATGACCCCAGGTGAGTCCTATGACATATACTCCTGAGAGGTTATTCATCTGGCAGCTTCTTCGACAGTTGTCCAAACACTGAGGGGATTCTGCATTATCTGACAATATAATTTCTGCTCCACATTTTGCTGCCACTATCCCAGGAAGACTCACACCTGCTCCAATCTAAACAGAGTAAAAACTGATTTTTAGCACCAAATGCACGTATAACAAGTTCAGAACTTTACTACAGCTTGGCTGTGTTTCTTCCTCATGATCATCGATAACTGCTAAATGAAACAAATAAAAACATACCAGCAGTTTACTCACTAGAAGCCTCTGTTTCGTTGCACAATCCGATTTCTAAGGTCTTTTTCTACTTAAAACCATTCTAGAAAGCAGTAATTTAATCTTTGGTTGTTTCCTTCAGAAATGAACTGTGCCAACAGTTGTGGTCTGGTCTACATTTGCTTGCTGCAGTTTTTTAGCAGGAGAGCTTGAATGGGGAAGCAGGTATAATACTGCATGGTCTGCTACCCTATTCATATGGTCCATGTCCCAGAGATTTATGGGACTAGGGATTCCTGAATACTGATCCTGTCAAAGCCCTCTGTGTTGCAGAGAGCTAGATAACATCTCAAGGGTCACACCCATGTTTTAAATATATAGTTTTACTTTATTTTAAAATTATAATTTCATACTATAAACCTATAATCCAAGGTGTTGCATTTCCATGTTTGTTTTCAGGGCCTGACCTATTCCTGTGACTAATCTGTTTTCACTTTTTAATTGTAACCCGCACTGGGACCTGCTGGCAAAGGGCGGGTAAATTTTATAATGATGAAGATGATAATAAAATGATTACGATGATTTACCTCCAAAATTCTCTTGCCGCAGACTAGTCTTCTATGAAACCACACATATTGGGCCAGAACCACTGCACAGGGCCAAACGTACATGCCATATTGGGGATCAAGGACCTGAAAAAAGGACATCTTGCTGTAAAACATGGTTGCTTCAGAAACATCTTTTAAAGAAACATGATACAAGTGCATTTTAAGTTTTCATCAGTTTTCCTTTTTGTAATGGGATTTAGCTAAAGTGGTGCTTCAGGTTAAGAACAGTTTCAGGTTAAGAACGGACCCCCAGAACGAATTAAATACTTAACCCGAGGTACCACTGTACTCTCATTTTGACTCAAGAAAATCACCATTTTATAGTTTAAATCGGGGGAAATAAATACAGTAGACAAAAGATTCACAAAATATTTAGGGGTATGCATCCCCCCAGAAAGAAAAGATGTGTTATGGAAGCATTTGTCAACCATACGTTGTATTTGCTAAATTAGCACATACAGATAAGAAGTCAAATTACATATAAAGCACTTGTGCATAAAGGACAAATACACAGACAAACACACATACTCTTTCTATTATTTTTAAAAACATAAATGCAAACTGTGCTGAAGTTTCAACCCAGTCTGGCACATCACTGAGGCATGAACCATACATAAACACGTGCAAATGGTCGAGACAGTGCATATATGCTGTGATTTGTTTGGCTGTGAGAGTAGAAGTGGCAAAGATCTGCAGAGCAAATAGAAGCTTGAGATACAAAAGAGACAAGAAAAAAAATCCTGAATTCATTGATTTGTCCTACAAAACGATCACCTGTACCTTACTTCAGTGATTCACAAATAATGGAACAAATTGTGCTAATGGATCACAGGAAGAGCCATCATATTTCTAGCTGCTGGTGAATGCTAAGGAAAAAAATCAGCATAATGGACTAACAGTGCAGTCTTGTACATCTCTACTCAGAATAATGCTCCATTTAGTTCAATGGGATTTATGCCCATGTAAGTGGGCACAAGATTGCAACCTAAGTGGTTTCCACTTTCAGATCAATACTTGAAATTTAAATAGTCCTGAACTAAGATGAAATGTCGTCATTGTTACCTCCTTGTCAACAGATTTGGAAAAAAAGCACTACTTTTCTTTTGCAACAGAAAGTCCTGCCAAACCTTTGCAGGGTGGGACTAAAATAACAAGGCTACCTTTCCATCTTCACAGTTCGTTTTGTTTTAAAACAAAGCTTATCACAAAAAATAACATTTTAAAAATCCTACAAAATTGCCCTTAGTTTTCTCCTAGTAGTTAACATAAAAACAACTCAGGTGATTTTGCCTATCAAAATAAATTAAGCGGCTTTCATTAAAATGTCTCTAAGTGGCAAGCAACACCAAATGATTCGTGTGCAATTTACTAGTAAATGCAGACGCATTTGATACATATATTTCTGTATATGTATCTCCTGCCCCATATTTCTTCTGCTTTAAATTGCATAGTTCCAAATTCTGCTTCCTGCAAATACGCATTTAAAAAATGATAATGGATCAGCACCTCAGGAATAAGCACCACTAGCTGATCTCTTTCTTCTTCCTCCTCCTCCTCCTGATGCTCTCCTGCAAACCTGTACTCCCTCACACTGAATTTGCATTCCGGCTCGCACATGGGAACCCTTTTCCCGGCAAGAAGGAAAGCTCCCGGTACATAGACAGACAACCATGAGGTGCTTCCTGAGCATTGGCTGTATCTTACTCGCTTTGGACTGATGTCTAAGTGGACCATTCGCAGTCAAGAACGTTAAAGGCGTCTTCCGGCCAAGCACCCTATCGCAGCCAGTTACGAGGAGGGTGGGGTTAGGAAAAGCAGCAGACGGGATGGTGGAGTTTGTGCTGCAGCAGGGGTCCCTCGCCTTTTAATTTTTGTTTTATTCCGTCTTCATGGTTCGAAGTACCCCTGTTGGTTCAATTAATGCATTACTACTACGGAGTTAAAAAATAAATAAAAATAAAAATCTGATGAGGTGAAATGCGGGGAGAGAACACCTAAACCAACACACAGCGAAGAGCAGCTGACTGATAATGGCCAGGAGCTTTTGTGGATCAGAGCCCACTTAGATGCATGCAAGTTTTTAGTTCTTTGGTTCTTGGTTCTATTTAAAGAACTTCCGTGGGACCTACTTCCATCCGATGCACGATATCAGGCACCTGTGATCAAACCCACGTTGCGACATAGTCCTCATGCCTGCGCAGAGTCCGGCAATGTCTATGGTTTGGAATGCCACGTGTTGTTTTCAAGAAATATAAAGCACCTCCGACTGATTGAGCATATCCAGCACACTTTGTCCATAATGCTGCAATCGTTTGCACACTTGCTTGGGGCTGAGCCACTGACTTTAAGTATGATTAAACATGGATTGTTTAACCATCTCCTCGAGCAGCCTTTAATGCGTCTCTTTCTTTCCTGGAAGGGGTAACTGTCGTGTAGCAAAAACGAAGGGTGGGATTCGACGAAGTTCTACTTAGAGTACACCTATTGAAATGAATTTGAAATTAAATTGTTCTTGCATTTCAGTGGGTCTACCCTGAGTTGAATACCACCCAAAGACTTGTGTGTGTCCCCTTATGAACACATGCATTGGGGCAAAAGCTTTCGTGACCTCAAGGCCGCTTTACGGTGCATCTGAGGAATCTCGAGTCCACGAAACCTTATGCGTTAGGATTAAGTCTTCACGGTGCCACATGGCTGTGCGATTATTTCTTTTCTTTCAGCCGCTCCTCTCTTACAATCCAGACTGACATTGGGAATGGGCTTTCTGACCCACGCCAGCCAGCCAGCCAGATCTTATGCACCATTCCTACCTAAACGGCAGTGCAGTTCCCGTTTTGTTTTTTTAATAAAAACAACAACAACGGCAAGAGCCAGCCACAACTTTTGCACATTTCACTGCGGCGACAGAGCCCCTTGAAAGGTGGGCGATTGACTTCTCAAGATGGCGGCGGAGGCGGCGCCACTTCCTCCGCCTCCTCCAATCCTTCCCTCTCGGCGCCCTCTTTCCGCTGCCAAAGTCAGCCAATCGGCGCTGCCTGCGCGAGGGAGGGCCGAGAAGCGCCGGCCAATGGGAAGGAGCGATGCCTGGAGCGAGGCTGAGGAGGCAGCGGCGTTTGGCGGCGGAGCGAGGAGGCGCGGGCGTGAGGTTTCTGGAAGCTGCGGGGCGCTGCTCCTTCGGGCGGGGTGTCTCCGCGGCGGATCCGTAGCCTGAAGAGACGGCGGACCAAGGAGGAGGAGGAGACGGCGGCGAAGGCGCCGGCAGCGGGAGCATGAACCACAAGAGCAAGAAGCGCATCCGCGAGGCGAAGCGGAGCGCCCGGCCGGAGCTCAAGGACTCCCTCGACTGGACCCGGCACAACTACTGCGAGAGCTTCCCGCTTAGCCCCGCAGCCTGCAAGGTGAAGCGGGCGCGGGGAGGTGAAAAGGGGCAGGAAAATGGCGGGGAGGGGAGGGGGAGAAGGGCTGTGGGGCGCAGGGAGTCGGGGAGAGGCTCAAGGCCGGATCCTGCGTGAAACCGGGCAAGGTTAGGCAGGTGCCAGTCCTTCCTAGGGGCAAAGGGGCTTAACCCACAGCAGCCACCCTGTGAATGCGTGCCCGTTTTCCTTTTGATTCATCATAAAACCACATAGGGAGTGTGTGTGTGTGTGTGTGTGTGTGTGTGTGTGTGTGTGTGTGTACTGTATATAATATGTATATAGGTATGGGGAAAGCAGAAGTCTTGTGATCCCTTGAAGACCAAGGTGTACTGTGGTGTGAACTTTCCTGGACTGGAACCCGCAATCACCAGAGGCTGCTTGTATGCACTTGCATGCTTCACTTAACTCTGTGGCGCAAGCTGATAGATGTCCGCTTAGAAGCAAGCTACTGTACGTTGTTCAGTGGGGTCTACTTTCACGTAAATGGGGATAAAGCTTTAGTCTTGTCAGTGCAACTGTTGCTGCAGATTTGAGGTTTTTCCCATTGGCATTTTAAAAAAAGTACTTTGCAAGAGCATAAGTAGCTGCTCTTTCCCTATTTTCTTCCATTTTTCTCCTGCTTTCTCTGACCATGGAACCTAAGGTGGCATATAAATGGTTTGCCAGGCGGTGTCAGACTGAACACCTCCATAGCTTCAGCTATGTGCCTTCAGAGCACACCCTGGGAACAGAAAGCCGTTTGGGACTGTCTTGCCATCCATGGTTCTTTATTTTATATGGTACAATGACCCAGAGAGAGTGAGCTTATGAGTATGCTGTGAAAAGTGGTAGAACACTTGTTGCTGGAGATCTGGGAAATAAATCGGTTGTTAACTCAAGAACATCCGTATTCTCAAGAAACTGTACAAATCTTGTCTCAATAGTTTTGGAACAAGCGACACAAAGCAGAACTTGTTGTATACAGCATTCTAAATTTGCCAGGTGCCAAGAACAGTTGTAACCAAGTGAAGATGCCCAAGCGCCAGGAGGTTCAAGCTTGGGGATTCTTGGATCTTGACTGTCTTCACACACTAGCAACACATCCAGTTGAATTCTATCCATTATATTTATCTGCACATATAGAATGAATTTTAAGAATCAAAAAGTGTTACTGAAAAATACAACTTTTGAGTTGTCTGGCACAGCTGCCAGAAATGGCAGCTAGACATTCTGTTTGGGCGACTGTAATCCTGGTTTAAGGAGTCATTTGCTTCCTAGTGTATATATCTGAGTTTTTAACACTTAACACTGAATAAGTTTCCTTATGTAACATAGAATCCTGTGTCATCTTTACAGTGGGTAGTTATCAAGGAAACATGAATCTAAGGCTTCTGGTCTCGTTCTATTTTTTGTATCTGTAACTCTACTCTCGGAGTGGAAAGCAACCATTTAAAATTCAAATCATAAGCACACCAAAAATAGTCTGTTTCCAAGAATATTATGGACCATAAAATTACTCTTAATGTACAATCCTCTGCACATTGAACTTGGTGGGGCTTCTGAGCAAATCTCCATATGATCAGGCTTCATGTGTTGCAGATTTTTACAGATCTGACTGTTTGACATAACTTGGTTATCTTGAAACTTTGGAATCTTTATGGTGTGACATAAATGTAGGAGGGGGATCTGTTGATGTGTGTTGAAATACAAAGTAATATCTTATCTTAATGCATAGCAATTTAGACATGAAGAGGAATGGAAATTTCCATTCAAGTACTTCACTATTAGTACAGAGAACTTTTAGCTGTAGCAAGAATCTTGGGTGACTTTGGATTAAGTTGCAATGTTTTCTCTATCCCTCTGATTTCACTCATTGCTTCATGGTGATGATTCAGGTATACTTTTCAGCAATTAGGATATTGTTAGTGCTGTGCCTTATTTTAATGAGGAATAAGAATAGAATCATTTAGAACTGCATGTTTTCAGCGTAGAACAAAATTTATGTGTTTTGAAGCTTTCCTATCTAAAGGGGGATCTGTAATTGTCAGTTTTATTGCTATATTTTAAATTCCTTTGTACACTGAGGCTGTATTTGTTTATCTGAGTAAGTCCTGCTGAAATCAATGGGGCTTCCATTTGAATAGACATGTATATGGCTGCACTGTTAAAGTGTTGTAGAAATTATATTAAAATAATTATTACCATACACAGTGTTTTTCCTTGAGGGTGCCAGTTAAGGACTAGAATCTCTTGTATTTCATTAAGCATATCAGATTATCTGGCCATTTAAAAACATATTTTTAAAAGTGTGGATCACATAGTGCTATTACTCAGATGCATTCAGAATAAAATCCACTGCCTATTGGTTGCCTGGATGAGTCTATGTGCTTGTAGAACTAAGGAATATTTTTTTGGGTGGCTGCTTAATGTATATTTCTTATTGACTGGTTGATTCAGTATAAGGCTTGCTCTGCACTTGTTCTGTGGATCTTAACATGGTTACTATTATTCTGCAGTATTAAATGTGCATTATCCTGCATTGAGAACACTTTATCCATCTTTCAGGACAATGTGGAAAGGGCAGACGCACTCCATTTGTCAGTGGAAGAATTTATTGAACGTTTTGAGAAGCCTTACAAGCCGGTTGTCCTCTTAAATGCTCAGGCAGGATGGCCAGCTCAAGAGAAATGGACCCTGGAGCGTTTGAAACGCAAATACAGGAACCAGAAATTCAAGTGTGGGGAGGACAATGATGGGTACTCTGTCAAGATGAAAATGAAATATTACATTGAATACATGGAGACCACGCGGGATGACAGTCCCCTCTATATATTCGACAGCAGCTATGGAGAGCACCCGAAGCGTAGAAAACTCTTGGAGGATTACAGGGTGCCCAAGTTTTTCACAGATGACCTGTTCAAGTATGCAGGCGAGAAGAGAAGGCCACCTTACAGGTATAAACTGGTTATTTGATGCCTCGGGATAGAAGCAGCAAAGGGCAGTGATTTTTAAACAGATGTACAGTCCATCAGGGGTCCAACATTTTCCATTTTCCCTGCATATACAGCCAGAGTTGTTTTTATTTCAGAACTTTCACTAAAAGTTAACAAAAAACATAATAGGGAAGAGCTAATGAGAAATGGAGAGACATAAAAGACCCATATTTTACGGAAATGACCTTGTACTTCCTATGCCAATGCCAGATGTTCCTCCTCACTCCTACTGTCACCCTTTTGGTGACTTTACGCATTTTTGGCTTACATTCTTTGCAGTGCATTTTCGTAAGCTTATATATACTTTTCATAGCTACGTCTCAGGGTAATCAGGTTCCTTACTTTGGGGGGGGGGGGGCTCCGCAGTTTCACACTTGTACCATGTTACCATATTTCAGTAACAAAATTATGGTACAGATCGTTGGTTCCCAAACATGCCCCCCACAGAACTGTGCTAAGTGCTACATAATTTCCAATTGATTTTTTGTTGCTTCTTTTATTTCTTTTACTATATTTTGCTATATTGCAATATTTGCATTACATAGAATTCCAAATTGCAGTACAATATGAGAAATATAATTAAAATGCCCCAGTCTCTTACACCTTCCTTTTTCAAAAGGTATTCTAACTTCTTCATTTGGGTAAAATTGCCTTCTGTCTTGCCTTCTGTAGGCTTTTTTTTTACTATTTACTATTATTATTTATTAGATTTGTACACCGCCCTTTATCCATAGATCTCGGGCAGTTCACATTATGCTGGCATAATCATAAATTTTAATTTAATTTTTATATGCCATCAACCTTTTAATTGCCTTTGTAACATTTCTATGGAGACGTCTCCCCAGGTTCTGGGATAACTCAGCCAGCTGGGTTGAAGAAGGGTTCGTCTTGGATGGGAGGCGGAATAATGCAATTTCTAGTTAAATGAATAGCAGGCTGGGAAAGGCCTCCGGAGAGCTTGGAGAAAGCTGCTGGTTAACCTAGGCAATACTGAACTAGTGGTCTGACTTGTATAGAGCAACGTAATTTTTATCATTCTTTCATCTCTTTGCTTTCATCTCTCCTCAAATACAAACAAAAGATAAAGCAAACTTATCTCAGACTGCTTTGGAAATGGAAAGAAAACACTTGCTTTTGAGAAACACGTTAAGGAAAATAGCGGAGTTGTTTGTAACCCTGCTGGGTTTTTCCCTTTGTTCAGATGGTTTGTGATGGGTCCTCCTCGATCTGGTACAGGCATCCACATTGACCCTTTGGGAACCAGTGCATGGAATTCCTTAGTCCAAGGATACAAACGCTGGTGCCTCTTCCCTACCAGCACTCCCAGAGAGTTGATCAAAGTGACTCGTGAGGAAGGAGGGAACCAACAAGATGAAGCCATCACTTGGTTCAGAGTAATATATCCAAGGACTCAGCTTCCCACTTGGCCTTCCGAGTTCAAACCCTTGGAAATTGTGCAAAAACCAGGAGAGACTGTCTTTGTACCAGGTAAGGGCTTTTATTAAGTTTTGTGCTGAAGAGAAGTTATAGAAGATACACTTCTGGTGCAGTATCGAAGCCTGGACAGATGCGAAATAAAGTGTCATAAGATTCTTCTTCATGGATTCTATTATGTTAGGCTGTGTGTGTTGAGCAAGAAGGATGCATAGCAAATGTGATGGGAGGTAATCCTGAAATAATGTATACTTCAGCAAGGCAACCGAGATGGAGATGTGCTAAACCTTTGAAGATTAGGAAGTGGGAGGAAGCCCCTTGAATAATGTCCTTTCAGTTCCAAGCAGATTAACTGGTACAATAGGCGAGATAATTTGTCAGCTTTGAGACTTCCACGGTGAAATGGAAGCAGAAAACGAAAGTGGACAAGTGGACTCCACTTGATCTTGCTTCTTAAAATCACTTTTGCGTTGCGTCTCTAACAAAAGCCCTAGCACCTCTTGTCACATCTGTACAAACCTGCATCTCTCCAGAAAAGGTATATGAAGCAGGGAAGCAAACACTTGGACCCTCATTTCAATTTGTTCCTTAGGGAAATAATTTATCTCCTTCTGTCTCCGACTTTTAATTTCAGAAACTCAAAGACATGGGTATTATGGTCTCTGGCAGGTTGGGGCTGACCCAGTAGCAAATACTGGTTCTGTGATCTGTGGACCAGATCAGGTTTTTGGCCTTTAAATGCACACTTCTAGGACATGAGCCAGATGTCAAATAATGACCAGACTGTAGTAGGCCTCCGTCTCTTGTGTTTGGAGGGTTTTTGGTCAGTTGACAATTGTCTTTGTAGAACTGTTGATTCTGTATCAGAAATATATCACAGTCTTCAGTTAACATGAGTTGCCTTGTCAGTTTCCCTTATAAACTGTTTTTGTCTTAGGTGCTTATTCCTTTCATAAGAAATGTGTAAATGTAATCAATTGATCATGTCTTTAATTGTAGCTTCATATGTGAGGGAAATTAATATTCTCATCATAAAAAGTCAGCTTAAAAATAGATCTCTGGTATTTGACACAGAGTTTCTGTGCAACATAGATTACATATTAAGTATGCCACTAACAGTGGAGGAAACAGAATTCCATTCTTCTGTGACTCCTTTGTTCTTTTAAAACCATACTGAAGCAAAACAAAACAGTTTTGTTTAAATACAATAGTTTTATTTAGTTCAAACAATAAGATCCCAAATAAAAACCAAGCTATTGCTATTGTGCTTCCATTTTATTTATCATTTAATGTTCATTGCGTCTTCTGTCTTACTTGATATATTGATTGGATTCTGTGGCTAACAGCCTAGCCTTCCACATATTTATTTGGAAGCAAGTCTCACCATGTTTGGTAGGACTTCCAAGTAAGTGAACACTCTAAATCCTATTGAACCCAGTGAGGCATACTTCCAGGTAAATCTGTGTAGCAGGAACCCCCCACCCCAATCATTCAGTTTGTACAAACTTCACACACACTCACACTCACACACTACATACGCCACACTTCTGTTATAAATTCATAGAAAAATCAACCATACATCGGATTTGCACTGTTCCATTTTTATTTTACTCCATATGACAAGGACTATCAAAGGGGGGTGGCTTGGTTCTGGTCAGCCATAATCCCTTCACCATCCCAGCACATCCACAGGAGCCCTGCCCAGTTGCTATGCCAACCCTGATGGTCCTAGACAGAAGACCATCAAGATCACAAAGAACTTGCATATGGGAGTGGATTCAGCATGGACTGAAACAAAGGACAATGATCAGATCTTCCCTCTGGGGGCAGGAAACTGCCAACTCCCCTTTGTCTCCTGGAAGTGACTCATGGGGAGGGGGAAAGGAGGAACCAGCCAGGTGACAGGACACTCAGGTTACCACCACAACTCCTCCCTCAACCCCTCCTTTCTGTAATGTATGCATGATGTTTCTGGGGGTGGGCTTGACCTAGAGGATGGGAATTTCAAAAGTTTTGATAAGGTCTTGCACACCATCTTTCTGGGTCTTTCCTCTCTCCTGCAAGTGAGGGGAACACCCTGTTGCAACAGTTCAATAAAGGCCAAGCCTACAGGCTGCTGTTTTGCTCCAAGTTATCCTGGTTGGTGTCTTTGTTTTGTCCAAGGGAGCCCTCGGATTTTTCCGGTAACATCTGCAATGGACTGGACTGCATCACATGTTCTCTCTGTGGAGGTCCAGATCAGCCCTGACCATCAGCCATGCTGGCTGGGGCTGATGAGATTTGTAGTGTAAAATATTTGGAGGACACCAAGTTGGGGAAGGCTGTCCTAGAAGGATGGCTCATCAGGTGAACAGTCCCAGAGTATAAGGAAACCCTTTTATTTCATCCACTGTTTGCTAAGCAGTCCCTTTTCCTCCTCTTATGTAGTGTCATGCTCTGCTGCTCTGAATTTTCTTCATCGATGTCAATCAGGGGTTGATTTGGGGACAAAAATACTCATTTTCATTCCCATATATGGGTTTGCTTTATTTATAAATTTATACCCTGCCTTTCCTCCCAAACTAGGTTGTTTTTTTCCTTTTTCAGTTTGTTTATAATGCAGTAGGATACTGTTCTTCATTATTGTTTTTATGGTTGTAAGCCTTTGGTCTACATACTTCTTCTCTGTCCTCCGTGTCAGGGAGGAAGATTTTGACATTGTTCAGTTTCACTTATCTCAGCTTGTCCTGTTGTAAAGACCAGGGATTGCAGCTTGTAACAAAGTTGGTTGTCGGTTTCAAAACAAGCCAGCTTCAAACCCTGGTTTCTGAAACTCGCTTTTTAAGCTAGTCAGGGTTTTAAGAACATTTTCCTGTTCCAGAGAAAGTAAAATGAAATGCTGCTGAAGTCGCCCTCTTGACTGTGGGGAGAATAGGTTACGTTAGTCAGAGCCACACAACTCATGCACATCATGCTGAACACTGCATGGTTTATCACAATGTGTGAAGATGACCACTGTCTAGGAACTGGGGTTCTCTATAAAAGCAGGAAAAGTCTCAACTTGTTTTTGTTGTCTGCTAAAGCCTGGCCTGAAGTGATTTAGAAAAGACCCCATCCCTGAGTTTCTTGCACATTACAGAATACTTGGGGAGTAGCTTTTGCAGAGGGCCTTGCCGACCTCTCACTGCTTTTTAGAAAGGTGAAAAATTTCTCCCCTTTCCTCACACTTTTAAGGCAGAGGTGACTGCCACTTTTGACCAAATTTGTAAACCTTTGTGTTTATCCCAAGACATTATTGGAATGAGTATTGTACAGGAGAAATGGGTTTCAAAGATGCTTCTTATACACCTCTGTTTCCAAACATCCTTTCCCCTATTTTCAAGCCTACCTTTAAAAATAGCTTCCTTCGGTTGGTTGTTTATAACCTTATGTGGTGTTGCATTTGTAGGTGGCTGGTGGCATGTAGTTCTCAATCTTGACACAACTATTGCTGTCACTCAGAACTTTGCCAGCTGTACAAATTTCCCTGTGGTGTGGCACAAGACAGTAAGGGGAAGACCAAAATTATCAAGAAAGTGGTACAGGTGAGAGATGTGATCATTACTTCTGTGGTTTCCCAGATGCTGGCGGTACAAGCTAAATGTTGCTTCCTGCGTACGCCTGGAATGATGCTTGACAGAATATCTGAAAGACAGAAGTGATGAAGGTGTACTTGTTTTTGCATTTTGGAAAAAGATTGTGGCTTTCTAATAGCAGCATCTTGCATGTAGTCCAGAAGGAGAATTAGGCTTCTGGATTTCAAGATTCAATAAGGTGACTCAACTGTGTTTTAAAACATATAGTTTAAGACAGGGAATGCATTTGAACACTTTGTTTAAACTTACAATTACCAGCTATCAAATAAAAATGCTAGTTCAGTAGTTGAAATGTATTATCATGGTGAAAAGGGATGTTTTTGAGCATCAGTTAAAGTTATTCTAGAAACAGATGCATTCTCACTCTGTTGTGAGTACTCATTTCTCAGATTACCTATGTGAGTAGTCTGATCTGGCTTCCCATTGAACTGATCAAAAGGAAAGGCCCATCTAGTCCAACATCCTGTTTCTCATTTTCACCTTTCAGATTCCTTTTGAGACGCTTACAAGCAGGACATATGGGCAATAGCCCTCTCCTGTTGTTTCCAGCAACTGGTATTTTTGGTGGCAAGCTCAAAGTTGCAATGGTTACACTGATGGGAACAGGCTAGCTTGAACTGTTGAATGAATTTGGATCACATTTAAGCAGCATATTGGGAATTGAGAACATCTGTATCCCATTTCTTATTTTACCTAGATACTGTACATGAGAACCCCAGTCAATATTGTTAAATTACTTTTAATAAACGCTCCAAGTTGCATGTAAACACAGACTCCAGAATTGTAGCTGATGCATTTGGCTAGTGAAATAGTCTGCTGTGTCATACGGGCTGAAGATGCAAAATGTACAATAATGTTGCCATCTGCGTGTATATTTATTAGTTTGTTTTCCAACAAATATTTCTTGAAAATTTGTCTTCAAGGGTCCTAAAACAGGAACATCCTGAGCTGGCTGCACTAGCAGATTCTGTTGACTTACAGGAATCAACAGGCATTGCTTCTGATAGTTCTAGTGATTCGTCCAGCTCTTCAAGTTCCAGTTCTTCAGACTCTGATTCAGAGGTAAGTTACTACATCAGACATGCCACATGCTGTAAGTCACGGGTGGGGTTGTATGACAACAATGCTGGAGTGGGGGATATTGACTTTCAGGTGGTGTGCTTTAGCAAAAATGATTGCAACACTAGTCCTGGTCCTATCTATAAATGGTTTCTATATTCCCCAACCCCTGCAAATGATCTAAAAGGTTTTGATGGTCAGTAGTATCAACAAGTGAATCTTCAGCAAAAGGTGGCAGTGTGGGATGTTCCTGTTCAGGGTCAACCACCACGTTTTTCATTTCCCCCCTCTTGAATAGACAGCAACATTCTGTGGGCAGTGAGCACACTCAGTCACCATTGAGCTATGCTTGTTTTTTTCTTCTTTTGTACATGTGATATGCCACTGTAAGATCTAGGGAGTTGAAAAAGTCAGTCTCCAGGCACAGTCCACCAAGGAATACTGAAGTGGCTTAATTTCCAAATCTTGGGCCAAAGCCCAACTGATATGGGCCCACCTCCAGGAATGACTAGATTCTAGAGGTGTGGCCATCGTGTTCAAAAATGAGACTTAATTGCATTCTACCCCATCTTTGGACATCTAAATAGGAATATAATAGCCTCTTAACAGCTCAGATTCTAGGAGCCTCGTAATCACTTCAGATGTCACCATGAAATAATGCTGTTCCTCAGACAATGTAGACGTTATTACTAATCAGTGATCAGAATTGCTGTTTTGATAGTCAGGATTTATTACTGCCATTTCTTTTTAGTGTGATTCTAGCTCTGAGACGGAAGGAATGATGCACAGAAGGAAAAAGCGAAGGACATGCAGCATGATGGGGAATGGCGATACAAGCTCCCACGATGACTGCGTGAGCAAAGAGCGCAGCTCCTCCAGGTGACCCAACAAATTATGGAAACTAATCAGATTTGTGGGGCTGGGCTGCTAATTGCAGACAAGGAGAGCATAGGGGAGTTGTCCATAAAGGGAGGCAGCTTCACCATGTGCTTGTAACCCACCTTACCCCACACATCTCCTTTCTCATTTCTAATGCTCTAAACTGGGACTTCTATTTATCAAAAGTGGCTAGATTTCTTCACTTTTGATTCGTTTTGATTGCTTGTCCAACTCACAACTCCTAACCTTGAAAATGGTAATGTTGTTGAGGTATAAAAATCCTAGGAGAGAGAATCAGATTCCATGCTTATAGGGGTGTTAAGTGAGATTTGAATAGCTAATCATATCTTGGAAGAGACTTCTCAGGTTTTTTGAAGTTTTTTGTAGCCTTGACTTCATGTATCTCCAGTGTTGTAGATGTTGATGTTCAAATAGTAGGTCAGAGCTTATGCCTGGTAAGCTTCCAATGGTGGGTGGTAGGTAACAAAGGAAAAGAAATGGTGTCTCTTGTACCACTGGGTCATTCTTCAGAGGCAGCAGGTGGATTCTGACCATGCTATCTATTGGTGGATCCTGTTGATATAAAGCTTAGGAGTTTCTGCTTTTAAGACAAAAAAGTGGATCTCTGAAGAGCTGTTGTCCTGCTGTTGGTAAGGCTTGTGGCTGAGGTAAACATCTTGAGATGGCATCTCATCTCTCTTGCTTGTGTGGTCTGAAGGCTAGCAGGATGGGAATTGTTGGGAAATTAAAGACTCTTTCCCAGCTATTTATGTCAGTACTTTTCTCAGATATTCATATGATTGGCTAGCCACTTCTGATTCCTTTGCAGTAAATGTATTAAAGAACTGGAGCTACTTCCAAGAAGCTTGAGGTGCATTAGATTCTCTATGAAAAGTTTTTTTTACAGCCATCTTGCATAAGCTAAAAGATGCATGCCCTGACATGACAGGAAGTTGTGTTTTTATTTTTGTTGTTATTTTTGACAGGATTAGGGAATCTTGTGGAAGCCGTGCTCATCCCTGAAAGATAACAAGACCCATCTAAAGGCAGTTGCAGCCAGCCAACAGTCTTCTATTCTTCCTGTCAGCTGTATGCTTGGAGCTTTCTCAAGTCTTCACCACTCCTTTTTATTATTTTTTAAATCCAAACTTCTACTTGCCATTACCTGCTGACTTCTTGCTTACTAAAGGAGAAAACTAAAGATTTCTATGTTCTCAAAACTTTCTGCACTCCATCAAACAAGCTTTGTTATACATCAGAAGACAATGCTGCCCTCTGCAAGGCTGTGCTGTGGCTCACAACTCTGTGCAGTCGGCAAAAGAAAATGGGGAATATCTATTCAAAACGTAATCTTAAAAATAAGCAGGTAGCTCCTGAAAGCCTGTGTCAAGTTCCAACATTGTCATATGTTTACAAGTTGAGTTCTCGTGCACTACAACTGGAGGTCAGAACTATAACCTCTGCTGCATGTAACTAGTCAGCAGATCCTTTAACTAGAGCACAAAAAGAGACACTGTGTTAACTGTATCCAACTAAGTACCCTTCTGTTGTGTAAAAAATGATCACCCTGTAAGAAGCACCTTTTTGTAATTCTTAATTTGTTGATGACACCAAACCAACCATGGACTAATAAGATTTGTGATATATGTAATGTCTGAACCAGCAGTCCATTTCCACAATTACATATGCTTTCTATTTTAAAGAAAAGCTGCTGGATTTTGCAGTAAGTTTGTAAGTTTGCCCCAGAAAAAGTAGGTATGGAAGAAGCTGTAGTTGCCTCTTTTACCTCTCCCTGTGGGAGCTTCTGGAAACATTATATGAAGGTAAAGCTTTTTTATATGGAGTGTATGGAGTCTGAAAAAATACAATAAAAAACCCATTTTATGAAGAACTGCTTCTCTGCAGCCCAGAAACTTCCTACTCGTATCTGCTGTTGTAATATGGCAGGTTTTTTTACGTGTGTGTGTTTTGTCTTGAAATAAGATGTGGTTGTGTGTATCTTAAGGTAGCTGTATTCTTTCAGGATATGTTGCTGCTTCAAGGTTTTTTGTTTTGTTAATGGAGATGGGTGTTATGTGTCAACATGGGTCTTGTACCTCCATACACAACAGTCTCTACCCTGAAGGTCTGCAATATAGTGAAAAGGTCTGATGCCCCAATAACACTTTAAAGCAAGTTTAATGATTAATTGGGTATGCTTCAAAATTCTCTTCTTGTTTTTCTGCTTACCCCATTACCAGCAACCTAGGGAGAATTCCCATCTACTGGCTGATGCATTGTGAAAGTACTAATTATTCATTTCCAAAATACTACCATATCACTCAGGCAGGGATCCATATATCACTTGCCAGCCTTAACTCCATACTTGCACAAAACTATCATTTTTTGTGAATGCCAACAGTATGTGTTAAAAGGATGGCTGCCTTCTGTATCCCATAACTGTTTTCTTCCAGGCTCTTTTTCCTTAAAACACTTGAGTTAAACTAGCAGACTTGTACCTGATGCTGCTCAGCCAGTGCAGTTAAAATCAGTATCGTTTGTAAGGTTCAGTCCACTATCTTGATTCAAAATTGCATCCAAACATTGAGGAGAACCTGATGTCTGAACTCAGTAACCATCATGCAAAGTTTGGTTACAATATCTTAAGAAGAAGGATCCAAATGCATAGCGAACGCACAAACACCTTTCCAAAATTTATAGCAGATGAAAGTAACCAGGTGAATTTACCTTGGATTTTACAACTTCCTGGGAAGCTGTATCTATATAACTTTATGTTCCAATTTTTTTGTGGCCTGGTACCCAAGAACTCGTAACTCAGGAGGCAGATGAACAGCAACAGGAAAGGAATTAGGACTAGTATAGATATCTTAACATTGACCAGAGAATTTGAAGCCGCCTGAGTCAGCCCAATATTTACTCATTGGCAGCGGCATTTTCAATATCTTGGGCAAAGGTCTTTTCTAGCCTTGCTTCCTGCTATTACGTTGTTTGACAACCGTGGATTGCACCAATAACCTTCGGCATGCCAATCAGAATTTGGCAAAATCTGCCAGTGCTGTTAAAGTATTCCTTGCAACCATGAGGTTTAGAATATTGAAAGTGTATTTGTTTTGCTTTCTGTGTTTAAAAAAGGAGACTTGTGTAATACATTCTGTGTGGCCTTTATGCACTAGGTTTGCAGGGAATGTCATCTTTACCTAGAAGTCTTAATTCCTGTTTGTCATACCGGGATGCAGATACATTTGTTCAGCCATGTACATTTATTTAAACTAGGATTACAAACCTTCACTGAGTTGATCAGTAAAATTCATCTGGAAGTTGGGGGCTAAGTATGCTTGGTGGGTGAGGCTGAAGAGCCCTGCCATTTGGGTACAATATGCTAACTTTCTCTGTCTTGTATCAAATATGCCATTAAAACACAAACTTGGGTGGCTTTTTTCTTTGTATCAAAAACTGATGGATATTTGGCATAACTGGTGAAGCCAGTTATATTTTTTTAGGAATAGTTACCACAAGCAACTGAACATGTCAGTGTTCAGCTACAATCAGTGTCCTTTTTAAATGTATATCTTCCACAAGTGGGATTTGTTCATTTGTAGATGCTATTTGCCTCTGTTACTGTACTAGGGAATATTTTTATTCCAGATCTCCCAAACTGATGAAAAAAACCCACATTAAACTTGGGCTTTCTTTCTTTAAAAAAGTTGTAGATTTTATTTATAGGAATGTACATCTTGCATCTGAGTAGCTGGCTAGCTCCTTTCAGTTGCGCTCTTTCAGTGTTGTCATTTTCATTGTTTTGCCAGATGCCAACTATATTCCTGTTCTGCGGAGTTGAAGCCAGGCAGCTGTCATGCTGGAGGAAAGTAAATTGGTTTTGTTAAGTACCAATCATTCAGATAGCCGTGGGTTGGGAATAAGGATCCTGAATTCTTTACTTGCCCAGGGTTGCAAGCAGAAGGAAATAACTCCAAGCTTCTGGTTTAATGATTCCTTTGTGATGGGGTGACAAGAGTGTGAAAACTGCAATATTGCTTCTAAATAATCCTTGCCGAGAAAATTTACAGCTGATCGTTGTTTAAATCACAACTCTTATTTTAAAGATACTGCTTTTCACAAACTCCCCCTCCTTAATGTGCCTCTTTGAAAACTAATGCAGTGTTTATATTATGCCAGCTGCAGTTAGACCTGAAGTTGCTGCCTAAAAGTCCAATGGCTAATACTTGGCTTTTTTTATAACTATGATACCTAGAAACCTATGAGATTATAATGATCCTAGCCAGGATCATTATTAAACACTAATTAAACAACAGGGGTTTTACAAATCAATATATCTCTAGCTCAGACTTTATTTTCAGGTCCTTAATCCTGTACTGTTATTAGAACATCCTTTTAAAAGGATGCATGTTTTACAGTTACCCATCTGATGAAAAATTTCACTGAGAGCTTGTGATTGCATCAAAGAAAGCCCTGGGTTTATTAGCTCTTCTTGCATATTTCAGTTAAATTGGATCAACCTTTTTTCTGAACAGCTTTCAGCAACAGCCATTTCTTACTTTGGGAACTGTGCTAAATCCTTTTATTTCTCGAATTCCTAATGACTGTGTCATTGTGTTGAGGATACCTGAGAGGCCCTTAGACTAGAGCTCCATTCTTCCCTTTTGTGAGGGGCGAAGTCTCGACTGTTTCAGCAACATTTAAAGTGCCACCTCCGCTAACAACTTGTAAAGTCTAATCATTTAATGGAACCAGGGTGGGAGTGCTCTGAATTGTTCTCTGAATGATTTTCATGTTTTTCATTTTTAATTTTTTTAAAATAAAGCCTTATTTTCCATTACTTCACTTGTACTTAGCTTTCATCTAAACATTGGGTGATAATCTTTTTCCTTATGTGCAGTAACTAACTTGCAGTGTCACAATTTGTAGGATTCTGAAATACTTGATGCAGTGCAGCATGCTAACTAGAATATATATTCTGCTAGAGCTTCAACTTCTTATTGAATTTGTATCCTGATTACTGCCTTGCATTTTCTAGGAAATGCTTTAGATATTATTGTACCCTTCTGCATAGAGGAAATCAGAAGCCCAATGTGACTTTGTGCTTCTGCAATACATACATTTGAAAGCAACAGTGAATTGGCCTTTAGTTTTGTGTAGCCTCGATAAGGATATCAGAGACAGAACAGATTGCCTTTAATTAACTTGTAGCTTTCGGTTAAGCCATATCAGACAAATTAAACATAAGTTTGATATGGCTTAACTGGAAGTTACAACATCCTTTACTTAGCCAGAGCAACCGCATAGATCTGAAAAGAAGTTGTGAATCTCTGCTTCGCTCTCTATGCATGCCAGGCGGTGTGCTACTTACTCAGTGCTAGGCTATAGTTATGCGGCTGAGAGGAATTAGATATGTTTTACTAGAAAACTCATCAATAGTAAAAAAGGGAATAGTCTGTTATCATAGAATTGTACAGGTGGAAGGTACCCTGGGGTCATCTAGTTCAACCGCCTACAATGCAAGAATCTCAACTAGATCAGATGGCCATATAACCTCTGCAATTATATTCTAGGAATTTATTTTTAGGAGACTTTAATTAGTTACCAGAGTTTGATCTGGAAGCTCCTACAAAGCTTTCCAATCATCTTTTTGTTGACCTTGGTCTTTCTCTGGATTTAAGAGTGCAATCGGAACAAATGTGGTTATGGTTTAAACAAGTTTCACACAATTTCTTACAAACATTTAAAACCATAAAGTCACACAAATATTGAAAAGAAGAAACACAAGGCATTTCTTAAACAGTAGAGATTTAAGGTAGCAGTTCTTACCTGTCACCCCAGAGTCCCATATGCACCCACAGCTTTGGTGGTCCAAATCCAAAAGAATCACGCCCATCATGCTTTTGCCCCTTTTTATATAGTTCTTAAACCTTGGGTTCCATATAAGGTGGCTGTCTCAAACATAGTGCCCCTCTGATTCCCCCTCTTTCTCCACATGTGACTTTGACCTACACTGCAGAATTCAGTAGCCTTTCTCACCATGAGCTCATCCCAGTTATGTGTCCACCTGGTCTTGCTGAGATTTCTGAAAATAATACAATTCCCTGTTATGATCCTTTAAAGTATTCACCAGATGTCCCAATCAAAACCCTAAACATTTAACACACTTTCCTGCCTATGTTCTGTGTCTGTTTGAGGTTGCAAGTGTTCACAGAATACCTCTATCCCTTGTTCTATTTGCTTTACTGTCCACAAGTTCCTCTTTTCCCAAACTTGCTCCAGCTTAATATACCAGTGTATCAACGTGGTCAATTTTTATGAGACCCCATATCCTTGATGGGTCTAGTATTCACTTCTACTTTTTTCTAATTCAGTTAGGTGCATTCAGCAATGAACAATGTTTGCCTCCTGTGCAGCCCACTGTAAAATTTGGCCTTTCCTGTTTCTGCCAGCAGCTATGAATAATACTCCATTTAACTTCAAGGCAGCAGAGTCTGATAGTTGAATGGTGGTTGCAGGGCCCTACAATAGCCAGCCCAGGGAATGGCTGAAGCTGTGATCCAAGTATACATGGTTACTAGAAAGTAAGCCCCACTGAACTCTGTAGGAAGCCACCTACATCAGTTTCTTAAGACTTTGCAAATTCTTACAATTCTGTGGTACAGGATTTAGATTCTTAAATCTGAACAACAGCTTATTTGCAGCTTTGCCTTCATCTTCATGGTCTCCCTCTGCAGCACTGGTGGGGAAAGAGTTTCACTGTCCTTCTGGTAGAACCCCTTTTGTATGGTACCATCTTGTTTGCGGGATTTGCATTGGCTGTCAGTCTGCTACCAGGCACTTTCCCCTTATATATCCCTTATATACTGCATTCTGTAGGAGAGTTTGTCTTTAAAAGTTCCAGAGGTACCAAAAGTCAACCCCACAGTAACTCAGACCAGGGCTTTCAGTATAGCTGCCCCTATTCTACGGAGCAGCATTCCTGCTAAGATAATGGCAGGTGCCCACTATGTATGATTTCTAGAAACAACTCATACCACTTTTGTTTCTGCAAGCCTTTTCAGCTAATTGAAAAGTTACCTGCCTTAGGTGTTCATTTTGTGATTTTAAACCTACACTGGGTCGTTCTTTTCTGCCTTTTAAGGACATGGCTGTAGGCCACCTGGGACCATGTATGTGGAAGGCAATTCCATAATTATCAAACAATCATAATAGTGAGAAGGGAAGGGGGATTTTCTCTCCCACTTCAGATGTTCAACTTATTTGCTCTGTTACCATGCCATGGTTTAGTTGTGCATTGGCTATCCAAACACACTGGTTGTTTACAAATTAGGTTGACATGTCTTTTTGCATTGGAAATAGTGCTGGCGCTCAACTATCCTTTCCTACCTTGTTTTTCTCAATAAGGTCCATTCCATTCTACAGCGATTGAGTCTGCATATTGCCACCATAGTTGCAGTTGTCCTTGCTGTCAATTTCCTGCTTAGATATTTGTTTGGAGGACCACCCTTTTCCATTAGAGGGCAGCAAACTGCTGAAATTAGCCAAGTGTTCTGTGGAAGAGCTTGGTCTGTTGAAAATTAGACACCGTTTGATTAAGAACTGGCCTTTATCTCCAAAAAAATGGGGTGATCTGGACTAAGGAGAGCAGACAACAACAACCTGGTCATTTAAGTAAGGGGGAGGGGGAGAATCTTGGCAAACCATGCTACCACTTCCTTATAACCGGGAAAGGTAAACCTGTGACCCTCAGGAAGTTTTGTTCCAATTCCCATCCGTCCCAGTTAGCATGGTTCATTTTCAGGGATGATGAGAGTTGCAGAGCAGCAACATCTGCAGGGCGCCAGGTTCCCTACCCCTTCTTGAAATGGATTGCCACATCAACCCTTTGTACAGATTATGGCTCTTCATCGGTGAATCTTCAAAAGGATTCCCAGTCCATAGATTTCCCTTTTTGTCAGAGGTTCTGAGAACCAAATATTCAGTCACATAAGACTACAGTGGTACCTTGGGTTACATACGCTTCAGGTTACAGACTCCGCTAACCCAGAAATAGTACCTCGGGTTAAGAACTTTGCTTCAGGATGAGAACAGAAATCTTGCTCCGGCAGCGCGGCGGCAGCAGGAGGCCCCATTAGCTAAAGTGCTTCAGGTTAAGAACAGTTTCAGGTTAAGAACGGACCTCAAGAACGAATTCAGTTCTTAACCCGAGGTACCACTGTATATACTTGGTTCCTGGCTGCATGCTTCCCATGGGCATCTGGTTGGCCACTGTGAGAACAGGATGCTGGGTTTAGATGGGTCACTGGCCTCATCTTTTTATGTTCTTATACCATACTCCCTTTTAAAAAAAATAAATAGTAATAATCAAGTTTTGGGTGTTTTTTAGCTAGATACTCAAAATCCAGAAATGTCCATATTGAGTGTGTCCATATGAACACGTCTGCAAAATGGAAATATAAGCAACAAATAAAATAGAGGCTATGACCTATCACTGATGTGCTGTATACTTGGCTCACTTGTACCAGTTGCTCCCTCTTGCACACAGAAGTAGTCAGTGTGGGAGCTACTCTGATTAAATCAGAGAACTGGAAAACTGTATCAGATGCCAGTTCTGTCATCTATTACTTTTACCTGCCAAAATGAAACTTGGAGGCAACTAGCCTAGACCTTCCCAAAGATTTGAGTCAAGCGGAGAGAAAGGTAGAGATGTTCTAATGCTAAAGATTTAAGGAGAATTCACTTCCCTTTTCTGTCATAGTCAGTTCTGAAAAATGACACAGATGTATCAAGCAACTGTATGTTGTCTAACAAAAGAGAAGAAATGCCAGCCAGCTGACAGTGCTTCCTAGATGTGCTTAGCACCGTCCAAAAGGGAGCGATCGCTAACAGTCCAGCTCTGCTTATCCCTTTCCTGTGAGATATAAAGCTGTATGGAGGAGAAGATTAGGTGTTATGGCTGTTTGTTACTAAGAATATAATTATCCGCATGCTAATGATCACCGTCTTGATAGGATTAGCCCGAAAGACAATCCCAGCTACAACCCTGGAGACGTTGCCTTGGCCAGTTCACTGTTCTTTAAAGTGGATTTACTTGGTCTCCCTATCCCAGGCAATGCATAAAATATTAATTTATAAAGGTCACATTAGAGCTCGGAGAGAATTTATATTGGCTCTGTTGACTTAAGTAGGACAAAATCAAAAGAAAACAAACCCTGTCCCTTAAAGGCATGCTGGAATGTGACCCTTGTCTCCAGAGGTGAGCTTGATTAATGCCCTCTTGCCAGGGGTGGTGTGTCCCGTTTTGTCACTTGAGATTAAAGGGGAAGTTCTGCTGCTGCCATCTCCTACCTTCTGCTGCCACCTGTTCTGCCACCACCATGCACCCTACCGCATGCGCCGTTGTCAGAGGAGTGGCACCACTATCAGTGCTGATTTAGGGTAAGATTGCACTGGTTTCAGGTGAGATCTTGCCCAAAATGGTTGCAAACTTGCCCAAAATTGGTGCAGATTGTGGTGGGGCTTCTCCTGGGGGGGGGGGGGTAGGCAAGGCACCCACAGGCATGCTGCCTGAGGAGTTTCTGCTGCCTGAAACAGTGGCCTCCCCTGCCTGGTGGCTGGGACGCCTCTGCCTTCTGCTGTAAAGGAAACAATGCAAACCTGTGGGAATGTGATTTGGTGGGTTTGTTTGTATCTTAAAGGCTGAAGTCGTCTCAAATGCCAACTGGAACTTCTATTCATATATTTTAGAAAATGGGAGCAGCCCTGCATCCATCACTTCTCATTACGGATGATGACTCACTTTTTCTCTGACCTGCAAACTAGTAGCATAAAATCCAAGTGTGTGTATGGCTGCAAGCATCTCTGCACACACAGATCTCTAACCAGTTACAGATAGGTAGCCGTGTTGGTCTGCCATAGTCAAAACAAAAAAATTCCTTCCAGTAGCACCTTAAAGACCAACTAAGTTAGTTCTTGGTATGAGCTTTCGTGTGCATGCACACTTCTTCAGATACCGAAGAAGTGTGCATGCACATGAAAGCTCATACCAAGAACTAACTTAGCTGGTCTTTAAGGTGCTACTAGATCTCTAACCAGGCACTCACATGAGGCCGGACTGCCCAATACCGGGAGCATTTAAAACCTTTGTCTTCAACAAAGGTGATCTAAGGTGGGTCATAACAGTTGTGCTACCACCACACAAATATATGGTAAAAGGGAAAAAAGAAAAGAAAAGGATCCCCAGATGCATGTCTGGATTAAATATGGGTCCTGGATCTGTAAAAATGCAGACTCTACCAATTCAAGCCTTTGGTGAAATCTCACAAGCTGTATGTGTACAGAGATGGAGGTGACCTGTGGCTCTATGTTCTTGAACTACAACTGCCACCATCTCCGACCATTGGCCATGCTGGCTGGGGCTGATGGGGGTTTGAAGTCCAGCTACACCTGGAGGGCCACAGAGCTCCTCACTCCTGCTTTGCTGTCTCAGTACAAAGCATTGCATTCACTGGACCCCTCAAGACTTCACACAAAACTGGGAACTGTAACATGAGCTAGAGACTGAGTTCTACCCAGCAAATTTGTCCCAGTAGCACAAAGGCTTCCACCACCTACACAAAGGAACTTCCTCTTCTTTCCTCCCCATGAATTCCTCCTGATCTGTTCTAGGGGTTCCTTAAACCCCAGAGCAGATTTGGGAAGAGAACATCCTGTTTCATAGGCAGAAGCCCTTGCCCTAGTCGGAGGAGTTGGTTGAAGACAGCCCTATGCTGAGCACCTACGCTGATTCATTTATACATCTATTGAAAAAATTGGGGATATGTTTAGCGAGGATGTGGATAAAAGCCAACCCTCTCTTATCTTACCAGAGTTCTGGTGTTACATACAAACTTCAGAATCTTAAAATGAACCAAAGAAGGCTGAAGCTGACCTATTTGTGGGTTTTTGTTTTTGTTTTTACAAAAGAAACAAGGAAAAATGAGTAAAATGGAGAGATGGGTAAAACTTCTGCCGCTTCTAGCATCCACCTTGTACCTTATCTTTTCCCCCAAGGCTGTGCAAACAATATCTGGCCATCCAGCTTCCTGGCAATGACTCGAGACCAGTAAACATCACTGAAGGCTGCATCTGCGTTGACTGCAAGGTTATGGTGCAGTCTCTCTCTCTCTCTCTCTCTCTCTCTCTCTCTCTCTCTCTCTCTCTCTCTCTCCCTCCCTCCCCTTTATGACTGAAGCAGGATGGAGAACTGCAGGACTAATCGCTCTGTTTACAGGCCAGCACCTAGCAGCCCTAGGATATGGGTCTGGCATGCGAGCTTTAATTTCCTTTTCCTGTTGGCAAGTCAGGGCATAGTTATCTATCCTGATAGCTTGGGGGGGGAGTCTGTAGCGGCACAGATAAATTTTACTTCTGGGCAGCAATCTGCTACCAGCCTTACAAACCTTGCAGGCTTTAATCAATATTTAGGACTGTTAAAGAGAGGGGGAAAGCATGGCCCTATTGTCCAGAGATGTTTTCTGTCACCTTGTGCCTCCTTTTGTGGTGCATCAAGGATTGTTCTTCCTGCCTTGCTAAGCAAGGCATTGCTGTGGGAAGTAGACTGAACAATGCAAAAAGCCGGTGTGTGTGACAAACGGTATAGGTGTCTCTAAGGGAAGCTGTACCTCTGTGGTTTAACCGGTGGCGGCTGCTGCCAGCCCCTCAGATTCTACCTTGTTTTGAAGCCAAAGGCTCTTCAGCTACAATACTTTTCAAAAACAGGGAAGCAACACTTCTCAGTCCACTGCTCACCTTCATTCCTAACTTGGTTTAATAGACTGACCATCTCCATTCATGAGGGAGGTCTCTGGACCTGTTCCTGACCAACTTCTGCTGAAGGCAAATAGAGACAGACAGTCCAGCTGTATTAAGTAGGTATTTTAAAAATGAGTTCTAGGAATGGGGGAAGGTGAGCAGAGAAGTTTTTGGATGTTCACTTAGTGTAGCATACAGGCAGGGAAAGTCCTTAGCACTAGGCCAGGGAAATCTCTGGAGAAGGTGTAAAAGAGATTCCCTCTTGCAAGATGTTCCCTTGTATACTGAGGAACAAAACAACTGAATTGCTAAACCAACCTTAATTGTTGCTTGGCTTTGGAGATTATGGACAGAAAGAACCTTCCTTGCTGGGTGGAAGGAGAGAATCCATAGCAGACAGAGTATTTAAGTGGGAGATGGGTTTGAGCTTAGTTCTGCATGTGAGAGTGCGCCAGTTATATAGCACTCTTAATGGACCAAGTGTTTTACAGTCTTAATATTTCCTCATTCCTGTGAAATAAGTGCTTAATGTCCCCATTTTATGAGTAAGCAACTGAGGCAGAGGCTGAGTGATTGATTCAGGGCCACCCAGTTGTCTTAACTGAGCAAGTGCAATTCATTGCTGGAAAGAGGCTTGTTATTCTTACTTATTTTATTTCTACACCACCCTTCATCCAAAGATCACAGGTCAGTTTTTAATATAAAAACACATGCAAACCATAATAACAAACAGAAATAATTGCCCCCCTTCCCCTGCACACATATACACAGTTTGAAGGGGAGAAGCAGAACAGAGCATTCCATAAATATTGTGTTGTCACCCTATGGACCTCTTGAGGAAGAGGCACACGAAGAAAGGCCTCGGGTGATGACTGCACGATACGATTTTATGATTGCTTGATCATAGTGTTTATCTATTCATAGGCATAACCAGGATTTATATTGGGGGCAGGATGGAGGGGGGGGTAAAACCAAGCTATCTATGACGCGATTGGTCAGTTAAGTATTTTTATTTACTAGATGGGGGGGCTGTCCCCTGGTTATGCCCATGTATCTTATGATTTGATGATATTGTAAGATGTTTTATGATATAATATTTCACTTTCTTCAATATTGTTTTATTCTGGATTGTTTTATTTGATGTTTTAATTAAGTTGTAAACCACTTTGAGTTGTTGTTTTTTGCTTAAAAATATAAAGTAGCATAGAAACATAATAATGATGATGATGATGATGATGATGATGATGATGATGATGTCAAGGACTGGGCCCAACCCATACCAGCTGGGGAGAAGGAGCAAAGCGAACTCGCGCCCCCCGTATCAGGGGGTCTGAGAGGCGGGAGCGCGCGGCGGTGGGCGGGGCGCAGGGCCGTGACGCGCGTGTTGTGAAACCCGACCCAGCTTGAGGAGAGGCGGGATTCCGCCCAGTGCTGCTGCTGTCAGGCTGTTGCGCGGCGCGCGTGGGGACCGTGGAATTCGCCGGAGCTCTTTCCACTGCGCGGCAGCAGAACCAGGGCAGGCGAGATATCGGAGGGAGCTGCCTGCTGCTCTTACCCTTAATAACGCGGTTCTTCTCTGCTAGCGGAGGCAGCTCCTTGCTGGTGCGTTGCAGGCGGAGCTGCGGAGCCCCCAGCGCAGGGACTGCGGCGGCGGCGCTGCTGCTGCCGAAGGAGGGATGGATGTAGCGTCGGAGTTGTACTACCTGGCCGTCCCGCTGCTCTTCACCGTCTTGGCCGTGATCCTCGCCTCGGTCTTTGTGAAGCTGAGGACCGGCTCGGAGGGCGACAAAGCGGCGGCGGCGGCGGCGGCCCCGGGAGGAGGCGAGCCCCGAGAGGCCGCCGAGGAGAGCGCTGCGGCAGAGCCGGCGGACGGGGCAGAGGGCGGCGAAGCGGGAGCGGAGGAGCCGGGCGCAGCGGGGCCTCCCCGGCTTCCTGAGGAGGGAGGCGGGGAAGTGAAGGGCGAGGGGAGAAGGCGCCGCGAGGAGGAGGAGATCGGGGCTGCCGAAGAAGAAGGGGACGAGGAGGAGAAAGAGCAGCGCCGGGAGAGAGGCGCCGAGGAGGACGAGGACGCCGCCGCCGCCGCCGCCTCTAGGACTGCCCAAGCCGGACAGCAGAGCCACCCGCAGGAGGTTAAGATCCCCAGCCAGGCGGCGGCGGCTGTCGCTGCAGCTCCGGTGGCAGTAGAAGAAGAGCAGGAGGAAGAAGAGGAAGAAGAGGAGGAGGAAGAGGAGGAGGAGAGCAAGGTAAAGGAGATGCTACTGGGGGAGTCAGGGAGAAGTGTGTGCTTGGAGAGTCTTGTAAGATCCAGGTGTGTGTGTGTGTGGAAGGGAGCCCGAGAGTCATCTAGTCCAACCCCCTGCAATGCAGGACTCTCCACGAAAGCATTCCTGTGTGTGTATATATATGTATATGTCTAGATCGCGGAGCTCCTCCACTTCTCCGGACAGCCCTGCTTTTGCATTTTGTGCGCGTTTGCCTCGCCTTGTGCATGTGAGCCAAGCCGGTGACTTGAACTGTGCGGGTATTTGGTGGGGAGGTCAATGCGCTCTCCTTCCTTTCCTTCGAAAGGCCGAGCGAAGCCTCCCGCCGCAGCCAATCAAGGCGCGGATCGCCTCCTGCCGAGGACTCCCCTCGCCGCACCTCGCCTTTGTTGCTCTGCGTTTCGTGCCCATTCAGCATTCCAGGCAATTGGCGGGCGCAGCTCCAGGGCGATGCCACGTTCCATGCAGTGCTATTACGGTACTTCTAATACTTGCACTGCCCTAGCCCGCATCCTGGAAAGACCGCGAGTCAAAGAGGTACCGTAATAAACGGGGGGCAGTGATCCAGGACCCTCGATCTCTTGACAGCATCAACCCAAACTTTGATTGTAACCAACAAGCTGTCTTGGTTTCGCTCTTTGTACGTCCCAGTGCATCTATAAAAGGGAGACCCCGAAAAGCTTTCCATCCCCTTCTCTCCCATTTGTGTAACTGGCTCAGGAAGCCCACCTGTTGCTTCAGGAAGTATGAGCAATGACTGCTTGCTGCTGCTGTAAATGTCGCAGGCCTCATTCAGAAGAGAGACTTTTAAGATTCCCAAAGAAAAGGTGTGCTGATTTATTTATTTCTGAGATAGCTTGATGGAAATAATGCAGACGCAAGCATTACCTTTTACCTTTAGTTGCTTGTGCTCACTTTGGGAATCTGCCTTTGGCGTTTTGTCTTTTCTGTTGGTAGCCTAAATGCTAGAGGAGGCCTTGGAAAGTCTTCTCCTTACTCATAACGCAACTTTGATACATGAAGATGAAATCCCCCTGGGTGGTGCCTTTTCCAGCCTTTAAGAAGGATAGGTCTGGCTTCCTATCTCCTCCTGCAGCCTCATGTTTTCCTATAGTCTCGAGAGTGAGACACATTATGACGTGTCCCCTATTTTCCCAGAGATGTGCCCTGGATATGCATAGGGCAGGAGGCACTGGCATGCAGCAAAGGTAAAAAATACTCGCCTCTGCATTCAGCCCTGGATGGCTTCTGATTAAAAATAAATGAGCCATCTTCAAGACACAAAGAGGTGACACACTGCCTGCTTTATCAACCTACCATTGTTCTAGTTAGGCTATAAACCATGTGTTGTGCTTAAAGTCCTTCATATCTAAAATATGCCCCATTACTTCACTCTCTTCTAGACTGGCACTGGAACCGTATTCCTTGAAGTAGCTCAGATATAGTCCAGACAAGTGGGACTTGCAGCAACATTTGGCCATGCTTTTTCTAGGATACTCCATTCCATTTCCACTCCCACCCCCTTTTCCTGTCCCCTCCTCAACAGTTGGCATTCCCATGGCCACTGTGGGGTTGTTCTATGCAGGGCTGCTATTTTAATTTTATTTTTCTACAGACTATTTTGTACTTTTCTCTGTCTGCAAGTACTTCTGCACATCACCTCCTGGGCCATTTTGGCTATACAGGGATCCACACTCAAGGAATGAATCTGCTGTTACCATATAGGATTATTACAGATGCACACTGAAGTATCACAACAGATGGCTCCAGGCAGACCTTTTTTTAAGACGCTTGAAGTGTAAGGAGGGTGGTGGCTGAATGTTCATTTGAGGGGATCCCCTCATTCTTAACACTGCACCCTGTGTTAAGGTCATTTCCAGGGCTTTTTTTGAGCAGGAACTCGGGTGGGATCCATTGCCATTATAAGAGAACAAGGGAGGTGTTTATGGTGAGTTCCAGCACCTCTTCTTCCATAAAAATAGCACTGGTCATCCACCACCACCCCATTCCTGTTGGAGTGCACTCTGTCCAGATAGATGAGTCACTGTCGTCACCCACATGCACAAGGCCAAGAACAATTCCTTTGCTGAAGAAAGAGGCTGCCATGAGGGCTTGAAAAGAGGGAAGCAGTGCACAACCCCACCCACATCAACACTTTTGCCTAAGTGCAACACAGAATGTGCGCTGCCTAACATTGACTTGGTTGTTGAGGAAAATCTACTGCATATAGAAAGTGTGTGTAAAGTCTCATGAAGAGTCCAAGTCTAGCCTCGTCACCACTGTGGCATGACTCAGCATTGGGGAGGGAGGACATTGATTCCTCCATTATGTTGGGTGTATAATCTTTGCAACTCCATAGAAATAGCACTATTAAAAGAGCTGTTGTGTTGTAGCGGCTAGACGACAGAGGACATGAGCTGCAGTCTAGAACGCTTCCAGTTCAAATCTACTCTCCATGATGGATCTCACTAGGCATTGCTATATCATCATCATCATCATCATCATCATTGTTTCCTGAATTACTGCATACACCAAAGCTGAATAATTCCCCGAATAAAAGGTGATTTTGGAGGGGATTTACTAAATGAAAGTAATTTATATGTGTCCCTCCCCCCCCCCCCAATTTGATTTGGAATAGCAGTGGGAACACCAAACTTGTGTCTCCTTCCAAATGGTGTTGGAATATAATTCTCATCACCCCGACTGAATAACGCTGCTCATGGTTAGAACAATTAAAAGGGCTGGTGCCTGGTTAGGTGTGTGTAGGAGCGTGGCAGGCCCAGAGGAGATTAATGAGCAGTGAGCCTGTCTGGGTGCTTTACTGGGATCCAACCCAGAAGACTTCGATTTAAGATTATTTAATTCCATTGACGTCACTGTCTTTAACTAGTTTGTGCCATTCACTGCCTCATACATATCTTCCAGTCCCACTCTCCCATCTCTAACAGGGGAAGAATACTAACCTGCTTACAAGTTGTGGTAAGGATTGCTGAAGTTCTTTGAACCCACAAAAAGTGCTATATAAATATTATTTATTACATTTATATCCCCCCTTTGCCGCAATGGGCTCAAGGTATCATACCCCCCCCATTTTATCCCCACAACAACCCTGTGAGGTAGGCTAGGTTGAGATGTGATGACTGACCAAAGGTTACCTAGTGAGCTTCATGGCTACATTTTAACCTGGATCTCCTGGTCTTAGTCTGAGAGTCGAAACGCTACCTTCTCCAGCTAGTCAGAAATAACAACGGGGGGGGGGTGTGTCTGTTCTTGGTTAAAATCACTTCAGGTCTCCATCTGAGGTCTCACTTGGTACAAAAGCCAGTGCGGAGTAGTGAATAAGATTAGTAAAGGGCCTGGCAAATGAGTCCTGCATTTACACTGCTCATTTTGTTTTCTGGTTCATATGCTGCTTGCCTCTGCGGCATCTCTTTAGGAGAAATGCTACCTTCGTTGGTTTTTTTGCGAAGTAAATGGAAGCAGTGCAGAGTCAGCACATCTTGGAAACAGGCCCCTATAGCCCAGATGCCAGAGTGCAGAAGGAAGGATGTGTTTGTTGATGCTATTGTGATTATTATTTTCATCCCTGGACCCGGTGATTACCTTCCACATCCCTCGCTTAGCTCCCGTGCCTGTTTATGCCTTTGGGCACCCTTTTACCTTGTTTTGTAATTTCCCCGGGGAAACATTGGCGAGAGGGAGAAGTTGCCCTGAGCAGGCCTGCTGATCAGGAGATAGCTTCTGTTAAGCCAGCTGGGTTTCCCAGCATACAGAGCATGTGCTGGCTTCTCTGGGTGGAAATATACAGCATCTAAAAAAAATAAAATAGCTGGCCTCAGACAGCAGCCTCACAGTGTGCTTGGTGGGAGCCTCCCCACTGTCGTGGCATGATGGGCGTCTCTTGGTTCAGAAAGAATTACTTTTATTTCTCTGAGGTGGGGCTGGGCTCCTTTCTGGCTAGCGTACACCCTTCTCTGCCTTTCCCCCTATTCTTCTGTCTCTGTATTAGCTACAGCTTATCTACGCTTTCTAAGAGTATCTACAAAAGCAACGTTTATGCCTGCTCTGTACATAAGGTCACCTCATTTTACTGCCTTTTTGCTGATTGTACCCAAATATGTCCATGGGGTGTTCCCATGTTTATTGTGTGATAACTATCAGTGCAGATTAATGGGCAGTCTCCTGTGACTCCTAGCTGTATGTCCATAGAACACAGCTTCAGAAACAAAGCTGTTGTATGAATATGTTTGGTGACTCCCATGTTGCTAACCCTCATGGTTTTGGAGATAATTTTAGAAAAGGGAAGACTATCATTTGGGGGAAAGACCTTTTGTACATTGTAAAGCTACCTGGGTTCCCCCCCCCCCTCCATCAGTGCGTCTCCTATCATGTCTCCCTCCCTTCCCCTCAGAATCATAATCACCTCTCACCACCACCATCATAACTCTGTCGCTCCATTTTTTTCTTGTTACCTGTAATCATGAAATCTGTGCAAACTCAAACTGTGAATGAAGAATGCACATCTGCACCAAAACGAATCCACACATTCTAACTGTGTTAAATTTCACGTGCTGCATTGGGGGGGGGGGGGCTAAATTTGAATCCACGTTACTTCCTGAACAGTGCCCACTAAATTGCCTCAAAAACAAAATATGGTCCCTAAGTTGACTCCCTCCAGTTATTGCTGGACTGCATCTTCTATCGCCGCTGTTCGTTGGTCATGTTGGCAGGGACTGGTGGAAGCTGGAGTCCAATAAACACCTGGAAGACATCATATTGATTACCCCTGCCCTATGCCAATAAGGGACGCAGGTGGCGCTGTGGGTTAAACCACAGAGCTTAGGGCTTGCCAATCATGAGGTCGACGGTTTGAATCCCCACAACGGGGTGAGCTCCTGTTGCTCAGTCCCAGCTCCTGCCAACCTAGCAGTTCGAAAGCACAAAGTGCAAGTAGATAAATAGGTACCGCTCTGGCGGGAAGGTAAACGGCATTTCCGTGCGCTGCTCTGGTTCACCAGAAGTGGCTTAGCCATGCTGGCCACATGACCCGGAAGCTGTCTGGGGACAAACGCCAGCTCCCTTGGCCTATAGAGCGAGATGAGCACCGCAACCCCAGAGTCATCCGCGACTGGACTTAACCTATGCCAATAAGCAAACTCCATTTGGTGTTGTTGTTGTTTTTATAATTAAGGGAGAATTATCAGGCCTTTTGATTAGAACAGCCACAGGAAACCAATGCCTGGTTAAGTGTGAGTCTACCAGGTCCAGAGGGGTTTAATGAGTGGATGGGCTTGGCTGGGATCCTAGCCAGAATGCTTTGAGGCAGAAGTAACATCCCGAGCAGTTCACTGGCTTAACTGCCTTGTGCTGTACATTGTCTTTCTTATTTATTTATTATGTTCATTTATGCAGACTGCATACCACGCATTCGCAAGGCTGAAAACCAATATATTGGAAGGATATTAGGTGGGAAGGTGCCTTGCTTTGTGAAGAAAATGTCATGTTTCACAACCCCACAGCCTGTAGAGTATGGTACCTACCCATTCCAACATCCCTTGTTTTTTAAGTTCTCAGCCAGAATTCTGCAAATGACCTACAAGTCTAAAGTCAAGCATTTCCTTTTTTGCACACACAACTTCCAAGGAGCAGCTGATACATTCTCCTCTGCCTACCAGCAAGCTACCTCAAGTTTTCTTTTGTTTGTTAAACAGCTCGGGGTTAGATGATGGGCCGGCTTCACGTCACGGTCTCCCCATTTCATTTTACCCCACCCACCCCATATTAGACTGTTAATGCTAGCTGGAATATTCTGATTATTACTTCTCTGCCACTCGCCACATGTTGTTTGTGGGAAGAATGGCCCCATTTAGTTGACTTGCTTTGCACAGCTTCTTTTGGCTGATCTCGGAGGGAGGCGAGGCTGTGCTTGAGCGGTGTCTAGAGGGAGGGAGATGTTTCTATACTAAGCAAGTGCTTGACAGGACAGGACTGGCACAGCACATGGGAGACTAGGCTTGTGTCTGGGCTTGTCTCTGAGCAGGCCTTTTTTAAAATAGCTGGCATTAAAGTAAATGGTGCCCAGAGAATTCAAGATGGTGGCAGTCATTAGCACTGCCCTTTAGTCTTTGAAAACGTGGTCTGTGGTGTCTCTCATCTCCCTTGCTCTAGCTAGAGCAGAAATAAGGGAGCCTTTGAATAAATACTAACTTATTGGATTATTGGATCGTGGGTTTGGAACTCAGGGTTCAGCTTTAGGCCAGGGAAGACCATTTGTCCAACTATCCTATTATTGTCTGCTGTTCAGGGTCTCTGTTTTGGAGCTGCTGGGATTGAACCTAGGATGTTCTACATGCAAATAATATGCCCTAAACTGAGCTATGGTCTGTCTTTCTTTCTTGATTTTTTGGTCACTTTCCAGGTCAGCCCTGTGAACTCTTTATCGGCTTGCATTTTGGTTTGTCTGATTCATCCAGCCCATTTTCTCATGAAAAATTCTTCTATTTGAGAATGTCATTGCCGTTGCTATGAAATTTGCAACTCCAGAGAAGATATTTAGGCCGCTGTGGTATACTCGCTTGCTAGGGAGCAAGCCCCGTTGAACTCAACGGGACTTGCTTTTGAGTAGACATGTATCATCAGATTGTACAGGAAATCTGATCAGGGCTTTGTGAGTCAACGGTGTTTGAGAGAGGCGGACTTGGATGCAAATAAATATCTGGTTTAGCTGTCAGTGATTGGATTTATTTGTCCTTACTCCTAGAAAGGGAATGTTGTTGAGCTGTTTCTCTGATGGCTGCCTTGCAAAAAAAGAAAAGGGGAAAAAAGGAAGAAGTATGAAGCAAGCATTTGCCTTAAAAATATGCTGATTCTTGGAGTTTTGAAAAACTCCTCCTGTCTACCTGACACTAGAGATTTGGTCAGGGAGCTGAGCCACTGCTGTTTGGAAGGCCACCTAGGAAGACGTTGTTGACTACGCAGCTGCCTCTAAATGCCAAGAGGAATCTGGAGAAAGATGTAGATACCTTGAAAATAATGACATTCCTTGCCTCCTGGCTAATTCTTAATCTGTGGCAGGCATGATTTATTAAAATAATCTTATCTAATCAGGAAAGCTCTAGAAATGTCTGCTACCTGAGTTTCCGAGACACTGAGCTCAGCTGTCCATTCTGTAGCCACCTCAGGGGTTTCCTAAGCAGGCAGAAGGCCCTTTTAATTGAATCGCTACATCAGGAATGGCAGAAAAGCAAGGATGATTGCCTCTTTCCCCTTCAACTGCCTGGATCCATCATGCATCAGGACGTGGTTGGATTCCGTGCAAATATTAATCAGCCAACTAAAATGCTCATTGATAAAAGGTGCTCTCAGTGTGCTGATAGGCTGTTTGTTGATAAGGGGCTTTAGCATCCTTATCCCGTTCACCTTCACAAACCAAGGAAACCAAGGGTTGGCCCATCCATGACTGTTTGTCACTTGGTAACTTCATTATGATGTTATTTTGCACCCTTTACGGAGCAACACAAGCAAACAGACACACAAACAGGTTCTGTCTGCACATTGCAGTATCGAATGGTAACATGTAGCATCATGTGGTCACATATCTTAACACTACATACAAACTTTCACTGCCTGACTTCACATAAAAGCAAAAGTTTTGAATCAAATCACTTCACTTGTTTAGCTCAGCTCAAAGTTGTTATGTATTCAAGCTTGAGTCTGGACTAAGGATTCTGAGCTCCTGTGTTCTGATTCGAGACATCACAGAACATTTCAGGATTTGGGCCTCTGCCATTGGCCCTTGAACTCTGAATTGTGATTCGCAGCTTGGAAGTTTAGACAGCCAATCACGTTGGGAGTGGGAGTGGCCCAGGCATTCAGGAATGTATATAAGCAGTTGCTTTGCCCCTGTTTTCCAGTTACGTATTCAATAAATTTCTTGCTGTTATCACTGTGTCTTGCCTCATGGGAACCCACCTGCGCTTCAAAAGTCATCAAAAGCTGTGAGGAAATCAAGCTGATGTCCATGTGCCTGTGAAAACCACCTCTGAGAATGAGAATCAGCAGCATCCCTAGATGTACCAAAAAGACTGGGCTTGGCAGTCAAACCAAGTTTTTGCAGCAAATTCCAACCTGTTGGCTAGTTCAGTGTTTCCCAACCTTGGATCTCCAGCTGTTTTTGGACTACAACTCCCATCATCCCTTGCTAGCAAGACCAATGGTCAGGGATGATGGGAATTGTAGTCCAACAGCAGCTGGAGACCCAAGGTTGGGGAACACTGGGCTAGTTGACCACATTTGTCTCTCTCCACTCTCACCCCCTTAATACTAAACACTGGATTCCTCATCACTTGATAACCCAACAGTTCGAGCACCGTATTCTGTAGATATTAAATGTCTATCCCACCCTTCCTCTTAAAGGAGCTCAGGGTGGCAAATTTTAAATTGCCGCCAAGTCCAAACTCCCACCATGGCTGGCTGAGGCTCCCAGTTGCTTGGAAGAGTGGTTCTGGGGGGGGGGGGAGTCTTTCCACCAAGAACAGTAAACAGTCTATTTCTGTTGGTGAAGTAGGTCCTTGCTTTGGGATGCATGTAATAATAGTGACATGTATTGCAGAAGTTCTTTGCAGCTGATAGAGCTGTAGCCAGCAGTGTTTTGTGGATAAAATCCTTAAATCCTTTCCTGCCCTGTGAGCTGGATCAGAAGTAGGTTTGTGCATCCCATCTGCTCATCAAGCTGCAAAGCTTTGATACAGGAGCCATTTTTAAAAGGACCTGACATCCAGCTAAAAAGGTTTTGCAGTTCAGATAAGAAGGGAGCCTGACCAGAAGCAGAGAATAGATGGGATCGGATACAGCTGTGGATCTTAAAGGCCTTTCTTTCACTGGCCTGCTATGCATTCTCTTTCAGCTGAAGTTATGGGAAGGAAACAAGATGCTTGTAAAACAGGCTCTTTTCAAGCTTCCCAGGGCCGGCCCTACCTTTAGACAGAATGAGGCGGCTGCTTCAGGTGGCCGATAATGGGGAAGCAGAGTTGTGAGTGGTGATCTTGTTTATGGGAAGCAGTAAGTCACACCACATCATCAAACTCAACAAATATTTCTTAAAACCTACAAAGCAACAATTTTTGACATTAAAGAGCAACATAAACAACTTTGCCAAATAATTTCCAGATTCTGATTGTCTTGGCAAAAATATCCCAGGCCTTTCTTTGCAGCTTAGAAAACTAAATCTCTTTCTTTCTCTCTTTCTCTTTCTCTCTTCCTCCCTCCCTCTCTGTCCCCCTGTCCTGTTCTATTCCTCTTGCATGGACTGCTAGCACGAGGCCTTCTCAGCTTGCCTCTTAAAGAGACAGTATCAACAGGTGACACGTTAGAGGATCATGGGGCCTCCCCTCAACCCCTAAACAAACCTGGTGGTCTTAGAAGTAGAAGATGAGGAGAGTGCCCCATCACCAGTGTTGAAAGAAAATTCATCTCCCATTTTCGTCAACTTCTGAATGTGGAATCAGGATGGGGAGAGGAAGTGCCATATTACCGCAGATCCCAAAATGCTTTTGGCTACCCTTGCCGCCTTCTTAATATATTCAGTTACCATAGATGGGGTCCTGATCACCCATCAGACGTTTGGTTGTCTTTATGAGTATTCACACACAAAATAGCCCTGCTATGTATAAATCCTACCTACTCATTTTGCCCTAAAACCATAGGACATCATGTTCTGAAATCAGTAGGCTGAAAATAATATCACACAGGAGGTTCATAATGTTATTCCCACTTGTAGATGATGAACCTGTAGTGGTTATGGGGTGGGTGTTTAAATTTAAAGTATTACATGCTTTGAGCAAGAATGAAGCCTGCAGCTCTCGTGAGTCCCAATCCAGTTGCTTAGCCCCTAGGCTTTGGCTTGAGTATGAGAAACTTGCTTGGCATCTGATGACTTTAAATTTTCCATCTGGATTTCTCTTAAACTTCTGGAACTGTTTCCAGAACTCTCCAGGTGTCTGGAACCCAGAATGGGCTGGACTTCATTGTGAATTTACAATGTCCCTGACATGGGCTGATGCTATTGTCAACCAATACAGGAAATTTCTACATATGTATGAGAAGGTATAGAAATGCTGCCAGATTCTGGCAAATCCCTACTTGAGATTCCTGAAGAATTCACTAAGGCAAAAGCTTCTCTTGCATCTCTAGATGTATGAAAGAGTGAGGCAATTCCTTGCCTTTCCTCCTTCGCTCTATTGTCATATGTGCCTTGAAATGGCTCAGGGCAGGAAATGGCAGGGCAAGAGAGAGGGCACATATGAGCAAATTTTAAAATTTCAGCTCCCTCCTCTCACTCCTACACATAATCCTACAAGCCAACTCAAGAAACAGGAGTGAAAGAGGCATCCAATTCAGAAAATATACAGACGAAAACCAGTGGTACAGTGCAGTCGCTTCCATGGGACTTCTTCTCTGACTTAATTTATCACTTCTTCTTCCCAATTAGGTACACGCTTAAAAGATTCAAGTCTTTCTTGTCTCCCTGTGGGCCTATTTGGCAATATAATATACAACCTACTGCCATTGTCAGTCCTCTGTGTCCAAGCATTGTGGATTGCTTGGGGTCCTTGCAAACCTGAACTAACTGAAATCAGGATTATTATGTTGTTGTTGTTGCTGCTGCTGCTAAGGTCGGTGGAGTTTAGTATTCATTCAGACATGGGACTGCAACCTCAAGCGATGATTTGTACACTTGAAGTAGCCATCCCATATTAAAATAACGCAGAACATTATTATCACCTGACATCGTTTTTGTGTGTGCATACACACACACACACACACACACACACACACACACAATACAGTCACAGCAAAGAAAAGAACATAGTACCGAGCTCATGGTGTCATTTTACATGATCTTAAAAACACTGGCAGTCTATATAGCTTCTCCATGGACAGGTTTGTGAGGCTGGTGGAAAAGCTTTATTTTCTTTCCCCCTTACACATGAAAGAAAAGGGAGACTGGGTTTCACATCAAAGGTATTTTCCTTTACAACCCCATTTGCAACTCTTCTAAGCCCAGTTAGTTGTTCCGAACCGCAGGCAGAGAATTCTTATCATCTGACATCATTTTGACAATATATTTCACCAGAGGGAGGCAGTTCCCCATGTCATCTGAGTCATCAGAACAGATTGATGGAGTGCTGCGCCCGTGTGCATGTAGACCAGTCCTCAGATAACTCTTCCTGCTTTGTTGAGGGTTCCTTTTGTGGGGAGAGAAGATCTGGACGGTGCCTGTCGCCTAGCAAGCAAAGATGTCAAGATCACAGTGCAGCAGTCTTAGTTCCTCAGAGCAGGGGCCGCCTCCGACAGGCACAACCATGTGGGAAAGGAATTGTGCTAGACAACAGCGGTCCTATTCACCCAGTAAACTGACACTTCCCCCTGCAGAGTCAGCTGCCTCCTAACTCATGTTTTGCTTTTCAAGCAGACAAGATCCTGATTAATGGGCAGAGGATGGATGTTATCCCAGCTGCCCTGTAGGAGTTTCGGGTGGGGTAGCTGCAAGGAGCAGAGCTGCCAGATGTTCCTTAATTTTAAGAAAAGCATCCTTAGTAGTGGGGGGGGGGGCAGGGGGTTAGTCCTTGTTCCTCACCACCTTTTAAAGAAATTAAAACACAATAGATGCACTGGAGTTTAAAAAGGAAAGGTTTCCATGGGAGCTCTTCCTGCTCTTGGATTCTAGTGGGGGAGGAGATATGGGGATTATTCTCTCAGCATTAAGCTGTGCACAGATCAGCTCTTGTGGAAAACCAAGAAAGGATGAGAGGGGAGAGGAATGAAGGGGTAGTAATTGGACTGAGAGTAGAAGCTCAATTAAGAGCTGTCATTATCGTGTGCATATGCTGTTTTTTTTAATAAAAAAACAAAACACATACACAGTCTAGCTAATTATATATGGGCTGCATTTTAGATTTATAGAATCCCAGTGCAGGCTTTCTAAAGTGGTCAGGAATTTAATCTTAAAACATCTCATTCAGTCCTATAAATTTGTGGGAACTTCCCCCCAAAAACCTGACCAAAAGCGGGGTGTGTGTAGAGATTTGGCAATATGAGGTGCGGCTCATACTTCATTATTGTCATCTGTAGGCAAAAAAAACCAACAACACCCCAATCTACAGCATTCTGTTTTGCATTTTCCTTTTCCTTTGTGCACTAGGTTCTTGAATTCCTCCAAAAGGCAATGGAATAATATTTTTAAACCTCCCACTGCGTACAAGCCAACAGCCCACCCTCCCCAACTATAAAGTTAGGAACTCAGTCCACATGCTCAAGCTCTTGTGACACCTTTTGTTTACTGGAGCTGCTGGATCAGATGACATATTTACAGCCAGTCCAATTAGAGGGGCCTTAATAGGCTCCTGTCAGTTTTATTTTAGGGGCCCAGAGCTCAACAAACCTGTCCTGCATGTGTACTATAGCTCATTGCTTCAGCCTCTGCCAGTGTGGTATGTGATGTTAATAATGAGAAAAACAAACAGCATCTTCACACAAACTTTTCCCAAAGTAGCAAGCAGTCGTTTGGTAGAACGAGCTAAACCTGACTGTGTTATTTCTTTAGTGGACTACATCATTCCTGACCATGGAACATGCTGACTGGGGCTGATGAGAGTTGGAGTCTATAACGTCTGGAGGGCACCATGTTGGCTATCCCTGCTTCCGATCATGCACAATTTTTTTGCTTTCTTTGGACACGTGTCCCCCTTTTTTGACTATATTTGTTTTTATTTTATTTATTAAATTTGTATACCTATACACATAGATCTTAGGGCAGTTTACAACCCAAAGTTATGTTATACAAAGTTCAACATACAGAATAAAAATGATCAAAACCATTATCGATACAAAGGTATACACACTAATAATAAACAATCTATTCCACAACAAAAGCCCCTAAGCAATACTGCAGCCCAAAAATCCATATACTGTACACAAATCCAAATTAACATATAACATTTAAAAGCATTTTTTTAAAAAACCTAACTCCAATACTTCACATTTCAACATTCTTTTCTACCTCTGATACTTCCTGTCATTTGGGGTGGATGGTAGCATCATCCTTGCACTAAAGCAGGGGTAGGCAACCTAAGGCCCGTGGGCTGGATGCGGCCCATTTGCCTTCAAAATCCAGCCCGCGGATGGTTCAGGAATCAGCGTGTTTTTACATGAGTAGAATGTGTCCTTTTATTTAAAATGCATCTCTGGGTTATTTGTGGGGGTATAGGAATTAGTTCATTTCCACACACACACACCCCAAATATAGTCCGGCCCACCACATGGTCTGAGGGACAGTGAACCGGCCCACGGCTGAAAAAGGTTGCTGATCCCTGCACTAAATCCTCCCTCAAACTGTGTGGAATGACAGCACATCTGTGCATCTAGACAGTATGAATTGTCTGGTTCTGATTCTTCCTGGAATCCTGCAGTTTTTATAGACAGCGGTTGTCTTCAAAGGCTTAAAGGGCTGCCACACAGAAGATGGAGCATACTTCTCTTCTGCTACTCCAGCTGACAGGTCCAGAATGAATAGGTGGAAATGGCAAGGGAGCAGATTTTGGCAACACAGTGGGAGAACCCTCTGAACTTGACGGTGTAGCCAACTGCCTTGGGAGGTTCTGGTAGGCTCAGATCTCCTTCGCTGGGTGTATTTAACCAGAGATTTGGACAGCCATCTGTCAGGGGTGCTGTGGTTGCATGGAGATGCTGCCTCTCCATGTACACCTGTATATCTGCAGAGGTCCAAATGTAAGTGCTCTGTCAATAATACTGCTACCTGTGCTGCTTCCTTGAGTAAATCCTGGGCGCAGGGTGAACTGCTCACTCTGCCAGGGATGGAAGGGGGAATGAGGCAAAAGCACGTAGGGAGAGAACAGTGCCAGATTTACGTATAAGCTAAACAAGCTATAGCTTAGGGTCCCACTCTCTTGGGGGCCCCCAAAAAAAATTAGAGGGGGAAAAACTGGTTGTACATTTCCAAAATATAAGATACAAAACAAATAAAGCCTACATACAGCAACAGTGTTTTGTGTTGTGTAGGTTCCTAGGATGTAAGTACAGTGGTACCTCGGGTTAAGTACTTAATTTGTTCCGGAGGTCTGTACTTAACCTGAAACTGTTCTTAACCTGAAGCACCACTTTAGCTAATGGGGCCTCCTGCTGCTGCTGCGCCGCCGGAGCACGATTTCTGTTCTCAACCTGAAGCAAAGTTCTTAACCTGAAGTACTATTTCTGGGTTAGCAGAGTCTGTAACCTGAAGCGTATGTAACCTGAGGTACCACTGTAATGGCCTGCTAGCCTGCTCCCTAAAATATCACTTGTTTGCTCATTTCTATATATAGGGTGCCTACACTCTGCATGGACTGGTTGCTAATGGCTTTAGATATCTATTAGGTCCATAAATTACCATATAGGATACATTCAACACAGAAAACAGCGACCATTTGTTGTTGACAAAGGACAGCTGGACATATAAAGGGCCCCATTACCTTCAGTAGCTTAGGGCCTCATCAGACCTAAATCCGGCCCTGGGAGAGAAGCATAACAAGCACCTTAACACACCGAGGAAGGTAGAGAATTGGCAATGGCAGGGAACATATTGTACACCTTGCCTGGGGTTGAGGGACCCCCTTGGGGACTGTTGGGGCTGGAGCCAGATGCAGACCAGGTGCTGCTCACTGACCGATGGCAAATATCTCTTGCGTAACGTAAAGGCAGCTCTGGTGACTGTTGTTACAGAGCTGGCACACAAGCCTACATTTCATGAAAGGAACCTCAAATAGATTTTTGAAACTGTAGATGAGGAAAAAATGGCTTGGGAGAGGGAGACACCCACTGCCTGCGCAAATGGACGTGTTCTTGTCAAACATTGTGTATGTTCTCTTACTGCATTTCCCAGGGGCTTGTAGCATGGACTCGCAACATACCTTTTTGCAAACACATTTGCTGGTCGGAGGGGCCACTGTATGGAGTACCACACCATAAGTCCCTTGTTTATAATGTGAGTCCGTGCTACATGCCATGGGCTTGTGTTATTAACAAGGGGCTTATAGGATGGTACCCCATGCAATAGGCCCCATACGTAGCAATTGTGTTTATTTAAAAAAAATCAGTGTAGCATTGCATTGCAAACACAAGGAGCTGTAATGTGGATCCGGCCCCATCGTTGGGTAAGGTACAGAACAGAGCATGTTAACATGGACATGCTCTCCAAAGAACAAATAACTGTAGTCTTGCTTTCCCATCTGAAATAGCATTTGTGCACACAATATTCCCCGTTGTAAGCAGAAGATAAGATACTTTTCTTGGTTGGGAACATTGCTTGTGGCTCTCAAATTGCTTAGAACAATTACTGTGCAATGCTTTGTTGAGCTGTAAGAAGAAGAGTCTAATAAGCAAAGGGATTAAAATATATAGGGGATGACATGCATGATGTGTGGGGGACAAGCAAGTGGAAACAGAACTCTCTCTTTGCAGGAAAAAGAAAATGATATTCCAATTGTGCTTAATGGGGAAAGCGTCATTTTTATTCTTAGTAAGGAAACAGAGACAAAGAAATTTGACATGATGTGCCCAAAACAATAATGGAATATAACTTCGCGTTTGGACTTCAAGTCCTGTGCTGTTAACACTGTAGCCAGCAATTCCTGCTGTTTCTAAGATTAGTTGAAATCTATTCATAATAATGTCTAGGCAAAATTACATCATATATTATCAGGCCGATGCAGTTGGAGGTCTGGTATTAATGAGACAGATTAGAAATGTTGTTAAAAACAGCAGACTCAAACAACCTTGCAAAGCATCCCAGGAGGATGGGCTGGGTGCGGCTGGGAGCCCTTTGTTAGCTCCTTCCCTTATTATTACTACATTCAGAGCAGGGATAAATGTAGAAGGGAAATAAATAGCAGATCCGGGCAGCTATATGCTGGGTAGGCCTACAATTTGTCTGGGAGCGGTTTTAATTGTCTGTCTAGGGATGTCGACACCTTGGTGCAATTCTAGGTGACTAGCTCCTGAGAACACTGGTCCCCAGGTCACTTTCTTGCCTTTTAAAGATCTTCATAGGTATAGTTTTGTGAGCTAGATAAAAAAAGAGAGGAATAATCCTGTGCTGGCCACAACTTATTTTTTCATTGCATAATTATAAATTATCCTTCAGCCTCAGCCTTGTGGAGAATGGTCAAATGATTATCTTTTTATACAACTCATTTTAAAAGTAATCTCGTTCATCCACACAACATCACTGTGAAAGACAAGTAAACATTACGCCCATTTTACAGATGATGGGTTTGAGGCTGGGAGAGGGAGAACGTTCTCAACCACCCCATGATTTCATGGGCAGGCAGAGATGTGAAGTCCAACCCTCCATCCCCCACTGTCCTCCTCAGATCACGCTGGGGGTGTCACATATATTACATTCAATAATTGCACCATCTGTGTACACAAATAGTTGAGCTGTACATTTATTTGCATGCAGCATTCAAGGAGTGTACAGTCTGTGTACACAATAGTGGGGCTGTACACATTGACAAGTGTGCACCCTGCCTGTACATGTATATAGACAGCTTCTGTCTGTTGTCAGTGTAATCAGCACTGGATTTAAGGCAGTGCGGGTGGTTCCCCTGCATATGGTGCCAAGCCAAGGGGGTGAAAAATAGCAGCAGCAGCAACAACAACATATTTATATGGATAGCTATATGGGTAAACTGCACCAAAAGCAATTATTGTGGAAATAAAAAATAATTGCAGGGAAGAGGGCACCAAATTTTGTCCTTGCTCAGGATGCCATGTTACCAAAGTCTGCCCTGGTTTAATGTGTGAAGTCTAAGTCACTGTGAAGGCAGTGTGTGTGGAGCAAGAGTTGGTGATGTCCCAGCCTACATTCATTCATCAGTGAACTGGTCAATGTATCATGTCCGTATGAAAGCCCTTGAGACCCATTTCAGGATATGAGTTATTGACAGAGAATACGCCACCTTTCCTTTTAAATTAGAGAGTCAAGATCACAGCATGAGAGATTGCAAGTAGAACATCTCACCTTGCCTATCAGGCCAACTTCTGCCAGTAAGTTCAGAAGATAATGAAAGACTTCCTTCTCACCCTGCTGCTGATGAGTGGCATGAGGCATTTGGGCTCAAATGCCAGTGGGGAGGAGGAGGAAGAGGAGGCAAGGCATTCCTCAACCTTTCTTGCTCTATCAGGACTCAAAAACAGATGTTCATAGAAGGTCTTCAAGCTCCAGGAAGAAGTCCCAGGCCGGAGCTTGTCATGCAGTTAAAGGTTAAGGTATGAGAAGCTAAGAACCAGAGCAACCAAGCAGGTCACAGGCAAAACTGAGATAGACAGGAGCTAAGTAACCAAGCATTGACCTTACGCCAGCTGATGTTTTACAATACATTTGCTGGTTGGTTACAGGCAATTTCTACCCTGCTCTTCAAGCCTAAAAGGGTTGCCACAGCGGCTAGCAATGCAAACCAACCATTTAAAATAACCACCCAGTTTAAACAGCGTAACAACTGAACAGTACAGGATGTTAATAATAATAATAATAATAATAATAATAATAATAATAATAATAATAATAATAATAATAATAATTTATTATTTGTACCCCGCCCATCTGGCTGGGTTTCCCCAGCCACTCTGGGCGGCTTCCAACAAAGATAAAAAATACACTAAAATGTCACATATTAAAAACTTCCCTGAACAGGGCTGCCTTCAGATAGAATCATAGAATCATAGAATCATAGAATCATAGAGTTGGAAGAGACCACAAGGGCCATCGAGTCCAACCCCCTGCCAAGCAGGAAACACCATCAGAGCACTCCTGACATATGGTTGTCAAGCCTCTGCTTAAAGACCTCCAAAGAAGGAGACTCCACCACACTCCTTGGCAGCAAATTCCACTGTCGAACAGCTCTTACTGTCAGGAAGTTCTTCCTAATGTTTAGGTGGAATCTTCTTTCTTGTAGTTTGGATCCATTGCTCCGTGTCCGCTTCTCTGGAGCAGCAGAAAACAACCTTTCTCCCTCCTCTATGTGACATCCTTTTATATATTATATAGATGTCTTATTATATTATGTCTTCTGAATGTCAGGTAGTTGTTTATCGCTTTGACATCTTAAAACCATGGAAGTGGCTCAAGTCACTTCTTTGAAACCACAATGAAAGGCACTGGAGCCCTGTACACAGTTATCTGGTTGCCTGTGTTCACGGGCAATTGGAAAACAAAAAGCTGTTCATCATACGATGTGGGGAGAGGGGGACCCCAGTTGCCGTCCTTGCCTCCTCTGCCATATCCCTGTCGCCACTCTCAACAAGCTGTAAGGTGAACCTCTAAAGCCATAGGAGCCAACTCCTAAGGGCTGAGCTGCTTTTGGCTCCCCAATAAAATATTTGAGGGGGCCAGGCCCCTGCAAAGTTGATGGGCATTGCCATTCAAACCACATCATGTGATAGATTATGTGGGGCAGGGCTTACCTGGGTCCTCCCAATATTTTATTCAAGTTGGCACCCCTGTCTTACATAGCTTCCCTCACAGTTTAGGACCTGGTTGTGTAGGGAGCCCTCAGAAGCTGGAACCACAAGAAGCTGAACACCTGAATGCAGGATCAGACCAAAGGCCCATCTAGTCCAGCATCCTGTTCTCACAGTGGCCAACCAAATGCCTCTGGAAAGAACAAAAGCACAACAGCTCTCTTCATGCTTGTGATCCCCGGTCATGGTATTAGGAGAAGCCTACAATGGAAGCAGAACTTGGCCATTTGGGTTAGTAACCATTCATAATTTTGTCTGCCAAAGCAAATCGGCAGAGTGTATCTCTTCCCCTGTTTGCCACGGCATTCCTCCTTCAGTAGGCGCATTGATGCACATGGGACATAATGTACGCACACGTGCACATACAGGATATCCAAGACGTCTCAGCTGAACGTGCTCTCCCCCATTGATTCTACATATTGGCTATCCACTTTTTTCCATGCTGGACAAAAAGAGACTTCAGCTGTGGTTATTCCAACGGTCTGGAGAGGTGTTTGCCTTCGCAGCTGTTTCCTTCAATGCAAGGAGGCAGAGTTCTAGATGTGGAATAAGGGTGAAAAGGAACAGGGCATGATGTCATTGTCTCTCTGGCCATGTTCGTGGAGTGTGCCTTTCTTCCAGACTTCATTCTTTCCCTTTTCCTCTTGCAGCGTCTTGCATCAGGCTTGGGTCAGAAAGCAGAGCCATAAATGGCAACGTGTTACTGGCTTCAGCACTGTAAGCCAAGAGTTATTTTCCAAGCTGTGGTTTTCCTCTTCAGAGCTCGGTGTTTACATTCCCTTCACACCCTTCTTCTCCCTCAGAGTAGAGATCACACAGATTCCTCCTCCAGCCTCTATGGGCTTGGGATTGCTCTTTCACTTTTAATAAAAACAAAAATCAAGCATCTGGCAGACCTTACTTGCCTTTTCTCCTTGTTTTTCTTTTGAAAGGATCATCTGGCAACTTTACCTGTTAGATGGCGGCCTGTGTTTGGGGGACAATGGAAACGAACTTGTAGGAAATAAACAAGGTGATATCATGAGCCTCTTTAGCCAGAGCTGTGCTTAAAAACAGGTAGCAGTCTGATCTATACAGTCCAGTAATAGATGGATTTAGCACGGAAACTGGGGGGGGGGCTTTAGCCCACCACGCCCCTCTCTGTCATGTTCCCATAACTGCCCATCTTTGAAAGTGACCAGAAGAGTCAGAGCCTGGCTTCTCTCACCCCAAAATTCACAATTCCTTCTGACATTAATGTCCCCATCGCATTCACAGAGTGAATGCACAGAGGAAAGGAGCGGGGAAACAAGGTTGCAATACTCATGAAACAAAAATAATATAATCCTCCAATGAATGGATCTTTGTCAATTACAGCAGCTGCCCAAACTGCCTGTGTATGCAGCAGTTCCCCCAGATGCTCCCAGATCTGTGCCTCCGTTTGCCCTCAAGCAAGAAGCTTTCCACTGCCCTCTTTCCTAAAGGGAAACCTCCTTGCCACCCCTGCTGATGTCACTCTCCAAGCCACAGTCAGTGAACACTGGGAGAACATAAGCCTCCTGGGGTACCGCGGCCTTCATGACCCAAAAAAATCTGCGCTGATGCTCCTTTGCCTGCTGCTTGCCAACTGGGTCGAGGCTTTTCTGCCAATGGGCCTTTCTGTCCTCTTGTTTTGCCCATCATTGAAACAGCTGTTCCATCTTACAGAAGAGCGGCTTGACTTGATAACTCTTAGGGACCCTCTGTGTGGCACAGCATCATAGCACCGTGGAGCTGGAAGGGACCCTGAGGATCATCTGGTCCAGCCCTCAGCCAGGCAGCTGCACCATACGGGGATTGAACCTGCAACCTTGGCGTTATCATAAAAGTGGTGTTCTCCCTGTGCAGGCCTCAAAGCTAGTGCTGAACAGCACATGCCTTGATTGCAGTGAACAGCAAGCCGTGGGCATGAATGCCACAGTCTACACACAGAATCATAGAATTGTACAGCTGGAACCAGGGCCGGATTTAGGTTTGATGAGGCCCTAAGCTACTGAAGATAATGGGGCCCTTTATATGTCCAGCTGTCCTTTGTCAACAACAAATTGTTGTTGTTGTTTGTGTTGAATATACTGTATGGTAATTTATGGACCTAATAGGTATCTAAAGCCATTTGCACATAACAAAATATGTATTTTATCAAAGTACATCCAGTTTTTTCCCCTTTAAATTTTTTGGGGGCACCCCAGGCAGTGGGGCCCTAAGCTATAGCTTGTTTAGCTTATATGTACATCTGGCACTGAACTTGAAAGGAACCCAAACGGACTTCTCGCCCACCCCAATCCAGGCATCACAGAGGAAGGTGCAATGTTCACATGAGATAGTTCAGCACCAAACTGTGCTTCCTGTTTCTGAGACTGCTTTCCATATTTCTGGTTGTGTACTGAAGTGCAAGAAGGTCTCCCAGACAGATGTGCCATTAGGAAATGTCTTAAACCTCCGGCCCCGCTGTTCCAACACAGCAGAAAGCAGAAGTGAGGATTCCATGGTGCTTTATAATTCAAAGGAGCGCCCTATTCAGATGTTCTTGCTGTGCTCCACATGTTTAATGAATGACTGTAAGGCAGAAGGGGTGGTATTGCAGCAGCAGGCTCTCCCAACACCACACACACTTTCATTTCACCCTATACTGCAGTATGGGATGATCTTTCCCTGACTTCATGCTGACTTTTGCTGGAGGAGGAAGGAATCAATAGTTTATTGGCACTGCCACAGCCATTCTCTTGCATTGCGGCATCACACACCACACATAACTACAATGAAAACACTGGGAGTAGAGGAATTTCCCCTCCCAGCACTAAATGATGCAATTATTATTATTATTATTATTATTATTATTATTATTATTATTATTATTATTATATTTTATTATTTTGCAGTGAAAACACTACCTTGGGAAAAGTCATTTGAATTCTCTGCAGTAACCAAGCAACAACTGCAGTTTAGTGCATGTGCCCCAGATGATCGTCTCCAGAAATGATGATAACGAGCAAAAATTAGAACATTCCTGTGGATCCAGGGCTTTCTTATATTAACCCCATTGCAAATAAGACCATTTTGCTTTAGTTATGACTTGGGGAAATCATTCCCCACCCCCTCCCACCATGATTAAATAAACTCGCTGTGATATTCTGTGAACCTCCTGCTCACCTGTGCCTCCACCTTGCTGTGTTACTCTGTCAGGCAAACATGTAAAGCAAGTTCCACCAGACCCTGAAAACTGCTGGATTCCTCCTGAGAAAGGCCATCTGCACTGCCCAGTTTTGGTTTTGTTGGGACATGCTTCGGAGAGAGGCGCTCTTACCATTGGCAAAGGAATAGAGAGATGAGATGGAAACATGTTGTGAACACACACACACCCCGCCGCCGCCCCAGCGATATTATATGACCTCATGAAAAGATGTTCAGCACGAATAGTCCTGTGCACAGCTTTCGGACAGCTGAAACGTACATCCTGATCTGTTAAAAATAATGGCCAAGGAACACCTGCTGATTAGAAGTCAGAACAGGAACCTGCAAAGGCAAGAGGGTCAGAAAATGGTTTAACTTTATCATAATGGTGAACATAACAAAAAAGGAGAGATTTCCTGGAATCACAGAATTGTAGAGTTGGAAGGGACCCTGAGGATCATCTAGTTCAACCCCCTGCAATGCAGGACTATGCCGTTGTCCCACACGGGGATCAAACCTGCAACCTTGGCATTATCAGTACCATGCTTTTACCAACTGAGCTATCCAGGCTAAAGCATTAATGGAAGCATATGTTTATTTTTAAACTGGTGTTTTATACTTAGCAGAAGAGTGCCATTGGACTCTTTCCCGTGTGTTAATCCCACACACAGGCCCAGGCAGACAGATGCCTGTCTAGATATCTAAAATTCTCATTTGCTCTTCCAGAGTTCTACAATACTTATTTTACTATATTGATATTCCACCGTTCTTGCGTCATTGGATTGAAGGCAGCATACATTGGTTTCTGAGAAGGTCTCCACTCCTGCCCAGGCACTGACCAGACCCAGACTTACTTAGCTTCTATCTATCTTAGCTCTGTCTATTGGTCTAAGCCTCTCCCTCATGCACACCCACCCACCAAGAGAGATGGGTAATAGAGAAAACACAGCAGTAGTGCAGATTTAAACGATCTTACAGGCTGGGTTCATGACCACAGCATATGTTTCAAGCACCATTGTATCACTTTAAGTCATGGGGAATCCTGGGAATTGTAGTCTGCTAAAGGTCCTAGGAATTGTAGGTCTGTGCAGTCAGCGCCCTCAAACTACAGTTCCAATAATTCTTTGAGGGAAGTCATGACTGTTAAAAGTGGTGTAATAGTGCTTTAGATGTATAGTGTGGATGGGAGAATAGTGGATGACATATTGCAGGGGTCAGCAAACTTTTTCAGCAGGGGGCTTCATCTACTGTTCCTCAAACCTTGTGGGGCGGGCCCAGACTATATTTTGAAGGGGGGGAAATGAACCAATTCCTATGCCCCACAAATAACCCAGAGATGCATTTTAAATAAAAGGACACATTCTACTCATGTAAAAACACGCTGATTCCCAGACTGTCCATGGGCTGGATTAAGAAGGCAATTGGGCCGGATCTAGCCCCCAGGCCTTGGTTTGCCTACCCATGGCATAGTGCTCTATTGCATCCAGAAGATCAGATAACAACCCCCCATTCAAGGAGACAGAATTTCTCTGGTCTGGTCTGCCCCATCTATGCAAGACAACCAAACCAAGCCACCTTTCTGGCATTCCCTCTATGCATAAGAAAACCCCAGCTTGCTGGGTCACGCTTCCTCTCCCCACCCCAAATAAGGGCTGCTGAGAAATAAATGAATGAAGAGGCGAAAGGAGTTTCCATTTTTGGAAGCATGGACTAAAATAGACGTGTGTGTAGGAGATGCTGGCTCTGTGTGTGTGTGTGTGTGTGTGTGTGTGTGTGTGTGTGTGTGTGTCCAGCCGGTTGGTGAGTCAGAGACCAGAGAATGCGAGATGCACCCAAAAAGGATGGTGAATCGCACACATTCCTCAGCGGTGATACTTTCCATCCAGATCTGACCTCTGGGTAACAACAGCAAATTTCTGGTTTCTATGAAGCTGCTTTCTGAATTCCCAAGACCTTTCTTGCCGGGAGAGCACTCCTGTTTTATCTCCCCTCTCTCCAAGCTCTTGACCCTGAGATGTCTGCAATAGCTCCCTTTGTCTCTTCTCCAACTTGACTCCATCTTCGTAATCGAGGCTGGCAGCCTCCCGTGGCTCTTCCTCTAACACAAACACACACACACACCATCATTTACAAGCAGAGCAAATGGTAGCAACTGTAAAGGCCCTGTCCCATTGAATCAAGCATGGGAGATTAGATGAGATGGGGAGGAGATGGGCGACAGGCCCACACACCATCTGGAATCTGACTGGCTATTCCACTCCTCTCCAGGGATGCAGAGATACGGAGAGGGAATATGTGCTGCTGCTGCTGGCTGCCCTGTTATGCATTCCAGCACCTAAGTGTTAATGGAAAAGTAAGTGTGGGCGTGTGGGCATTTGTGTCTGTGGAAGGGGGACTAGCCGATTGAGGCACCAGCTTCTCCAGTGGCAAGAACTCGAAATCCAAACCCAAACAGAAAATCAGTGCAATAACAATTTCCTGAAGAATCCTAAGGATTGTAGTTTACTGAGGATGCTGAGAATTTGTGATTCTCCCTTTCACGGACCTGCATCTCCCGGCTCTCCCTGAGAGAAGAGAATTACTTTTCAACCTATGTATAGAATAGCAGGTCTTGTTCTGGGAATTTGCTAATACTGAGGTCCTCACTGTGGTAATAATAATAATAATAATAATAATAATAATAATAATAATAATAATGCATTATGTATACCCCCATCTAGCTGGGTATAAATAATAATTTTATTTGTATGCCTCCTTTCCACAGTTCAAAGCATACACGAGGAAGCTTACCATGTGAAAAAAATTACATTACTACATAACAAAAGTAGTTGTAAACAATAAGTAAAGCATTGAAAAATACACAACCAAACTCAACCACTTCCACATACATCACAACAAGATCTAAAATAAAGTTACAAAAAACCAACAGTGATAACTGAATCGTCCCTCCCAACAACACCACAGCCCAAGAGTCTGTTTAGCAGCCTCAGCTTTTGTAGTTGTTTAGCAGACTCAGCTGTGGAGTCAGTCAGGACCCCACACTCCCAGGCCAGTGGGAAAATCCTGCAAGGCAGAGAGCAGGTCTTCCAGGACTCACAGCCAAGATGGTCTCTGGCTCCTCAGCAGCCACAGCTTTTGTAGCTGGAGCACCATCAGGCATCCCCCTCCCCTTGGTGTTTGCCAAGCCCCCTGCCTCTGAACATGTGCAGGCACTCTGTAGATGCTCAGAGGTTCTGTGCTGTGTGTGTGTGTGTGTGTGTGTGTGTGTGTGTGTGTGTGTGTAGGCATGACCAAAGATGGAATGAGGTGGATCAAAATGAACATGCTTAAACTAGAAGGGGTGGGTCTATAAATCCAAGACCAAAGTTTCCTGCAATTATTATTTTTTCCCCTTTTATCATAGAGGTAGTTCCTTTTGTCACACACATAAGCTACCACCAGAAAAGAATCAGGCTCCCACCTTCTCCTGGAATATGTATGTGTGCATTATTAACACAGGACAGGAAGTAGATAAATAACATTTTAAAATAGAATGTACATGCTAGCCAATTCAAGTTTTAAAGAGGGCAATTTTAAGAAAAAAAAGCACTTAATGAATTCCCTGTGCCAAAAAAAGGTGCCATTCATTTTTAAATTTATTTTTCTCTTTTAACAATCTTGTGCCAACCATTTTTACATGTGCTGTGTATAAGCTGCATGAAATTCTACCCTGCATTTATAAGCCTTTAAATTCCATCTTCCGGCGCCTGTTCCTCTGAAGAGCAATGGGGAAGAAAGTGTAAATGAATTTAAGATTTATTTAATGGAAGATGCTTTTCAGTGAGATCCAACTAAAATTCTATCTTTGAGCTATTATGCCTATGATTCCCTTGTGATTCTGCAGTGTGCTGCTCTGTTTGTTTTGTAGGGAGGTCTTGCCGCCAGCATCTTTACAACAGATTTATGTTTAATTCCTCTGTTCCAGGAAGAAGATCAAGAATCAGAAAATGAGAAACTAGTGGTGAGGGAACCTGAGACTGAAGATGGTAAGTCTGGGGATGCATGATGGCTGGAGGGAGAAACGTTGGCGATAAAAGACTGCACGAGTGATGCAAAGAGCATCATTTAGTCTGGAGACCATCATTTTTTAATGTTCTTAATGTAAGACTGGAAGAAAGCCATTTTTAAAATTTATTTTGTTTGAAATTCTTAACCATTAGAGGCTGTGACAGAGCAAAAAGGGCAATTTTATTTTATTTTATTTTTTTAAAAGATATTTATTAACGTTTCAACAATAAGACAATTTTCACAACACAAAATAGAAAAAGAAAAAACACCATACAAACAACAACAAAACACAATAAAAAACCCATCACAAAAGACAAAAAAGAAAAAAAAACATGAAAAAGAAAAAAGCCATTTTCTTGGATATTATTCTCTTAGTCCTCTTTCTGGACTCCCTCACATCTCCCTTTTCTGTGTTCCCTTTTAGAAGATCTTGTTCAGCAATACCTCACCTTTTTTCAAATCTTAATTCATATTATACACTTCAACTATTATGCCTCTATTCTTCCCTCCACTTTTTCATATTGTTTAGGTTTGACATAATATTATTCTGACTTCACCTTTGTTCTGTATATAATTTTTGCATAGCTTTTAACTATATCACTAATACCATCTTATCTTTATATCCCGCATCATTCTAACATTCATACAGTTTACAATGCTTTTGCAAATAGTCTTTAAATTTCTTCCAGTCCTCCTCCACTAGCTCTTCTCCCAGGTCTCGGATTCTGCCAGTCATCTCCGCCAGTTCCATGTAGTCTATCAGTTGCATCTGCCATTCTTCCAGGGCAATTTTAAAATGGAATGCACATTCCAGTTAGTGCAAGCTTTTGTATGTGGACTGAAGGTATAGGGATCACTTGTGAAAATCAGAGCCAAGCGGAAAATGTGAACTTTAGAGTAAGATGCCTTATATTTCAGTAGACTGCAGTTCTAGGGAAAACTAGACAAATGCCACAATGCGTTGCCACTTGGTTGGTTTTCCTGCTGATTTTCCTGACTCTCTATTGTAATCCAATTTCTAAATGTTAGTTGATTCAGTTCCATTCATAACATAAACAAAGTACATTTTAAATGTGTATACACCTACATGTAAATTAACACTAGATAATGAGAGAGACAGGGACGCGGGTGGTGCTGTGGGTTAAACCACAGAGCCTAGGACTTGCCGATCAGAAGGTCAGCGGTTCGAATCCCCGCGACGGAGTGAGCTCCTGTTGCTCGGTCCCTGCTCCTGCCAACCTAGCAGTTCGAAAGCATGTCAAAGTGCAAGTAGATAAATAGGTACCGCTCCGGCGGGAAGGTAAACAGCGTTTCTGTGCACTGCTCTGGTTCGCCAGAAGCAGCTTGGTCATGCTGGCCACATGACCTGGAAGCTGTACGCCGGCTCCCTCGGCCAATAAAGCAAGATGAGAGTTGGCCACGACTGGACCTAGTGGTCAGGGGTCCCTTTACCTTTACTAATGAGAGAGACGGCAACTCCCAACTTCCCACTGTTTCTTACTTTAGAAATTCTACTGTCTGTTGATTCCAACTTCCGTAGTCCTACCTACCCACCCCGCAGCCTTACCTGAACTGCTTCCTCATTTTTGGCCCTTTAAGCAACCTTGGGGAAATAGGCACATTTCTGAAAATATGAGGCTTGCCTTCCACCTCTATCTAGCTTTGTTGCACAAGAAGATTGTGCAGTGCATTGTGGGAATATCTCTCCATCATATTTGAATGTGAACAGAAAGCTCCATAGTGGCACACCTCAGCCATAGTACCCTTAGATTAAAAGCAAACAATATCTGCACCCCTACTAAATCAGGGATGACATACACACCTGGGTGGGATCTGATGGCTTATTATTGGATGCGAACTCACCCCTTGCGATACAATGGAAGGGGCTGACAAAGAACTCTGGTGCTGACAATCGGAACCCTGCAAGTTCTACACTTTCTCGTCCTCTCCCCTCTGAGCCAGCAAAGATGACAATCCAGGTGGCTTTCACTTTTCATTTCCAATTCTCTCCTATATTAGCAGAGGTGGGGGGGGGGGGAGCCAGAGAGGGAGGACTAAAGCAGCCTGGCAAGAACCCTGCTTCTTGAAGGATGTGAATTGGAGAGTCTGAGCCCAGTTACAAGGCTAAGGCAAGGCTGTCACGTCCTATAAATAAGGCCTCCGGTGAAGAAGTCCTGGGCATTGCATTCACTCTCCCATCCCTTCTGGGGGAGGGCAGAGGATTAGCTGCCTGCCCCCCAAGCAGCTGCTTCCTCCTCCTGATTATCAGGCTGTTAATTCTTTTCAGAGGAGATGCAAAGCAGGGGGAAGAACAAAAGACAAGCCGGGGATTTGTCAATGAAACCTTGTAAGAAGAAGATTGTCAAATTAGCACAGTGTGTCCACCAGTTGTATCAGCTGGCATCCTTCACGTTCATGAAAATACTAGGCAATTTATATTAATTGCAGGCGTTTTAGATGCGGACCTCCTGCAAATGGTGTCCCCCCACCCCCAACCGCCAGAGCAGACCTCAGCATGGAACAAATTGCACATCTCAAATGATAATACATTTAAAAATAAAGCAGAACGCTAGCGTGGCAGCGTAGCTTACCAACACACGACCTTTGCCATTCAGCACAGATCTGCTTTCTATTTCTACCTCCACCTACCCTTGCTTTACAATGACTTTGGAAGCCGGGCCTAGAGCTCCTTGCCAGATCTAGAGGGCATCTCTGAAGAGGTTCATATGTTTAAGTGATTAGTCCATCAGTTGATTTGCAAATGATTAATTGACTAATTGGGGAACACAGCGTAAAGCAAGGCAGACAGAAACATGTGTGCCTTGAGGCCTTTCCAGCTAAATTTGAAAAAAAAACAAAACCCCTCTGTATTTTATGCCACGATCCAGCACCAGCGGCTCAAATTCCAGTGTCCAGTTAGGGTTGCCAACTTTTCAACTGGCCCTTGTAGCTGTGCTTTCAGCAGTGCTGCGATCTGCGCCAATTGGCAGGTGGTTCCTGCAGTTCAAGCAATAGGAACACGCCAGATTTACTGGGGGTTGCTTTTGCAGTTGGCAAGCCTGATAATCTTACTGAAATGTAACTGGGGCACTGGGCTTGACTTACTTTAAAAAGTGCTGTATTACTTTTCGGGGTTGGAGGATCATTTGAGGAAGTTTACAGAAAGTTGTCACGGTGCTGTTTGCAACTTGTCTGGTGGTTACAGCAAGTGGGACACATCCTTGTCCCACTTTCTTGCTGTCCCTCGAGGCCCCATGTCACAGCAACAATCCTATTGGCTCAGGAGGATTACACTTATCACCCTTATAAACAATCTTTAATCCTCACAAACCATGTCCGCGGGGCAGGGGGAGTGATTATCATCCCTGTTTTATAGTGCCATTTGCTGGCGCTCACACAGCAAGACGTGTGTTTTTTTAAGAAATAAGAAGTGGAGCTGCCACATTTCTTTATAGGCACTGCTCCTGTGCCTTTAACAGCAGTCTGGCACACAAGACACTAAGCAGGTGAATCCTTTCCTTTCATTTTATCTCTGCACCAGGAAAGGTTTTGCTGGTTAAAGGCACAGGAGGAAGGCCAGTTTAAAGAGGGGGGAAAACATAAGAAAATACCTTAAACTGGGTGAAACCAATTATCTAGACCAATATTGCGTATTCTGACTGGCAGCAGTTTTTGAGGTCTTTTGAGATCACTATCTGATCCTTTAAAAGAAACAAAATTGGAACTAGAGATTTTCTGCAAAGCATGTCCTTTGCTGTAAAGCTATGATCCTTTCACAACACAAAAGTATTGCCTACTGTATTGTATCGTCCCAACCTTTATATCTTCCTGTATGCATACAAATGTAATGTGTAGTCCTGAATAATAGTTGTGTCCGGTGTAGCTTGTCCTCATCTTGTAGCACCTACAAAACAAAGCCCAGGAGGAGGTTGGCACTAGGTTTCCAGATGGACTGTAAAGTTGCATGCCAAAGCATTTAACAGTCCCAGCCGCTGAATTTCTGCCTGCTCCATAGCTTTTAAAGTCCTGCCAAAAGGTGGAAGCTCTAGATAAACAAAGCACAGAGCCAATGCAGACAGTGGACCTCTCCTGGCGTCGTTTTTACGGTTCATGATGTTCATGATGGCATCGGGGTGGTTATACCCAGTAGTGTTTGTGCCTGCAGAAATATTGCGGTGCTTTGTTTCCAATTGGTGCGTGCCCCTTAGCTTCCTGCCAACATCCTGTAACTCTTTGTACCGCAAACGTTCCAGCTTCATTTGTTCTTTGCCCTTGCTTTCGTCGCAGCACTATATGCTCCTCCAGAAAGCAGTCATGCAATAACATTGGGGGATTATCACAGAATGGCCGAGAAAGCAGAAGGGTAGGAGGTTCAGTCCACCACCACTTTCATTGCACCAGTGGCATGTTGCAGAATACAACAGCAAAACACCACCAGTCTGGCTCTGTGAGGGTGATGTTTCTAAGAGCAATACTAGAGACTAGTAGCCAACCAGGGCTCTGACACAAGGCTACAGAGCTACTTTTTTTCACCTAGTAAGGTGCAGAGTGGTGAGTTTTAGGGTGATCTGATGCAAAGGAGGACAGGGACCTTTAACCATGTGTAAAAGTGGGAAGCATTTCCCCCCAGCAAGTGCTGTCTGTCTTGCGAAGGTAAGAAAAGCTGCCCCTCCTGAAATTTCCACACTTGCACTGCTACAAAAGCTTCAGGAGCCCAGTCTTCCTTCCCATCTGGCTTGTCCAATTCCCTGATACTACATATGTATGCAGACACACCTGAATAGGCATCACTGAGTGAAAATAAGAAAGGTGCATCATCGATCTCCAGCTCTGCGTCCAGCATTGATTAAGGGACTTCCAAATTAAAGAAAGAAGCTAGAAGGAAAACTATTACTGTCCTAAGAAGGAGGCGACATGATCCCTGGGTGTGTTGGAATTTATTCATTTCACGAACCTGAGATACCATTTACTGGAATAGCTTAAAATATCCATGTAAAATGCCAATAGCAGTCAGTGGAGGCAGACAGGATTCCAAGGCTTGGGGAACTTGAGGTCATACAAAATCTTTGCCATATGGGACTCTGGTGCTGCGGCTGTCTCGGTTCATACACTCGTCCCCTCCCAACCACGAAGAAAGGTATTATATAATTCAGGCGTATTAATAGAATTGGGAAGGCCAAGAAGGTGAGGCCCCTGGCAACCATGTGGGAATTGAATTGTTAGCCAGCAAATTTTGTACTTTGCTAATGCATTTTTCGCCCCTGCCTGCAGCATCCAGCCTTCTGAGTGTTTCTCTGACGTAAATGGATGCCTCTCTCCCCGGTTCCCATCTTTGTGGAAGAGTGCCCATTATTATAGTTCCAACTACTTTCTCTTTCCTCTTTCCTTTTTCTTTTGCAATCTGACTCAGGGTTCACTTCTTCTTCTACTTCTTTTCGGCAATGTGAACTTAAGTCTGCTTCCAGGCAGATTCAGCGGGAGATTTCCGCCCCATTTCAGCACTGCAGTCTTGTGCTTCATCAGATTTGGGCGGCAAGGCTGCCCACTTCAGTGTTGCTGATCAAATACGTAATGCTGCAGTATCAAATATCAATATTACTTTATCATATTTGATTCCTGAACTCTATGGATATGGATATGGATATGGATATGGACTCAGTATCACTTCATTTCAAAAGTACCAGGTCCATGCAGATTTAGGAGCCGATATACTTTAAGTGTTTTGTAGACTGCATATAGCAGGAGATGAATGACTTGGCAAATCTGCCACTGACTTTGCATCCTGAATGTTAGAAACCAAAGCTTCATGTATCACATCCTCTTATCTATCAGGGTGCAGCCAGAAATGAAGCTTTCAACAAGCTGAGACTGCCCCCACCCCAAGCATCCCTCTTCATCTTCCTTAAAGGTGTGACATGGCCACACAAGAATCTCCAGTAGGCTATAGGATTCACAGATTTAAAACTTGGAAATGAGTCCTATCAAACTACAGTGGATGCTTGGGTGGCGAACGTGATCCATGTGGAATGCACGTTCGCAACCCACAGCGGCACATCTGCGCACGCACGAGTTGCGATCCGGCACTTCTGCACATGCGCAAAGCACGATTTAGTCCTTTTGCGCATGCGCGTGCACCGAATCCCAGAAATAATCCGTTTCGGTACTTCTGGGTTTCGGTGGTCCGTAACCCAAAAAAGCGCAACCTGAAGCATCTGTAACCCGAGGTATGACTGTAATTGGGATAACTTTCTGAGAAAACGACCTGCATAGGATCAGATTGTGAGGAAGATAGGATGGAAAAGCATTTAAAGTTCTCTATTTTGTTAAAATAATAAAAAAATGACTTCATGGAAGAAGATGACCTTTTGAGGCAGAGTCCCATGGCATCTGGCAGGCTCATGATGGGGTGGGTGAGGGCAAAGGAGTGAGTTTAGCTAAATGCCTTTTAAAATTGTATTTCCAGCTGCTTTGTTTAAAGTAGGTCATTCCACTCCTCTTACATATTTTGCAACAAGTCTCATGCCCAGAACTTGAAAAGTGTTTCCTGTAGTTTGCTGGAGGCAGGGAAGATAGAAATATTGGTAGGCCTTTTCATTTCAGCCCAATTCCTATGAACACTTGGAAAGCTTGCTTTGCCATATTTAGAATTCTTTACTGCATCTATGGATAATTTAAACTTAGGTTATGTAGGGGTTGCAGGTGCTTCCAGACTGTTGTTATTTTTGAGGGAGACTCTGCCACAAATTCAGGTTGCTCAATTATATTTGATTGGGAGGTCTCATGCAACAAACCCGCTTCCCTAAAAGTTTGGACTTTTTGCAATAAGGAAAGTGAGGGATAACACGTGCTTCGAGGCAATGTCATCTAACCTCCCTGCAGACAAATCAGAACGAATGCACATTAAATAGCGAACATTGTCTAATCAGAATAAATGCTCAATAAATCAGGATGAACGCTCAATAATCAGGTCGTGTGGAAGGACCCACAGAGATTGTGTGTTGATCTTTAAATGAAGAAGCTCTCACAGAAGAAGTAAAAACTAGAGAAATAAGAGTTAAGTTGCAAGCTTGGATAGATGACCATCGACTTTGTTCAGTAAACTTTCATTAGTGTTTGAAGCAGTAGCAGCAGCAGCTTTAGCGCAGATTGATCACTCTGAAAGTGTTTTATTTTTCATTTTTGTTCTGAAATGACATGGTATGTTGATGGTCACTCATCATCTACCATCTGAATGTCAGAGCATCAGGACTCGCCCCCCAGCCCTATCCTCTTCCACTTGTGTCTGGGCGGCTAGATCTAGCTACATCCTATCCAGCTTCATCCTATCTTCCCAACAGCATTAGAGCAGGGGTGGAGGAATCTGTGGCTGCGGCTGACGGAAGTCCAACGTCATCGGGAGAAGCAAAAGTTCCCTGCACTACAGACAGGAGCCTTCCATGTATGCGATTGAAGGGAAGCCATTTGCCTCAGGTTGCAGATCCCTCTCCCTCTCTGCCCCCGCACCTGCCATTGGGCCACTGTCAGTCCTGCTGGGGCTTCAGCTGTGCCACCAACCCAACGACTGTGCCGCTGCGCCCACTGCCCCCGTATTGTGGCGGCAGCACAGGTACAGCTGCAGATGAGGGTACAGTTGCAGTAATGCAGCTGGCAGCAGTGTGGGGGCCATGGCAGAGCCAGGGAGGGGACCAGGATCTGTGGGTGGGGGGCGCCATTGTGCAGATGGGGACAGCGTCGTCGTATTTTGCCTGCAGTGGCAACATGTCTCAGGCCGGCCCTGACTATGGAAAGAAGTGGAAGAAAGAAGTCCTTGGTAGATTCATCAGCTATTATAGCGTGCCTGCTCACTTTTTTATTCAGTCAGCCAGGCTTTCTTCCAGGATGCCCCTACTCCATTCCAGTTTCCCCAAATCCAGTTTTATATCGTTGCTGCTTTGTCCCTCCATCCCCAACAGACTGTCAGCATTTTGTGGTCAATGAGCACGCTCGGTGCTATTTCTTTTTTTAAGAATTGGCTTGTATTCCGTGCACTTTTCCACTGCTGGTTTGTGGATATGTGTACACACAACAACATCGGCCTCAATCAACAGCTCTCCTGTAGTTTCTTGAGAAATACTGAGTTTTGATGCTTTTCCTCTCAAACCAGCTTTGATCCTATTTGAAAACGTAACCGTATGAAGGCATCCACACACGCTCTCTGTCCACTGTTGTGAACTCAAACGGTGGGCAACTTGGAAACACACACACACACACACACACACACACACACCCAATACAGCTATATGCAGTGACATGCAAATGTGATTTGAAATGCAACGAGGTGGGAATGACCTGGCTGCTTTTAAACCTGGCCTTTTTGTATTTATTGCAGTCCTTCCTCTGAGCATATACTTTCTCTTGTCCAAGCATATTCTAATTCATTACATTTCCCTTTTGGTACACCGGCACTCTCACCTGAACATCAGCAACAGAGGGAATGATTGCAAAGTGACCTTAGGTTTCTGTTACTCCTTCCACAAGAGGCAACTGAAAATATCATGGCCTCCCTGGACATTCCACTGGGAATGAAAACAAACAAAACTCTGTACTTCGGAGCTTTCTGAATATGCCAGTGGCCAGGCTAACTCTAAGTACAGAAACAACAAATCCTTTCTCCGTTCCTTATTCAATTCCTTTCATAAATCATGGTGTTACTGCTGATTTCTCTCAATGGATGGTCTCGGTAGCATTTATCCAGGAACTCCAGGATCAGTGACCCATTAAAGCGCCTTTTCAAGCTCTCTGGTAGTGTGTGATAATTAAATGAGCTGAAGTTCTGCACACTTCCAGTCGATCAGACTTGTGTGGCTGCCATTGTCAGGGGACACTGTTGGTTTTTCCATGAGGGGAAATGAGATTTCATGAAGCTTCACTTTCCTCAAGGCTGCTGAACCAAGGCTTTGCTGTTCAGGGTGGCTGCTGTTGCTGAACGTGTGTGGCGTATGGGAAGGGAGTGAATTTGCATAGTGCTGTTTTCCAGTAGTTTTACTCCAATGCTGCAAGCAAACTTCATAGTTTACCTCTACCTTTTGTGGGCTGCTCTTTCTTCTCAGTCCCAGAAAATATAAAATATATGCTATGGAGCTGGTTGATGGCTGATGGTCCTTGTGTCCCAGTACATACTTTAGTTATCCACAGATTGCTCCAGAAACTATAGTTTCTGAAGATGATCGATCCAAAATAGAGGAGGGAGACTGAAGCATGGGTATGATAGAAGGGTCCAGGAATTTTTACTTCTGCATATATAGGTCCAGCAGATGGATTCCCCCCTACCTTGAGGTAAGTAGTTTTCTCAGGTGGTTTGAACTGGGGGATAGAGCAACATGGAGGGTACGTTTCTGAGCACAATTCAAAGTGCTGGTGTTGACCTTTAAAGCCCTAAACGGCCTCGGCCCAGTATACCTGAAGGAGCATCTCCATCCCCATCGTTCTGCCCGGACGCTGAGGTCCAGCGCCAAGGGCTTTCTGGTGGTTCCCTCATTGCGAGAAGTGAGGCTACAGGGAACCAGGCAGAGGGCCTTCTCTGTAGTGGCACCCGCCCTGTGGAATGCCCTCCCATCAGATGTCAAAGCGATAAACAACTACCTGACATTCAGAAGACATCTTAAGGCAGCCCTGTTCAGGGAAGTTTTTAATGTGTGACATTTTAGTGTGTTTTTGTTCTCTGTGGAAGCCTCCCAGAGTGGCTGGGGAAACCCAGCCAGATGGGCGGGGTACAAATAATAAATTATTATTAAATTATTATTATTAAATATAGGGGTTGAGCCAGAGAAGTGGTAGCTAAAGGGATGCCCTTGATATGTTGGACTCCAACTTCCATCTGCCCCAACCAACATGACCAGTGGTCATGGATGATGGGAGCTATGATCCAGCAACATGAAGAGCACCTGCATTGGCTATATCTGAGGCAGAGCTTTGAGCACTACCACTTTTGGGAGGCGGGGGTGAGCAACCGCCTCTATGACTCTTAACTGGTGCCACAATTGGCTAATGAATCGATTAATTGGTTGAAGCAGAAATTTAATTCCTGCCCTTTTACCCGACACCATCAGAATTCCATACGGTTGGCTCAGCACGGGGCCTTTCCCTTTGGCAGTTGGGCCCATACTATCACCTGAAGCTATTGGGGGTGGCGCAAGGCAGCCTAGGTGGCTCTGAGGGAAACCCTGGGGTGCTTCCTCCCCATCTGTTCCCGACCCCTCGCCAAAGACAAGCACCGCTCGGAGCAGTAATACAAACAGCATGACAATTCCTCGTGAAGATGTATTGCTGGAGATGCACAAAGCGCTGTTTGGCTCTTTCCAAATGAGATGCAAATTGCCAACAGCATGTCATTATGCTGATGGCGTGACATTAGCATATACAAATGAAGCAGCGGCCCTTCAGCTCCTGATGAGTTGCCTCTCGCAATGGCGAGGAAGCTGCATAGACTGCTTTGCAACAATACCCTCCTCTCTGCAGTTAGAAATAAAGCTCTAAGAATAGACAGTGTCCCCCTGCTCCTCGCACATGGAGAACAACCTGTGCCCCACTGGAGAGTCCAACAATGAGACAGCATTGCTCCATCGTCCGCCTGGTGCAGAGTTTATTTAAATGCAACCTTTTATGTATACAGGCTTAAAGGAAGAGAAACTGACAGGCACAGGTGCCTCCCCCTTGCCGTGGGGCCTTTAATTGACTTCCAGGCCTATCATTTACTGAGGCTCCTGTTGGAAGATAACCCAGAACTGCGGTTTAAAACATAATCAAAGAGCTCTAGCAAAAACCTGCTTTGAATAGATAAACCTCGGGTCTTTGCCTACTACAGTGGTACCTTAGGTTAAGTACTTAATTCGTTCCAAAGGTTTGTACTTAACCTGAAACTGTTCTTAACCTGAAGCACCACTTTAGCTAATGAGGCCTCCTGCTGCCACCGCGCCCCCGGAGCACGATTTCTGTTCTCATCCTGAAGCAAAGTTCTTAACCCGAGGTACTATTTCTGGGTTAGCAGAGTCTGTAACCTGAAGCGTATGTAACCTGAAGCGTATGTAACCTGAGGTACCACTGTAGTTATAGCTTTAATTATGTCTACAGGATTCCAAAGAAATAAAGCATCATTCATTGCTGTAAAGAAAGGCAGCAAACCCAATCTACAACTTAGGAATCCTCTTGTTTTTTCAGTATTTTGTTGGGAGCCGCCCAGAATGGCTGGGGCAACCCAGTCAGATGGGTGGCAAATAAATAAAATCATCATCACCGTCACGTGGTAACAAAGAAAACCGCTGCCCCATAAAATCTTGGACTGTGCACACATGTTTGAGTCATATATGCAACATGCTTAATGGGTACACAATTCAACACAGAATTTGACATGCTAGAGCCCCACTGTGTGAGGAGACACCGGGCAGAACAACACACAGAGATGTGACTGTAGGGGGAGGTTAGGGAATGGTGATAAAAGTGAGAATAAAGTGATTGCCTTGTGATCTACTCAGGTCAACTTATCTGCCATTCTCTGAAATATGCATAGGAAACGTTTCTTGCACCTATAAGAGATGGCCAGATATGACCAGCTCGCACCTTTAATATATTTTTTTAATGTTTCTTCTGATTTTCACATTTCAGAACTGAAAAATCTGAAGTGGAATTATTTTCAAGATGCAACTAGATTTCTGTGTGATGAGCATTTTTGGCCCAGCTCAGTTTTCTTTCTATGTGATTATAGATTGCATGCAAAACAAAAGCATTAAACAGCTCACAAGGGAAACAGATAAATCTCTGGCTGGAAGGAAGGCAAAATCAGAATAACGTAGGGTAATCAAAATAGCATTTGCTTCTTCCTAATATGGAAGTGAACCCTTAATTCAAGGAGAAAGGAATATTCTTCAGAGAACAATAGCTTGATCTTTTGCGTTTTGCTTGGGAATAAGCCTCACTGTTATGTAGTCTTTCCTCCTATGTCAGCATAAAATTGTGGACCTAGCTCTTTCTTTGTTCTGACTTTCTCTCTCTCTTTCTTCTGTAGCAGATGAACAGTTCTCCTTTAAATATAGTCCTGGAAAACTGAGAGGAAACCAGTATAAAACCATGATGACCAAAGAAGAACTTGAAGAAGAACAAAGGTAAGCTGAGCATCCTTTTAAATTCAGCAGATCAGCCGGGGATTGGAACCCATCTTCTTCTGGTTACAAGTTGTAACTCGGAATTATTTGGCTACTGCATTTTATCCATTCTCAAAAGACTAAGGCATTCAGGTCTATTTGCACCTGCTGCTTCCCTGGGAATTAAAGTCCGGCTAACGGCTATGTGGTATTCCCATTTTGAAAGATGCTGCCCACTTCCTTGGAAACAGCACTGCTGGCAAGGAATGGCTCTAGCCTCCTATTTCAAGGAGGGATCTCGAGGTTGTCCCAAGCAATGAATAGCCAGCATTTCTCAGAGGAACAAGATATACTGTGGGCATCCTGTTGTGGTTGCCCTCAGGCTCAGACAAGTTCAGTTTAAATCACTTTCCAAAGAGGTTTTCTTTTCTTTTTAGTTCTTTGAGTTTAGCCACCCAGTATGGTAGGGATCATGTAAATAGACGCCATTTCTGGCCTTCCATTACTTTCTCATTCTGTGCCTTAAGACCTCTTGTCAACCAGGGAACAGGTGGCCAGTGGGATTAACTATACATATTTCCACTAATACCCCTGGGAATGGTGCTTCACCAGCCTTCCACAACCTGGTGCCCTCCAGATGTTTGAGCAACTCCCACCAGCAGCTGCATCAGTGGGGTTGATAGAAGTTGTAGCCCAAAGGCTGTACTGCATCAAAATATAGCATCGTTCCTATTAAGTAGTGGGTTGACAAAGCAGATGACACAGAGATTTCTCCAAGTGGTTCTTTATAGTAAGCTGGAACTGAACTAACTGAACAGCTCAGCCGGCCTGCTTTTATAGGCAGCCAGCTGTCAACATTGTAACAACAACACCCCAGGGTTTCCCACCTAAATTAACTGACGTGGACCTGAGTGAAAACTATGTACACAATACCCCTGGTGGCCAGGGTGAGAATTTCAATACATAGCAGTTCCCATTCAGGAAGGCTGAGCTGCCACTGCTCATTACATGTCTGCCACCACTTGATACCTTCTGCCATCTCATATCTAGCATGATAAGCTACCGCCACCCCCACAAAAAATATAAGTTCCCCCCAGTACTGAAGATTATAAAATCAAGTGCCAAAAAGGGTCTTGGCTGAATACTTCACGCAATCCTAGCACTGGAAGATGCCCAGCATGAGCCTAAGCACGTTTACTCAGAAGTGTGCTCCACTGACTATAGTGGAGCTTACTCTCTTGTATGTGCATTTAGGATTGCAGCTGTACAGGAACAGCTGCCTAGGTCCAGTTGGGAGATGGCATCACCAGCATCGTTATTATGTTTTACATGCCAAAGCAGGTGGTGGAGAAGAACCTTTAGCCCTCCAGATGCTGCTGAACTACATCTCCCATCATCCCAGGCCATTGGCCATGCTTGCTGGGGCTGATGGGAGTTGTGGTTCAACAACATGGGGGGTGGCGGGGTCAAGAGTTCCCCACACCTGTGCCAAAGAGTTCTTGTGATACTGCCTTTTTTGTTAAAATAAAAATAAAAAGGCAGTTTTAACCTAAATAAAATAAGGAAGAAAATAATGGAATATAGCAAAAAAAAATTAAAGCTTTCCTTCTTGTGCTAATGGCTTAGCGATTCCCTCTCGTGTTGTTGCTTTATGACATGGTCAGCAAAGTTTGCTTTGCCTTTTCCTCCCTTTTTTGTGTCTGTTTGGTCAGAGCTGTGTAAAAACGAGCTTACTAATGGAGACCTGAAGTCTGGCTAGGAATGGGTCGCATGCTCACAAGCCTAAATATTTAATTGGCAATTCCATAAATCCTGGACTTGTCTTTATATACATACTCAAACACACATACAGATAATAATTCATTATTTTTGAGCACTTACTTTGCTCTGCAGTCACACTTAGTTCCAATAAAAACAGGGACTATAGATTGCTATTATTTAAAATAGCAGAATGACACCCTGCTTCTTCAGCTGGAACTCAGTTCAGAATTATCTTACGGTTCCACAAGGGTCTACAAAGAATATCGTGATGGAGAAAGGAAGCCAGTTCTGGAACTGAAATTTATGTTTGTAAAGATGTTAACCTGCAATCCTAGACATGTTTACTCAGAAGCAGATCTCATTGTTTTCAGCTGAGCTTACTCCTGGGTAAGTGTGTATAGGGTTGCAGCTTAAACAGTCCAGATCTGCTTTCTCCAATGGAAATCCACTTGTGAGGAAATCACTGCATATAGGCTAATTGGAGCTGCTGATTCCAGCTGAACACAAGTCACTCCAGTAGAAGTGCTTCTGCTTGCTTCGGTTGTAGATTGCGACCACCACATAGGGTGACCAAATGCAACAGGACAGGAGTCATTTATGTAGAATAGCTGTGTAGCAGATGGAATTTCAGCATGCAAAGCTTTTCATGCAATGGTAGTTAGCACAGCAAGGTGCCTATATTTGGCCTATGTATCAATTCAATTCATAGAGGGACGCGGGTGGTGCTGTGGTCTAAACCACTGAGCCTCTTGGGCTTGCCGTTCAGAAGGTCAGCGGTTCGAATCCCCGCGACAAGGTGAGCTCCCTTTGCTTGGTCCCAGCTCCTGCCAACCTAGCAGTTTGAAAGCACGCCAAAAATGCAAGTAGATAAATAGGTACCACTCCGGCAGGAAGGTAAACGGCATTTCAGTGCGCTGCTCTGGTTTTGCCAGAAGAGGCTCAGTCATGCTGGCCACATGACCCAGAAAAACTGTCTGTGGACAAACGTCGGCTCCCTTGGCCTGTAAAGCGAGATGAGCACCACAACCCCAGAGTCATCTGCGACTGGACTTAACTGTCAGGGGTCCTTTACCTTTACCTTTATTAATCAATTCATAACAGACAAGAGCTTTATCGTCTAGTAGTTCATGCACCTATCCTGTCCCCAAAAGCTGATCTGAGTGGTGTAAATGAGCAAGCAAAATAAATTAATTACCAGGCTAATACAGATGTGAACTGTTGAGGGGGTCATAGGATGCCTTGCGGCATTGTTTGCCAGGTGAGTAATCAGGTCAGGAAGCCAAATGCTCAAGGGAACTGAATATGAATTTAAAGCTTTCAAAATGTGTGCACCAGGCACAAATATCTAGCTTCTTTTGGTAACACCTAACAGCAACATTTCATGCTCATCAGGCATATTGCTGGAAGAAGACAATTCTTTACAGCCCTCAGTGAAGTAGCATTGAATGTACCCATTAGCTGGGTAGGGTGCTATAGGAGTGCTACCTGTTACATTCATACATACTACTGTGGGTACAGAAAGGCCCTGGAGTTGTCCTACTCTTAGAAATGGCCTCCTATATCAAATGTCCTTCAGAGAAGCCTCTGTTCATTGGTGTGGTTTGATGCTTTTAACTGGACGTAGTTAGAAATGAGTTTCTTTGGAAAGAAGATCTTTATGTAATCTGGGCAGTTAAGTTAAAATCAAGCCACAAAAGAATCAAACTTGTGGTCTCCAATAGCTGCGATCCATCCTTGAGAAGTCCCAACTCATTTTGATGCAAGCTTTGCTGTAAGCTTATCTTCTGCCTCAGTCCTAAACATATTTTTCTTGGGAAGAAATTATTTAAGCCGTTTTGGAGCAGTCTTTCATTTATTTATTTATTAGAACTATTTATATCCTGCCCTTCCACTGTAAGTCTCAGCGCTCAGAGCTGCTTGCATTTTTGTATTCATGACATGCAGAAATACAGAAAGTGCAAGTCAGAGGCACCTCTGTCCTCATGCATATCTTTAGCAGGCAAAATGTAGACTTGCACATTTCCAGGGAATCAAACTTGCTGTGCTTACATGTAGGAACATAATGTCCTTTCCTTCCTCTGTTGGTAATAATTCAAGTACCTGTTAGGCTCTCATTCGTACCAGGCTTTCTCTACCTCTTCCATTAATACAAAAATGAAAGATCCAACTGTTTAGCTAGCTTTTCAATGATGCATCAGCAGGTAAAAGAGGCTCCAGGTGGCTAATGTATTGCTCTACTGACTTTGTAATCCCATTGCTCTATTGACCTTGCATTGCTGACTGAAATTTTGCTGGGGAGAGATAGATAGAGAAATAATGTAAATAGAAATACAATACTTCTCACCATAGTCTGGGATGGCCCTGGATGGGCAACTTCAAAGTTACTGCACTTCCTTGTTTTGGTTCTTTACCTTTAAACCAGATTTGGACCAGACAGCCACCTTCAAACGGAGGAGCATCCTCTGTGAAGTAGGACACATGGCCACCCCATATACCACATATGATCCAAAGCCTGTATGATGTGCAGGTCTGCTTTATAGACCACAATCATTCATTGGGTAGATCAAGGATGGAGAGCCCTATGGCCCTTCCAGTCCTGTTGGATTCCCAACCCCAGTCATCGCTGGTCCTGCTGTCTGGGGCTGGTGGGTCCGACAACCTCTGGAGGGCCATAATCTCCCCATCCCTGCAGGTGCTAATTTAACAAAAAATGCAAGAGGACTGATGTAGGAACAACCAGGTGAGATTCTCTTGCCTCCGTCATGGAGGTGGTTCAGTGACTGTTCCTCCGACCTTCCATTTAACAGGAAGGCAAGCAGTTCTATGGGACCACTTTTTCATAAGGGCTGAGCATGTGCTCTGACACCTCTCCCTGTCCTGGATTGCAATGTCGGTGTTACAAGCGGTGGTTTGCTTCCTGGCTGACAGCATTTTCTCCTGTGCCATGCATTTCCGTTCCAGAATTCACTTGGGCTGGGATCCTTGATGCTTGCTGCCTCTGTGCAGAGCCCTTCGCAAACCCCTCTCCAGCCTCCTGCACTAATTGGCGTTGGCAGATTGTCGCATTTCTTCTAACGGATTCTCTGTTTCTTGTCAATGTGCCATATTTTTGTGTGTCTGTGTTTTTTGTTTTCCCCAAGCTCTGGTTTTGTTTCTTTTCTTCTTCCCCCGTCCTTGCCCCACCTCTGAGTGCTGGCTGTGGCATCAGCAATTTCTCATTTCAGGCTTCTTCAAACAATCCTTCTTTCTAGCTGGTTTGTTGGGGCAGGGCTGCCCTCAGGTAAGGAGATGCACTGAATCAGATGAGGGAAGCCATGCCACCTGCCACCCAGTCCTCCCCCCCCACCCCCAAATCCCTTGCGTGCAAACACAACTGCCTTACCCCTCAGCCCCACCCCAGTCAGGGACTGCCTGACAGTGCTGCCATGTTGATGTGACCCAGGTTTGCTGCGTTTATATTACAGGATTGAGCTGACCTCTGACCTCACATCCCTGTAGCAAGTACCTTAGGTCCTCGGCCACAAACATTCTTACAAATCTTTTTGGTAAGGAGACGATGCTTCTTAGAATTAGTGGTACCACCTATAACCTCTGCTAATGTGATCTGAAACTAAAGTTGACCATGTTCCCCCTCCCGTCCCCGCACCTCCCACTTCCCCCCTCCCTCCTCATAACTAATGAATTAGTCCCCTTCCCCTCTGTGCCCCATTTCATTTACCGTGAGCACCACAAATCAATATGGTGGAACAGGATACACTGGCTTTTCCCTAATGGGACATTCACTGGCCTTTATTTTCCATTCTGCAAATTACTCCTCCTAGGCAGCAGCCAGAATTAAAAATAACAAGATCGGGCTGCAGGGGTTCCACGTAGGATTCTTCTGTCAGATCTCCAAATCCACATTCTGACTTCATCCAAGTCCAGCAAAGTTGCCTCCCAAATTTGAAAATGAACATTTACATCAAATTGCTATAGGCTAGACAGAACTTATTTCCATTCAGGTTGAGTTTCTGATTGTAGTAATATTGCCATCTTTTCTGCCCAAAGGAACTGTCAAACGTTTTGGCTCCCGAACGCCGCAAACCCGGAAGTCAGTGTTCCGGTTTACAAACAGTCTTTGGAACCCGAACATCTGACGCGGTTTGCACGGCTTCTGATTGGCTGCAGGAGGTTTCCAAACATTTTGGAAGTCAAACAGACTTCCAGAATGGATTCCATTTGACTTCTGAGGTGCGACTGTATCAGTTAGGGGCTGAGATACAGTCGTTTGCCTAAGGCCATTTTCTAGTCCAGAACTTGTGCTCTTTAACTACCATAGCACCCTCAAAGCTATGCACATGCTGAAATCTCTCCCATTGACATTAGTGAGGTTTTACGGTGCTGACTGGATTGGACCCTGGGTTTTCAATATAGGACACACTGACCCCAGTCCACTAATACCCTTTGCCACGGTTTTGCTGTGTTGTTTACAATCTAATGCTTGCAATTTTGGCTTAAATCGTCCATTTCCAACTTGGTTCCCTCTAGGTGTTTTGGACTACAACTCCCATCAGCCTGAATCAGCAAAGCCAGTGGTCAAGGATCATAGGAAGTGTAGTCTAGAACCTCTGGAGGGCACCATGTTGGGGACAGCTGCCTTATGTAGACACTATGCAACAGCTACATATGGGGCTTAGCTTGCTGTGCAGTCATGAAAATAAGAGGGCAGTTATTAAAGGGACCATTTGCCCAACAGCTCCAGAAATTCTCATACTGAAGAACAAGCTTTTCTGAAAATCATTATTGTTTAGCATTCATACAGTACTTCCCAAGTGTTCAGAAACATGCATTATCTCAACAATCCTTGAAACAGCCCAGTAAGGAAGATCAATAGTATTCCAGAGATGGAGAGTGGAGATGAGAGAATGGTTTGCCTTTTCAGTCTATGGTAGAAATGAGACTTGAACCTAGCCACTCAGCTACAGCAGCTCTGGCTTGCTTCTCTGCCTTTTACGTAGGTCTGACATCAGCAAGTGAAGCTTTTCATGTCATGGAGCTAATCATTATCCACTGCTAATTGCTCTACATAAAACTGCTGTTCAAGGGGCAACTATCTGGGCCAATTCAAAATCTGGTAACAGGGAGAAAATTCAAGGGGCGTCCTGGTCATGTCAGCTTTCTGATGCAAACAACTTTAATCACTAAAGCACAAATGGAAAATTCAACACTTCACACGTAAGGGATGCATTCGGAACTCATTCAAGTCAGAGGCCAAGGAAATTGGCAGGAACAGCAAAGCTTGAAGGTAGCTGAAGACGATGGATTATGATCATGCCAAGGTTTAGTCAGCCAGGACATCAAGGCAAGGTTAAAGCTTCCAGGATTGCAGCGCAAACAGGGAAAGTTACAGCCCCAGGAGCAGAGAGTAAGAACTGAAGCTATGAAATAGGGTCCAGCAGGGGTCAAGAGCAGTGACAAGCCAAATAGTAGGATTACTGAAGAAGCAAACATAGAAGTCTGCAAGGAATCCAGCTGCACTGCATAGGCTCTGCCTACCTGGCTCCTCAATACTTTTTGTCCTCTTGGCTTAGCTCCATTTCATAACTTATCTTGGTAGCTGAGGATCAGCATCGGTGTCCAGTGCCAATCCAAGGGCCCCTTGGGGGCAAGATTCTCTCCGTGGGCTGCCTTCCCTAAGCGCACCCATCCCTTTCTCCCTCGCCATTGTTGCCACAACGCGCCTTTCCTTTGGGGCCCACCAGGCAGCCCTGCCCAAGAGAATGAGTGCAAGGCATTGCTGCCCCTTCTCCTTGCTCACTCCAAGAGGGCAGGTGAACAGGCAGCAAGAAGAGGCAGCAACCGGGATTGGAAGCAAGCCTCCTGCTGGGGCATGGGCTTCAGCAAGCACCCTTGATGCCAGCCTTCTCAGTGTTGCAGATACCCCAGTGAAAATCTATGAAGATGCCCTGCAGTAAGTGACTAGGTTCTGGGTCGTGGCCAAAACCTACAGTCCAGAAGCCACTTCAAGTGGCAAACTTGCACTTCCACTTCGTTAGTAGTCCCTTTGGCGTCAAGGGAACAAACCAGCCTGGAAATGCTCATGATTTCAAATGGGTTCCACGTTCTATATTTATGTATAAAGCATTACCTTTCCTCCTCTTATGCACTTCCACCCATCTGCCTATCTGGAAGTCTAAAGGATGCGTTTTAGAAATAGCCTCAGTAAGTGATTTGTGAATTATACTTTATGCATCTCTGGTCATATTAGGATTTAATCCTGAAGGATGCAACAATTCAAAGCAGGATATGATTCTGGATTCTGTCCTTTCCAGTCTTCTAGTTATTACACTTCATTTTTACTGTTTCCCCCGGGAAGACAATGTGAGATTCCTGGTGTTGGGGCGCCCTCTGTAGATCTTGAGAAGCCTCTCTGCAAAACCCCTTCTCCTATTATAGCAGCATATCCACACCAGATTTGAACTGGTTTCTCAACCAGTCCCTCTTCCCAGGGAAACCTTGGCATTGTAGCTTGAGGGTGTTGGTGATGGTAGATGTGGTGGGGACCTTTCATAGAATTCTCCTCACCATGTCTTCATACTACAATTCCAAGAATTCTTTGAGGAAGCCTAGGCAGTTAACAAGGTATAAACCAATGTAAGTTGTTCAGTGTAGTTAAGCAAGGGTCTAAAAACACAGGTTTTCTTGGTCACCAGAGCAGACTTGTTGAAATTAATGACCATGACTTACTAAGTTCCACTAATTTCAGCGGGTCTGCTCTGGGCAGGACCTGGGCTGATACAACCCACAATATCTTCTTGTCATTCCGTAGATGAGAGAAACGGAGAGTGTGGCCCCCTTTCACTAAGGGTATGAGCCTAAGCCTAAGGACAAGAAGGTCTGCAGATGGCCCCTGTGAAATTTCCATTTTGAGGAGAATGTCTGTGTGCACATTCTTGACACAGTTTTAGGGTTAGCCAGAGGCAAAGGGCAACATTCAAGTGTCCCGTGAGTTTTGAAAGAGCAATAAAGGTCAGGATGCTTTCCGAATGTCACCCCTCCTGGGAAATATCAACAAAGTGCCATTCTGAGGTAACCACCATTTGATAGCATCAGGTGCTGTTGTTTCCAGGTACAAACAACCCCAAAGCAGTTTTCTGACAGCCAGACTTAGACATCATGGAAAACGTGCAGCTGCCAATGAAAGCAGCAGCTCTGCATCTAGCTCCACTTCTCTTTCTCTAATGTGTAGTAGAACGTACCTTGTGTTGTGACATCATGACCTCATGTTTTCCTACCTCCCAATTCTGCAGCTTGGAGAATGAATATGATTTTGGCATTGCAGATTGCAGCCAGTATACGTTCTACTAGACATTATGGCAGTGGGCAGTGGGGAGCTGGATGCATGGTGGCTGTGTTTACTATCACCAATAGCTGTGTGCTTGCCCTGGTTTAATTCCAAGTGAAGAAGAGTAGAATGGAGGGGATACAGCCCTCCTGCTTGACCTGCCCTTCATTTAAGATACAGTGGCCAAAGCTTGCAGCAGATTTGTGCACAACACTCTGAAACTCACAATTCATACAACAGGAAGAACTCTCAACTTTGGATCTAAATGTTAGTGCACCACAACTTCTTGGTGAAATCCCACAGGGTAGGGCAAGAATTTCCCATTTGGGGTCTGCTTGTGTCCTGTTTTTTAAGGACAACATACAAGTTTGTCTTTCTAGTCACAGAGCATCACTGTTGCATCACTGCAGACTGCACAAACACGTCATCATAAGACAGTTCCTCCGAATATGCCAAAAGAAAGAAGCGATTGCAGAGAATCAATCAAAGCAGCTAAGGCGCTTTTGCCAACTCCCCCTTCCGCAAACACAGCTAGGCCTTCCGAGGGGTAGGGAATACATTGGAGCAGGTGCCTTTTTGGCCTCTGCCAATCCTGCTCCCCAGTGCATGCTTCCCCCCTCTGCTTGCTCCTCCTGTGATATCTGCTTGCTGATTCCTTGTGTGTGTAGCCTTGGGATGGTAAATACCTTCTCTTCCTGTTGTCATTTGCCCTTTTGCTGCTTGCCTTGTCCTTCTCCTCCCACTCCTTGATCAGCAGCTTTGCTTTCCTGTCCAGCATGGTGCTTCTTTGGGATAAGAGAGGCTGGTAAGTTTCTGTTCCTTTTTTTGCTTTTCATCTTTTGCAGCACGGTAAGAGCACTCACCGGTGGGGAAGAAGAAGCAGGAATCTTGAGACCCAAGGCGGTGGGGGCTTACTGCAGTCAGCATAGCTATTTCTCTAGAAACTATAATTAGCCTGCATGCAAATTTTCAAACAAAACCATTCATATAAGGGGAAATCATGAGAGTACACATACTGAAATTAACGTAGGTGCTTCAATTTCAATGGATCTCCTCTGAGTATAATTTAATTGGAATACAACCCATGGTGTTTTTTTAGCTAGTGGGCCAAAATTTCTCTTCTTTCTGAATGTGTTAGGAAGGCATAGAGAAAACAGAGGGGCAGTGGGAATGCTGCTTTGAGCTTCTGAAATTTTCCATTTCTGCTCAGCTTCTAGTTCTCCCCAGGTCTTTTTGTTCTTTATCTGTGCCCCACCTGGCAATCTTTCACAAAATTTCCTTCTCATATCTTCTGTGTTGTACTGATCCTTTTCCAGGCAGTTGATGTCATTCCCCACCTGCTAACTTATGAGTGTTTTGCTGTGTCAACAAGCGATAGGGAAGGGGGTGAATGGATTAGGAAGCTGCAGAAAAATACTGAATGGGAGAACTGGGAGCCATCAAGGGCCTATGATCTCATATTCCTCTCCCTACTTTTACAGTATTTTGGATCTATGCCATGCAAAGTTAGCTAACATTACATCAGATGAATTGCTTGCATAGCGACACATTAGCTAATGCAGTTCCTGATGTTTGTAGTAAAATCTAAGTATATTGGCTTGAATGGGTAGATTGGGCTGTTAGTGAATTGTCAAGAAATGTGCATTTTGGGGTGATCATGGTCAAAATAAGATAGTTTTCTGCATTCCCTAAAAGTGTGGTATGTGGGTACCCTCCTTTCCCTACGCATGGAGAAGATGCATCAAGAATTTCATAGAACAACTGAATGCCATTTTGTTTCCCTAAAACACTAAAGTCAGTGACTGTCCACAAAGCTGAAATCAGAAAGCATGTGGAACTCTCTTTTGCATGATGCTGCTTATATTGCTAAGCCAACTGATGCTGACATTAATGTTTGTCTTAAGATTGGGATGAACTGTTTCAGTTGACACGACAATAATAATAATAATAATAATAATAATAATAATAATAATAATAATTATTATTTATTATTTATACCCCGCCCATCTGGCTGGGTTTCCCCAGCCACTCTGGGCGGCTTCCAACAAAACAAAATAAACAAAATAAAATGCCTTATATAAATGTATATGGCATCAAGAGAACTGTTGTGTGGTCCAACAGCTCAAAAAGACTTGACATAACACACCGAGGCCATTAAGTCTGTTGATCCCAAAGCTACTTTGGGAAAAGGACCATTTCTGAAGAGTGTAATGGCATTCAAATTCTGTCTGCCTGTCTCTTAAGCCATTAAGCTCCTTTGACCCAAATGAGGTAAAAGTGGTTTAAGGGCAGGCACACCAGTTCTTTAATCATGTTGACTGCAACCTACTGGAGCTATTACACGATCATTTCCATTGCTTTAGCCTCATTAACTTCAGTAAGTCAACATCAGTATAAATGATATTGGATTCATACACTTTGCTTCTTTTTCTTTTATTCAATCTATAAAAGGGGAACAATAAACAACTGAGTGTGACTGAACTATGCTGCCCTTTGTAAATTATTAAGATATTATTTCCAGCTTGAAGAACATTATAGCCTGTATCTTTTTATACTGGACAATTGGGTGTAAACTAATTTTATCTGATATATAAGACATGGGTGAGTATAAATCTTGTCCACTGCTGTCTATGATAAATGGTTACCAGTACCCATATTGTCTCAACAGCAAACCTTAACAAGCACGTGCTCTCAAAATGTTTATGAACCGAGTCAGTCTTTGATTTTTATGAAAACTGTATGCGGTTGGGTGGGGGGATAAGGAAATGATGCTGGGATGTGGATTTTTTTAGGAAAGGTTGCCAGCGGAAATGAGATTGGTTAAAGCTATGCACTGCAGTAATTCCCTCTGTTGCAAGCTCCAGTTTCCTGGGTCAGTAAAAACTGCTTCTGTCAACTGTGGAAAGGCTAACACAAATGTGTGAGAAGTGCCGGCATCAGCGATGTATGGCCTGCCTGATTCTGTTTGTAGACCTATATTATGAAACATGCTATTTGGTCACTTTTCTTGGGACATCCAAAGGGGAAAATGTTTGAGGTGGGACAGTGAGACATATTAATTTGGTTTTACATGGATCCTTGCATGTTTTCAGTTTGCAGGGCTAGAACTTGGAATATGCCTGGCACAAAATAAGAGGTTTCTAGGTACAGTGCTCACTTTCTTGGGCATAGACTACCCTGCTGCAAATGATGAAGCAAATGCGTTAAACCTTGAGGCACCCCTTCTGCTAATCACTGTGTGTGTGTGTGCCTGGATGGTTCAGAAACTTTCCTTCAAGCTCCCTCCCTAAACTCGGTTCTTTTCCTCCACTTATCTCAGAAAGTAGTAGTAAGAAAGCAACCCACAGAAGGCGACATGACTGAAATGTATCCTCTTTATTTTTCTTCTTGTTTCCCTTGCAGAACTGAAGACTATATGAAGTTATCCCTAAACTCTTCCTAAGGCTTTCCCTTTGGCATCTTTAAAGGCTTGAGAAACAAACCAACCCCAAACCAACCTGATACACATACATAACCGAAAAATAAATAACCCCTCAAAATACGGGACTTTCTCTTTGGCTGAACGAAGCTGAGTTCCTCAGAATAAATCTTTGTAATATCGAGACTGTAAAGGATCTGTGTGGCTTGATCCCAAGAATTATGTGGGCTAGAGAAAGTTATGGGAAGTTACATTTTGAGGGTGCTGTTCTTGGATGTCAAAGTAAAACTCATGAATGCACTTTGTTGTGACATCCACTCCATATCTGCTGTATCCAAAAGAAAAACCCGAGATATTCCGTTTAGATAGCATGGACAAAGGTTACCCATTGCATCAGCCAGTCCAGAGATACAATATCAAACTATTTGGTCCCTTTTCACCCCTCCATCTGGGACCAAAAGCTTCCTTTATATCCTTGAAGACAATGCATTGAGATATAAAGCATTGTGATGGTTTGTGGATGGTAGAAGGATGTAGACTTTAGTGTAGCCTATCTTGCTTCATAGCCTTTTGAAGACGAAGCAGTCCTCCATCTTAGGTAGAATGAATCCTGAGAGATAAGAATGCACTCCTAGGCCTGTGTACTCAGAAGTAAGTGCCACTGAGTTCAATGGGGCTTACTCCCAGCAAAATGGATATACAGGATTGCCGCCTTAGTGTAATAGTTCACGACTGATTTTCATCCTGAGGTCTGAGCATCATTAACGCTCGATAGCCAATGCTTCTGTTTACTTAGCGGTTGCTTCCTGTCCCCAATAACAGAGTTAGAAAACATAATCCATGAAATGTAAGGCAACTCTTGAAATATTAATTATAAACTTCCCGAGTAACCTCAAAGATCCTTGTTTTCTTTTCTCCCTGACACCACACTGTTACATCTTTTTTGAACTTCTCTGTTCTTTGCTTCCCTGAAAGATTTATCAGATCGTTAACCCATACAGAAAATAACGTCTGATGGGCCTTAGTGGCTAGAAACCATCAATTACTGTAAGCCCACACTGGTTTTATAAGTCTTTTCCTCCACAAAGGTAGTATTTCAGGACAATACTGATGTCACTTCCTGTTTTGTAGAATTACCATTTTAGGCTGGAATTTCCTCCCAATACTCCTGTTTTTTCTTCATGTTATGAGGGCAGACTGATTCGATGCTTAATAATATATCAAACCCAAGCTGCTTTTAAAAATGATAACTTATGCAGAAAATACTTGAAGTTGTTTAGTCAATCATTCTTTGGGGCACCTAGGTTTGGGGCAGATGTCCCCCCCCCCCCCCCCCAGCATAACTTTTTCAAGGGCTTATTTAGGAAACAGCGGGAAGTTTGGCTTTTCTTTTCTTTTTTTTAAGTCTAAGCTTCTGCTTCTGTATGTTTTCACTAGCAATACAGTTTGCAATTGAATCCTATTTATATATACCAATATGTATAAGGACACTCGGCTTTGAAAAACCTGTTAGCAACCATTCTGCCTCCAACTCACATTGACAGATGCAGTGTTCCAAACAGCATTAACTATGCAAAGAATGCCTTATATACAATATAATGTCTCAGTATACAGCAATACGTCTATTGTACAAGGAATATTACTAGTGGCAGCGAGCAAAGCTATCTCCTCAATAGTGACAAAAGTGGCTGTCTGGGTATTTTTTACATATTTTTTTTTTCTAAATGTGAAGGTGGATCTTATATACATAGGACTGTAATTTCTAGTGGCTTAAAATGTATATTGCCATTATTCAGTCCAATAAACCTTTAAATAGTTTATATGAATGGTCATTGTGTTTCTTAATGTGCATGGTGTCCATGCCTTTCCACCCTTGAACTACTTGGTTTGTTTCAAATATTACCCTGGGGGTGGGGGGGTGGGAGGAATACTTCAAAGAGCATTAGTTATACCCTCCTTGGGAAACAATACCATAATTAATGCCCAAGATTAACAACTAGAAGACAGTATCATCTTTGAAGGAATGGTATGAGAAGTAGGTATTCTAAAAGAGCAAATTCAAACTATCAGTTTATGTTGGGTTAAAAGTAGCCAGGACACAAAGTTACAGGCATCGCTCAACACCACCACCCTTCTGCCCTCAAAAACTTCCTTTCATGCTTTTGCATGTCATGTGCTGTCTGGGTCCATTCGTATTTCACATAGGTAAGCAGTATAACAGTGGGCTGAATATGGGCACATGTGGATGGGTCGTCCGCTGGGCAGCTGAAAAGTGGTTGAGGGGAAGTTGAGACAGCACCAAGCCAAACAAAGTTGGAAATAGAGAATAAGGCTGCATCTGGACGGCATCTCTGCTCAATGAACATAGGGTTGAACCAGAAAGATGGAGGAGACAAGACCTTCCCTCAGTTACAGATAACCCTAGTGTCAATGATCAATACATCAATACAAAGATCAAACCATACAACTTTGCATAAAGCACTTTAGATTAACTAACACAACATCTTAAAAATAAATAAAGTCTGAAAGGAAAAATAGTGGCATGCAAGGCCAAATGTTTCTGGAACATCTGTTCCCATTGCACAGCTACTCTGGCCTATATAGGCTGGGTGTGGTCTGATGAAGTGGTGCTTTGGTCATTTCTTTCGCTATGATTTCTCCCTTGAGGAATCTCCCTAGGTTCTTGTGGGAAGAACGGTAGCTCAGTGGAAGAGCACATGTTTTGCATGCAAGAGGTTCTAGGTTCATCCTCTGGCATCTTCAGATAAGGCTGGGAAAGCATCAACTGGAAATCCTGGAAAGAGCTGCTAGTCAATATTGAGTTAGATGGCTTCAGTGGTAGGCAGAAGTCCTTACCTGATCTCTGTGCAGGTGAGTTGTTGCTGCTGCTGCTTACCAAGAGAGAGAGGGAAGGGCAAGGCTGTAGGGAGGTTGATTCTGCACAAATGCACCAGTGGAGTTAATACAGTGCTCACGCCAGTGTGTTTGCACAGTGCTGACCTCCCCATTGCCTCTTCTTCTGGGTAAGCTGCAGGGATCCACCTGATGGCATCAGCTACTGGATAGACCAGTGGCTTCACTTCATATAAGGCAGCTTCCTTGTTCCTACTCAAGACTACCATTTTAACCCTTCTCTTTCCAAATAGTACTACCTTTTTATCTGCTTTTCTTCCACCACCACCACCACCACACACAGCTGCAGCAAGGGTGGGGGCAATCATGACTGGGAGTGCAGCAAGAGGCAGAGAGAGTGTAAGTCCTTTTCCTCCACTCCAAGGTCCCAATAAAAATTATCTCTCTACACCCAATATTTGGAGCTGAGTAAAGGAGGAAGGATCACTTAGTTATAGAATGTTATTTGGATTCCAAAAATCTGGACACCAAGCTGGCATTCTAGTGGAGCAGCAGTGACTGGTAGATGCTAAATCTTCTGCATCCGGATGTAAAAATGCTGAATCAGCACACAAAGGATGCTATTCAGTTAAGTCATCCTCAGAGCAGACCTACTAAAATCCATAGACTTAAGCTTTTGGGCCAAAAAGCAGCATCTAAATAAATCATAACAAACAGATTTCATTAGATCTTCTCTGATTGTAAGTAGCATTGAGTAGCACACAAAATATGAAGACCAGAACCTGAAGTTGCAGTACAAGAGATGTAGATTGTTCCTGTCGTCTTCTTTTTAATGAGATCCCCAGATCCACAAATATTATTGAAAAGCATTGAAAGTATTCAATTGTTGTTTAGTTGTTTAGTCGTGTCCAACTCTTTGTGACCCCATGGACCAGAGCACGCCAGGCATTCCTGTCTTCCACTGTTAGTAGCATCCAATTACCTGAGTCCAAATCATCTATCAGGAGAGCTGTTCCCAGCAAGGATGCCGGCCTGGCCAGGCCAGGACGACTTTCCTTTTATACCTTCTGGGCTTGACGACGTATGTGTCCCTCACCTGTCCTAAACCTACTCCAGCTGAGGAATCACACACCTCCTCCCCGAGTAGTGAGCCCCACCTGGACTGTGGGTTCTTGCCTGCCTTCCCTCAAAACTGACAGCTGTAAGTTCTGGAATCCTGAGGTCATGGGTGGTACATCCCATTTTTCCACTTGAGGAGAAACAGGAAGTGCCACCCTGCTCTGCCACACCACCACCAGTGGGACGCTCACTACCAGTTGTGTCTCCTCCGCCTCTTGTGGAGAAGCAGTGCTGGCATTGGTGCCGATTCCCTGAAAGAACTTGCAAGATCTCACCCAGATCTCATGAGGACTTCTGCTCTCCTTGACATCTTGCAAGACTTTGATGATGTCTCGCAAGATCTTGCCGGAAACCAGCAGGAGATCAGCGGCTATACTGGCACCGATTCTCCGGCAGAGGTGGGGGAGTAGCAGGAGGCGCCCATGAGGCTGCTGCCTTGGGGGCTTCTTCTGCCTGAGGCAACTACTTCACACCACTTCATGGGTGGGCTGGCCTTCCCTGAGATCACTATGGGCATGCACACTGGTATTTGTTTACCTGTAAGCACACAACTTTCTTATTATTTTTCCTCAATCTACCAAATTTGCACAAAACAGCAGCCGTGTGTGTGTGTGTGTGTGTGTGTGTGTGTTGCTCCAAGCCAGGAAACCTGAGATCCAATGATATTTGTTTATATGTGCGCATATACCTTTTGTGATCTACCATGCTTGCACAAAAGAGCAGTCCAAAATTGGAAAGAAGCGATGCCTCACTCCAAAGTAGGTAAGGATTTGGAGTTGTTCACATGAAAGGCTGCCTGTCGCTTCCTTTCCTCCCCCTTTCCTCCCCATCTCCTGTACCCATGGGAGTACACAAATATTATTGAAAAGCACTGAAAGTGCTCAGTTATCTGAGGTTCTGCCCTCCAAGCAGAAGCTCCCCCCACCCCGCAATGTCCTATTTACAGTACAGGGTATTTTTACCTGTGATTTCCCAAGAAAAGTTCAACAATCTTTATTTCCTTGGGGGGGGGGAGGCCAACAACTTTTGCTGCCCCTCCGCAAACAAAAGTCCTGACTACACCCATGGTAGCTAATCAGGAATGTATAATAGTGTCTGTCACCATGAATCAGCACTGGAGCCTTGGTTATAATAGAGAAGTCTTCTGAATGATCAGGGCAATGAACTTTTAAACCCAAGTCACAAGTATAATGAAATCTATGCAATGGGTTGCTGTGAAAAGAGTGTTCCACCACCGTGTGTTCTCCTCAGCAGGGACAGTTACTAAGCTCATTTTAAAAATGGTAACCATTTCTCTCAGACAGTAATGGCTATGGGCCAAGCTACGTGATACTCAGTCACATTATGTTTTCATGTGATTTAAAAAACAACAACCACCCACCCACCCCAGTATGTCTGCTGTTGAAGTTGAGCATGACAGGAGATATGCTTTTCTGTTTTCCCACACTAAAACCCCTTCGCCCCAAAGCTACTTTTGTCTCATGGCACACTGCAATCCACCTGCACACATCTTTCTCTCTGCTTTTGCAACTTCTGCCGCTCATTCTGTAGAAGAAAATGTCAAGGGAAAAACCACATGGCAGAGCATTTTGTCTAGGCTGGTCCACAGGCTTCTGCTTGTAGCCTAGGCTGCTCTTCCACTAGCAGAGAATACTTCGGCCTCCAAATCGATACTTCCTCTCCTCAACCGCCCCCCCCCCCGTACAGCTGGAAAATTTGCTCCTGAGGATTGCAGAATACCCCATAATAAATTTTGAAGGCATACAAGGAGAGGAAGGGTAAGTCCCATTGCACGAGTATAACTCTGCACTCGCAGCATTGGATACAACACATACAGTCCTGTTCTACCTCCTCTTTTTGATGAAGAAGAAAAATAACAAGAAAACTTACATTTCTTTTGAAACATAACCATGGAAAATCCATTTTTAAGCCAGAAGTCATAATAATAATAATAATAATAATAATAATAATAATAATAATAATAATAATAATAATCTAATTCATTGCTATTAATTATAGAAGTTCCTCTTAGTTCCAAATCCAGTCTTTCTGAATTTACCAATATTTCTTCTTTTGCCACATCAAGAAACCGACATTCAACTGAACTGCAGATTCAAGAATGTGCATGTTCTTACACCAGTACAGTTGCCATGTGTAAGCCATGAATTTTTCAAGGTTCTTGCCCATAGAAGTTCATATCACAATAGACTTTAAAACATTCCAAAGAAGTCTGTTGCTTTATCCATTCAGATGTGCCGATGTGCCTTAAGATTGACTTGTTCCATAAGGGGGGGGGGGGACAGAACTAGTTTTTCTCTTTATATGGGAGGGTGGGAAAGATGACTGAACTGGGATTTCGAATGGGCAGGACTTAGTATTAGTATTCCCTCCCCTTTGCTAAAATATGTTTAGAATGAGAGTTCCACATTAAAGATCTCACCCCTGCTGTTAGACATCTATGATTTTCTGAAATAAAATATGCAATCAGCGCTGAAGCATTAGTTTGTGCAGACATGATGTCCTCTCACCCCTGAAGGTTCATTTAAACTGAACTTGCTTCTGTACCACACATATCCCTTTGGGACCACTGCTCAACTCCTCATGGCAAGCTCACTGACTCCTGAGTAGCAAATGATTAATCCCCAGTTGTCCCTAATTTCAATGAAGAATAAGTGCTAGATCCCTTCCTCAAGGTATCAGAGTGATGGAGACCATCAGAAAAGTATGTTTTGGAACTATAGTCGTTTTTAAGGGTGACACACTTCAGAGATGCTTGTTTCTACAAAGTGAAGTTCAAAGTTGGACATATAAAAATGTCACAAGTCACAGAGCATGTCCATTGTCTAACGGATGGGAGAAGTAACCTGAAGTTACAGGTGTTTTTAGACATCCCATCACTTCCCTCTAAATTACGTACATTAAACTGAAACCCTGCTTTAAACAACTGCTCTGTTGTGCCTTCTTAAAGAAGCTATCTATTTACATAAAACACCTTCATACGTAACATAGCACCTTACTGGTCTTAGCTTCCATGATTGCTGGGACTAAAAGATAAACAACATGTTTTTGGAACTGGTGGGATTAAGGGAAATAGGCTCTTGTATCTGAAAAGACCATTTCCATTTAATAAATGAACACACTCAAAGTGGGGATTAGAAACCAAGGTCCCCCACAACCAGAGGGGCATGCTATTTTCCATTCTGAATGTTAGGGAAAGGTTTCATTCAAATGTCCTACCATAAATCAGACTTTAGGTCTGGGATGGGAAATATGGTACCATCCAGATGTTGTTAGCAGGCTAGGGCTGATGAGTCCAACACCTGGAGGGCCACAGGTCTCCATTCCTGCTTTTAATTCTGGATGGGGAATATCCCAGGGCTATCGTACTCATACCACAGAGACACCAGATATAACTGCAGAAGAAGTATTGGAAAGCATTGTGACAGACTCCATTAATCTTGCTCAGAGGCATTATAAGTTTATGGTGCAATGGTTTTTCCATTTTCTCTTTCTGTTACTGTTCTTCTCTTCTTGGCAGGGTCCAAAGAGAACAACTGACTGCCATCTTCACCCTCTTAAAGGAAAAAACAGAAACATTTGGGGAGATGTCTGAAACTGACATCAAAGAACAGCTTAAGCTTTATGACATGTAGACTGCTGCAGAACTTTCAGCAAAAATATGTAGAACAAGATAATGTTTGCATTTTGGCCTATTGAAAATATTTAGTACTAGCTTTAATTCTGATTTTAGGAACTGATTTTTCCTAGAAGAAAAATGTCCTCTGGTTTTTTGTTTGAATATACCAACTGCTATCCCAATCAACGCTCCATACATTAATGTTACACTCGCATTGAAGGAAGATAACCTTAGTGCTGCATGAAGATTCAATGTTTCCGAACCCAGCTGAAACAAGATAATTGTTTGAAATGATCTGTTTTGAGATAATGTAACCAATTAGGTAGAGTAATAAATGGTTGTTAGAAACATATTGTTGCTGGCAGCAAAGTAAATAATGTCAGCTACTTTCTCAACATATTATCTCCCATATATTTCCAAATAAAACATTTTCTTAATTGGCATTACATTTATCAGATTTCACACACTTGTTGACAAAACTTTCTCATGGATGCTGTGGAAGGCTAAAACCCTAATATTATTTTTTTTTAAAAGCTGATGATAAACATTAACTTAAAACTTTCACAAATAAAGATCTATGCTCATTCATATTTAATATGGGATAAATGGATATACTGCCTTTACCTTTTACCTTACTGCTAAAAGCACATTAGGAAATTTTATGAAAAGTTTGTTTTCATGTTATGTTTTCTTAAATAAATAAATGTATTCTTGATATCTTTAATAAATGCATTCTTGTTTAACATACAAAAGGGGGGAACACTGAGTGTGCACGTGCTGTTGATTAGAAGGACCATCTGGGCTTTGCATTTGTTCTTCTGCTATTCAATATAAGGCCAGGAGAAAGTGGGGTGGGGGAGATTGCCCCAAGATCTCAGGCTAGGATTAAAATAACACTTTATTCCAGTTTTCAATTCAAATTTCACATGCTCTCCCATGGTAGGAATAAGCCATACAGCCTTTTAACTAAATACTCCACGACACATATAAGAACTCTCAGAATATAGTTATGTATTCATACTGTATTCTCCAGTAAGATGGAGACTTTTATTTATTTTAAATGTCCACATTGTAATTCTCCACCCTCCAGTCCAGTATGGCTGTTCAGAAGGAGCAGCATCACAAGCTATCAACAAATTAATAAAATAAAAAAATAAAAAAATCTGAGCCCCTGGATCATAAAATGAGTAATAATACCCGCTTAGAATTTAAGGCAGAGATAAAATTAACACATAACATTTACATGAACGTGGAAATGAATCCATAGCTTGTTAAGCAGTGGGAGAGAAATGCATCTTGTCCAAAGGGACTTTGTGGGTGTAAGAACACATGCTGGGATATCTTCATTAAATAATAGTCAATTCATGTATTATAACAGTGTGATCTTACTGAGGGTTGCTCGCTGAAAGCTTCATTGATTTCATAAGACTTCCTCCTAAGCAAGTGAGCATAAGATTGCCACCTGTAGTTTGGTGAAGAGCATAGGCAAAATGTTTTTTCCTCGGTATTCTATGCCATTTCGTTCCAACTCACTTTCATCAATAGAAAAGAAATCCTTTCGAATACAAGTGTTTCAGTGGTGGCTACTTGCACCGTTAGGCAGCATTGTCCCCATTCCCCACAAAACAACTTTTGCTTATAATTTGCCAGCCTCAAGTCAACTTGAATATTTAAGACAAGCCAGAAAGGTTCTACAATTGCAGCGTCCATGAATTACGGTAACTGGATTGCACTCCAGCCACAAAAGCTGAGGCTGCTGAACAGACTTTTGGCCCCAGGGTCTTGTTTAATAACTGTTACAGCTATTAACTTGTTGTATCTTGTATTTTTTAGATCCCATTATGATTTATGTGGAAATCGTTCCATTTGATTGGGCACTTTCTGATGAGTTTTATTTATTGCTGATGACTTTTGTTACGTTTGCAATTATGTAAATCTTCTCTTTCCTTTTTTTTAAACATAATTTTTATTAACAGGCCAATCACATCACATTATTTCAAATCACATTAATTCCAAATTATACAGCCAGATTTTTAAATTTTGTTGGGGGTACCCATACATCAAGCTCCGAACGTGGGTCCAAACATCACTTCTATTACTGCTTTAATTAAACAGTTCTATCCAGATAGTCACTTTATTACTTTCTTCATCTTCTTGTTGTTGTCATATATTCCTTTCTTTGCGATCTCTGATAATCTTCACAAGCAGGTTGGAAGCAAACATCGTCTGCGTGGGTTTTGCACACTCCACAAGTCATATCTCATAGGGACAGCCGCCGTTCCCCTCCTCCTTCAAAAATTTATCTTCGGTCTGCCCTTTAGTTTTCCCAGGCTTGTCAAATATCTCATAGAGGGCTCTGCCAAGTTAAGATCGCATTCCAATCATCATTCACATTCCAATAATCCTGGTCCTCCTCCCTCCGTCTTTCTTAGACAAGCCTGTCTTAAACGGCGAGACGCCATTTAAAACTGCGTCATAGAATTTTTTCATTCTCCGATATTTACCAGTCCTCTCTTTGATCATTAATTCACCCCACACAGTTTTTAAATTCCTGCTTGTGATTAGTAAAATACGACGATTCTTCTTTCTTTGGGGTGGAGGGTTATTAGTACTCACATAAGGCAAAGAAAAGAAAAGATTTTTCCTCCACCCGCCTTCTTCACTCCAGACATACCAGTCTCTTAATGGCGCTTCATCACTTGATTTGTCACGCCCGCCGCTCCGATCCCAGAGATCCATTAATCAGCAGTCTTATCTCCCGAACTTTGCTTGATGTATGTGCTCTAGCTTCTTTCCAATTATATATTTCCAATTATATTTTCGAGCTAAAGCGAACCAGCACGCGCAGATTGGAAGCAGCGTCAGGAAGAGCCGACTTCACCGAGGGCTGGTGCCAAGTGGCCGGCACCCCCTTCTTTCGAATCCAGGGGTGCATTGTGGCCACCGCTGGCAAGGCAGTCCCCCCCCCCATCTCCTTGGGGGGTCGGGAAGACTGCATACTTCCCATAGCAGCCTCTTAATTACCTCGTCTGGGTCGGAGAGATGTTATTGTCGGCCATCTTCCAATGCGCCACCTGGTGGCCCCCCGTGAAATTATGTAAATCTTCTCATGCTGCTTAGCAGCACAATCCTAACCATGTCTACTACTGTACTCAGGTGTAAGTTCTATTGAATTCAGGGAAGCAGGGTTAGGGTTAAGCACACGTGGGCAGTCCACTGTGTTTATGGCGCAGTAACTATTTTTAAATGTGCACCTACACATATAAATCAGCCCAGGCACATTTGTTCCCTATAAAAACACATGCAGATTTTTGGTATATCTTGGCCATCTTTGGTCCTCCCTCCGCACTGCGCATGCGTGATATGCTGTCCTGCGCAGCTCTCACCTCCGCCAGGAGGAGAGGGAAGCGAGGGATAAACTGAACCACGAACTGAAGCCTCCAGGCGACTCTCTACAAGTTGCGAGTCTAGGATATAGTAGCGAGCCGCGCCGCGCCAGGTGCGCACGCGCACTTCCCTCCTCAGTCCGGAAGAAGGGTCATTGGCTACGGCGGCTGCGTGGGTCCTTTTCCCGCTCGATGTTAAATGGGAAGCTGCTCCCTGCTCGCGGTCACACGCCGCTGTCGTCGTTTGTCCGGCGCTCGCGGTGACGGAGAGACGAGGGGGGGACGACGACGACGAGCGTTTCCAGGGCAACGGCCCGTTGCCTCTTCGCTCTTCTCCAGCGAGGAAGCGTCCGGGGCCTAGCGGAGTTCGCGGGAGGGGGGCGCCTCAGATACCCCCGCGCCTCTCTCGGGAGCTGAGACCCGTGGAGGGTAGCGGGGGGAGGGGTAGAGAAGGGCGCCTGGGCTGGACCCCTCCGCTCTCGCGCTTCTTCCGGCTGCAGAGTAACCGCCCCCTCTGCCTTCCACCCCGAAGGGCCCTACATTTCGCCTCCCGCTTTAAAAAGTCGCTTGCTTGTGCTGCCAGGTGCGGCTCCCGCCGCCCCCACCTCAGTGCTGGACCTGAAGCACCTCAGTGCTGAGCCTGCAAAGCACCTGCCCCAAGAGACAGGCAGCGCCCTATATTTATAGTTTATTTTGGGGCCTGGAGTTCCCCTTATACCTGCAATAAAATTTGGTCCTTTTGAGCACCCCATAGCTTCCCTGCCATCTCCCCGTTGTTTCTGCCATGGAGCCAGTCAAGAGGCCCAGTGACGACAGCCTCGTCGTCCCTGGGACTCCAGAAAACAAGTTTCCCAGGGGACCCAATCCTAAGGACAGTCCCCCCAACCCGTCCCTCATGAAAGCCTTGGAGGCGGTTTTAATCGCTGGCCGGCGTGGCTTGCTTGGCCCGGAAGCCATGGCAGCAGCGGGAGGCACCCCGGAATTGAATCCGGGAGGCACCCCAGAATTGAATCCAGGAGGCAGCAACGGAGTGGCCCCTCCGGCAGTAGACCCTCCGGGAGGCCTGAATCCTATTCCCCGCTTGGCAGGAGGGGGGAAGAAGAAGAAGGCTGTCAATGAGATCCGTACGTCTGTGATAACTGCCGTGCAACAGGTAACAGGTAAGTCAAGGTGCCCTCTAATATGATGGGGCTGCAACCCCAAGCGAGATGCTCTGAAACACAAACCTGCAGGGATTGCCATTTCCAGCCACTGTATCTTGTCCCACACCTGTTTGGAAAAAATGGCAGCAAGTGAGTGAGGATAGAAAAGCTTCCAAACCACAGCTGCCTAGTGTGGCATGACTCTGATAATTGTGCCAACTATATATCTAGCTGCAACTCACTGAGAGCAAGGGTAGATTTTTCTTTATTTAGCAGGAAACGGAAAGTTTTGTCTCTGTGTCCCATGGCCTTTGACAAGGCCAGAAAGGATAGAATTAATTGTGGAATATTTGAAAATGCAGAAAACACATGTTGTGGTATAAATTGATTGTGCACCCCACACCATAAACGTCTGAATTAATAATGTAGATTTTTAGTGACTGCATTAAAGTGGGCAAGTGGAACAATTAAGGCAATGGAATACCCATTATGAAACCAGAAAGTAGTAAATAAAGAGTTGAAAAAGAATATGGGCACAAATGCAATGGTATATAAAATCCTGAAATATTTAGAAAAAGCAATTGCTGAATCAGTATAGGTACCATGCTATATGTGATAAGCTTTAATGTTATTGTGTCATACAGCAAGTCAGACAATGCATGATCAGGAGGTCCTTATGCTTCTGAACAATAGATGTAAGTACTATAGAAGAAGACGATCTTTATTGTCTTGTGCTTTTGGCCTCTCTTTGTCTAGCATTTGGTTCTGCCTATAGCTGTTCCAAAGATACTGTATTAACAAAGCAGTCATATGTTTGCCTTACACTGAGACCAACAATATGTTGCTGCTTTGCCAGAAAAAAGGCTACCATATCCAGTGCATACTCAGACTGGGAGTGGGGAAACACGCTACTTGGAAAATACACAAAAAGGGAAACAGTGCCACTGTCCATCAATCTGGTGCTATGCGGAACATGCTGCGTATAATGCAGACATGAAGGGGGCCAGTAAGCCAAGCTGGGGGCATTTTGGCCATGCCATTGTGCCCCTAACATGTACGAAGTGCAGACAACTGGGCAGCAGTCACATTCAAGGGGCCCTTCTGGTGCTGTCTGCTAAAGTGGTAGCAAACATACTTAGGTGATTACTGGCTCGAAGGCAAAACATTTTACCCCTCTAGCAAACCCCAATGGAAGAAAAGCATAGAATCAAGTGGTAGCAACAAACAAGAGAATGCAATAGTGCTGTCTCCAAGCAAGCGTGAACAAACTCAGGAGGTTGCTGGCTCAAATCCATACCAGCCATTGTTCCTTGATCAAGTACACTTGTGGAAATACTTGAGTGAATGCATACATGTTTCCAGGGGTAGTGGTCCAAATACTATCAAGTGAAAAATACATTGTAGCTCACATAAAATATTGCCTAGGAACAACTGGGACAGTATGCTCTCAAGGTTGCACTGATCGCTTGGAAGGATCCAGCAGTGCACCAGGAGCAGGATTCATACAGCATCAAAATCCAGGTATGCATCACCAGACACTTCTCCAGGACTGAGGGTAAGCATGTGGCAGAGGCAGGTGCCCTTGGATATCAAGTTGCTGGACCAAAGAAAGTGAGGAGATTGCCTACCTGCCTGGGGGCATATCAACAGCAAGAAGATAGTAGTCCTTCCACCCTGAAACCAGCTCTGCTAGGGACAGGGAGCACCCTGCAGACATGTTGCTGGATAAGTCTTGCAAAAACGGCAGCCTAAAGTTTTGTACTGCTGAGCAGTGCTCATAACACTGTGGGCATGCCTTAAAGATGGGAACAGTCATTGTGACCAGCATAACAGAGGCTCATCACTCATAAGACAGCAACCTTTCCTAGTTGGCCATTAAATAAATTCAGCTGGAAATTAAAGGTTTTTCAACTACAGAAATTTCGAATGCTGCATTTGGGTGCCCAGAATTTCTGTGGCACCAAAGAATCTCATTGGCTTTAAGAAATTTCTGAAGTATATATATTTACTTTGGATCTCCATACGTGGTTCATGTGCTTTGCTATAGCTTATCCAGCAAAAAACTAGACAGCCTGCTGCAGACACATGTTTCCAGAAATGTTCTGTGTGCATGCATAGGTGCTATGCACATAATTCCTTCCCTCAGCTACCCCAGGTCAAATAATCAATGATAGCACTGGGAGCAGAGAGCTAGATTTGGTCTCCCTTATTAATGCCATAATTGGTGAAGGTGTGACTGGCAACATTAGACTGGAAGCAGTGACTTTTAGTTATCAAATCCACTTTACTTTTAAAACCAATATATGTCTCATCTCCTTTGTTTTAACACCTGGATCTATTTGTACATCATGTACATTTCTGAGTTCCACTTAGTTACTAGTTGGGCACTCTGCTCTGGATTGCACGGGCTAATAATCTGTGGGAAGCTGGGGGGTGGGTGACCAGCTTCATAGTAGAGTATTATACTTGTTCATCTTCTCTTCCAGCAGTATGATTCTTTGTTCTTGACACAAAACAAGGTTCAGATAATTTTTTCTACCCTAGTTTTTCAAGTTATGTGTGACTTTGTTAAGATGTAGTTTTGTTTTGTGGGTTTTTAAAACCTTGTTTGTTGCCATATATTGTTTATATTTATCTTAAGTATTAATCCATCTAATAAAAAGAAACCAGCTAATTACAGTCAGATGCTCTTTTTGGAAGTGTTCTTTTTCCTCTCTGGTGCTTTTATTCAAAACTTCTATGGAACTGAGTTACAGGTGGTAGGTATAATTCACATTCCACAGATGTCAAAGCATAATGATTGCGACTTGTGCCCCTTATTTTTCTCTGTGTGCGGATTTTGAAGCTAACAGAGCCAAAAAGAATCTACTGCATTATGTCACTGCAGTTTTGATACTTTAAAAAAACTCTCAAGCCAGGTTCTTAGCACCACCTGCCATTCGAATGGCCATCTCCGTGCTCTTGACTATTTTCACCACTCACTGAATTTTGCTGTCTTCCTACTCTTACTGCTGTGGTTGATTATATCCTCCTCCTTCATTCTAAATGACACTAGTCTCATCACAGAGGTAAGTAGACTAATCTTGCTGGTTCCCCTCTTACCTAATAAAACTCTTTGTAGTAATCGTACGAAAAAATGCAGTAAATAACCTGCAGTTGTCAATACCTGCAGTATTTGTTTGCTGATGGAGGAGAGGCAGGTTTGAGTGCAGGGTTTGACTCTTAAAAAAAATAAAGAGAGAGGAGCATCTTTTCTGTTTGCCTGAATTTTGGTTCATACAGATATGTTTGTGAAAACAGCAGTGGCGAGATCTGTTAAAACTGCACAGAGTTCACTGAACTGGGCAAACAGAATACTGTACAGATGCACTTTCTCTTTCTCTGCCATTTATATATGTAAAATGTAGTTTAACAACACAAAATTAAGCATGTTAACTCCAAAGTCAGTTCCATATGCCCAGTGGCCATTACTCCTTACCATGTATGCTAAGGATTGCAGCATAAGATTACCATGTTTTGGCCATAATAAAATTCTGGGGTGGCAAGAAGATGAGGCATGCCAAATTGCCTCTACTTGCTGGTTTCTGCTGTGGCCTTTCCTTGTGGGGGAAATTGCCCCAGAATGCTTATTCCTGTGAAAGCAGCTTAATGGTCTTTCTTGGTCAGAAAAAACACTTTATTGCACCTTCTTCAATTCAGGTCAAATTGAGCTGCATTTGCTACAGCTAGGTACACTATAGCCTCAGGTTGATAAGTGGGTGAGTGCAGATGTCAGGATCACTCAGCAACTGTTGTCTTCCCTGCCTGCGTATCATCTGGGCTGCTGCTCATAGTGGAAGGATTAGTGGTGCTGAGACTGGTTCTGCAGCCAGCTCTTTTCATGACCCGTGGCAGTGATAGTCCTGTCACCTGTTCCTGAAAACGAGTGCTTACAGCTGAAGGAGGGGGATATCCTTTTTTGTGTGTTTCCTCGTGTGCTGAGCTCAGCTGCACTGTTCACCCTACCCCATCCTTGATCCTCTTCGTGGGTTTTCCTCAGTCAGTTGTCTTAACAGGCTTCTGTGAATGTTTTAATTCTGCTGCATATTAGTGGACTTCTGTCTTCTCAAAAGTACAGCTAGCTTGGTCTCTTGATTTTGGTCTTGAGAGAATGCTGATCAAATTTTCTAGCATATTAACTTGTTTATAGATTTTAAATTTCAGTCTTTAACCTTTTAGTACTAGCGTTTTCAGGATGGAGGAACAGTAAGCTAGTGCAGGGGTCAATCTGAAGCAGTTGAACTAATGTGGCATTTTACTTTTAGGTGCTGGAGGACAGCAACCTCCCCCAAAGGAAATCTGGATATGTGGCAATTCTGTGATCTTGGCGTCAAAGAAGAGAGCTAAAATTCTACCACATGGATTGCAGTTGGGCATCTCTGTTTCAAGGGCATATGTGTATTGGCATGGGATACAGGCAATGAAGTGGGAACAGCTCATGCCTCTTCTGCATGAAATTTATCATCTCCGTTCTTCTCCATCCCTTATAATAATTCATATTGGAGAAGATGATCTACTTCCCAACGATAACTTGTCTCTCATTATATCCATGAAAAATGACTTGGGCATTCTTAAAAGAGCGTTCCCAAATGCTACTATAGTTTGGTCTTCACTGTTGCCAAGACGTGCTTGCAAGATGGACCAAAATCCTGAACAGATGGCAAAAGCTCAAAAGCATGTTAACAAGAAAATGGTAGGCTTTTGTAATGAAATTGGTGTACACTTTTTGTCGCATAACTTGATTACGCCTGATAAAGCAAACCTGTTCTTGCCTGATGTCAATGACCTATCTGATGCAGGAGCTGATTTATTCTTGGCAGACCTGAAGAAAGTCCTGCGGTTCTATCAGGTTCTGGGATAGTTGGAAAGATGCTAGTAATATATGTTTGTTTTTGTCAGAAAGAATGGGTTTGTTGCTGCTTGACCATCATATAGTGTCTTACAAATTGTACACTTGGATGAATATGAGTGGATATGGGCTTCCTGTTCCTAGGTAGCTTTAAACTGCATTTTACATATATAGATGAACAGATATGTTCCTCTGACTAATCTCTGCAACGATAGGACTGTCTAATAACAGATGAAAGAAGCTGTTCCCTTTTAACATCGTGAAGATTTTCAATGTATACTCTCATTGTTAATGAAACTGTACATTTTGATTTCTTTGATGGAAACTTGTAAGATGGTATAATGAAAAATGCTGTGGACCAGGTATCTGCTTACTGCTCTGTCTGCAAGGCATTATCCAGAGAGGCACATGTATGTAACTAGTCATTATAAAGAACCCAAGCAAAAACAGGTGAAACAGTTTTTCAGATGTTAACAAATTGTATGTGCAAGTGTATTGGGTAGACAGGGGAAATGAGACCACACAAAGTAAGCATATACATGTTTTTCAGCATTGGATATTTGCATTTGCATTGATTCTCTCTTGCAGTCAGCAAATTTCTTACTTCAGCTGGTCATTGAATGCTATGTGCTATTCTAGAATAAGCCATCTGAGGGCTGTGTTTCTGCCGCAGACTAGTTCCATTATCTAGAAGAGGTCATTTGGAGCAATAATTGGCTGTGATTCCCAACCATCATTCCCTAGTGTGGTGGCACTTAGGAAGTATTCATTGTCTATTGCCATTTGTACCAGTTTATATCTCTCCCCCCCCCCCCCCCATCTTACTATTTGTAATTCTGATATACGTTTTCCCACTTTGACTACCTTAAGGACATGGAATTACATCTGGTAGGAAAGACTTGCTTAATACAAGTACAGGGAAACTCTTCAGTATCCATAATTAATTATAATTACAGTCAACCCTATTGGACCATGAGAGAAAATCCAGACAACCCCAGCATCATAATACTGTTATTAGGACTGCAGAGTAGTGAACTAACCTTCTTGTTTCACAGAACTCTTTATCGGGATGAATATGGAATGCACACACAAAAAAGGAAGACGACAGGGAGAGAAGAGAAAAAGGTGTTGCTAGTAAGAGCGCAGTGGAAGTCCCATGTGCCATATGTGATTGCCTTAGCACAGTGATTCAGGAAAACGTTTGCCAAATGATTAGGTCTGTTTATGCCATGTGCAAATGATTTGAACAAAGAATCAGTGACCACGCTCACTTTGGAAATTGCAAAGCCAGCACTTGAACCTGTCTCTGATTTGGTTTTGAATCACTACTCAGGTATTTTCAAAGGGGGGATGGCCATTGATTCTTTGTCCCAATGTTCTTTGGTGCAACCTGAACCATCTGTACTTGGCATAAACTAACCTAATCAATCTGCAAGGGGCTTGTCCTTTACTGGTGATAGGGCTTCTACCATGCCCTCTACCAGCAACAGATCTCTTCTCTCCATGACACCTTGTTTTGTTTAACAACCTGTCTGACAAAGAGGATTGTGAAATTTGAAAAACTAGCCACTTATTTTGTGACATCTAGTTACTCCTAATTAAGTATTGTAAAGTGGCTGCCGTTTCCATAATTAATAGAAATTGCTATCACAATTTTCTGTGCTTTTTTTGTCAGAATGATGATAAATGATTTGTTGGGGGGGCGGTTATGTTATCTCTCTCCCCCTCACTATTTTGTATTGAATTCACAAGCTATCATTTAGTATAGGCAGGTCAGGATAATGTTGTAAACTGTATTATGGCCAAAGAATGTATTCATCAGTTTGTTGGGGTCTTGTCTAAGCTTGAGGATGAGCTTATCTATGCAGGTCAGATATAGGTGCAGAAGTCAGAAGTTCCATATGTGGTTTTTAATAAAAACTTAAGAAACCGTAAGGTGCAAATAATCAAATGGAATTAGCAGCAGAGGCCAATACTCTTCCAGATAATTCTTTGGCAGTCATGGAATCATCCAAGACAGAAGGAGAAATGGCTTTATGTTTGGCTACCTGAATTTTTATTATCTATTTTTGCAACATGAATCTCAGTGTAAATATTGCAATAGAACCATATGACTTTGTGTAGTAGTGCCTTGTAGTGCTTTTGGTACATCAGAATAGTTACTGTTAACTGATGCAACAGAGTTAGAGGTAAGTTGCTAGAAAAACTGCTCCATCTGGATTGAAGATGGAGGCAAATGTTTCCTATGGCTCGTGCTGTTGGATATAATCACATCACTGCAGGAACTTAAGTGGACATGGACATCTGTGAATAAAAGGTGAGCAGCAACAGGGAAAAATGGAGACGCCTGCAAAACCAAGGAACTGCCATTTTTGTGATTTTTTATATATATACACTTGAGTTACACACTTGGTCTGTATTTTGTTTTGCTTCGAGTAGGATGAGGCTTTGCCTAAACTATCTACAGAATTGGATCTTTGCAAAATGTGATAGTATATGCCAGAAGCAAAGGCCACAGGAGCAAGCAAAAGGATCTCTAAACCAAGATGTCCAGAGAGAATTGCAACTTGTGAAGACATTTGAAGAATCAAAATTGTACTGTGATGGAAATGCAAACATGTCTTGACTGTGTATTACTTCGTAACATACGAATGTAAAAAATTGTATGCAGGCAAAGGATGTGTCCTGTAGACCTGCTACTGTTGTGTTTCTTCATGTTACGTTACGGCAGTTGCCTTGCTTTGGAACTAAATCTGTTCTTGTACATTATATTGAGTTGCTATCCACAGCACCGTTGCTTAATCTTGTTAAGATTCTCAGCCTGTTTCTGTCATACATCACCACAGTGTTTAAATTGCACGATAATGAAAATAACAAAGAGTCTGGTGGCACCTACCAAGGATGGGGTGTTTATGCTTTTGTCAATGCAGCCTTGTTAATTGTTACAATACTTATTTTGCTTTTACGTTATTATCACTGTCCTTTTGCATTTCTCTTGGACTAACTCCTGTCAACCCCCCGCCCCAATGTATGTACACGTCCACACCAATTGGGGATTGCACTTCAGCAGGGGTGGGGAACCAGTGGGCTGCAACTCCCATCAGCCCCAACCAACATGCCCTGTGATTGGGCAGGATGGGAAATGCAGATCAGCAGCAGATTCCCCACTCTTGCACTTCATGTATCCACTTAAGTGGATTCTGGTCCATGAAAGCTGACCCTATAATGAATTTGTTAGTCCTTGTGCTGCCACAAGACTCTTTATTGGTTTTGGTGCACCAGCCTAACACAGCTGTCCCTCTGGGAATTGTAACAAAATAAATAATTCTTCATTAAATGGCAGCTGCAAACTGATTTTGGAAACAGTTCCTTTATCAACAGGCAATGATGACATTACTTTATACTATGAGGATTCTTCTCTAGAAGGAAGGGTTTTATCTAAATCATGAACAGGGAACCTTTGGCCCCCACAGAGGTTGCTGAACTACAGCTCCCTTCAGCCCTAGTAAGCATGTCCAATGGACAGGGGTAATGGAAGTTGTAGATAAATAACATCTGGAGGACAAAAGGTTCTCCTCACCTGATCTAAATCATCTTTTTGCGGACATGCTGCTGTCAACTTTGAGGCCCTATACATGTATTACTGACATATGGGGCAATATTGGGGAGTAGGGCTGTGCTTTCTGTCCTGCCCCCAATGTTAGATGTACTTCCTTCAGCAACTATACCCAGTTGTCTGTAGAGCAAGAATTCTCAAAAGGAAATCCACTGATGTCATCAAAAGGCATACCATGTGCACCAGAACAAAAAGCAAGTACTTTGGGGGACTGTTAACAATGAGAACAGTGGCACATCTTGTCTATTCTGAATCTTGCATACCCTTTCAATTGTACCGTAATATCCTGAATGTGTTTCAGGGTGGAATTCTTACTCAATGTTGATAGACATGACAAAGATGTTGGTATCAGTATTCCTGGAATAACACACAGTGAACTTTGTGTAATAAAGTAAAGTGACTGAATTCTTTAGACAGATGTGAAATTAATTTTCAGGTTCAGTTATTACTTTCATTGTGGACACAGGCATTCATGTCTCAAGTTAATTCTTCCCTGTTAAGAGTCTTTAATTTATGAAGATAATGTTTTGACCAGTTATCTGACAAATGCATTTTCCCCCTGGAAATAAAGCATCTTTCTTTATTGCACATAGAAAAACCAAAATGTGTTTCACTGCTGATGTTTATAAAAGATAATATTTTTTCTTAGTCATGTTTAGCACAAACATGTACATAGGGTTCGAGTTAAACTAAGGAAATATTCACTCAGTGCCACATCTTACAGCAGTATAACACTTCTATTTTTGACTTAATTTATTAAGTCAGGGACGTGGGTGGCACTGTGGTCTAAACCACAGAGCCTAGCACTTGCCGATCAGAAAGTCGGCGGTTCACATCCCTGCAACAGGGTGAGCTCCCATTGTTCGGTCCCAGCTCCTGCCCACCTAGCAGTTCGAAAGCACGTCAAAGTGCAAGTAGATAAAATAGGTACCGCTCTGGCGGGAAGGTAAACAGCATTTCCGTGCGCTGTTCTGGTTCGCCAGAAGCGGCTTAGTTATGCTGGCCACATGACCCGAAAGCTGCCTGCGGACAAACGCTGGCTCCCTCGGCCTATAGAGCGAGATGAGCGTGCAACCCCAGAGTTATCCGCGACTGGACGCGGGTGGCACTGTGGGTAAAACCTCAGCGCCTAGGACTTGCCGATCGCATGGTCAGCGGTTCGAATCCCTGCGGCGGGGTGCGCTCCCGTTGCTCGGTCCCAGCGCCTGCCAACCTAGCAGTTCGAAAGCACCCCCGCGTGCAAGTAGATAAATAGGGACCACTTACTAGCGGGAAGGTAAATGGCGTTTCCGTGTGCTGCACTGGCTCGCCAGAGCAGCTTCGTCACGCTGGCCACATGACCCAGAAGTGTCTGTGGACAGCGCTGGCTCCCAGCCTCTAGAGTGAGATGAGCGCACAACCCTAGAGTCTGTCAAGACTGGCCCGTACGGGCAGGGGTACCTTTACCTTTACCTTGGACCTAACAGTCAGGGGTACCTTTACCTTTACCTATTAAGTCAGCACAGGGGGTTCACACTTCGAATTTGTTAAATATTCCAGTTGTTAAACCTTGGAGAGAGAGGGGAAGCAAGGGGACAAATGAGTCATTTATACAGTTAAATGAGACATAGGTTACATTCTATACACCTATACCCATTTACCTGGGCGTAAACTCAATGGAACTTATTTCTGTTTACATGCATGTCAGGCTGTCTTGTAACTCTATCTGAGAAACAAAATTAACTCAAAACCAGTATTTAAATCATGGAGAACATGAGCATCACTCATGTTATCTGTAACTTATTTACATGCCGGTTTTAGGTTTATTACTATGGTAATTTCATTTCTGTAAGAGCAGAATTGTTTTTATACAGTATTACAGTATATTATGAGATACTCCCAGTGATAACTTTGTATTCCACTAGATGGTGCTATGACTAAACCAACGTTTTAAAGTTTGTGGTTGTCTCATTTTGCCAGTTGTTGATAATGTAGAAGTTCCAGTTTGTAGGACTCCCATGAAGCAGTTCAGGAATATTTTCACTATATCCCAGTTACTGCATATGTGAGTTCTACATAGTATTTGGCAGTCTTTCCTATTTAGCAAACGGTAGTGACAGCTCACCTTTTTGAGCCATCTGGATGTAGCGCATTTTTCGCTCTATAAGACGCACCAGACCACAAGACACACCTAGTTTTTGGAGGAGGAAAACAAGAAAAAAAATATTCTGAATCTCAGAAGCCAGAACAGCAAGAGGGATCGCCGCACAGTGAAAGCAGTGATCCCTCTTGCTGTTCCGGCTTCTGGGATAGCTGCGCAGCCTGCATTCGCTCCATAAGACGCGCACACATTTCCCCTTACTTTTTAGGAGGGAAAAAGTGAGTCTTGGAGAGCAAAAAATACGGTACTTCTTTTTCACTTGGTTCTGCTGATAGTTTGGAGCTCACTGTAATATCACTGGATGTACTATATTGACAACTTGTCAGGAATAAGTAGTATGGAGAATTTTTTTTAAAAAAAAAGAGATTAGAATAAGTAACATTGGATTATTCTTTAACAGAATCTGGAAACTCACTTTATAGATTCCATAGCAGAAGCTTTTATAAATTTTGTTAATCTCAAATTAAAGTTCTCAAACATGCAGTTTTATGAACTTTTGTGATCTCCCTGGTGCCCTTAGTACTGTCTTGATTCCCAAACAAACGTTTATTTTAAATTGATAGGTTGTCACACAGCTGACCTTCCCCTCCTGCTATTTTTAAAGGTTTTCCACTACTGTCCACGACACCATGGATGCACTTTGAGTGGCTGTGGCCTATTACAAAAAGAATGTGGATATTCTCAAGCCACTGACGGGCCATTCCACAATGTTGGAGAACAATATGCCCTTGATCCAGTTCCCTGAGACAGGCTGCTTCCATCTCAGGCACCTGGCTGTGGGTTGCTTTCTTGCCCAGCAAAGGCAGTGGGAGCAAGAGGTCAGGGAAATAAGCACCCTGCAGCCAAGTGCTGCCCTCTCCATTCAGTTTCCTGAGCCTCCTGCTGCTTCCACTGCCTCTACCATATAATACTGCTGGGAAAGAAAGTCAAGTGGGATGGAACAGTCCATTGCCTAACTCTCAAGAAAGAGAAAAAATCCACAAAAGTTCACATGAAGTCCGTAATAAGGGACGAAAATAGGCCAGTCACCATAGCCTAATGTTATCCTATTGACTCTGATATTGTAATTTGTTTTTGTCATGTTGGGCAATGCTGCCTCTTGCTGTCCCATTCCTTTGCTTTTGACTGGTTAAATCCCTGCTCACAAATGCACCATTTTATGTCTTTTCCACTGGTATTGTTGTCAACGGTCCTATCTCTCAGAAAATACTGTTCATGTCACTGAAGCTGAAGCCCTATGTTCACTAACTTGGAAATAAGCCCCACTGAACTCAGTGAGACTTCCTTCTAAATAACGATGTGTAAGACCAGACTGCAACATTCTCTGTCTTGGTCTCAACCTGGAATCCCTCAGGCTGCAAAGCCCTATATTATAACTTACCGGGTAATCTGCATCCTACCGTGATAGTTTGCTAAGTATAGAAGTTATTAGTCTTGTTTGAAAACTGCTTCTAATAACAATTGGTCTCTGCAGTCAAAGAACATGGAAGGTTTCCTTAAGCCATTTTGCTTTACTTGCCACTGTACTAGAACATCTGCTCCAAAACTCTCTCTTGCTTTTTCTGTCTTGAATCGGGGATGGTCCCTGCTCAATTATTTGGGTCCAGCATGATGGCAAACTGGCAAGCTCATTAGAAAAGCTGGAGCGAACTCTGCCTCTTTATTAGCTGCAGCACATGCCTTGGAGCAGAGCTTGGATTATAACAGTAATTGCAATTGCTTGGCGTTCATAATTACAAGCTTCTGGGAGCTTTAACGAAACATTAACAATACAGTTGTTGCTGCAAATGGCCGGGTGCCCTGAGCAGTTTGACAAAACAGAAACTGGGAATGGAGCGAATAAATGAAACTCCTTGTGCATGACACACACTGCTGTACAATCAGCAGCAGGGAACTGATTCACATCATCACTGAAAGTAAGAATTATATAAACTTTTGCTTTTAATGGCAGTTTTAATCACCACCTGCTGTTTTCTACCTTTTAATTCCTCCAGCATCACAACTGAAAAGTGTTGCCCCAAGAATGGTGGTGCTGACCAGGGTGATAGTCTTAATATGTGGACAGTAAAGCTACTTCTCAGTGGGCATTCACTAATATAGACAGATAATCTCACATCTCCTGCTATCCAGAAGTGTGAGGATAAACCTCAATCAAGAAATAAAACATTTATTTATTTCTTGAGCTCCACTTGCTGCTGGCCTATTGCTCTCTCAAGGTAGGATATCTGTTGGTTAGTGTTCTTGTTTTCCTTTGTTGCTTCTGTGTTCTCCACACATTTCTCCATCCTGGAAAGGAAGGACTGAAAGAAAACGCACCCCATCTATCCCTACTCCCAGTATTTTGCTAATTCTGTTTGTATGCATTTATAGCCCAACCCTTCACCATGTCCCAGGGTGGGATACATGCAACTCAGTACAAGTAGACATGACGAGACCATAAATTCAACCAAATTAATGAGCAGAAATAGTAACGCCACTCCAATGGGAGGGGTATTTTGATCTCATCTCTCTTCAAAGAGAGGTCCACAAAAAATCCACAAAAGTTAACATGAAGTCCATAATAAGGGACTAATGCTGAAATGTTTACAACGGTAAGGCCAGGCATACCTCAATTTGGGGGGGTCACCACAGAAAAGGTCCTGTTCATGCACGACCAACCTGTGAACATCACAGGGAGACACAACTGTCAGCAGGGCCTCCCCTGCAGATCTCAACACATGGGCAGGCCTAAAAGGAGGAGGATCCTCCAGGTATTTAGTGGCCAAGTTGTATGGGGCCCCAAATACCTGAAGCACCTGGAATTGTGCTTATACAAACACAGGCAACCAGTGCAGGTCTTAAGAACTGGTGAACACGTGCCTAGCCTGTGGTACCCACCAGCACCTTAGCTGCTTCTGCATTCTGGAAGGGCCATCAGTTGGCAAACCAACTGGCATCCGTAGACACTGAAGCCCCCTGGGCCTTTTGATTTTACTGCGCCATCATCTTCCCCCTGCCTTAATTGGGTATAGCTGTAGGCCATTTCCCTGCAACTTAGTGTTTCTGGTCCAGGGGTGAATAAAATATGGGTCCAACTTGAATAAAATATGGGGGAGGGGCTGAGGTAACCCCTGCCCCACATAGTCAAAAGTTGAAGTGCATGCACACCTTTTGAATGGCAATGCCTATTAACTGGGGGAGGGCAGCCCCTCAAATATTTTATTGTGGGGACCGAAGGGACCTGAGCCCCTAGGAGTTGGCTCCTGTTTTCTGGTCACTGTTTCAAAAATCAGCTAATATGGGTGCTGTGGCCTGCTTCCTTTTGCCCTTCACTGGAAGGGCTCACTTAACGTACACATTCTAGCAGTATGAAGATGTGCTTCCAAAGTTCAGTGATGTATGTCAGAGTCAACACAGTCGTGTAATGCTTCATACTCTTTAGAACAGGCTTCCTCAACCTTGGCCCTCCAGATGTTTTTGGCCTACAACTCCCATGATCCCTAGCTAGCAGGACCAGTGGTCAGGGATGATGGGAACTGTAGTCTCAAAAAACATCTGGAGGGCCGAGGTTGAGGAAGCCTGCTTTAGAACTATGATGGGCACAGAAAGAATGTGTTAGCTAATGGAACTTCCTCCCTGAACCAGGTAAGGACTTGAACATCCAGATTTTTTCAATCCTTTCACATTGGATGCAAAATCAACATCTTTCTATCACCTTGTTTATTTTGAGAAGAACACAAAAAAGGCCTTTTCAATGTATACTTAAAAGTATGATTAAAGGGATTTGCTTACAAAAGACACTAAGGGCGTGCAAGGCAATCTCTTTAAGGGGAGGCATATAGGGCATTTTCACATGAAGCCTACATTAGCGTTTCTTCACAGTCTAGGTGTAAGCTATTTGTTGATGGCATCTTTTCTCAGGAGGCAATAGAACCCTGCACCTTTGGAGTGAAGTCAAAGCATAGGAGAGTTACAGCACCTGCTGTGGCTGCAGAGACCGACATGTTTGGTTGCATCTGGAGCAGATGAAGGCATCCAGTTGTGCTGATGCAGACGTGCTATGCGTTTCTGTGCTCCCAGGGGTCATTCCTCTTCCGATCACTGCTGTGGATACACAACCTGCCTGTCTTGAGGTGCTGCGGTCATCTGCAAGGGATTCCACGTGGCACGGTTAATGCAGCCTGGCTCCACGGCACGTTTGCAGACATCTTTGTAATACAGAGTTGGTCTGCCAACAAGCCTGGTGCCTGAAGACAGCTCCCCATAGATGATCCTGCCATCTTCCATTCTCTGGACGTGACCAAGCCATTGCAAAGATTGCTGAGACATCATTGTGAACATGCTTGGAATGTGGGCTTGGGAGAGCACATCTTTGTTTGAGACTCTGTCCTGCCATGTGACGCCCAAAATCTTCCTGATGCAGCACATGTGGAAGGCATTGAGGCATCGTTTCTGTAAGTTGCCCGTGACCAGTCGTGGAGGAAGGGGCTTTGGTACCCAGGGTGGCAGGGGCATGGCATGTCGCACATGGGGGCATCCCAAGGGGGAGGTGCCCGCCCGAGCATCCCAAGGGGGAGGTGCCTGCCCGTGCGAGCCGTCATCCCAATGGGACGGCACCCGCTCGAGCAAGCTTCCCAAGGGGGAGGTGCCCACCCATGCGAGCTGTCATCCCAATTGGGTAGGCGCCCGCCCATGCGAGCGTCATCCCAATGGGGTGGCATCTGCCCAGGCATCCCAAGGGGGTGTGCCCACCCACAGCGATGTCACCCCCCAGGCTGGTACCCGGGGCAGACCGCCCCCTTCCTCCGCCACTGCCTGTGACTCACTTCCATAAAGCAGTGTGCTCAACATGCAAGCCTGGTAGACCTTCATCTTGCTATTGGTCATTAGCACCACATTCTCCCGTACTCTTGGAGAGGGGAGCCGTTGCCGTAGCTGTCTTACCAATATGCTTGTCCAGCTCAACGTCGATGAGAGGTTGCTGGTTACTGTGGAGCCCAGGTAGACAACAGCATCTACCATCTCAAGCATGTGGTTGCCAGTGCTGATGCATGGAGTGCTGGCGATGTTCTGACCCAGGAAATTGGTCTTTGTCAGGGTGGTGGTAAGGTCAAACTCCCTGCAGGCTTGGGCAAAACGGTTGATGGATCTCTGTTCAGCTTCCTCACAGTGCGCTACGAAGACTGCATCATCATAAAGAACCACTGCAGTTTTCTCTTGATGTGGAGAATGCAAGGTTGTGTATTTGGGTGGCATGCATATTTGTGGTATGATAAGGTCAAAGCACATAAAGCATTTAAAAACCATATTGTCAGGAAAGCATTGTTTAATGTCTGGATAAGATATAAGGACCTACTTGAAAATAAAACCCCAAGGTGGTTGTCACCAATGGAAGCGAAGGCTCAGGAAAAGCTCAATATGGAGGCCAAATGGCCGAAATATTGGGAAATTCTGGAACAAGAGGGAGATAAATTGAAATTGCAGAGCTTTGAAAAACTAAAAAACAAAGTGCGAGATTGGCTTCATTATTATCAAATAATGGAGGCATATAATTTGGACAAGAAAATTGGCTTCCAGGTGGAAAAATCAAAATTGGAAACAGAACTGTTAGATCCTAAAACCAAGATTCTGTCAAAGATGTATAACTTGCTGTTGAAATGGAACACTCAGGATGAAACGGTGAAATCTGCTACGATTAAATGGGCACAAGATGTTGGTCATAACATTATGATGGCTGACTGGGAACAGTTATGGACCAAAGGTATGAGGTTTACGGCATGTAATGCTTTAAGAGAGAATATTATGAAAATGATATACAGGTGGTACATGACACCAGTCAAGCTTGCAAAAATTTACCATTTGCCCGATAATAAATGTTGGAAATGTAAAGAAACTGAAGGTACATTCTTTCACCTTTGGTGGACGTGCCCAGGGATTAAGGCTTTCTGGGAGATGATTTATAATGAAATGAAAAAGGTATTTAAATATACATTTCTGAAGAAACCAGAGGCCTTTCTCCTAGCCATGGTTGGCCAATTGGTGCCAAAGAAGGATAGAACTTTCTTTATGTATGCTACAACAGCAGCAAGAATACTTATTGCAAAGTACTGGAAGACACAAGAACTACCCACCTTGGAAGAATGGCAGATGAAGGTGATGGACTATATGGAACTGGCGGAAATGACTGGCAGAATCCGAGACCTGGGAGAAGAGTTGGTGGAAGAAGGTTGGAAGAAATTTAAAGATTATTTACAGAAATACTGTAAAATTAATGAATGTTAGAATGATGTTGGAATGAAGTTAAGTGGTTTTAGCAGCAATGTTACAAAGGTGTATGTAAAAATGGATTACTAATAGGTGTGAATCTAAAGTTATAATATATCAAGACAAAGGATTAAGATAAAAATAAAGAGGGAAAGGATTTGCTGAATTAACTAATTGAACTGGAATACAAAAAAGGGAGGTGTGAGGAGGTCAGGGAAACAAGTAAATGCCATTATAAGAGCACTTCCTCGAGAGAGAAATGTGTTAAAATTCCAGAGTGAAAACAAAAAGAGAGTCAGTATCAGATGCTGTCCGTCTGATGCTGTTAAATTGCTCCTGCCAGACACATGATAAAAATAATTCTGAAGGGCAAATATTCTTCTGGAATGGATTTGATCAAGCAAACATTGACAGACACTTTGGTATGTTCAGAATACAATGCCCAAGGCAAGACAACTTCCTACCACAAAGAGCATAGTATCCTATTCACTATAACACTGAAACTACCAAGTAACCATTTCTAGGATCCTGACTTGACAATAAGGTTGCCAATATCAGTCCCACCCACAACCAGCCTCCGAGGTAAAGACTCATTTAATGTATGTTAATTCACTTTAAATTATTAGTGTTCTGGAACTGAAACTGAATTTGAAAAGGAATGAGCAGGGGGAAAGGCCAACAGAAGCAGAAACAGCAACTCTGACAAGAAGGCCATGTAATGTAATAAATAATTATTTTCTAACCAGCCCCAGGCCCCTTATTTAAAGTTTTCCACCTCATTTCAACCAGCTCCACTGGCCTTTTGCAGTGATGTGGATACAATGTATGTCAATAACGGTGGCTAGCATCCATCTATCTTGAGAGACAATGGAGTGTGCCTCCAAGGGTGAATTCAAACTGCTGTGTTAGCAGCACTGAAGTGACCTCCCCAGGGCACAAGCCTGGGCAGTGTGTGGATGGAGGTCCTGGGCTGCCCAGATGACATGGTTCCCCTCTCAGCCTTGCTGATGTGGTCCAAAGGAAAGCAGAGCAATACATTGGGCATCAGCTTGGCTGCAGGAGTTGCTGGAAGGAGGCATGCAAGGCGCCATCCATCCACATTAGGGACTGGATTTGTGTAGGGTTTACTCCTTAGCCTTTCCTTCTCCTGAAGATAAACTGCAAGGCAGCAGAGGTTTAGGATCAGAGTTTTCCTTCTCCTAGATAGGCTACTATTTCCCCAGGCTGATGAGCCCCATCTGTCCCTTGCTTCCCTCTACACAGCACATGCAGAAACCACCTTCTTGACCATTTCTTGGTTTCATCCACTCAATCTGCTTCAGCCTGTCTTCGCCTGGAGGGTCCTTAAACTCACCAAGGGTTTGAGACCCATCAGCTAGCCTCACTCAGTTTAGCTGGCCAATCGAAGCCATTCCCAGAGTGTGGCTACTGCAGCATGTTGACAGCTTCTAGGATAAGGTTACCAGCTTTTTTCAATGAATCCAGGGACACTTTTCAACTTCAATGGATTTTGTATGGAGACTGATGTTTAGATCTGGGGACTGTCCCCGGGAAACGGGGACGTCTGGTAACCTTATTCTAGGAGCCACAGGTGAGAGCTGAGTGCAGGGTGGGGACCAAGATGGACTAACTCCCCCAGAAGGAGCACAACTTATCTCTCACCAGAAATACTACCTCTCCCCTTACACCCCTGTCAATAATACAATGAAAATAAACCCCCATCTAATGCCTAAAAGCAGTGGTAGCCAATATGGCAGTGTTTCCCAACCTTTTTTGGGCAAAGGCACACTTGTTTGATGAAAAAAATCTCGAGGCACACCACCATTACAGCCCCGTGACGTCAGCGCGCAGCGTCACGCCGGGAGGGACACACGAAAGTGTAACTTTCAATTTTTCCCCCTCCCCCTTGCCGGGGAACCTCCAAGCTTTGGGGGTGGGGGGGGAGGAGGCAGCAAAGCGAGGGACTGAGGGACTCCTCCAACGACAAGGGTTGGGGAAGAAGAGAAAGGGCTATTCCGCTCCAGTCACGGGAGGGGAATATGTACTGGCCCAACTGGTGTGCGGTCTTCGGAAAGCGGGGTGCGGGAAGGAAGCCTAGGCTCGGGGTCATAGAATCATAGAGTTGGAAGAGACCACAAGGGCCATCGAGTCCAACCCCCTGCCAAGCAGGAAACACCATCAGAGCACTCCTGACATATGGTTGTCAAGCCTCTGCTTAAAGACCTCCAAAGAAGGAGACTCCACCACACTCCTTGGCAGCAAATTCCACTGTCGAACAGCTCTTAATGTCAGGAAGTTCTTCCTAATGTTTAGGTGGAATCTTCTTTCTCGTAGTTTGGATCCATTGCTCCGTGTCCGCTACTCTGGAGCAGCAGAAAACAACCTTTCTCCCTCCTCTATGTGACATCCTTTTATATATTTGAACATGGCTATCATATCACCCCTTAACCTCCTCTTCTCCAGGCTAAACATGCCCAGCTCCCTTAGCCGTTCCTCATAAGGCATCGTTTCCAGGCCTTTGACCATTTTGGTTGCCCTCCTCTGGACACGTTCCAGTTTGTCAGTGTCCTTCTTGAACTGTGGTGCCCAGAACTGGACACAGTACTCCAGGTGAGGTCTGACCAGAGCAGAATACAGTGGCACTATTACTTCCCTTGATCTAGAATTCTAGATGCTATACTCCTATTGATGCAGCCCAGAATTGCATTGGCTTTTTTAGCTGCCGCGTCACACTGTTGGCTCATGTCCACCGGGCGCAAGGTCCACCGACCTCGGTGGAGAAAGGCAACAACCGGAGCCGATGACCAGTGGCGTAGCGTGGGTTGTCAGCACCCGGGGCAAGGCAAGTAATTTGCGCCCCCTAACCCGTGAATTTTAGCACTCGAGTGCGAGCGCGCCCCCCCAGATGTTGCGGCCGGCCCCCCTGCACCCCCCATGCTACGCCACTGGGGCTGGGGGCGAGCGAAGGAGCCAAGGACCCCCCCCAAAGGCTCAGCAGGAATTTATTAAATTTATTATTTGCGGAGCCCCCGCGGGCCGAGGCAGCCGAAGCCCCCTCCCCTTGCGCGCCTCCCCGCCCCCTCCTCTCCTTGGGCTGTAGGTGGAGCCCACGCTCCGAGGCGCTCCAGATCCGAGCTTGGCGAGCGCCTCTCCTCCTCCCGGCCGGGTCCGGGGGCTTCCAGCCGCGCTCCGTCCTCGCCCCCCCCCCCCGCGGCTGAGACTTGCGCTGAGAGCCGGAGCCAGCGGCGCCCCCTTCCGCCGGGAGACCCTCGCCCGCCCACCGGCTTCCTCTCGGAGGATTTTGGGGAGCGCAGGGCGCGGCGAGGCCCCTCAGAGCTCTCCTCCCTCCCAGTCGGCAGAAGCAGCCGCCGCCTGTGGCTGGGCCGAGGGGATGGCGTCGGCGTCGGGGTGCGGAGGCTGCCCGTGCCCGGCCAGGCGTCGGTGGCAGCGTTGGCGCTGCTGCAGCGGCTGCTCCTCCTGCGAGCAGTGAGTGGAGCGCAGCCGCAGCGGCGGCGGGGGGCGCGCACGCCCTAGGGCGCAAGGCTGGCGGTGGCGGCGGGGAGCCCGGCGGAGGAAGGAACTTGTCCCTTCCCTCTGGACTCGCGCCCCCCCCGATGTTGCGGCCGGCACCCCTGGCACCCCCCACGCTACGCCACTGTGAGGGGTGCCGCGTCAAGGGCGCCGGCGGGCGCAGCGGCAGCTCCTGTCAGGGCACGAGGCGGGCCCGGCGCCTCTCCCCCACCCACCCCGTCCGCCCACCCATATCCCGCTCAGGAGGGGCCGCTGGGCTGGCAAGCGCCTCACAGCAGCAGCACCAGAGAGGGAGAGAAGTCCGCCTCCCGCTGCCGCCGCCTCTTCATCCCCAGCAGCAACTTCCCTGCCCGGCTCCCCGCCGCCGCCGCCGCCTCCTTCTCTCCCTGCTTTGCAGTAGCAGCCGCCGCCGCCGCGGCACACCAGGCAACATCTCGCGGAACACTAATGTGCCGCGGAACACCGGTTGGGAAACACTGCAATATGGTGCCCTCCAGAAGTTGCTGAGCTCCCATCACCCCCAGCCAGCATGGCCAGTCATCAGGGGCTATAGGAGCTAGAGGGCAGCAACACATTGACTATCCCTGCTAAAGTCTGTATTCAGTCCCCCCCCCCCTCCCCTCCGCCATTCATGTGAGTGTCTGTGGTCTCTCTTAAGCTAGGCACTGCAGCTTCCAATCAGGAAGAAAAGTGTAACAGCTTCCATCTAACCTATGTATTGAGTAATCTTCCACACACTTACTAGAGAGTAAATCTCACTGAGTTCAGTGCTACTTCTGAATAAACATGTTTAGGATTGGACTGAATAAGAGGTTGGCAAGGAAGGCCAATGTCCTGTGCTCCTTCTTGGGAGTCTAGTGCTTCCTCCATTATCTCTATTCATAGGAACACAGCCTAAATCTTCACCCTGCCAGTATTTTTAGATTTCACAGTGTTATTTTCTTACAGCATCTAATATGATACCTTTTTGGTGGTCATGCCCTGGTTATGGAACCAGGGGCTAGGGGTACTTGCCTGGCACCCACATTGTGGTCCTTTTTTATTTCCCCTGGGATTTTAAATCCTCAAGATACTCTAGTAAATAGATACTTTTATATGCTATCTTTTAAAAAAAAAATAGATTTTTAACAATAAGGAGAAACATCACATTTCCAAACTAGAGGCTATAAAACACCAAAGTTGGAATTTCCACAATATTAGCATACATACTACTGTAACTGTTTAGGTGTTAAGCCAATATAACATACAAAATCATAAAAGAATGCAGCAAGCTAAACAAACTACAAATAATATATACTACGTCATGAAACATAAAAAGGAAGAAACAAAACCCAACTATGGTGCAAAATATTAAATAATGCTTTGAGATGGATTGAATTAATAAAAATAATTAAACTTTAATTCAAAGAGACGTTATGACAAAAGGATTATATAAAATAAAACTTGCCCTTTTCCCCATAGGTGAGCCACCAAAGAAAGGGGGTTAGGAGAGTTACATCAACTATACAATACAAGGAGCTGGTGCCAGAAGATTGCAATGTTCAGCTGTACTCATAAATCAACACAGGTTGCAGTGAAATTTCCTTTTTAAATTTATTCTCATGCAAGTCTCAATTTATTTGTCAAGATTTCCAATAGTCCAATCTGCCATTTTTATGCTATTTTACATGGTTTGCTGTTGATGGTTTTATCAGTTAATGTTTTATTGCTTGTTTTGTTGCTTTTTAAAAATACTTATGCATTTTAAACTTTATTATTCACCTGTATATTAGCTGTTGGGTAATATACATACATTGTTAATAAATAAATAAATAAATAAATGAGTGCATAAAAACTTTTAAAACATAATCATACTATCTGAAGTAAAACAAAGACAAAAATGAATAAAAACACTGGTCACACATAAATAACAATTGGGGGAAATGGCTGCTTTGAAAATGATAGTATTGTCAAAAATACTATTGTATTTTTTAAATTTACCATTAGTTCACCCGAAATTTTTGATAATTGGATATTTATAGTTTTTATCTGGCAAAATAAAAGACCCAGAGTAACTTTGAAGACTCTACATAACAATGAAGGAGAAAGGACTAGCTCTCCCATGAATTAGAAAACACTTTGAAGCAGCTATGCTGGCCTATTTAAAAATCAGATTTTACCCAAAAAGATTTTAAATACTGGACCAAATTAATGTTTTGACAAGTCTAAACAATACACTCTGGCATTGCTCACATTTTGATAAGGCTATAAGCCATGCATATGAGCCATGTCTAACACTTTGTATAATAAATACAAGCAAAAAAATAGCCCCAGGTTTAATCACCTCTTACTGTACTGTTTTATAATGCAAACATGGAGGAGGAAGAATTATTAGGAAATCTTTATTTCTGGAAATCATGGTTTCACAGAACTAAGAAAATACTGTATTTTTTGCTCTATAAGACTCACTTTTCCCCTCCTAAAAAGTAAGGGGAAATGTGTGTGCGTCTTATGGAGCGAATGCAGGCTGCGCAGCTATCCCAGAAGCCAGAACAGCAAGAGGGATTGCTGCTTTCACTGCACAGCGATCCCTCTTGCTGTTCTGGCTTCTGGGATTCAGAATATTTTTTTTTCTTGTTTTCCTCCTCCAAAAACTAGGTGCGTCTTGTGGTCTGGTGCGTCTTATAGAGCGAAAAATATGGTAATTTAAGGATGATAATTTATGACATATAATGAAATAATTGTTGAACTGCAAGAACATCCTTAATCCTTTCAATGCCTGCAGCTTAGAACTACTGCTCATACTTTCAACCACAAACTATAGTTTTCTAAAAGGACTTGCTAACTTTAATATCCTGGTGTTGAAAGAATATCCAACACAGATCCTAAGTAAAATCTGTGACACCATCACAAACCTAATGTATTTACCCATCCAAATGAGAAAGAAGAATTAGGTCAGTAAATATGGATAAACTTAGTGTGCCACATAATAGTGTTAGTACAGTGGTACCTCTGGATGCGAATGGGATCCGTTCTGGAGCCCTGTTCACATCCTGAAGCGAATGCAACCCACGTCTGCACGTGTTGCGATTCGCCACTTCTGCGCATGTGTGTGACGTCATTTTGAGCGTCTGTGCATGTGCGAGTGGCAAAACCCAGAAGTAACGCGTTCCATTACTTCCAGTTCGCCGTGGAGCGCAACCCGAAAATGTTCAACCTGAAGCATATTTAACTCGAGGTATGACTGTACAGTGGTACCCCGGGTTACATATGCTTCAGGTTACATACGCTTCAGGTTACAGACTCCACTAACCCAGAAATAGTACCTCAGGTTAAGAACTTTGCTTCAGGATGAGAAGAGAAATCATGCAGTGGTGGCGCGGCGGCAGCAGGAGGCCCCATTAGCTAAAGTGGTGCTTCACGTTAAGAACAGTTTCAGGTTAAGAACGGACCTCCGGAACGAATTAAGTTCTTAACCTGAGGTACCACTGTATAATAAAGATTCTGTGTGAGTGGATGTCTGCATTGATAATTCCCCTTCCTCTCATCTCCACTGCAGCCTCCCCATCCCCAATCTGCTATAGAGGGTCGCCCTGTCCATTTGGTCCCCCTCTCCCTAAATGAATGAAATTCCTTAATGAAAATGCACATTTCTTTACAAATCCTCCAGAAGTGTTACATCTTAGATCTGATGCAGCCTAAACCTATGCATGTTGATTAGAGAAGGGAGTCCCACTGAGTTCAGTGGGGCTTACTGCCAAGTAACTTCAGTACAGGATTATAGCCTTACTGTAGTTCCCCTTCCTTGTGAACACAGCCACTTCTTTCTACACAGAGACAGAGAGAGAAACTAACAGGAAAAGAAGACAGAATGCCTGTGTTGTCTTCAGGTACAGTAGCTGTTTCAGAGAGGAAATTTCGGCAGGTGCAGCTTGTTTTGCAGGAATAAGATAAAGCCACACCTGCCTAAATGTCCTCTTTTTAATTTTTTAAAGGGAACAGAGCCCTGTTCCTTTCGCCATCTGTTCAGGTAATATTTACCTGCAGCAAACAAGCCTTTTTCAAGATGATAATCAAAGAGCACTGTTTATGGGGCTAAGGAAATGTGTGAAACCCACCTGTTTGACTTGCGGGTGTTTCTCTGCTTGCAAATTCTGCCCACAAAATCACTAAGCCAGATATGAGGAAGTAACCCTTCTCTGCCCCTTTGGCAGAAGAATGAGGCTGAGCTGCCCTTGAGCACCTGAATGGAGTGTGTGCCTTGCCTTCAAGGGATATCAGAGGAGCAGATTTGTAGCTTTCGTCAGTCTGCAAAGTACCTGTGGCAAAGAAGGCAGATACTTCCTAGGATGTCTAGTGTGAAACCATGAGATCAATCAGGAGGTGGTGTCCTAGGGGAACCAGGCTGCTTCTCATAGGCTTCTTGTTCCTTGTTCTCTCTTTTGCTGCCTACATTGGCTTTACTGAAAAATATCCATACAGGTAAGAGGAGATCCCTCTCCTTTTCAGATGAACCTCATGTGTTGCTTCCTCTGATAAGCTTAGCTGGTCTTTCCTTATACTGAAATGCATAGTGTATCATACTTACCCATGTAATCTCTCTTATGGACACGTAAAACTATTGCATAATATAAGTTAAGATAATATTTTCTCTGTCAGTGGCTCACTTTTATCTGCAGGGCCATAGCCAGCCATCCTTGCAAAGTCTTGACTGCTATGTTTCCAGGTAGGGCTTCAAATGAATTAAATCAGAAGTGTTGGCTTCATTATAACCAACAGCAACTTTGATACGCCTTTCACATAATCTGTGTCTGTATCTATAAAAGGCTCACCTATCATCACACACAGGTTGAATGAGAACAGCTATTTGTAAACTGAAATACATCAACTCACTTATAATGACTACATTCCTGAAATAATGTCCAAAAGGGGGAGATTTATAGTGAGTTTATGCAGATATAACAGCTCCACATATAATGGAAAATGAACTACTAATTCATTGAGTTAAATGACAAGAAGTCCCTCCCGCCCCCCAGATAAGAATTAAGGAACATGAGGTATCTAAAAATTTAAAGCAAACTACTTCTGCTGTAACTAATAGTAATTGGGGGTGGGGGAAATAGCTGTGCACCTTAATTTTTTCAGACGCTCAGGATTAAACTTGTGTTGCATACCAATGCTTTAAAAAAACTGGCTGAGAAATACAAAAAAGGGTACATACTGGCTGCAGTAAAGCTCTTTTAGTTCTCACTTGGAAACACCCTTTAGCTCTCCCATGGTTAACCCATTTGTGAAGGGTGGCTGAAGAGAATTTTCTGTCCTATGTGGGAGAAGCCTCCTGCTGCTATGAGCACATGAAGACAAATAATGCTTGCTGCCTGGTAGTGGTTGTAGCCCTCAATGCTGCCAAGAAGTGCATGCTACTATTTGAGGCGTGCAGTTTTTCTGTTCCGTTTCCTGGGGTTCCTTCCTCTCCGTTCCCCTTGATTGAAGGGATAGCAAGGAAGCAGCACAATATTCTAGAGCACTGCTGACACTTCTTGCGTCTGTCTATAATGAAAGGACAGAACTAGGGATGTAAGAAGGCAGCAGTTTCCATTCCAATCCATATTCATTGCAGTCAGCACTGTTTCCATTCCACTGCAGCTCAGTTTCTACCAAATATTCCATTAGTGGTTTCACTGTCCTCTTTTTAACATAAATTAGATAGCGCTATTTTTATTGTAATAATATATGTATGTTTTTAATCAATATATTTTTATATTGTTTTAATTCTACTTGTTTTTTAATGGTTGCTTTTTCTTCTATGTTTTTAGCTGCTCTTATTTTATTGGTAAGCTGCCTTAAGTCCCTGTCAAGGGAAAAGGCGCGATATAAATAAATATTGAATAGTAATGATAAATTATATATCTATTTACATAACACAGAGCTGGATTCAACTATATGACTTTTAGGAGACATCTGAAGGCAGCCCTTTAGAGGGGAGTGTTCAATGTTTGAGGTTTTATTGTGCTTTGAATATCTTGTTGGGAGCTGCCAAGAGTGGCTGGGGCAACCCAGTCAGATGGGCTGCGTATAAATAATAAAATTATTCTTGTTATTATAAGTGCTTTTTTCTTTAAAAAAAATGTTTAGGGGTACTCTCAGTTTGACTCAAGAAAATCACCATTTTATAGTTCAAATCGGGGGAAATAAATACAGTAAATGGACAAAAGTACAAAGATTCACAAAATGTTTAGGGGTATGTGTACCCCCAGAAAAAAGCACTGGTTATTATTAACTATTAACTAACCTTTTCTGCTAGTGGAAGCTAGCTTAAGGGCTCCTGTCAGCGCAATAGGGCTTTCCCCCTCTCTCCTCCCCCAACTCTGCTCTGGAAGGTTAGGAGAACCTGAAGAACACTGTGCAGGGAGAGAAAAGGGGAAATCTTTCCCCCTGGAAAGAGGAAATACTTGCGCTGTTGAAATAATTGCCTAGGCATCATTTGCAGATAAAATTATTTTACAGTTTATTGAAAGAATGAAACTGAATTCTAAAATATGTTTTGACCTGGGTGTGGATTAAACAGCTCGATGACAAGGAGGGGGTAGCCTCTGTTTTTTGCTGCAAGCAAAATAGTATGGGCAGTCTTAGGCCCATACTGGGGCTCTCCAGCTCTCCAGATGTTTGGGAGTACAAATCCCATCATTTGTGACCATGGGTCATGCTGACCATGGGTCATGCTGGCCTTGATTATTGCATTTATTTACACCCTGCCTTTTTCTCTGATGGGACTCATGGTGGCTTACAGATAAAAAGTAGAACCACTAAATACATAGGGGGAAACCCATCATTTTTTTTAAAAAAAATGAACACTGATAGATTAAAACTATATACATATATTAAATCTATGAAAAACCACACAAATAATCACAATAAAATCAGAACAGCACTGTTGGAACAGGAAAGATCTATTCACCTGCCGGCAGATGGGCAACGAGGGCAAACATGCGCCAACCTTCACCTACCACAGATGCACAGTAACTAATTTAGAAGAAAATCCACAGCTATTGCCAATAATTGGCAGCCATCTTGTGACTTCTGACAACTCAGAATTGTAAATGCAGACATGACCAAAGGAAACAGCCTTGAAATGGAGAAGAGCAGTCGAACTTTAAATATGAAGGGAGGAAGGTGTTTAGCTTGGTCAATGTAAATAAGTGATCAAAGCGCTTGGAGGGGCCCACCTCTGTCCCACCCCCTGCTGCCCTCTTGCCTCTTAGTGCCCCCTGGGTAATCCCATTGCCCCCCAGGGGGCAGTACCAGCCACCTTGGGAACCACTGAGCTAAAGGGTAAGTACTGCAATTCTCACATGCTTTTGCTAACAAGTGGCCCCATGTGGGGCATGGGGTTGAAAAACTTCCACTTACGTGGTTTCATGGGATAGTTGGGTGTGATCAAGTGAGAGGTGATCAACTGATAATTAACTGACTGGCCTGGCAACCCTATTGTCGTTTCAAAACTGTACTTTCAACCTAAAGCTTTAATCATTACCAGATGTCCAGCACAGTTTAAATCAATAAATCATTCTTTGCGGAGAGGGTTCAAGCCTGTCACTTTTGGAGTACAAGCCATTCCTCCTTTTAATTGCATACCTACAATTATTTACAATGGTATCCCGACTTTCAGGCTGCTGGACTTGGCAGCCATCTGGTGCTCGATCTGCAGAAGGGCTGTGCATACAATTGCATTTACTCAGGCGTGTCCGAGATTTAATTTAGGGTCAGAGTTGTGCATGAGCTTAGACCTTGTGCTGAACATATCAAAAGACAGAGTAACCGTTAAAGTTTATTGAAAAGAGGTGGAAGATAACGCAGAAATGCAAGGCCTCTATATAAATCAAGGGTTGCTCGAGCAGTACATCCTGTGGTGGGTAAAGTTACCATGGGGCATGCTAATAGTTCTCTCTCCTGTGCTGGTCCTTGTGGTCTAGAAGTTATTAGAACAGCATGTTGTTTAGAAGGGATCCCTGTTCCAACTTAGAGCGCCAGTCTCCTCCAAAAGTTCGTGTGGAAGGAAGCTTAATGGTCACTTTCCTAGAAAAGGTTATTCAGAGCCAGCTGGCATGTTGCAGCCCCATGAAGAAACCATAACAAGCGCCACCACTTGCCATTTATATACAGTGGTACCTCGGGTTAAGTACTTAATTCGTGCCAGTGGTCCGTTCTTAACCTGAAACTGTTCTTCACCTGAAGCACCACTTTAGCTAATGGGGCCTCCCGCTGCCGCCCAGCCACCGAAGCACAATTTCTGTTCTTATCCTGAAGCAAAGTTCTTAACCTGAGGTAATATTTCTGGGTTAGCAGAGTCTGTAACCTGAAGCGTATGTAACCTGAAGCGTATGTAACCCGAGGTACTACTGTACTCCAAATTGTGCCACCGGGAAGAGAAAGTCATTGGGGTGAACGGTGCTGGCACTGAATGGAGCCACTGTGAGGCAGGAGCATTCTTCAACTGCTTACATAATTTTTTGGGAAGGAAGGGGGGGCGTGATTTAACATTAAGAACACTTTATACTCTCAACAAAATGAAATAAATAACAAAAACAAATTCTTGAACTTCAAGAGGCATACTGTATTGCCAAGAGAGAAGGGACAACTGAAGCAGGGGATCCGGCAGTCAGTCTTCTTTGTAGCTGTAGGAGGGCAAGGTGACATGGTAGAGGGTGCCTGTTCTCAACATCAGATTCTATCAAACAGTTCTGTTAAATCTCTGCTTCTCTTTATCCCAACCTTCTCAAACAAAAAGCAAAAACTGCCATGGGTGGCTTTTCCCGAACTGCAACATTGAAGTCTTATGATATCATCAAGGCCTCATTCTTACAGAAATGTCATGGAGATACAGATATGTGACAAATGCCCGTGTGATTGCGGTTCAGTGGGAGTTCAGTAATTCTCAGTGACAGAAAGTTTCCCAAGAATAGCCAGCACCACAGCCCCATTAACCACAGACCAGCAGTATTTTACTTGTGCTTTGCTGAATGACGTGGGCACATTGTGTCTTTTTCAGAGCCCCAGCAATTGATGCACAGAAGCATTATTTTGTTTGGGGATGGGATTTCACTTACTTTTTTTTTTAAACAAACCCTCCGGCAATGTGCTATGATGGATTATCTTCTGGCTAGCTGCCGCTCTGCACATTTGTGCCAGCACAACAAACAGTTCCAACCGCATGTAACCTGTGCGATTGCATGCACTAAAGGCAGTGGGGACTGTCTTACAAACATTCAGGACTCCAGCAGATAAGTGCTTGCACCCTTTTTTTTGGGGGGGGGATCTCCTCACCTTGTGCTAGTACACGCCTCACACTCCCCAAGAATTGCACATATGTGTGAATACAGCCACACCTGGGTAAATGAATTTATCTCGCCTCCAGCACCAGCAGAGATACTGGTGCAAGGTGAAAGCATCTTCATTGGCTTGGATAAGAGATGCAGTTACCAGTCCATTAGATGATATTCCCAGCTGTTTCAAGACATTAGCACAGAGCTTTCCAAACTCTGTGTTGTGACACGTTAGTGCGTTGCACAAACACTCCCTACACTCCTCCTGGGGCTGGAAAGGGGCTAGTTTAATCTCTAGTTTGCTAGTAGAATGGAATTACTGTGTTGTGAAATGATGCATGTTCAAAAAGTGTGTCACCAACTTGGAAAGTTTGGGAAGCGCTGCATTAGCAGGACACAAAGAGCCGAGAGCAGTGATATTACTACTTTGCAGCAAGTCCTTTCCCCAAAGGATTATTCCTTTAACCCCATACTCTTTCTTAATGCATTAAACAAGTTGTGCTGCAGCCATGTGGCTTTCATACACAGAATATGGGTTGTTGTTTTCTCAGGAAGCCTGGTAAATAACAGCGTATTGTCAAGGTTGCATTCCTGCCATGGGTTGTATTCGGAACTGCCTTTGAAAACACTTCAGAAGCTTCCGTTAGGGCAGGATACATTTGCCAAAATGTTGATGTGTCCCAGCTTGTTCAGATCACTTCTTGTTGCATAGGTTAAAAAGATCTGTGCTGGTCGCCCGGTTGTTTCTGAGCAGAGTCCAAGTGCTGTTACTTACCTAGAACCTTTAAACTAGGCATAAACAACCTTTTCTTCTTCTCAAGGGCTGTATTCCATTGGGATTGATCTGTTAAGGGCCACACATCCTATGTGTGTGTGTGTTGTGGGGAAAGGTTCACAATGACATGCAGGTGGCTCATTGCTAATTTCATGGGAGCCAGACTCCCAGCTCCCCCCATGCTGCCTAATAATAATAATAATTTATTATTTATACCCCACCCATCTGGCTGGGTTTCCCCTGCTGCTCTGGGCAGCTTCCAGCAGAATATTAAAATACAATGATTCTAGATCCTTATTTCAACATCTGGCTGCAATTGTGGATGGCATGAGAGAAAACCAGCTGATAAGAAGAAGAAAAAATAAAAATGCAATGTCATTTGAAATGGGAATGTTTAAATGGCTAGATGTGATTCCCAGAGAGGAAAAATGCTCAGTAGAGAAGGGAATGGCTAGAACAATCTACACAAGCCCTAAGAAGCCAGAATTGCTGTGTCACATGGGTCATCCTATTTGGGGAAACTGTGCAGCTGTTCCGCCGTGGCGTGGGTTTTTTGTGTGTGGTTATTTTTAAGATTACGTTTCTGAGCTCTGAAAAAAGAAAGAAGATGAACACAGACAACATGGGAGGAGCTTGATTTGTTCGCAATGACATGCAGATGGCTCGTTGCTCTTCCACAGTAAATGCCCAGTTTGGAAGCAGTCTACATGGAAAGAGGGGGAAATACTGTTAAAAGCCAAGGGGAGGGGGGATAAGGAAGAAACAGAACAGGAAGGAAGGGAACCTGATGGCATGGAAGATTGGGACAGCTGCAAGGCAGGGTGGGGGCTGCAGGTTGCTCATCTGTGCCCTACATGGATTGAGACCCAAATATTCCTGTGTCTGCCTACTCTCGTATTCATCTTGCTGTGATATAAAATTATGCCCTTCTTCTAGTGCAAACTCCTTCAGGCTGCCAACTAGGGAGAGGGTGTTCTCCCCAAAAAGACTCCTTTGGCTGGCACCTATGTCACAGTCATCATGGCGGCAGGCAAAGGTTCATTTATTTACCCAGGCATTTTGTGGTTTATCTGTGCACTCTTGGCTTTATGTCTGCGTTTATAGTTTTATTGGAGCTGTATTTCATTTCTGAAACAAAAATGTATTTCATTGGCTTTCAACAGTAACAAAAGAAACATACCATGAAAAAACAACAACACATGAAGTACATATTATTGGGATGCTAGTTACAAAAGGAACAGTAAGGAGCAGGCATAATAGGTTCACGGATTGCTCTCCATAGAGATGTGTGTGTTGTAGCAAGTTGCAATAACTGCTGAATTACGAACTTTTAACATGTTTATCTGGAATCTTGTTTTTTATGAAGGGTGATATATAAATCTTTTAAATTTAAATCACTATCATGACCAATATAGCCGCCTTGCATGTTAGCAGCCTTCCACAGAACCAAACCTATAATGCTATGTTAACAAGGCTATGCACCCACTACTGTTTATCTTGGCTCCAGTGTGCTTCCACTGCTGGTGTTTGAAGATAAGTACACACAACGTTGGGGACGCAGGTGGTGCTGTGGGTTAAACCACAGAGCCTAGGACTTACCGATCAGAAGGTCGGCGGTTCAAATCCGTGCAATGGGGTGAGCTCCCATTGCTCAGTCCCTGCTCCTGCCAACCTAGCAGTTCGAAAGCACGTCAAAGTGCAAGTAGATAAATAGGTACCGCTCCGGCGGGAAGGTAAACGGTGTTTCAGTGTGCTGCTCTGGTTCACCAGAAGCGGCTTAGTCATGCTGGCTACATGACCCAGAAGCTGTACACCGGCTTCCTCGGCCAATAAAGCGAGCTAAGCGCTGCAACCCCGGAGTTGGTCACGACTGGACCTAATGGTCAGGGGTCCCTTTACCTTTACCTTACACAAAATGTTAGTCACAATCCATCTGTATCCTATAGTTTCTTGAGAAACACTCCAGTTGGATGCGTTTTCCCTCAAAGCAGTTTTTGTCTGATTTGAAAATGCAAATCTGAGGTGTGTACAGTCTTTGCGCATACACATGCACTGATGACAGCACATTCGCAGGCGGAAGTTTCTTTGAACAAAAGTTTGGCAGGGGGCGCTACAGGGTGGGGAAACAAATCCGGTATTGCATATTTGGAGAAAACATCCCCACTCGCGCAGTTGTGTAGAACAATGTATAAATGTGATTTGAAATGATCTCACTGCGGTTTATGCCGCCAATGTGTACATAGCCCAAGTGTATTTATACACTTGGCTTTTTTGTCTGAATGTGTTAAAACCCAGCCTCAGGAAGGGCTTACTTGTTATTTGTTTAAATCCATAGAATCTTCCTGTCACCTTTCTACAAATCCAAATATCGGCAGTCCGCTCCTTGGCATCACAGGTGCCTTGGGGGAGAATTAATTATAATGGCTTATTAAAGGTTGTAAACAAGGGGTAGAGAGTTCAAATGTCGCTGGGGTCTCCATAACACGGCTTCCATGATATTGCCAAGTGTAAGCAACTGTCTAGTACACTTCATACAAGTGGAACACAGTGTATAATTTGTATAGTTATCTATTGCAGTAACTATCTCTTTTTTAAACTACCTTTCAGCCAGTTTCCTTACTTCTGCCGTGCTGGAAGCATGCCGCAAACAGACACCCGGCCCGCTACCCCAGAAGTGATGACTGCCAGCAGGGAGACACCAAGGCCTCTCAGTATAATACTTGGCCCAAGTAGCTCCCCATTGGAGCAAGATGCTGTTAAGAGATTGGCAAATGGTGGCAACACCATGGACACCCGAGAGAAGCATGTGGAGGCCACCAGCCCATCAGATTCGACTGAGAAGCAAGCCAGGGAGAGAGGTGTGATAGCAGCCAATCCAAAGCAAGTTGTGGAGAAACTAAGGCCCACAGCCAATGAGAATCAAGCTAAACACAAGACTGTGACAACTGCAGCTGGTCAAAACCATGCTGGAGGTCTGAATGCAACCCCCACGGTGTATAAGAAAAAAAGGGAGAAGCATGTGACATCAACATCCAGTCCAAAGGAAGAGAAAAATAAGTCGGAACACAAAGGAAATGAACGAGCTGAGGCTAAATATGAAGCGCCAGCATCCAATCAAAAGCTGGATGAGGAAAGAGGTGCAAAAACAGCATCCAATCAAAATGCCACACCACGACCCACTGCAAGCCACACCAAGGGGAAAGTTTCCAGAGAAATGGACGTAGCTAAAAAGAACCAGAGTTTAGTTGATTCTCTTTCTGTTGTCGCAGATCACAACGTCTCTATCCCTAGGCCAGGGGCTCAACAAGTCATACATCCAGTTCCTGCATCGACCCCCAAGAAAAGGCTTAAAGCATCTGACTTCAAATCTGAGCCCCATTGGGACTTTGATGACCAGTATCTCCTGGACAATTCAACACCAGCATCAGTGAGTTGGTATAGCGTGACCTGGCCCTAAATGTCCTACAGATACCTTCATTTCATGGTTACACATACAGAATAATACAGAAGTATAGACCTGGCCTGGGCCATTTCAGTTCTCTATAGTCTGGGGCGTAATCCAACAAAAGAGTAGAAGCTGACTCCGCTAGGTGACATTCTCACCTGTTCTCTTCCCACTCTTCTAATCTTGGCTGTAAACTTTTTGGGCATGAGGGTTCCTCCAGGGTTCCTACAGTGTTTTAAACACCTGTTCTGGTTTGAGTTGATGAATATAAATTAATGCACTTTAGACTGCTTATGGTGGCTTGGATTATTGTCCCTACAAAATAAGGTAAATAAATAAATCCATGGGCACAGAGAATTGGCATGAGAAGGGAACAGAAAGTCAAGGTTCCTTCTCTGGTCTAGTTTTCTATACGAAGGAAGGGTATTTTTTTTAGTACAGAGGACCACTTAACATCAGCCTGTATCTGCAATCTCTGACAGGTTTAGCAGCCCAGTGAGATGGTCTAAAACTCTTTTTGACTGTGTACACACCACCCATTTGCAACATATTTATTTTCCCCCTTGCCCAATAATCCTGGGAGTTGTAGTATAGCCCTCACCGAGCTACAGTTCCCAAGATTCGGGGTGTGGATGTGTGCATGCATTCAATGCATGGTGTGTACACAAAAATCATTCAGATAATAGCAGCTCCCTTTGACTGAGACTGTCCAACAGGATTTTGCTAACGTAACTAACAGGATGTGGTTACCGTTCTCAGTGTCAGTTAATATGGTTCTCTAAATATAGTCTCTCAAATAAACACCTCCTGACTTCATTCACCCTTTTTTTGTGTATTTTGAGAGCTGCCCTGATTCTCTGCGGGTCAAGGCTGCCAAGTCTGATTGGCTGAAGGATCTCTTCCTGCCCAACCTCACTCTTTTCATGGACAAGACTCACTTCAGTGACAGCGAATGGGAGCGTCTAGACCATTTTGGCCCACCCTATGGCTTCATGGAGCTGAATTACTCATGTGAGTAACTCTTTGAAGGGGATGACAGAAAGAACCGAGGGTCAAGGGTTCTTCTCTCTGGGACAAGTGCTCACAGGTCTTTCATTGAGAAGACCAACCCTCTTTCAAATTCCCCAGATGAGAACCTGCTCCCTGTCCCCCTGTCATGTGATCTAGGAACAGTCACCATTTCGAGAATTGTGAGGACTTTTGCAGAAACTCAGGTTTAGGGCAAACCTGTTCACTCAGATTTACTGTAAGGCTTACTGTAAAGAACGCAGCAAAACAACATGGGAGGCAGCAGTTATGGGTTACCGGTCTCTGCAGCCACAGCAGGCGCTGTGATTCTCCAGTGGTTAAACTTCACCCCTGGACGCACACTCCATTGTCTATCGAGACAGATAGATGTAAAGAAGCAGGGATTATTTTGCTACAAGGTAGATAGTATCCTCAAATAGAAGCATTTCCCACCTTCAGGACGCTGGTAGCTTGTAAGTTATTTAGATGATGACGATGATGATGAACCAAGAGAGGACATTATTGGATTTTTCACTTCAAGTGCCAAAATGCCTTGAGGTAGCTTTAACAGAAATTGATTGACCAAATGCGAAAGGAAGCATGGTTCCTGCGTCTTCGATGTTTGGGTAGAGGAGGGGAAGTGTAAGTGCACCATGCTGGAATTCCCTCTTGTGCTGAGCTCTTAAAGATGCAGGAGACTCGACTTCCGGTTGGCTCGCCCGATTATGGCGGACAGGAGTTCTTTCGCGGAAAGGGCACCGGCGCTTTGAAAACAGGGGAGAGCCGCTAGAGTGCAGCGGCACCCTGAAAAACCCTCAGATCGAGCATTCTGAGGACCTGGAGTTCCTGCGGGTGCCGGGAACGACTCCCCCGCTCCCCAGTAAGCTCTAAAAAGAGTGCAGAGTGCGAGCGGGGTTGGAGACGGTGGCACTGGGGAATCAATTCGCTTCCTTAAAGATGTAGGAGACTCCCCCCCCCCCGCCATGTCCTCTTTGGGTCTGGCCTCCCTTAGCAGAAGGTGCCTATGCGCTCCAGGTGTGCTTGCGCATTTGGTAAATGAGTGTGGTGAGGAGCATCTTGAGTATCAGTGCAAATGCATCCTTAAAGTAGAAGGCTGTAGAACAGGGTTTCCCAAACTTGGGTCTCCAGCTGCTGTTAGACTACAACTCCCATAATCCCTAGCGAGCCAGACCAGTGGTCAAGGGTGATGGGAATTGTAGCCAAAAACAGCTGGAAACCCAAGTTTGGAAAGCACTGTTATAAAAGGAGACTCCTTCATTGGAAGGGGCTTTTCAGCAGGGCTGGAAGACCTCTGGGCTGCAGAACTAATTAGGTCTGGCACAGGCCCCAATTTGGCCACCGGGCTGCGTCCTCCCAAAAGTCATGCTCACCTGCTGTCATATGTGATGACAGCATAGAGAGAGCAAACCAGCTGGGATCAGCTGCACTTCTGGATTCTCTGTGGGGGACTCCAGCAGAAAGCAGAGAAGAAAGTGAAGCTTTAAGTTAGCACCCAGCTGCTGACAGACACTGACGTCAAGCCAGGGGAAATCCTTTGCGAGGCAATCCCAGCTCCAAGTCAGTGCCTGTCAGCTGACAGGCATAGGGGTGTCAGGTGCTTGACAGGTGAGCAGGCACCTGCTGAAATTGCCTCCTGAGGGTGGGAGAACCCAGGATCTGGCCCAATATATTTACTTAAAAGTATTAAGATTGTCAGGAAGTCTTTCAGGAAGCATTCCAGATAAAGACCAGGGTGAAGAAAGCTTATAATAGGGATCTCCTTTTAGATAAAATTTATGCCAACTTTTACCCAACTGCGGTAAAAAAACCGTAGAAAAAGTTCGGTTTGGCACACACTATTACTCAGCTATATTAAATGGAACCAAAAACAGAGATGCTTCAGAAGTTTGAAAGCTATGTGAACCTCCGTTTGTAAACTGAGCCTGCACAGTTTCTGCTATTGCACATTGGGTATATCAAAAAGCTTGCAGGATTTTTTTATTGTTTGAAAAGGAGTGTAGTGGGCATTGAAATGGGGGGGGGGGAGAGAGCAAGGAATCTAAATGTGCACTAGGCACGCCCTCCCTGCGTACAGATAGCAACAATTCAGCAACTGCCCCGCTGTCTTCTGCAGGTATGGACTTCTTACAAAGCGATGTCTACAAAAGTGAAAATGGCAGCGTTTCAGAGGCCAAGCCTAAGACAACCTGGCAGACTTTAAAGTGCTCTGATTCTGTTCTGTTCCTGTGCCTTACTTCCATCCTACGCCCCAACCAGCTCAGAGATGTGCATGTTTACTGCCTGCCCTTCATACTAAATAAGGACGCCTTTTGTCTTTCAGTGGTAAAACAAGTCATCACCATGCTTCCCCCTAAACCGTACCACCAAATTCTCTTTGCACGCAACAGCAGCCAGACTTCCAGGTGTATCAGATGTGCGGTGGTAGGGAATGGGGGGATACTGAACAACTCCAAAATGGGCCAAGAGATTGACTCCCATGATTACGTGTTCCGGTAAGAGGAACTGCTTTTTCCTATGTTCTTCTTCTGCCTATCTATATATTTAGATGTTTAAAGGTAAAGGGACCCCTGACCATTAGGTCCAGTCGTGGCCGACTCTGGGGTTGCGGTGCTCATCTCGCTTTATTGGCCGAGGGAGCTGGCGTACAGCTTCCGGGTCATGTGGCCAGCATGACTAAGCCGCTTCTGGCGAACCAGAGCAGCACACGGAAACACCGTTTACCTTCCCGCCGGAGCGGTACCTATTTATCTACTTGCACTTTGACGTGCTTTCGAACTGCTAGGTTGGCAGGAGCTGGGACTGAGCAACGGGAGCTCACCCTGTCGCGGGGATTCGAACCGGCAACCTTCTGATCGGCAAGTCCTAGGCTCTGTGGTTTAACCCACAGCGCCACCCGCATCCCAATTTAGAAGTTTAAAGGTAAAGGTAAAGGTACCCCTGCCCGTACGGGCCAGTCTTGCCAGACTCTGGGGTTGTGCGCCCATCTCACTCAAGAGGCCGGGGGCCAGCGCTGTCCGAAGACACTTCCGGGTCACGTGGCCAGCGTGACATTGCTGCTCTGGCGAGCCAGAGCCGCACACGGAAACGCCGTTTACCTTCCCGCTAGAAAGCAGTCCCTATTTATCTACTTGCACCCGGGGGTGCTTTCGAACTGCTAGGTTGGCAGGCGCTGGGACCGAGCAACGGGAGCGCACCCCGCCGCGGGGATTCGAACCACCGACCTTTCGATCGGCAAGTCCTAGGCGCTGAGGCTTTTACCCACAGCGCCACCCGCGTCCCAATTTAGAAGTTTAGTCCTTCCTAAACAAGCAAACGAAAACAGTCTAAGGTAGCTTAACAGTATTGTTAAAACAGTGACGTGTGCACACGTATTTATGTGTGCATATGTGTGTTTGTGTATATCAGAAGTCAACGAAAGCATAATCCATGAAAGTGCCAGAAGGATAAAGCCAGAATTAAAACTGGCATCTCCTCTCAGTACTGAAGGATCGAGATTATCTCCCCTCAACAGTCTGGAGATTGGCAGAAAAGTGCTCTGTAAAGCCAATCTATGACAGAAAGTCAGTCGCAAGGAATGAGCTAACGGATGTCTGTTTTTAAACCTGCACATGCTCGCAGTTTGGGGCAGACAGGATTGGGGGGGGAGCTAAAAAAGTTCTGTTTCTCTTGCCTGCTTGAGTAAGCTTCCTCTTTTTTTGCCTGTATGGGTAATCCTGCAGAAATTGTTTACTGGTCACTATGAAAGGAAGCGTCAGAGAACAAGGAGGGGCTCAGCCTTTGGGAGAGATCCCGCTGCAGCCCCTGCGCAGGTGAATAAATTCTGTCCTTCCTCAGAAAGAACCCGTGTCTGTCATTATTGACTGGGAGAAATCCTGCAACAGTACCACAAAGCCTTCTTGGTCATCTACTAAAAACCAATGTTATAAGCCAAAATTACACACACACGCATATGTGTATATGTGTGTGTGTGTGTGCACGCACGCACGCACGAACGTATGCGCGCCAAGGTGAACTTCCATCAATAATTTGTTGAGTGAAAGAATGTCCTTTGAAAGTGCTTTCAAATGTAGGGATAGCTGGGGCATCTTAAGGTAGGGAATCTTCTGATGGTGATGAGAGGGATGCTTCACACAGGAGAAGGCGATCCTAGGGACAGGGCCAATTCACCAACACTGCTGTTTATTTTCCAGGTAGTCTGAGAAATCTGAAACTGATGGTCCTAAACCAAATATTATGCACACAAAATGACCTTTTCTCTCTCATTCTTCGGAGCCAACATCGTTGACAACCTTTTTTAAAATTAAAAGTTATGGGGGATTCCCACACCTTATATACTGTATAATTTATTGCTTGTGTCTACATATAAATTCCATGCCAGGGTATTTGGAGTCTTCTCCAAATGTCAGGATGTTAACAGCTATCCATTATACACCAACCTTGTGCATATGTGCAAAGATCATGGTTCCGATTAAGTTTCATTGTTCTGGCTTATAGAAAATTGAAATCACCTAGATATCTTTAACCTTTGGAGCTCCCTTCATCTAGAAACTTGCCCAAGCCACTTATTTTGTATCACATATTGAAAACCACCTACCCCAGCAGCACATTGTGAAATCCAGTAATGAGAGGCGGCTGCAAGGCTAACTTTGCAATGTTATATGGTCACTTTTGGCCAGGGTGAGTGGGGCCGTGGTCAAAGGTTTTGAGGAAGACGTTGGAACAAGAACATCCTTCTACGGATTCACAGCCTACTCCTTAGTGTCTTCTGTCTCAATTCTGGGAAATCGTGGATTCAAGAAGATCCCCGTGGGAAAGGTAACGCAGATTATGGCATATTGGATGTTTTCTCCCATGTGGGACAGCTAGTGGGGTTTTTAGAGAGGGGTCATTTAGATGAGAAAAATGGTGAAGGGGGAAAGGTTTATTCCCCACCCTCCAAGCTCCACATTAATATCCAAGCACTGGTTCCTCAGTCTGTGACCACTTAGTATCTATTGACATTAGGCTTGACAATAGATGAGCCTTTAACCCTAGTCCCAGCGTGTGTTTTATGTTGCAGAACAGCAGACCAGTCACTAAAGTGTCCAGCTCAGTTCTCCACAGAGGTAGAGCTAGCTGCTCCTGCACCCAGAGCGGCACACATGCTGTGCACCCAGGGGCAGGGCTAGCCATGGGGGGGAAAGTGTCCTGGGGGGACGGCACAGCAATGTCACCTCCCTCAGGGATGATACCCGGGGTGGGCCGCACCCACTGCACCCCCCTTCCTCCGCCAGTGGAACTTCTTGGGAGAGCCACACAGTACCTAGTTTATGCTGACCCTGAATAATCTGGGTTGTCTCTGGATTTTTAAATCAGCACTCCAAATTTTGCAGAGCATTCCATTTTCTGTCGTTTTGCCTCTCTTGTTCCACTGAGGTTGGCCGTGCCTCATTTACATAAATTATTCAGAATGAGGTCTGGATCAGAATTTGGATTTTGTTTGGCCAGCACAGAATGCCTACCCATTCATTAGCTGTGCTCTGGCAGCGCTTATGCTCCATCTGCTGCAACCCCTACCAGCGTATGTGTGGCTTGTTTCCTAGGAGATCAAGTACCTTCATTTCCTGGAAGGGCCAAGAGATTACGAATGGCTGAAAGCTCTTCTGCTGAACACGAGAGTCAGGAAGGGATTTTTGGATGGCTATGGGTAAGAGAAGCAGATTTCCCCCTTTTTTGTTTCTCAGTCCATTTCAGGACAATGTTCCTTAAGAGTTTGGCCATTTTAGTTTGCATTTGCAGAAGACCATGGGCAGAGCCACACCATTCATTTAAAGTACATTCAAATTTCCATGTGGCAGTCAACAAATAAGGTATCACTCCCTTCTGTTTAATACTACAGTTGACTTCTTCAAATATGGATAGTGAAAACAATTCCAGAGTTAAAGCACTGGATTCTCCTGCTATTTTAACAAGTACAGTGGAACCTCGGTTATCAAATGTAATCCGTTCCAGAAGACTGTTCAAATTCCGAAACGTTCAACAACTGAGGCACAATTGCTGGTCGGCAAAATCCATTGAAAAAATGGAGAAACATGCCTTGGAAGCCATTCAATTTCCGAGGCGCGTTCGAAAATGGAAGCATTCTCTTCCGGGTTGATGGCATTCGAAAGCTGAAATTTTGACTTCCAAAGCGTTTGACAACCGAGGTTCCACTGTAGTTGGTGAATCTTCAACCAGAACTCCTGTGTATGTGGGAATGCCCACCAAAGATTGTACTATGTGCTCTTGCAGGTACAGCCATGTCAACATAAAGGCTTGATGGAGGACATCATATGCCACATGATCCCTCCAGGAAGACCTGACGGGCTGGAATATTGTCAGCAAAGAGTCCCATGCTACTGTGAATGAGCACAGGGCTTTTCTTTAGCAGCATTTGAACTCAGTGAGAAGAGAGCCTTTGGTCTCCTCATTCAATTTCTGTGGTAAACGCAACATCCTTTCCCCATCCCTTGATGACGCTTCATTTCTCCCCCTTGCCCTTTTAAAAGCCACGTCCTCCTCGCCTCCTTTCCTTTTTTTGGCAGCGCTTTTGCTTTGTTTCAAACAGCCGAAATAAAGATCATTTGAAAGTTCATTTCCCATAAGGTTCTTAGGCACACCCTGAAAAATGGTGGCTGCCAACCACATCACCTCACTCATAGGAGAAGTGGCCAAACTAGTTCTTGCTTGAATGGCACATGCTTGGCCTGAAAGGTTTTTTTCTGTTTCCTTTCCCAGGCCATACCCTCGGGATAAATTTGGTAGCAATTTCACCCTGGATAACTACTTTGTCATTCATCCCGATTTTCTCAGATACATGAAAAACAGGTATGTGGTATGTAAAGTTAACTTGAATGATAAGGGATGCTCTGGGCTAGGTAAAGGTAAAGGGACCCCTGACCATTAGGTCCAGTCGTGGCCGACTCTGGGGTTGCGGCGCTCATCTCGCTTTACTGGCTGAAGGAGCCAGCTTACAGCTTCTGGGTCATGTGGCCAGCCGTTTTTGGCGAACCAGAGCAGCGCACAGAAACGTCGTTTATCTACTTGCACTTTGATGTGCTTTCGAACTGCTAGGTTGGCAAGAGCAGGGACCGAGCAATGGGAACTCACCCCGTCGCGGGGATTCAAACCCCCGACCTTCTGATCAGCAAGCCCTAGGCTCTGTGACTAGCAGGGTCCAAATAAACAGGCTTGTCAGCTCCAGTAAGGGGATAGGGCTCCTTGTCCTGGCATGATGATGTCATCATTTATGAACAAGAACAGCTGCCACTGCCTTCAATGGTAGTTAGAGAAGCTGTACCCACTGACAGTTGGGGCTTTTTTCAGCCAGAACTCACTGGTACCGAGTCCCGGCACCTCTTGGGGAGGCGTTCATGGTGAGTTCCGGCACCTCTTTTTCTAGAAACATAGCACTGGATTTCTTCTGCACAGTTCTTAAAAACACAGGGCCCTTTGACCGAACGGAAGATGGCAACTTTTACAAATGAGGAGCATCCATTGTTAGGTTGGCTTTACAGTGGTACCTCAGGTTACATACGCTTCAGGTTACATACGCTTCAGGTTACATACACTTCAGGTTACATACACTTCAGATTACAGACTCCACTAACTAATAGTGGAGGTTAAGAACTTTGCTTCAGGATGAGAACAGAAATCGTGCTCCAGCGGCGCGGCGGCAGCAGGAGGCTCCATTAGCTAAAGTGGTGCTTCAGGTTAAGAGCAGTTTCAGGTTAAGAACGGACCTCCGGAACGAATTAAGTACTTAACCCAAGGTACCACTGTATTGCTACATTTTTAAAAATGCCACTTCTTTTACCTGCCTAAGCGGCCATCAGAAATTACAGGATGTGCTCCCACAATCAAATAAGGATGTAATACAAGCCCTCTGTGCCCACAAAGCATCTCCAGCTAGCTTATTTACCTTTGTATCCTGTTGATAAAACTCAAAAAGAAACATTTTTTTTTTTAAAAAAATAATATCTCATACTTCAGGTTTCTAAGATCCAAAAGTCTAGACAAATCCTACTGGCAGATCTATAGACCCACCACAGGTGCCTTCCTCCTTCTAACTGCACTCCATCTGTGTGACCAGGTAAGAACTCAAAGGCGCCTCAAAGGTTGCTTCCTGACAATCTGTCTGTTGAATCTTCCTCCTGATTTGTTTGCACAAAGTTTACAGGGCGGTTAGATCACGCCGGCTATTTGCTGAGCATTTGTTCTGATTTATTTGCGGGGAGCTTATACAATGTGGCATTCAACAAAGAAGTTCAGTTTGCGGAGTGGGGGAGCGAGTTTGTTGCACAAGAGCTAGAAATTAATTTCGAAACTTGACTGTGGCTGAATCCCACCCTCAAAAATCAGTGGCGGTCTAGAAGTGCCCCGAGGTGATAATCTGAGCTGCAAGGGCTGCAGACACACAGCGGGCAGGACCGTCAACAAGGAATTCTGCTTGCGCTGTGGGGCTTCCTCCCCTTTTCATCTTCCATGCCCCCTCCCAATTGGCTAGGGGTGGTCTGGAGAACCCCAGGGACAACATGTGGGGCACGGGAGCAAGGCAAGTGGGGATTGTTCTCTCTAGCACGCTGATGGAACAATCACATTAGTGTGACATTTAATTCCTCCCCATATCTCGGGAATGTTAGGGATGCTGTCAATGGACAGGGTTGTATCAGCTGAGGGTGGTGAGGCTGAACCCCTTTCTCCCTTACTTCTCCCCAGTCTAAATCCTGCCCTGCCAAAACCTCTCTGACACACACACACACTTCAGTGACGAATAACAGCTTTGGATGGAGATTGCTTTAGGTTAAGGAAAGGGCAAGGGAAGAAAAGGTTTGAGCATCCTTTCGGCCCATGCATTATTTCCCCAGCCTTCAAAACTGCCCCCTGGGGCTGCTAATAATTTTGCAGGAGACCCTAGTCACCATGGATCTTCCACAGCACATCTCTGTGTGGGCCACATTATTATTATTATTATTATTATTATTATTATTATTATTATTATTGTTATATAGCCCTCCTTTATCCTGTAGCTCCCCAATCATGGCTCTTGGCTTTCCACAGGTAAGTGCTTACGGATACATCACCGAAGGCTACCAAAAGTATTCAGATCATTATTATGACCAGAAATGGCACCGCTTAGTCTTTTATAGCAACCATGACTTTGATTTGGAACGGAGGACATGGAAGAAACTTCACGACTCGGGCATCATGAAGCTGTACCAGCGATCCTGAGCGAGATGAAAAGGGAGCCCTGGCTGATGGCAAATTTTGGAAGCTGAGATGGATCTGAGCCATATTTTCTATTATCATTTTGGTAGAGCGGGTCCTTGCCAACTAAAGACTTGGTCCTTGCAACAACAAATACCCGTTCCGCTGCACATGCAGTTTTGTTGGTTGCAGAACAAAACAAAAGACTAAAAGGATATTACTGCTTGAAAACATTTTGATGGGGTTAATTATTCCCTGAGAATCCACTGTGAGTATGATGAGCCGGGTTGGCCACTGCTACCTGTGTTGGCTGGAAGGGGTCTCAGACAGCATTTCCGCTGTACTCTCTGGTCCATTTTACTCCTTCCTGGTTTCAGTTCTCCACCAGTCAGTCTCTACTACAGTAGCTTAAACATTTGATTTACATCAGTGAAGAGCAAAGCTCAACAATCAGCCCTTGCTTTTTCCTCTGTGTGTGTGTTGTCAACATGTCTTGATGCATTTGCCATCGCTTTGGTGAAGCCTATTTTCTCATTAGATGTTTTCCCATTAGATGTGCTCTGTCTCTGCTCTGGGAGACGATCCTGGGGCTTTAAGTTCTCAGTAGGGTCGCAAGGACTCATTGTTTCTCGGCTCTGGAATCCAAGCTGTGCCACATTGCTCCAGGTTGCTAGGTGACCATCTCCATGCTGGCATTCTTCAAAGCTGAATAGGACCCTTTTCAATTCCCAAGAAGTTTTTGAAGTTTCTCTCTCCAGAGGCCCTTTCTCTCTTGCACTTCTCTGTTGTGGAAAGGAGATTACCTTCCAACTCCTTCATATCAGCAGGAGGTGATGGAAAATTCTCCCTTGACAACAAAGTCAGCTGCAAATCCAAGAAAAATCAAGGGCACAGAGACATGGACAAAGATCAACTGTCTGCATGACCGGAGCTGATTGCACCCCTGTCTTGCTTTTTTCCTACAAGACCATAGAACTGGTTTGGGATTAATCATTGTAGCCTTACTGGAGGAAAAATCCTGATCTCTTAGGATCCAGAAAACAGAAGGTTAAGATGCTGAATTTCCTTTAAGTTCAGGCTGGAGGGTGGATCCATTCTGCCTCTTTAGATAGATAGATATTGACACTGTTTTTTATTTTATTTTTACAAAGCAGCTGATTGGTTTAACAGAGTTGTTAAAAATATAGTGTAAAGATACTATCAAATATTTTTTTCTGATTTATGAAAGGCCAGAGTAGATGTGATGCTTGTGATAAAAGAGGGAGAGAAGCAAGGAAAGAAAATAAAAGTGAAGAAAGTGAAGTACTTTTTTATTGCTGGGTTGTCCAGTTGTACTGGAAATCTACTTGTACACGTATGCATTCCTATGCCCACTCTATTGCTCTTGGCGTCCGTTGCTACATAGTTTGCTCTTATCCGAAAGTACTACCATGTACTTGTTTCTCGAGTGGTATTTCTTAACCAGTGTTATAAGTAGTTAAAGTTGCATTTCTCACCTGGCAGTAAGCCTCAATGAACTCAATGGAACTTTCTTCTGAACACACCTGCGTAGGATTGCAGTGTAAGGTAAGAATTACAAGACAAACTTTTCAGGAGCTGGCAGAGGCAGTTAATATCACAATATAAAAATAGTGCAGAGTTTTTAAAAAACAGGCCTATGTTTACACTTACACCTTATTAAATGCAATACTCAGAAAAAGTCCTACTGAGCTTACTTCCTAGCACTGCAGCCTGAATGCTTTTGCTTATACAAGAACGTGATCAGAATGGATGTAAATATAAAAATACCTAGGTTAGCCAGCACAGGAATGGGTGTCTTGACCAGGAGAGGGCAGGGAAACGTTCTTTTTGCATTTGCAGAGCTTTGCAAAGGGTTTCATCTTTGAATCATTCCTCTAAGACATCTCCTTTCCAAAGGCAGGATACTGGCTAGTTCTGACTTTTCACCTATTCCGCTATGACCCTTACAATGAACAAGTCATTAGTGAAATGCCCATCATCAATATGGCAGGGAGTTTGTTTGTCAAAGAAGGTTATATATTCCACAAAACCTACCCATCCAGAGAATGCATACACTGCATGCCCTCAGACACACACGTGAGGTGAACCATAGTGATAGAGGAAAGAGTTTTCCCCATTCAAGTGGGGGGACTAAACTTTCTTCCACCTCTCTGGTGCGGACGCCAATGTATGGGCTGAAGGCAGTGGCGTAGCGTGGGTTGTCAGCACCTGGGGCAAGGCAAGTAATTTGCACCCCCTAACCCGTGGATTTGCGCCCCCCTAACCCGTGGATTTGCGCCCCCTAACCTGTGGATTTGCCCTAACCCCAGATGTTGCGCCTGGTGCGGCCGGCCCCCCCTGCACCCCCCACGCTACGCCACTGGCTGAAGGTGTCCCAAGAACATGCGCAAGAATGTGCATGTTCTCCCTGCATAATTGTAATGCTGCTTTGGTCCATCAGGTGGCAGCATCTCTTTAGGTTGCCATATGATTTATTGACAGCAAAGCTCAAAGTAATGCGTTCTGTGTGAGGCTGCCCTTAGGGACCAGTCTGAAAGCCTCAGCAGCTCCAAAAGGCAGGGGCTAAGGTACTGAGCCAGGCATCCTATCATGTAGCTGTTATACCACTCTTAAACCTGGCCAGGTTTAAGGTTTTAGTTTTGCACTGCAAAGCCCTGAACTAGTGACCAGCTTACTCAAAGGAGTGCCTTTGTCAGTCTGCCCAGTCACTAAGATTGTTGGATGAATCCCTCCTGGCTATGCTGTGTCCTACAAATGCTTTTTTAGAGGTGACAAGAGGAAAGGCCTTATTAGTGGTGGCACCCGCTCTGTAGAATCACCTCCCCTCTCTGAATTGCAGCAATTGCCTACACCGTTGCAATTTTGGCATGTGCTGCAAACCCCTCTGTTGTCTGAGGTCCTTGTTGGCCACCAATACCAGCTAGTTTCTTTTTAACTTAACCTTCTGTTTGCCTAGAGACTACATTTTATTCTCAACTGTAGTTTTGTTGTACTTCTTGGTTTTGTACACTTCTGGCTGTTGTTTATGAAAAGCAATATAGAAATGTGTTCATAGATTATTAGTTTTAATGCACTCTTTTCACAAAATAGCATTGCAACATGTGATGTTGCAAAAGTGCCACAATCTGAGATATGGTGTACCATCTTTCGTACAGCTGTCAGTCACAGTGTAAGTGCGGGAGTGTGTGTGTGATCCAATCTGACGTACTGCAATGGAAAGCAAAATACCCAAGCGCTGTTCATATGCAAATCTTTTCTCCGGAGTGCATTAGGGAATCAGGGGGGAATCAGAACAGAAGGAGGAAGCCCTGTGCCACTCAGCCAATGCTCTGGTCTTCTGCTCCTTGACCCAGAAAGGTTGGTGATCCCTAATTTAGCACATCCAGTCTGCTTTCAATATCATTACAATAACAAAGCAAGACAAAGGGGGATGGTTTGTGCTCTCTCTCTCTCATTGAGTCTGTTGCTGTTTTCACCATGCCACATAATAAAAGAAGAGGAAACTAGTGTGGCCATTTGAAAGCGCATATGAAAAGTCAGTGCCTGAGGTAAAAAAAAGGTAAAGGGGACCCCTGACCATTAGGTCCAGTTGTGACCAACTCTGGGGTTGCGGCACTCATCTCGCTTTATTGGCCGAGGGAGCTGGGTACAGCTTCCTGGTCATGTGGCCAGCATGACTAAGCCGCTTCTGGTGAACCAGAGCAGCGCACGGAAACGCCGTTTACCTTCCCGCCAGAGTGGTACCTATTTATCTACTTGCACTTTGATGTGCTTTCGAACTGCTAGGTTGGCAGGAGCAGGGACCGAGCAACGGGAGCTCACCCCATCGTGGGGATTCGAATCACCAACCTTCTGATCGGCAAGTCCTAGGCTCTGTGGTTTAACCCACAGTGCCACCTGCATCCCTTGTTTTCACCATGCCACATAATAAAAGAAGAGGAAACTAGTGCGGCCATTTGAAAGTGCATATGAAAGTCAGTGCCTGAGGTAGATTGACTCAAATATGGCCTCTCTGAGGGTTGGAGAGATTCTTCCATCACCAAGGAGCTGTTAGGAATTGTCCCTCAGTCATTGCGCTGGAATGCACTTGAAGCTACTTGAGTTCCCCAACTGTCTTTGACTCCAGCCTTCCAGCAGCTCCTATGAAAGGAAGTGATCGCTGAAAAACTCCTGTCTCAAACCCAAAGAGATGCTGCCAGTGGCTGAGTTTGGCTCAGTTTCAGGGCAACTTTCCATGTTCCTAAATTCTGCTTTGAATCGAACCTCAGGATTGCTTCCTCCTTCCCACAAGCTCATCCCCAAGTCTGCTCTTTCCTGGTCCTCCTCCTAAATCTATGGGCATCTAAAGTTTGACATGTACCACAGTAGAGATATGCACATTTGCTTTTGTTCCTAAGCATATCGTGCTCACGGTGGAAGGATTTTGTGAAGTCTCCTGAGACATATGCTATCTACTCTGCCCATATGCTGCAGATTCCCAGACTGCCATATGCTCTATGTTCTTTGGCAGGGTTGATGGATGACAGACTTTGTAGACCATCTCGAGGATCTTTATGGGGAGATGTATACTTCTCATGCTTGGATTTTCTGCTCTGGGTGCAAACGAAGATCCAGCCTTTGATGAAAAGCTATACTAAGTGTTAACAGCCTCAGTAAAGCTGTGGATGTGGCAACTGGTTGACACAGGTGTGGGTGTGCACCTTCCTCTCTAATAAAAATATGCCTGAAAGCCAGGTCAATGGGCTTGGATGAGCATTGCAATTATCAGGGCTAAGTGAGCCACAGGCAACACAGAGAGAAGTTGGTTGCCAACTACCCAGAATCACTCCAGAGGCACGAAGACGATTGCTCAGGCAAAGCCTATACAGAAAGTCTCTTATAGGTAAAGGTAAAGGGACCCCTGACCATTAGGTCCAGTCACGGGCGACTCTGGGGTTGCGACGCTCATCTCACTTTACTGGCCAAGGGAGCCGGCGTACAGCTCCCAGGTCATGTGGCCAGCATGACTAAGCCGCCTCTGGCGAACCAGAGCAGCGCACGGAAACACCGTTTACCTTCCCGCCGGAGCGATACCTATTTATCTACTTGCACTTTGACGTGCTTTCGAACTGCTAGGTTGGCAGGAGCAGGGAATGAGCAACTGGAGCTCATCCCGTCGCAGGGATTCGAACCGCCGACCTTCTGATCGGCAAGTCCTAGGCTCTGTGGTTTAACCCACAGCGCCACCCGCATCCCTTATAGACTCTCCTGTAAGGCCTCAATGGTTAATTTAGGTGGGTGGGGCAGTTCAGTGCCTGAGAAGACACCCCTTCCCCAGAACAGGACAGAAGTTAGCACACAGCATAGTGGGGCATGGGCCTCAAAGGGCATACTGGAGCTGTTTCCAGGATTGATTTGTTTTCAGACATAAACTGAAAGAAGAAGTATCAAGTGTGGAACCATCCTGTGGGATATCCAGCCTATACAAACATGCTTAACTCTAATGAATCATCACCACCATCATCATCATAATTTAATTATGTATACCCCGCCCATCTGGCTGGGTTTCCCCAGCCACTCTGGGCATCTTCCAGCAAAATATAAAAACATAATAAAATGCATGAAGGGGTTAAGGCCATAAAGTAAGCAGTCCTGCCAGGCTTAGCTAGGTCACTCCCCATCATCTTGGAAGGAAGGGTTACCAAACTCTCTTGTTCTTCTTCTTTCACCATGTGAACCCTACCCGTAAGGAAGACAAAGCTGCATGCTCCAAGCTTAGACAGTGGGGCTTAAGCAAGCAATCTTTGTGTTCCTAGACAAATAATTTAGAAACATTTGTCATTTTGGGAGCTTAAATTATACTGCCTATCTTTTCTTGCTGCCGTGTGGAAAAGCACATTAATCTGACTTTTGAAGAGTTTGTAAGTAAACCGTTTTTAACTTACAAAATGTTTGGTCTCTTTCTATGCTAAGAGTGGGGAGCTTTGGAAGAAACTTAGAAGGGGATATTGTAAAGGTCCAGCAGTCTAGATTTCCACACTTTATTTTGCTGCATTTTTGTGATTTTAGATCTTTGTTGGAGTTCTCTCTCACCAAAGAGTACTTTCTCCAAACCGCCATCTAAGCATCCAGGGAGTTCTTCTTTTATTTTACCTAGTGGTTTTCTTCCTATTACCCAAAAGACAAAAACCAACACATCACACCCAACCACCCAAAGCTTCTGGGCCCCCCAAGGCACCGTGGAGGAGCCAAGATGGCCATCACTGCAGCTGCCTGACCTGGAACTCCTTTTTCGGAGCTGAATCCTTAAAAGGAAAAACAAAAAGCTGTGCCAGAGCCTGTGCCTGCCTCCCGAAAACATGTCCCCCACCCCTGTAAGCTTAGCAGGGATGAGTATAATGATTATACCCCCTGCCAGCGTATGGTGTGTGTTTTTTATTTCCTTTCAAGGGCTCAATGCTGGGCTGGGCAGCTATGGCAGTCTCTCTCGGCCATTTGTTCCTTCAGCTGCCCAGTCTCAGCACCAGGTAGCTGGGGTGCCTGTTCTGGGGGTGGTGGCCCACACTTGCTTGGCAAAGGTGCCAGGGTGGTGCTTTGGCAGAGGGCTCCGAGGTGCTGGATTTGGCACCAGGATGTGCTGCAAGTTGCAGCTGATAAGGGGGCAGCTGCAAACTGAGCTGAGGGTATTATATATATAAAAGTTGTTGCCCGCTTTTCATTAGGAAATAACCCGGAAGCAGGATATGGTACCCATAAAACACAGTATATAAAAAAGCACGTTCTAGCAGTAAACATTGAAACAGGACGACAGGAGAGAGCACATACCCCCTTCAAATAACAAAGGACAGTGACACAGATTCCGTCAAAAGGCTGGGTGTACAAGTAGGCCGTCCGGTGAGGTTGAAAGCTTATAAGACTCCATTGTGGCCTCAATATTGGCAGGGATGTCAGGCATCCAGATAAAAACCCCATCAATTTTTTAAAGTCTGTTTTCATTGCTATTTTTAACAAATATTTTATACTATTTAATGCAAACCTCAGGACATTGTTTTCAGATGAAGCTGCACATAGATCCTACTAATTTAATAAAGTATCAGCAACGTGTGCAGAAGGCTACTTGCAAACGTGCAGCAGATCCACTTCTTGCACTTAAAGCACTTCCAATGCACACTTAAAGCACATGAGTTTCCCGCTCAGAGAATCATGGGATCTGTAGTTTTCCCTCTCACAGAGCTACAGTTCCCAGGAGAACCCTTCAAACCTACAGGGGAGGGGGAGGGGAAAGCCAGGTGCTTTAAATGTGTGGTGGGTGTGCTATAAACGTATACTGTGGATCTATCTTGCTAGACTATTGAAGTCGGTCTCTTAAGGATCACCTTCAGGCACACATTGTACGAGACCTTAACTCCTTACCAGAGCAGCTTGTCATCCACAGCCAAGCGATATTGAATTTTTGTTTTTTTCTTTTTCTTTTTCAATCCCTGGGCGCTGATTCCAAAAATATATTTACCGTATTTTTCGCTCTATAAGATGCACCAGACCACAAGACGCACCTAGTTTTTGGAGGAGGAAAACAAGAAAAAAAATATTCTGAATCTCAGAAGCCAGAACAGCAAGAGGGATCGCTGTGCAGTGAAAGCAGCAATCCCTCTTGCTGTTCTGGCTTCTGGGATAGCTGCGCAGCCTGCATTCGCTCCATATGATGCACACACATTTCCCCTTACTTCTCAGGAGGGAAAAAGTGAGTCTTATAGAGCAAAAAATACAGTATATATTTATTTAAAGGATGCTCCCTGCTGGCTGTCTTAATCTCGCCTTCCTCCGAGACTGTAATCGACAAATTCACTCTTACGAGCCAGGGCCTCTAGTCTAGATTTTACCTTTGCGTGTGCCTCATTGACACGCATCATCTTAGCCTAGAAGTATTAACGAAGAGGAGACTCGTCTGATCATCCGTTGTACCCAAGGGTTAGTTACTTCCTGAGGCCATGTCCAAAACCAAGGGCGGAGAGCTGATAGCCATGAAATGCTGGAAACCAATGCGTTCCTCTTTTTTTTTTAAAAAAACAAACCAGCCTCCTAGGACCAACCTCTTCCATCTTTCTCTGCCCTTGCACTTGCCCTGTTAAACCAGTTTCCTGGGTAGATTGTTGTGCAGTTTCTGTAACTGCATTTCCCATTGGCACCTCTTTGCTGACTGCAGCTGTTATATAGTCCATCTTTTGATTCATCAAAGACACTTTCTCATCCAGCTGTCGCAGCACATCATATATTTTGTCCAGGGCAGATAAAACTTCCTCTCTAATCATTTCTGTCAAGGTCAGGGAGCTGATCCCACGGTCTGATTTTCCCACTTACTATGTTCTCTTTATAGATTGAAACAAACACACTGGTAGGCTTCCTCTAGGGGGAGTAGTTACTTTTTAGCATCCATTTTTAAAATGTATCCAACAAGGAAGAAAAAAAAGTTACTTTCAATTTTCAGATATTTTGTTTCCTTTCAATATGAAACAAACAGGCAGAAAGCAGCATTGGAGTTATCTTTTTCCTTTTCCAATTCTATCTGTCAATTTTTCTATATTCAAATTGTAAGCATCACCGACAGTTTCTTTCCTGTCATTCCGTCCACAGGTTAGGGACAATGGAGACTTATTTTCTTAACTCACTCTCCGCAGGATTAGAAAGTCAAGTTGTTGTTTTTTTTCCCCTTCCCTCCTGCTGTCTAGGGGGATTTGGTGGTTAAAAGTGCAGGAAATTTCAAGCTTTCAATTTATCCGGCTTTTAGCTTGTAAAATCTTTGCTTTGATCTTTATACAAAGAACGGGAGGCGGACTTCCTGTTTGCACCTTCCCGTCTCGGGTCAAATTCAAAGGTATATTTTTAATCCAATAGTTTCAATTGTCCTACTCACGGGTTGTTGTTTAAAATCCGAATTGTCACAGGAAAAAGGACAGCGCTCTCTGACATCAGCTGTGCAGCTTCGCTCCACAGAAGTAGCGATTGACTCTCAGCACCGCGCCAGCCCCCGTCTCACTTCGGAGCCCTTTATGGGGTTCCTTTGCCAAACGGGGGGCGCAAACGGTGCCCGCCGAGTCCCACGGTCGCAGGCTTCTTCTGCCTGCGGTTTTCGAAAGGGTCCCCGCTTCCTAGCGGAACAAATTTAATTACCTGCCTCCATCATCTCATTACTGCCTCTTGCCTTCATGTTTCCTGAATCTACATGGCGCAATGTCATCTCACTTGGACAATCTAATTTCAAGCAGAAACATGGCTGCATGGAAGGACACGGTCAGCGTGCTCCACTATATTGGCAAGGGCTGGAGGGTTCTCCTGCCAGGACTACATTGCTAGAGATGGAGAAGAAATGTGTCCTGCTCTAAAAATGTCCATAAATGTGTCTGGAGGCTTTTTACAGCTAGAGAGGGAAACCTAGGGTCCTCCAGATGTTGGTGAACTGCAGCTCTCACCATCCCTGACCATGCTGTCTAAGGCAGTGGCCAGTACAGAGTGCAGGAGAGGGAATTGCAATAACAATAATAATATCCTCCCATTCTCAGGGCCCACTGTGATGATGTAAGCTTCTCCAGAGACTTGAGATGGTAGGTGTCAGGACTTCAGGGAATCTTATCGCTCCCACAGTGGGATGTCAAGAAGCAGAAAAACAAGAAGAGTTCTTACCAAGTAGTTTATTCAATATTCACAGAGAGAGACGAAGGGATGCGGTCTCTCTTAGATAATGGCATTGCTCCATGTAAAGTTCCACCCTCTCAGGCTCAGGATTTTTGCATTGGGTCGCCCCAAATTCACCATCAGATCACATAGCATGTCCATGCAGTAATAGTCATGCTGCATCATGCACCCCAATACACGAGCGGTGAGAGACTCGAGCAGTTCCAGTACTTACCCAGGGTTTGGTTTCCTTGAAATGAAGAGACTGTGGTGTCTTTAGGTTATATAGTTTTCTGTACACATATATACAACCTGAGTTAAAGATGAAGGGGATCGCAGCATTAACACTAGGTTTCGTGGGGAGCCCCAAACTTTGGATCCAGTACAGAGCAAGACAAGCCTGTGTCTCCAGCTTCCAGCATCAGCCCAAACTTACCTCATGCACAGACCCCTTGGCCTATTGTTCTGCATCCTAGGATGATGTGCCAGCCAGCCAGGTAAGCTGGGGGAAGGCCACCCATTTGTCTCTATGGCAACAGGGCAACCTCTTTGGATATGTAAATGGCTAGCTCAAGCTATTACCCAAACAAAGGAACTGGTTTGGCTGGTTTCCCCTTAAATAGATACAGGGTCACAGGTTTGGGAGGGATTCAGAATGACCCCTCAAACCTCAAACAGGAATCACAATGTGTTTTATTTCTTTGTGGAAGCCAGTGTGGTGTAGTGGTTAAGAGCGGTAGTCTCGTAATCTGGGGAACCGGGTTTGCGTCTCCGCTCCTCCACATGCAGCTGCTTCTTTGAAGTCTCTCAGCCCCACTCACCTCACAGAGTGTTTGTTGGGGAGGAAGGGAAAGTAGAATGTTAGCCGCTTTGAGACTCCTTAAAGGGAGTGAAAGGCGGGATATCAAATCCAAATCCAAACCTGAACTGCCATTACTGCTCTTGAAGATACTTTTATGAGCTTACAAGGAAACACAGGTATCCAGCTTGAAAATCCCTGTCTTTCTTAAGCTATCTGCCCAGTTAAACAGCTTTCTGCAGTGCACCTCCTATGCTAACAACAACAACAACAACAATAATAATAATTTTATTATTTGTACCCCACTCATCTGACTGGGTTGCCCCAGCCACTCTGGACAGCTTCCAACACACATAAAAACATAATAAAACATCAAATATTAAAAGCTTCCCTATACAGGGCTGCCTTCCGAAGTCTTCTAAAAGTTATATAGTTATTTATCGCCTTGACATCTGATGTGAGGGCGTTCCACAGGACAGGCGCCACTAGCAGGAAATGGACTGTTGTAGTCAGGATCATGGACAAGTCAATGCCTGGTTGAAGAACATTCTTGCCATATGCAAGAAATTGGATTAGATGTAGTGGGAGAAAGCAGCATTTGTTGAGTTTCTGTCCTTCATACAAAGTGTTCCTTCTGTATGGAAGAATGCTAATAGTGCTAAACTGGGACACTGTGCCACTGGCAGACAGTGGCATTCATGAAGGCCCAAAAATGGGATTTCAGTTAGGTTTGGAACCTGAACACATCCTGTCACATGCAAGCACTTTCTTTTACATCCCAGTAGCGTTGGTGGTTCATACAACCCCAGTGGATGGTCTGGATTCAGATCCTGCTCTGCTGTATTATTTTCAGTGCCTGCTAAAAACATTATGGTTTAGACAAGCCTACCCAGATGTTTGGAAAGCTGATTTGAATTTTCTTTAGTTTCAGTCTATTGTTGTAACTTTTTTATGTTTTGAATTAATGCTGTAAAAAATGTTAGTGATAATTTTGTTGTTTTATCCTTTTTTTGGAAAACCACTTTGAGGGGTTTTTCTACAATAAAGCAACATATAATTTTTATGAAATAAACAAACGAACAATGCCTCTCTCTCTCTCTCTCTCTCTCTCTCTCTCTCACACACACACACACACACACACACACACACGCATACACACCTCCTACACAACTGCATCATTTAGTTTGATGGCTAATCCAGTCCTTTGTATTTTCAGAGCAAGTTTGTGTGACAACATCAATGTGGTAAGAAACACGATTCTGCATCATGTCCGCAAACCTCTCCATTTTGACATAAGTGGGAGTAAACGTGAATGAAGCTATTGGGAAGTTGAATACAGTGGTACCTCGGTTTAAGAACAGCCCCGTTTACGAACTATTAGGTTCCAAACTCCGCAAAACCAGAAGTAGTGTCCCGGTTTGCGAACTTTACCTCGGTCTAAGAATGGAAGCCGAACGGTGGAAGGGCACCAGTGGCAGGAGGCCTCATAAGGGAAAGCACGCCTCAGTTTAAGAATGGTTTCAGTTTAAGAACGGACTTCCAGAATGGATTAATTTCGTAAACCGAGGTATTACTCTATGGGAGGCTATTTTTGCTAACCTAACTCCACTGACAGGGATTTAGGAAGCTGCCAGGGTTTTCATTTGCAATTCCACAAGTAGGTTTTTAGGTGTGAATGTGTGTAAGACAAAGCGTCATGTTGATTGTGAGCACATGAATAGGATGGCTGCACAGAGGCAGATTCAGACCTTGGCTGCACCATCATTGCCTTAACTGCAAGTCATTTCTTAATATTTATTTAGAGTTCAGCCGGTGATTATTTAGTGCATAGCTAGGACTCAAACTTACCAGAAAGCAAATACCGTATTTTTTGCTCTATAAGACTCACTTTTTCCCTCCTAAAAAGTAAGGGGAAATGTGTGTGCTAGGTTGGCAGGAGCAGGGACTGAGCAACAGGAGCTCACTCTGTTGCGGGGATTCGAACTGCCGACCTTCTGATTGGCAAGCCCTAGGCTCTGACTTCCCCCAAAGAATCCTGGGACTTCCTAGTTTCCCCTCACAGAGCTACAATACCCAGTACCCTTAGCAAACTACAGTTCTCAGGATGAGGAATGAGATTTAAATGCACACTGAGTGTGCTTTGAAGGTACAGTGTGGACTCAGTGGCCGTAGGTAGAGAAAGAGAAAGAAAACAAGTCCCTTGCCTTTGTCTTGTTCGGTGATCTCAGGGACGAACCTTCTGTACAGTGGTACCTCGGGTTAAGTACTTAACTCGTTCCGGAGGTCCATTCTTAACCTGAAACTGATCTTAACCTGAAGCACCACTTTAGCTAATGGGGCCTCCTGCTGCCACCGCGCTGCCAGAGCACGATTTCTGTTCTCATCCTGAAGCAAAGTTCTTAACCTGAAGCAGTGGCGTAGCGTGGGTTGTCAGCACCCGGGGCAAGGCAAGTAATTTGCGCCCCCTAACCCGTGGATTTGCGCCCCCTAACCCGTGGGTTTGCCCTAACCCCAGATGTTGCGCCCGGTGCGGCCGGGCCCCCCTGCACCCCCCACGCTACGCCACTGACCTGAAGCACTATTTCTGGGTTAGCGGAGTCTGTAACCTGAAGTGTATGTAACCTCAAGCATATGTAACCTGAGGTACCACTGTATTATATTATGGAGACACGCAAATTCTCGCGCATGCAAATTCATCAGGCATTCAGGTACAGCATCCCATGGAGAAGGCAAGACATACAAACTTCCCAAGACACACAAACTTTGCACATTCTCTGTGCAAAGTTGGTCTTGGGGCCTTGGGAAATGCCCAACCTGGTCACCCTCTGGAGCTGGCCTTCGCCCAGTGAAGTTGCAAGGGGTGGGGGAACAGGGTCTGATTTCTTCAGGGCAGGGCAGAGGAGAGACAAATCTCCATGGAAATTCTCTGAGGAGTACCTGCAATGGTTGGAGGGGAGGGGACGGGACGTGGGTCTTTTCCATACATTCTTCAGCGAGGGTGGGCGGGTCTTTGCTTAGCCCAGCAGCTCAGCCGCTCTTCCAGGGCTCTTCTGTTTACCCAACAACACCGCAGGAGTAACTCCGGATTTAGATCAGCGCTAACAACCCCTCCCCACCCCGCCAACCCCGCCCGAAACCTCTCACATATCTGCTGCGAGGTTTTCGAAATGGGGGTGCGCACGCGCGCTTCCGTGGGTGCGTAAAAGCTGCTCTTTCATCTGAAATAAGCGTTTATGAATTCCACCACCCCCTCCCTGCTCCCCCCAAAAGAGGGAAAGAAGAAAACAAAATAAACCACGTTCGCGGGTCAAGGCTAAAGAACGATCAGCTTCCAAGCATGCTCCTTTCCTGCCCGAGTAAATGTTTAATCTCCAGCTGAGAATTAGTAGCTGTTTTAGGAGTAGGAACTCGCGCCTCCCGTCGCCCCCTCCACCAGCGAGCGAGTCTAAACCAGTTAGGGAAGAAGTGCCCTGTCTCTCCCCCCCCCCGCCCCCCATTTTACACAGCCTCTCTCCCTCTGCTTAGTTAGCTATCCTGGGAAGGTGCATTGGCAGCTATCAACAGATGGAAGGGCAGGGAGAGGGAGGAGACGCGAGAGAGAGAGAGAAGGAGGTCTTTATTACGCGCCGCACAATACCCAAAGCCCGGGGGACCTCTTCCAGCTGGGCTCAAGAGGGCAAAGTCAGGCAGGAGAGCAACTCGGGAACTTTTCAAAAGAGCTTGAAAGAGCCACTGTGGAGTTCCCCACTCCCCACTCCCCTTTTGCTTTTTGAAAGGGAGGGCGGCATCGCTTGGGAAGCGAAGGTGGCTCTGATTTCATTTGGCAGCGCCTAGGATAGCGCGCACCGGGAGGCCAGCCTTTTTTGGAGGAAGGCTTCTTCTTCCTCCTCCTGCTACTGCTGGCGTGCTCCAAACTTGCCTGGATGGGGTCTGCCCGGTGGAAGAGGCTCTGCCTTTTGTTCCTGATAGGGATAACGTTCTCGGTCATCTTTTACGGGCACTACTACACCACGACGGATTCATCCAGGTAAGTCAGGAGGGCGGGGCGGGGCGCGGTGGGGGGGGGGGAGAGAGAAATGATCCCAAAAGCAGCGTCGCGGGAGGAAAAAACAGCCCTGCCTAGCATGCTAAGGGAGCAGCCGGCTGCTCAGAAATGAGTAGCATCCCTTGTGTGTTGTGCGAGGGTGTTTGGGGGAAAGGCGCAATCCCCAAAAAAATCTAAACCAGGGGAACCTGGCAATCGTATTGGAAACGGAACAGGAAAGAGCGGTGTACGCACCGCACTTTTTAAGCACATCCCAAGCGCGTTTTCTTTGCTCCCGAAAAAAAAAAAAAAAGAATCATGGGAACTGTAGTTCACATCTCGCAGGGCGATAGTTCCCAATACCCTTAAACAAGCGACAGTTCCCATTCTTCTTTGGGTTGGGGAGAGAAATGTGCTTTTAGGGTATGGTGTGTGTGTGCCCAGCCTCAGAATCGAAGACTCTTGCTTAATATTCTTTTGTTTGCGTGTGCTTTATTTTGCTCCGATGGGGTTGCGACCCAAACCGCAGCTGTATCGAAAAACATCGTGCAAGTTCGTTTATTTTTAAAGCGAGGGGGAGTTTTAAACCTGGAAGAACCTCAGAGCTTGCTTTCGGAGATGAGACTGCACATGTTGCTTTACAATGGAACACACGCCCTCCGAGGCGCGGGCAGATATGTGTGCAGAAACAAAGCCCACAGCGACAACGCTACCTCTCTCCTGGAGAGCGAGGAAGGGCAGGCAAGTGTTGGGAGAGAAGAAGGGTATTGTACTCCCAGCTCCCAAAAGGCTAGGAATAAAAAGCAGGCCAGGCATGCTAATTAAGTTCAGCGGAGTGAGTAATGCATGGGAAGCAGAGAGTTGAGGCTTCCAGACGCCTGTGCGTTCAAGAGTTCCTAGCCGTGAGCGCACATTCCCACACAGTGGGGCCAGGGAGACCAAGCAGGCGAATGCAGGGTTCTTAAGAGGGTGCCAGGTGGCTTCAAGTTTGAAGATGGGGTGCTGTGCATGGTTGCAGCGTGTCCTGTCTTGTTTGTTGACATGCAGGCTGCTGTTGTCCACACACACACACACACACACACACACGGACAAGAGAGCAAAGTGCAGCTCAGATTGTACATTCATTTCATGTCCCGTGATGCGTTGCAGATCCCAGGGAACATGTACTGCCCTTACCTTTGCTTAGGAGCCTTCCTACTCTGCTCCTGGCAGACTAAAGCCCTGAATTTGTAAGCCGGTGAAGCTGTGTAATCTATGCTAAGAGCAGTGATGTGAAAGTTGGAATAGACAAGTACAGAGGGCTGGAAAGATGTTATGGCAGCCTTTGTCAAGCTGGCGCCCTGCAGATGTTTTGGACTATAACTCCCCTCAGGCCCAGCCAGCTGGTGGGAGTTGTAGTTCAGAGTGTCTGCCGGGCGCCAGCTTGATGAAGCCTATGTTGTGAAGTGCCTGCAAGATGGTTCACCCACATTAAGCTCACTAGGCTTAAAGGACTTGCCCTACAGCTCCTGGGCTCCTAGATACAGATGTCATCTGCTTTCATTACTGCTTAAGAGATGGATGAGGGGCTAAGAAGGGATGATTCTCTCGGAACGGGTTGGGACCCAAAACTCAGATCCCAGATAACTGAAACCATTTGGCAAGCATCAAAGAAAACTTGCTGCTTTAGGCTCCACCCTTCATTTCATCCTGAAGTTCAGCTTTTGCTTTATACTATCCACCCATCCATGTTTGAAAGGAGAAGGCACTCGCAACTACCCATAGATCTGAGTGCGAGACCCTCCCTCCTTTTTCCCTTTTCACTTTGCATTCAATAGTTCTGAATGTAGCAGTAAGGTAAAGGTAAAGGTACCCCTGCCCGTACGGGCCAGTCGTGTCCGACTCTAGGGTTGTGCGCCCATCTCACTTAAGAGGCCGGGGGCCAGCGCTGTCCGGAGACACTTCCGGGTCACGTGGCCAGCGTGACATCGCTGCTCTGGCGAGCCAGAGCCGCACACGGAACGCCGTTTACCTTCCCGCTAGTAAGCGGTCCCTATTTATCTACTTGCACCCAAGGGTGCTTTCGAACTGCTAGGTTGGCAGGCGCTGGGACCGAGCAACGGGAGCGCACCCCGCCGCGGGGATTCGAACCGCCGACCTTTCGATCGGCAAGCCCTAGGCGCTGAGGCTTTTACCCACAGCGCCACCCGCGTCCTTGAATGTAGCAGTATGTTCTATGAATTTCAGGTCTAGCTGTGTATCTTTTGGTTAAAATGACCATATGAAACACTTTATGGACTACCTGTGGTGTGGGGAATCTTTGGCCGTCTGGATGTTGCTGAACTACAATTCCCATCATTATTGCCATACTTTCTGGCGCTGATGGGAGTTGTAGTTCACCTACATCCAGAGGGCCAAAAGTTCCCCATACCAAATGTAGTTCAAAAAGTGTTTTGTATACATCCATAATCTTTAAAGCTCTAGGGGGGTTGGCCAGGACTATCTCCATATTATACTTGCAGGAGGTGAGACATAGTGAATTCCTTAACTTCACCCAGCAGGTTCATAGTTTAGCTTTGAGTTAGGGGTGGCCAGTGCTTAGGTTTTGAACAAATGTTTTCTCAGAATAAACTCATCAAGACAACTTTTTTAAAATAAATGAATGCAAATGGTTTATTGAATATTTACAGATACAGTGGTACCTCAGGTTACGAACTTAATTGGTTCCGGAGGTCTGTTCTTAACCTGAAACTGTTCTTAACCGGAAGCACCACTTTAGCTAATGGGGCCTCCCGCTGCCGCCGCGCCGCTGGTGCGCGATTTCCGTTCTCATCCTGGGGCAAAGTTTGCAACCTGAGGTACTACTTCCGGGTTAGGGGAGTTTGTAACCCAAAGTGTTTGTGACCCAAAGTGTTTGTAATTCAAGGTACCACTGTACAGTGGAACCTTGTGTTAAGGACAGGATCTGTTCTGGAGGCCCATCTGTAACACGGAACTGATGCATGGCGAAGCGTTGCGTCTATGCACATGTGTGGCGCGATTTAGCACTTCTGCGCATGCGCGAGCGGCAAAACCCAGAAATAACCCATGCCAGGACTTCCAGGTTGCCGCATGACGCAACATGATAACACGTAACCTGAAGCGGACGCAACATGAGGTATGACTGTAAATTGTAAACAGAAAAGAACATTGGCAGGATTATTGTAATAACCTGCAGCTTCATAAGAGTGTATATTTAAAGAAGATGAATAAATGAGCAATGGATATGCAGAAGATATTTAAATAAATTTAAGAAACCACAGCAGGAGGGGGAAGGAAGTCAAGCTTTGAAATGTCAAAATGATTGTAAAATTAGTGAACTGTATAAACTTGAAAAATATAAATTAAAAATTTAAAAAAGAAAAAAGACTCATTAAAATTAATCACCATGACTAACTTACAAAGGTAAAGGTACCCCTGACCGTTAGGTCCAGTCGCGGACAACTCTGGGGTTGCATGCTCATCTCGCTCTATAAGCTGAGGGAGCCGGTGTTTGTCCACAGACAGCTTCCGGGTCATGTGACCAGCATGACTAAGCCGCTTCTGGCGAACCGGAGCAGTGCACGGAAATGCCATTTACCTTCCCGCCGGAGCGGTACCTATTTATCTACCTGTACTTGACGTGCTTTCGAACTGCTAGGTGGGCAGGAGCTGGGACCAAGCAACAGGAGCTCACTCCATCGCGGGGATTCGAACTGCCAACCTTCCAATCAGCAAGCCCTAGGCTCTGTGGTTTAGACCACAGCACCACCAGTGTCCCTTATGACTAACTTAGGTCCCTTAAATTCATTGGGTCCACTATGAGTTAGTTAATAAGTTAGTTGAGTGTAACCCACTAACTAAGGGTTACTCTTACTTGAATGGGACTCAACTAAGTTGTTGTGTGCATGGAATGAGATTCACTCATGCAACAGGGCTTTCTCCTTGCACCTCTAAATCTGTGATGGCAGGTTGGGGGAATCCCCAGAGCAGGTCTAGAGCACTCCTGGGGGAAGGAGAGAGTGGAAAGGTCTTGTTGTATGAGCAGACCTTGTTCCATACACAGATACCCCACTTGGCTTTATGTTGAATGCCACCCACAGTTTGTGGTTTTAACTACACAACAACCCTGAATCTGAATCTGTACTTCCCTGACCCCAATAGGTGGGTGGAAGTTACCGCTGGTAGTCGCTGGAGGCCCCAAAAGACAACATCTTGTATGCTGGACAGGTGGCTGAGCTAGGCCAGCAAAGGACCCACTGGCTCCTGAGCTGGCCCTCTGGAACTGGCCCTGCTGGGGCTCTTTGCTGAGCAAGTCTGGGACATGGCGTAGTGAAAATGGGAATGCCTGTAAAAAAAAGCACCCCTTTTCTTGCAGAGCAATCCAAACCTCTGATCACCTGTGCCGGAGGTGGGTTTTGGATGGGGGTGGAGATGTCCCCTCCACGCAGCCTTAGCCACCTCTGCTGGCCTCTGCTGATGGAGGAGCCTTACCCCCCAATGTTTCAAGGCATACAATAGAAGGAGGGACATTCCTGAACTGAACGGGTCATGTCCAACGTACTGCTAAGTCGCAGAACAACTTTTACTTGCACAATGGCCAGGCGTGATAGCTCAGTTGACAGAGCACGAGACTCTTAATTTCAGGATCATGGGTTTGAGCCCCATGTTGGGTGAGAGATTCCTGCACTGCAGGGGTTTGGACTAGATGACCCTTGTGGTCCCTTCCAACTCTATGAGTCTATGGACTGGGTACCCCCCTCCCCCCTCCAGTTCCATCTAAATATGTTCTGGGGTTTCCTCCAAACCTCCAGAGCAGATTGGGAGATGGCATGGTGTGCACAGGGGGAGGAGGGGAGGGAAAGTCCCATCCTCCAATGAGGAAAAGTCATTCTGCTCACAAACTTGTTTAGTTGAATACTGCCCATTATCTCAAGAACTTGAAAGGCATTCCATATCCAAGCTACGTATGATTTAAGAGCTCTCTCCTCCTCCTCCTCCTCCATTTTTCTGCTATGGCCCAACCTTCTCAGCATGACTAAGTTCACAGTGAAATGGACACATTTGCCTTTGTTGTAAAACAGAAAAGTTCTAAGTTATAGGATCCAGATTTGGCCGGATATATCCAGAATACTGCAGTCAGCAGTATTTTCAAGGCGGAAATCGGCACTGACGTCCTGGAAAATCCGGACGTACGGCAGCCAATGTCGGCAGTGCCTTTTAAAAATAAAAACGGCATTCTTTTCTTTAGCAGTTTTGCCCCAAAAGCTCAACCATCAACCACTTTGGGCAAAACTAAAAAAAGCTCAACAACTGTCTGGATTTTCACAGTTTGAAATATGGCAACCCTAAAGTTAGAGTTTGTGGGCAATTCTTTACTGTTCATGTCCTTCAGGGCAGCTCCTTGGAGTTTAGGAGACATAATGGCCCAACCTGTTTTCCAACCTCTTCCTTTCAATTGAGCAAACAACACATTTTGTCAGTTCTGTGAGGGTCAAATTTCTGATATCTCTTATCCAACCTCCCCTCCCCACCACCCCACAACAAGATGGATGACAATTGCCCCAGCATTTTTCAGATTGATAGGGGGTAATACCGTGTCCTATCTTTATTGAGATGGACAGTTCAATTTTTCATCTCAACTCTATCAGAACTTTCCATTTGCCACACCATTGTCCTGCTGGTATACATGTACTCTAGTTGCAAAATAAACATTCGGGTCTCATTCCTTCTTTTCCCCTCTCTTTCTTTTTATACATCAAAGTGACTTCCTCCTCACTGCATGTTTTCAGAGGGGCAGGATCTGGTAAATCTGCACCAGAGTTTTTCCTTATGAAGAAAGCAAATGGCAAGGAGCACTGCTGCATCACAATTGACCCCCATTTCTAGGCCAACTAAGGGTGAGCTAAATGCTCCTAATGAAAACTAGAGCGTTTCATCAGGGAAACACAGCCTTCGGAGGCTGGGATTTGTATCAGATGAGCTGTGGAGGGGAAGGTCCCTTTCTCTGTTCCAGCCTCTAGCTGGTGTTCAGCTGTAGAGTTTAATAATAATAATAATAATAATAATAATAATAATAATAATAATGAAATTTATTTATACCCTGCCCTCCCCAGCCATAGCTGTCAACTTACAGATTTGAAAATAAGGGACCAGCAGCCTCGAAAATAAGGGATCAGCAGCCAAAATAAGGGATCAACAGTTACTTTGATAAAATACATATTTTGTTGCATGCAAATGGCTTTAGATACCTATTAGGTCCATAAATTACCATATAGCATATATTCAACACACAAAAACAGCAACAATTTGTTGTTGACAAAGCACAGCTGGACATAGAAAGGGCCCCGTTACCTTCAGTAGCTTATTTAAGGGACATCATCAATAAGGGACAGCAGCGGGACATGGCCCTGGGATAAGGGACTGTCCCGCCAAATAAGGGACGCTTGACAGCTATGTCCCCAGCCAAGACCGGGCTCAGGGCGACTAACACCAAATATAAAAACAATTGATTGAAATGCAGCTTAAAAACAAGATTAAAATACTGTACAACATGAAAACATTAAAATGCAGCCTCATAGAATTACATGCCCATTTGCCTGCATATGGAACCCCACAGGGGTCTCTTCTCTCCTAAAATTATATGAGTCCATGAGAAAGAAGCTGGTGAGTGGGGTGAGAGGGACATACTATGTTCAGCAGGGAAATGGCTGGTGGGGAAAGGATTAAACAGCCTCCCCCCACCCCACCCCCAGTTATTTGTCAGATAGAAAGATTTATTACACGCATTTGTATGTAACGTCTACTGTGCCCCTAATAGCAATAAATTGTAGGTGGAAGCTCCTTTCTCTGGATGAAGCAATGCCTTCAGAGGCACAAGGCCTTAGGGGAGAAGACAGGAGGAAATAAAGACTTCCTTTGAGGATGCTTGGTAGCAGCCATCTTGCTCTCTTGTAGACCTAGCAAACATTCTACTTAAGCCAAAATAACACTTGCTGTGCTTTTGGACAATTATAATTTTCACCAGACACTGGGTCATATTTGAGGAACTGTGTAAGAGCTGCGCCAGATTTAGGGCGGTGTGGGTGTCTCCCCTGCACAAGGTGCTGAACCAAAGGGGAGCAAAATAATAATAATAATAATAATAATAATAATAATAATAATAATAATAATAATATCTTTATTGTCATTGCCCCCTCTCGGGGACAACGAAATTACTTGGCTGCTCCATCCACCCAGGTAGGGCACTCCACACAAAATCAAATCAACTATAAAAACACTAATTAAAACAATACAGTATAAAACAGCAAGGAAGATTAGATGACTTTCAAAGTCCAGGCTTCCCATTCAGGGCCGAGATCGCTCTGGAGAAGAAGCTGTTCTTAAGACGGCTTGTTCTTGTCTTCATCGTCCTGTATCTCCGTCCCGACGGCAGGAGCTCGAAGAGACAGTGACCAGGATGTGATGGATCTTTTACTATGTCCAGTGCCTTCCTATGGCACCTTGTGGCATAAATCTGCTCTAAGGTGGAGAGTGGGCAGCCAACAATGCTCTCTGCTGCCTTAACAACTCTGCACAACCCCAACCTGTCCCGGGTAGTACAGCTTCCATACCACACACATAAGCCATAGGTGAGCACGCTCTCAATGGCACAGTGATAGAAGGCAAGCAGCAGTTTCTGCGGAAGATGGTTTTTCCTTAGAATTCTCAAAAAGTACAGTCTCTGCTGCGCCTTCTTCACAAGCCCCCTTGTGTTGACACTCCAGAAAATAATAATAATAATAATAATAATAATAATAATAATAATAATAATAATATACCTATATTAACACGAGAACCTACTGAGAAGATCCATAAAAATGCAACTGTACCAAAAGGAATTATTGTGAAAATAAGAAATATTAAAGTAGGGGGCAAATTTTGTCCTCGCTCAAGGCACCATGTTATCAAAAGTCCACCCCTGGCGATAGCTGCCCTCATCACTCAGCTATTCCTGGGACTATGCTCCAGAAACTGAAATCAGGTCAGATCCTTTGAATATCTGCTAAATAAGACCACCGTTTTTTGCTGTGTTTCCTGATGCTGGCTGTCCAGTACCTTGGACAAACTTGGTTCACAAACTTGGTTCCCAGTCTTGGGTCGCCAGCTGTTTTTGGACTACAACTCCCATCATCCCTAACTGGCAGGACCTCTGGTCAGGGATGATGGAAATTGTAGTCCAAAAGCGGCTGGAGACCCAAGTTTGGGGAACCTTGGTCTAAATAGAGCACCACAACATTTGGCAAGGAGCCTATCTGTGGCTGCTCCCCAAAAGATCTCAAAGCACAGCTCAAAACCTACTGATTTAGATGCCTCTAGCTTCCACTTCTTCCTTTTATTTGATGTCTGATTCCAGTCCTTGCAGGATTCCCTGCTCTGCATACAGATCACCCAGTATCTCCACAGGCAGTGCCTAGAAATCAGGATGTAATTTCTAGGGTCCTTGCCTGATACATTTAATTAGACTACTATTCCTAACCCTCCCTATGCAGCTCCTAATCCTGTTTTCTTCTGTCATACAAAAAAATTGACTGTTGTTGGCACAAGTCTTTCACACAAATGACCTGGGCCGAGACCTGCCCTTATTGCTTTGTAATTCAAGGAACTATGGTAACGGTGAACCGCCACTGAGGTAACCACAACAAAACTTCAATTGCCCTACACATTAGCCACTTATTCAGAGTTTTGCAATTGAGTCAATTGCGTGCTTTTAACAAGTTTACTGATTAAAACGGAATTACATGGTGTCATAATAAAAGTAGAATGTGGAGGGTAATTGAGGCAATAGTTTTAACACAAATAATTTATTTTTGGTAAAGCCAACGTCGAATCTGACCTCAAGGCAACGCACTTGGTCAGGGAAGATTTATATCAAATTGGATGGCGATGCCAGAAGGCTGTGAGCTTTTAGCATATGGTGATTAATATGCTTAAAGATGCATTTCAGATGGACACTTTGCTTTGTTCATTTAATTATGTAAAATATAGCATCCTAACGATCTACCAAGTGTGGGTATTATGCATTCCTATGATGGTCATGATAGGATATGCTAAAAACTAAGGGAAAAGTGCAAGACCAAGTAAAACAGACCTGATAAAAAGTTATAGGAGCAGGTTGGGATTATAAAATGAACAACCATGTTGAGAAAGCAAGAAAACTAAGGAATGTTTAAGTTGTTGGAGTCCAGTGTGTAGTTACAGATTAAGGACCATGGGGTTGATTTGATGATTTAGCTGCTCCATAAGAATTTAAGAAATTAATTAAATCAATTTAATTAATCCATAATCTGGAAGTCAAGCAATATAACAGCTTTTACCTTTCTTACCCTTTTAAAAATAAATGCATTAACGCAGTGGATTTGTATCTCATTTTCTAAATGTGAAAATGCTGTTGCTGTTTTTAATTTTAAGAAAACAGATGTAGGTTAGCTATAACAATACCCACACCAGTAGACATTCTTTCCTGGCGACGGCTCGAGGGAAAATCTGATTGATGCTTTGGCTCTCATTGGATTTGACGTCCGAAAGAAGCTTGCAGAGGAGATGATGGGGAAGAAAGACATGTCTGAGTGAGACAGATTTGTTAGAAGTCACGTTCGCAAGGCTAAATCCAAATACATGTTTCCATAAGTTGTATAGACTTCTGCTGCCGGTCCCTTTAGATCAGGGGTGAACAGCTCTGAGAACCACATTGGCAACATACGATATCCAGGTGCCGGCATCTAATTTGTATATTTGAGCTAATTGTAATTAACAGGTTTTGCACATCATTTGCATAAAGCTGGTGCCTGCCAAGTTGTAACAGATGGACATATTGCGTTTATTTTTGTGATATCTGAAATCATTAACTCCAAATGTGAACGTCTCCTCCGCTTAGTGCCGGAGACAATTCTGGGTGGCATCTCCCTTGTAGCCTTGTCACTGCTTTGGGTGACCTTTCACATTCATAAACTAGAACAGGCAAACCATAGGTTCAAACTGGAACACTCAGGATAGATGTTTCCAGGCTCAGTGTAGCAGACCCTCCAAGTTTCCCTATTTTCCAGAGACAGTCCCAGATTTACAGACGTCATCCTGGTTTCTGATTTGATCCCGGAATGTCCCTCTTTTCCTTTGGATGTCCCTATTTTCATCGGAGAAATGTTGGCGGTTATGGAGTTATCTGACCCCTGACCCATCTGAAGGCAGTCCTGTATGGAGAAGTTCTTTAATGTTTAATGTTTTATTATGTTTTTATATATGTTGGAAGCCGCCCAGAGTGGCTGGGGCAACCGAGTCAGATGGGCTGTGTATAAATAGAATAATAATAATAATAATAATAATAATAATAATAATAATAAAATAGTAAAGGTAAAGGGACCCCTGACCATTAGGTCCAGTCGCGGACGACTCTGGGGTTGCGGCTCTCATCTCGCTTTACTGGCTGAGGGAGCCAGCGTACAGCTTCCGAGTCATAATAATAATAATAAAATTTATTTATATCCCGCCCTCCCCAGCCGAAGCCGGGCTCAGGGCGGCTAACAACAATAAAACAAAAGTACAACACAACACAACACTCTAAAATCATTCATTATAAAATTAATTCAAATCAAGCCACTGGCAACCATTGGGCCAGAGCTCCGCGAAGATTGCCGAGGGAGGGGGTCAGGCTGTGCCCTGGCCAAAGGCCTGGTGGAACAGCTCTGTCTTGCAGGCCCTGCGGAAAGATTTCAAGTCCCGCAGGGCCCTAGTCTCTTGTGACAGAGTGTTCCACCAGATCGGAACACTCTGTCATGTGGCCAGCATGACTAAGCCGCTTCTGGCAAAACCAGAGCAGCGCACAGAAACGCCTTCCCGCCGGAGCGGTACCTATTTATCTACTTGCACTTTGATGGGTTTTTTAACTGCTAGGTTGGCAGGAGCTGGGACCGAACAACGGGAGCTCACCCTGTCGCGGGGATTCGAACCGCCGACCATAGCTGTCAACTTACAGATTTGAAAATAAGGGACCAGCAGCCAAAATAAGGGACCTGCAGCCTCACTTGTTCCAGGCACTCCAGTCTTCCTGTCCTCCTGCAGTCTGGTCAAACTCATGCTGGTAGCTTCGAGAACACGGTCCAACCAACTTTGTAACCAGAGGTTCAACTGAATAGAATCTGAATCACATGCACCACAAGGCCTATGCAGCCTCAACTTAAGATGGCTCCCCGGCCTGGCTTTGCACTGCAAAGTTTGCAGCAGCACGTGCAACAAAATGGCGTCCAGAATTCGAAAACCCCCTCAGCTTGCATTAACTAGCCACACACAAGGCATGCAAGCTTCACCTCCCCAGTCGTTCTTAGACTTCTTATTGGGTGAGCAACACAGCCAAGCAACACAGTTGGAACCTCCCTCCTCCCTGGCTGGCAGGGAGGGAAGGAGAGGAGCTGCTTCCTTTGAAATTTAAGGGACATCATTTAAGGGACATTTAAGGGACATCCATCAATAAGGGACAGCAGTGGGACATGGCACTGGAATAAGGGACTGTCCCTTCAAATAAGGGACACTTGACAGCTATGCCGCCGACCTTCTGATCGGCAAGCCCTAGGCTCTCTGGTTTAGACCATAGCGCCACCCGCGTCCCTTAAATAATAGAATAGGATGTCCCTATTTTCATCGGAGAAACGTTGGACGGTATGGGGTAGCTGTTACCTCTCAACCCCTTTATTTGGTAGTTGTTGAAATGGGCTTCCTGAAGTCCCACGGTAGTCATAATAAGAGTCTGGGGAATGTCTAGACCAGGGATGGCTAACCTGTGACCCTCCAGATGTTGTAGACTCCAACTCCCATCAGCCCCAGCCAGCAATGGCCATTGATCAGGTATGACAGGAGGTGTCCAACAACATCTGGAGGGCCACACAGGTTGGCCACCCCTGGTCTAGGCATGTAAGAAAGATGTCCAAAAGAACTGCCTACCATGCAGCAGTGAAAGACATGGGAGTCCTAGAAGAAAAGGTTGCGTATGTACAAAGCCACTGTTTTTAGAAATCATTGGGTAAACCACTCAGAATATCCTACTCCTCCAGGCTTCATAAGCAAACTCTTATTCTGATGTTTCTGCCTCCTGCATGAGGTTCCCTTCTTAATGTTTCTCCTTTCTGGCCCCACCAGTAGCTTAGGCAGAGCCTCACATTTGCCCCTGTTGCCATTGTTTGCACTGGCTGTATGAATAATCCTTTCACAAGCAGAACAAAAGCCAGACATTCATAGAAATACATATGTTGCAAAACACATAAGTGTGTGGGTTGAGAAGGGTTGTGCATACTGGTTACTGAGGATTCAAATGTTCATCCGAACAGCTCAAGGTAGCATATAAGTTTCTCCCCTTCCTCATTTTATCCTCGCAACAGCCCTGTGAGGTAGGTTAGGCCAAGAGAAGCTACTGGCCCAAGGCCACTTTAGTGAGCTTTAGGGCTGAGTGGAGATTTGAACCCAGATCTCTGGACTTGTACCCCAGAGCAAAAACAAACAGGGCTGTTCCAGTTCACAGATCAGTTTTAACCACCCCTTTTGCTTTGAAAAAGTCTCCAGTCTATATTTCTGAGCATGTGGAGACTGATTCCTCTGAGGGGGGATGTTTTGGAATCCATTCCAATAGTTGTGGTTCAAGGGCTTGACCTTCTGGCCAGGGCCAGTCTGAAGGAGCAGAAAGAGAGACAAGGAAACCTTTGTGACACCCAAATGGTGATTTTCACACCGAGGACCGAGCAGATCGTGTTTCTTCAGTTCTGCATGTGCGTAGCCTGTGGCAGACATCCCTCTGAAGCCATGCCCCAGAGGCCTGAAATTCAAGCGAAGCAAGGTCTGGTGAACTAGATGTGGAATTATGCACATGTTGTTGTTGTTTAGTCGGTTAGTTGTGTCCGACTCTTCATGACCCCATGGACCAGAGCACGCCAGGCACTTCTGTCTTCCACTGCCTCCCGCAGTTTAGTTAAACTCATGCTGGCAGCTTCGAGAACACTGTCCAACCATCTCGTCCTCTGTCGTCCCCTTCTCCTTGTGCCCTCCATCTTTCCCAGCATCAGGGTCTTTTCCAGGGAGTCTTCTCTTCTCATGAGGTAGCCAAAGTATTGGAGCCTCAGCTTCACGATCTGTCCTTCTAGTGAGCACTCAGAGCTGATTTCCTTAAGAATGGATAGGTTTGATACAGAAGTGTTTTCTGTTGTGAGAAAGGTTCTTGGTGGCCTTCCTGGAAAGGCTTATTGTGCAAAGGGCAGGAGTCCTTTCATTAACGCCAAGCCACAGACCTGTCCATCTAGATGGACGGGGTTGTAAATCCATCAAGCCCCATTGACTTCAGTTGTGGGGGGAAATGGCTTGAATTCTTAATGCCTGTGCACCCAGTCATCAGAGGAAGTCTGTTTCATTTACAGGAAAAGTACATTTGGTGTACAGTGGTACCTCGGGTTAAATACTTAATTCGTTCCGGAGGTCCGTTCTTAACCTGAAACTGTTCTTAACCTGAAGCACCACTTTAGCTAATGGGGCCTCCTGCTGTCGCCACGCCGCCGGAGCACGATTTCTGTTCTCATCCTGAAGCAAAGTTCTTAACCTGAGGTAATATTTCTGGGTTAGCGGAGTCTGTAACCTGAAGCATATTTAACCTGAAGCGTATGTAACCCAAGGTACCACTGTATGCCCAAAAGAAATGACCTTCACTGGGTTGGCACTTCAATGCCAACAGTTTATTATTTTCGGTGCCAGGTTGCAACTTTATTATTTACCTAAAACACACACACAGGTTGGATAGTTTTATTCCTCTTCATTTTATTGAATCATTTATTTTCGTAATTCTACGTTTCTTTTTATATACACCCCTAAAATCCATTTTTGGAGAAGGGGCAGCTGAGGGATAGCTCAATTGGCAAAACACAAGACTGTTAATCTTAGGGTCGTGGGTTTGAGTCCCGCACCGGGTGGAAGATTTCTGCATTGCAGGGGGTTGGACTAGATGATCGTTGTGGTCCCTCGAAATTATTTTGCCATGCTCCTCAATGCCTGATGGTTGTGGGAGCTCTGGTCTACACAAACACCTACACAAAGAGAGCCAATCCATTCTTTTTTCTGGAGGGAGAAAATCTGTGCTTCCATTCTTTGTACATGTAGGTTGGCTGTCTCTGTTGCAATGAACAAGGCAGTCTGTGCTTGGAGCTTCATTTGCACATTGCAGTGAATGTGGCAGCTCCAGATTACTGCAAGGAAGTACACGCCTGTCTTCCAGTTGTGCCCATGTTTAGTTTCAATGGGCTCTGTTAAACAGGAAGCAGGTGTTAACTAGGCAGAGGCGCATTAAAACTTAACCCTAAAGCCAGTTCAGGTCTGGGGCGACGCCTTGCAGAAAGTTCAAGCCAGGATGGCGAGTATACTCTCATCAAGTGCTCATATTTCAGTAAATGCCTCTTCAACAACATGTGCCTTGTCTAATCCACAATAAAGCATTTTTCACAGATACACGATGGTGATATTGATTTCCCCACCCACACAAACTTGGGCAGGCTGCTGTGAGAGTTGCTTTGAAGTCAACCTTCTGTTTCCCAATGAATGGGCCTCTTTCTTCTTCTTCCAAGATGACCCATCTAGCATGTAGGGAGGTGGAGCTGTTGACTGAGAAGGGCTTAGCCAAGTTGCCTGACCTCAGGTTTACCAGTGGCTGGGTAAGATCCAAGACAAAAGAGGCATCTGGAAAAGAAGAAGTAGGAACAAAGTAGGAACAAAAAGAAGAAGCTAGGGGTTGTGTGGCTGCAACCCCAAGTTTATTTGTGAATTAGCCCAGTTGAATACAATAGGATTTACTTCTGAGTAGGGATGGGGGCGAAGTTGATACTAATGACCCAATTCACACTTCCTGTACTAATAAGATACCCTTCAGAATTCTCATTTCCCCAAATTTTGTGCTGCAGTTATCCAATGAAAAAGTGTGCACAACTATATGGAAATAGTATGCAAAGCAACATAGTTGGGGAAATTGCTTGCAAAAACGATATTGGACAAAATTGCACACAAAGATCGAAAGAAATGTGTGTGAACTGTGAATCTTCATGTGGACTTTTTCAAGGGAAAATGGCAAATGGATGTGAAAATGAACTGAACTGAAGTTTGGGGAAAATGAGAATCTGAAACTGACAGATTTGTCTGTCCTTGTGAATAAGAAGTGACAGTTGTTAATGTCTATGTTTGTACAGTACTTTAATTGAGTTAGACTGGGAGACCCATGTCTCAGAAATAATTTTATAATAATATTTATGTAGAGTTTCAGGTTGTATACACACCATACATTTAAAGCACAGTCCCTGCCCCTAAAAAAAAAATGTACTGGGAACTGTAGTTTATTTCTCACAGTGCTGCATTTTCCAGTAACCTTTAAATCGATGGTGTGTATGCAGGCTCAAAGTGCTTCCTGTTCATTCATTGTACTTTTTACAATAACTCTGTAACTACTTGCTCCTTTAAGTACAGTAAAATAATGGTTTTCACATGCAAATATGCTGATTTGTCCAGACCTATGGCATGATCCAGTGATACCTGAGCACATTTGATGTTCAATTTGTTTCACTATAGGAGTGAAGCACATGCTTAAATCTTACCAACCTAGAGGTGAAAACAAATCCTAGTTTGGTGTAGTGGTTAAGAGCGGTAGACTCGTAATCTGGGGAACCGGGTTCGCGTCTCTGCTCCTCCACATGCAGCTGCTGGGTGACCTTGGGCTAGTCACACTTCTCTGAAGCCTCTCAGCCTCACTCACCTCACAGAGTGTTTGTTGTGGGGGAGGAAGGGAAAAGGAGATTGTTAGCCGCTTTGAGACTCTCTAGGGTAGTGATAAAGTGGGATATCAAATCCAAACTCCTCCTCCTCCTCCTCCTCCTCCTCTTCTTCTTCTTCTTCTTCTTCTTCTTCTTCTTCTTCTTCTTCTTCTTCTATGCATGCTTACTCAGCAGTAAGGCCTACTGCATTCAATGGGACTTTCTCCCAGGTAAGTGACACTTTAAAGATTAACAAATAAGCAGGAACTTGTGTGGACTAGAGGCCACATCATCAGATTCAGGAATGGTAATATTAATCTTCAATTGCAGGTATGTATACACATACAAGGGGATGTGGGTGGCGCTGTGGTCTAAACCACTGTGCCTCTTGGGCTTGCCGATCAGAAGGTCGGCAGTTCGAATCCCCACGACGGGGTGAGCTCCTGTTGCTCGGTCCCTGCTCCTGCCAACCTAGCAGTTCGAAAGCATGTCAAAGTGCAAGTATATAAATAGGTACCACTCCGGCAGGAAGGTAAACGGCGTTTCTGTGCTCTGCTCTGGTTTTGCCAGAAGCGGCTTAGTCATGCTGCGGACAAACGTCGGCTCTTCGACCAGTAAAGCGAGATGAGCTCTGCAAGTGGACTTAACTGTCAGGGGTCCTTTTTATACACATGCAAAGTGCATTGACATTGGAAGCAATGAGATGCAACAAGTACAGATAACTCCCAAGAGACTGTGATCTACTCCCGGTATAAAAAAAGACAGTGATCTACCCATTGTCATTGCCTAGAGTTGTTGAGCTTATTTTGGGGGGAGTGCCCCCAGAGTTGTTGAGCTTTTTTTAGAGGGGAGTGCTCAGAGTTGTCATTGCCCAATTTATTTAATCCCGCGATCGACATTCAGCACCCGGTTGGATGTGCCTGAATTACAGTTGCTCAAAACAAGCTCAAGTGCTTCTTAACAGGAAGCAGTGACAGGTACAATCAACTTGGCAAAACTGAGTTATGCTGTTGTAGGAAATGAAGCCATTGTCTTTTTTCCGGCCAAGATTCCTTGCTCAGTAAGTAATACAGCATCTCAGACTGATGCCTCCTTTTGAAATCATTCAAGTAGAATTCCTTTGAAATTCTTTTCTTCATGGACACCTCTAGATCTGTAGCATGCTTGCTTTAAATAATAATGATGATGATGATAATGATAATCCTTCAACTGACCACTATCATTTGGAGAAAAAACCAGTTTCAGGGCCTCAGTGTGGAATGCACTGCAGGTTTGATTGGGGTCAGTCCTGCACTGATTTCTACTGCAAATTGTTCATCTTATGGCTGCTACTTCAGCAACCCAAAGGGATGTTTACTGCCAACAGCACCTTCGGGAACAAATAGCAGCCAGGGAAGGGGCATTTTCCAGCAGAAAACAGGAACCTGATCCAGAAGCATGTTCCAGATTGGGACCTGTGAGTGATTTTATTTCAGAATAAAGTTAGTCAGATTAATAGTCAGGATCTTCCTGCATGGGGCAGGGAGATCCTAAATGGGATCCTGAAGCTGTTTTCTTATCCACAATAAATTTAACTGGGCTGTTTGGCTGGATCAACCCTTTGGATTTTAAAGATTCCCAAATATACATGGTGCTTCTTGTTTTCCCGATAGTGAAAGATGTTCACAGCCACTGCTTTTAACGGGGTCTTCTTGCTTTCCAAAGAGAGAAGGCTAGAGAGTTGTTCCATTTGCTTTCCAAAGAACATGGACTGGAAAACTCCTTGCGTTTTTTGTAATAATCCCTTTATGTAAAAATGTACTGGTTGAGCAATTATTGCAAGGCAAAGAAGCACACACGGTCAGGCTGTGTTAGGTTTGCAGCAACAATAGTCCTTAAATAGTAACAAACAGTAACGTTCAGAAATGCAAATATGGTTTCTCTAGAGATCGCTGAGGCAACCATAGCAGATTTAAAATAAACAGCGGGGGCTGATGCCCATTGAGAGTGGCAGGGAGAGCAACAGTGGGCATGCAACCGCAGCCCTTGAGAGACAGGCGGAGACAGGTAATTCTAGTTTTGTCCCCATCCTCAAGGGCAACACTGAGACTAAGACTGTGTACACACGACACTCTTAAAGCACGTTCTTCCCCTCAAAGAATTATGGGTAGTGTAGTTTACCCCTCACAGAATTACAATTCATAGCAACCCTTAACAAACCACAGTGCCCATAATTCTTTGAGGGAAAGAATGCGCTTTGAATGTATGTATACAACCTACAACCTAAGGAAGAGAAGGGTTACAAGCAATGCCACCAGGGGTATGGGTTGAGGGGCTGACTGAGGGGAGACTGAGGTTGGTGGGGTAGTCTCCACGGCAAAACAAAACAAAAGCCATTTCTTGCAGCAGCTCTCCCTGCCTCCTCATCCCAGTCAACCTGCTCCTATCCTGCAGGTTGATACAAGCTGACCATCCAAGTCAGCGTCGGTTCCAGGTTTGAGGGGGCATGTCTTCCTCACTGCTGCCTCCATTTGCTTGCCCTCTTTCTCTGGGCTGCAGCCTCACAACCACCCCAAGGGACAGCATGCTGCTCTGTCTCCTCACTCGAGTCACCACTTGCATTGTCAAAGGGGTTAGGCAGGTGAACAGGGAAGTGGGGCCAAGGGGCTCCAAAGATTGGAAGTGGGGGCCCTGCAGAAGAGTGCTGACCCCTGGCACCAACACTGATAAGATCATAAGAGCCCCCCTGCTGGATCAGGCCCATGGCCCTTCTAGTCCGCCATCTTGTTTTCACTGTGGTCAACCAGAGGCCTATGGAAAACCACAGGCAGGACCTGCGTGCATTAGTACTCTCCCAATTGGTGATATTGGGGAGCATGAATAGGGTTGGTATTCAGCAACTGGTGTTTGGAGGCATAGTGCCTCTGACAGTGGAGAGGGAACATAGCCATCATGGCTAATAGCCCTGAACAGACATCCTCCATGATCCAAATGGCTGAGGTGATCTGCTGCACTGATGTGAGCCATTAATTCGCACCTGTTGTTAGTGGCCCAGAGCCACAAAGGAGGCTTTGAATACTTAACACCAATATTAAGCAGCTGGACATAAAAATTCACACTCCTTGGAGTTTGGTATTCTACTGAAGGCAAAGTATGGGAACTCAGATCCAGAGGAGCGGATCTGCATGCAAAATCCCCAGATCCAGCACCTGACCAGGCGTTGTGCAGGTGTTGTGTTCCTTTGCCACAGATGCAATGCCAGGCAGAGGATGAGAGTTGCCAGCTCACATCTCCCATGCGCGGATTGTGTGTGGCAAAGTCTAAGGGCTGTTCCAATCTAAGCTGACAGCGTTAATCATCTCTTTGATGGGGAGAAGGAGGGGGATCATCCTGCACAGCCTCCGGCAGGCAGCCTGCTGTTGTGCAGGAATGTCCCTGAATCAGGGCCAGCATGTCTCATTTGTCTCTGGCCCGCTAAGCCTTGTAGGAACAGGAAGAAGTCTGGCTTGCCATTCAAGTCAACAACGTTCCTGCCTTGCCTAATAATATGAGGCAGTTGGGCAGCGCAGAGAAGTTTGATTAGATGTAGGTTTGCCACGCATCTTTCTTATAACATTTGTTTATTCATTGGTTCATTCGTTACACAGATATTCTGCCTTACTACCAGGGAGTTCAAGGCAGCGTTTCTGATTCTCTCCCCATTTTATCCTCATTCCCTCCTTTTTTATCCTCTCAAAAGCCCAGTGTGCTTCACTGCTGGAGTGGGGATTAGAGCCATAGAGAGGCACTCTAACCACCTCACCTCTGCAAAAGGCATGGTTGAGAAACAGCCTTGAGCCAAGCAAAAGATTGCCAAATCACACCGGTTCAAGCTAAGAAAATGTGGATGGGCCGGTTTCAGTTTTACCACAAGACTCTGTCGTTGCAAGTTGCTGCATCTTGTTGGAACGTGTCCTTATGCCCTTGCTCCCCCCGCCCCGCCCCCCAAATGCCTTTTGCTCCTTCTTTGTGGATCCTTTTACCAACTCAGGCCAAGTTTGAGCAAACTGGGATCCCTACAAGCCCCGGGAAGTCCAGTAGAGAATGTGTTGTTGTTGTTGTTGTTGTTGTTTTTAATGTGCTTATACTTGAACTCCACGTTCTCCATACTTGTTTCTACTTCACCTGGATTGTAAAAACAAGGAAACCAGCACTGGTGTTCTAAGATCTAAATTCATCGTATCGTTAAGGTCTTGTGCAAAGACTGGGGGGGGAAGGGATTGCTTCATGCTGCCATGCTTTATGGTGGAACACGTTATTCCTCAGCATCTAAATTATGAGTTAATTCAGGAGTTTTGCTAAATACTGACAGCTACATACCTCAGAGCTAAAGTCACACAAAGTTTGCAAGATCTAAAAGCTGAGCTACGTGGCAGCTCAGATTGAGGGCCTCTCCAGACTGGAGTTTTTGCAGGCACACTTTGCAACGCGTCCTTGACACAATAATAAGTGCGTTAGTGGTGGATTTATCCTGCTTGAGTTTGTTCTGCAATGCTTCCCCAGTGCTATCATAGAATTCGAAGGGACCCTGAGGGTCATCTAGCCCAACCCCCTGCTATTCAGCAATCTCTACACATGGTCCCCCATCCAATTTGAAACCCATAATGGACCCTGCTTAGCTTTGCAAATGTGCTAGCAGTTTTATTTCTGCTCTACTAGGAGGTGGTCATTGCTGTCTGTAGGGGTTACGGTACAACAAACCTAGGACAAAAATAATCCAGAACATTTGTGGGATAAAAGGTTATGGGATTTCAGCAGGAGGTTATGGGATATGCATGGACTGTTTCATGCAAACCATCCCAAAACATTTAGAAATGCAAACTGTATTGATAGTGGGATTGTGTGTGACTGATCCAGTAGCGTCACGGGCACAAATAAGCACGAATGTGGAATAAAATGGATGTCTCTGGAGGCGGAACCTATAGGAACGCTGGCATGAAATGAGAACTCCATGCATAACTTCTCCACCTGCTTCTGTTTCTGTATTCCAGACTGTTGCAGCAGGAGACACTGGGGCCAGCGCAAGCAGAAATTCCCCAAGATGTCAGGAACCACAGTCTGCCCAGAGAAAGCATGACAAAGAGGTGAGTGAGGCTGGAGTGAACCCTTCCTCACAGAAATGTTGCCAGACAATTGGGTGGTTACTTAAAATCAATGCATTTGATTCAGTCACCCACTTCTTCTGGGTCCTTCTTGCCCCCAGAGGGATGTCAGGGCCGAGATAAGTCACAGCTAGCAGATTTGCGCTGTCAGGATTTAGGCTGGAGCTTCTGGGGGGTGTAGCCCAGAGGGTTCTGAGGGCACCATGTTGGCTAATAACCCTCTTGATTCCTTGACCCACAGTTCCCCAGTGTCCTAGGCTTGCCCACTTCCCTTCTGACAATAGTTTGCAGCCCTAGCCCCCTCTTCCCAGTTTTGTCTTTCATATTCCATGGTTTGCCCTGCACCTTTCCTTCCTTCATCTTTCTTGTCTTTGGACTCCCTGGCCCTTGATTTCCCAACATCCAGGTTTCCTTCCCTATTCCTAACCTGCCACATGCAACCTTTTAATTCCAGCCATGCTGACAACTTCCCCTTTCCTCATAGAATTACAACTACCAAGTGTTTAGTTCCTTGAGCAACTGAACATTCTGATCGTCACACCAGGCAAACAGTATCACAGGTTTCATCTTCATAAGTGCACTTCAATGCTGATATATGCTCTTTAATGCTTCCTGTGGGCTAGATGGCAATGGGACAGACCCAGTACAACAGGTTCATCAATCTGTAACTATCCCATGGCTATAAAAGGGTCTAAAGTAAAGGTAAAGGTACCCCTGCCCGTACGGGCCAGTCTTGCCAGACTCTAGGGTTGTGGGCTCATCTCACTCTATAGGCCGGGAGCCAGCGCTGTCCGCAGACACTTCTGGGTCACGTTGCCAGCGTGACAAGCTGCATCTGGCGAGCCAGCGCAGCACACGGAACGCCGTTTACCTTCCCGCTGGTAAGCGGTCCCTATTTATCTACTTGCACCCGGAGCTGCTTTCGAACTGCTAGGTTGGCAGGCGCTGGGACCGAACGACGGGAGCGCACCCCGCCGCGGGGATTCGAACCGCCGACCATACGATCGGCAAGTCCTAGGCACTGAGGTTTTACCCACAGCGCCACCCGCGTCCCCTAAAAGGGTCTAGATTTCATATCTAAATCACTGGACATTGAGCAAACCCTTAGAAAGGGTTGTTGGATAGTGAAGGCATCTCAGTATACAGTGAACAAATGTTTGTGCGTGAAAGTCAGTCTCCTTTTCCTGCTGTTTTCGTTCTAGGGGGAACCCAACCAAAAATTCATCTGAGAGAGGAATTCTTAATCATCCCAAGGAGAAGGTAACAAGTCCATCCTTCATTCTAAGGACTTCCTTGCCCTTTGTCCCTTTCCCAAAAGCGGTTCAGCACCCAGACATCATCATCATAATGGGCTTACAGCACATATAAAACATAGCAAAACATCAAACATTAAAAACTAAATAAAGACAAAACTATTTACTCTCTGCTATTCAAGGCTCACATCGTAAGAGTTAATCTTCCACAACACTTGTTTCTAATTCAGAGTTAGAGAGGTTGACCACATATCTCTGGAACAGGCATGGCACAAATACAGGTATATCCCCCACTTTCTTGCTTGCTAGTTTACAACCAAGAGGAACAACCTCTGAAAAGGAAATTCTGGACTTCTAAGCCACAGAGTGCCCTAGCGTCAGGTGTGCTTAGTGAAAAAGGGTTGCATGCTGTGAAAATTTATCAGTTGATGGTCTCACTCAATTAACACTTAGAGCAGGCCCACTGAAATCCACAGGATTTGAATACCTCATACCTGGCAATCTTTGGGGTTTCTAAGGAGCAACAGCAACAACAAATCAGCACAGGTTTGCAATCATTGGTTAAAATCAGTGAAGCTTTGAAAGGCTCAGTCTGCCAGCTCAATTCAAAATGGCATTCTGATGTCCCCAGATGAAAACCTTTTCCTTGATCTTGGGAACCATCATGCAGAATTTGGTTATGATATCTTAAGACTAAACAGAGAAATGAATAGCATATTCATATAATGCATGTGTGTGTGTGTAATAGTTTAGAATTTATAATGATAAAATACAGAGCTAGTCTTAGTTGTGACTAATTTAAATCCCATTGAATTCAATGGATCTACTCTGAATAAGACTTAAGTCTGAATTCAACATAATAAACAAAATACTTTAGGATGCTTTGCTCAGTTTCTCTCTCTCTCTCTCTCTCTCTCTCTCTCTCTCTCTCTCTCTCTCACACACACACACACACACACAGAGAGAGAGAGAGAGAGAGAAGAAAGGGTTACTGCAAGGCATCAGTGACATGCCCCAAATCTCCTAGTATGCTTTAAGTAGATTTTGAACCTAGATATTACGTTTTCCTGGTCAATTTAGCATTATACAGTAATTTGCAAGGAAAAGGCAATTGCCGAGAAGTGATGCAAAATCTGCAGGGATGTCTATCTCATGTATCTTATTTACATTCTGCCTTTCAAGGCAGAATGCTTTAAAAAAAATAGATTTATGAAACAAACCAGTGAAAGAACTAAATACGCACAACAGCTGTTTAAAAGCCCAGCACAACACTGCTTGGTAAACACAGTCTGCAACCTTTTTCTTCTTCTTCTTCTTCTTTGAAAAGGTATATTGCAAAGGTAACAAAGGTGAGGCCATGTGTACTTCCTTGGGGAGAGGGCTCCAGAAACATGGAGCCTTGAAATGCGCACAGTAAATGGAGAACAACTGTATTGTCCAGTAACTTTGTCTGAAAAGAACCCATTCCTCCATCTGTCGGATCCTTTCCTAAGGGGATATCACTTCCCCTGGTTAATGCTTTTTTCACTCTGACCCACAGCCAGCAGTATCCTTATCCTCACGCCATCCCTTGCGATCACAGAAATGATCAGAGAATTTGGCTGCTGCTTCACTTTATTTTTATTGTAGGCCACTTTGAGGGTCATTGTGCAAGAGTGGCATCTGAAAAGGTATCCCGTAAAAATAAATAAAATCAGAATTTCTGCAAATGTTTCTGGCTATGAGTTGAATATTTTTTTTAATTAAAAAAAACAACAACCCAGCCACGAGTGTGCTTAGGTTGACTCTGCTGCACAATATTTGGATTCTGATGCTTGCCTTGGACGTTCTCATCAGAACTCAAATACCATCCATATTTGACTTTAAAAATTGGTATTTGGCCCCCAAAATTGGAATTCAAATTTTGACATTCAAATCATCCGTCTAGCAGCAGATGTCATCCGTGCAGCCCGTGTGAATCTGCCTTTGATGTTAATGGCAGGCTTTTAATCATGGGCAGCGTATTTACATAGCCAGTGCAAATGCATCAAACAGTGGGAGCGAGGAATACGATTCTTCGCTGCTGTTTAACATCTGGCTTTAAGCTCCATAGAAGTAAATTTGGAATGCTTCGTTTAGTGCTCTAAATTATCTGACTTGTACGATGGTATGGAATGCTATTTTACAGAGTTGCCGAGAAGTAGAAAAGCACTGATCTCCAATCCCACATTCCAGGACATGTATTTTTTTCCTTTCATGAGTCACAACAAAGGAGGAAGAACCACAAATCTTAGGCTTTCTCCTCTGACCCACAAGGAGGAGAGAAAAACGGTTCCCTAAACCCTGATTCTTGCCCCCACCCCACCATTTCTTTGTTCAGTATTCAGTGCAGCTTGAAAATAAGTCATACGGTCCCTTCTTTCCTGTACCATCAAGTGTTATGGGATGCAGGAAAGAGCTGACCCCAAAGAAAGGGCAAAGCAAAGCAAAACTGCTACACAAGTGGGTTGTGTCTGTGTGGGCGGAACATTTGTTTAGTCCTGAGCAGCATCAACCCTTAACAGTCAACTAATTAAACAATGTACCTTCAGTACTGTACAGGCATAATTCCCTGGACTAGTGACCTGATAGCTGCTGCCCACTGGAAGTTTTAACAGACAACAGAAATCCAGCAACCCCTTCTCAGGACACAGAAAAACTGTTAAGAGATCAGAAGCACTGATTCAGCACACCTGACTTCCCATCTGTCCCACTGGGGCTGTTCCAGTCGCCTGCGTGGCTTCATCCCACACAACGTTTAGCACAGCTGATCAGGCTAAGCAAACCCAGAGGGTGTAGCCCAAACCCCTGTACAGCGTTGCTCCAACTACCATTTCCTCCCCTTTGGGTTCAGTGGTCTGTTGTGATTCTGTCACTGCCATTGGGCAAGAACCAAAGGTGTCAACAGGCTCTTTCAAGTTCTGCTTCTTTGCTTGATTTGGCAAAATCGCCCCTGATCTCAGCATTTGAGTTTTCTGAGTGCAGGAATGTTCGCAGCATTGCAACATTTTCATCAATGAACATGTGTTTATAGTGTTGTAACCGAAAACTCCTGTATATAATTTGGGGCTTTGTTAAGGTTGTTCTATGTTCTTTGCCAGACTTCTCTGTGACCTACCTAAGTAAACATTCCAAAGAAATATTGATTGGTGTTAACTTCTACCGCTTTAGGATTTGCTCACGCCAAGCCTTTCTCAGTCCGGTTTGTGTGCCCACTCACTGAAGTCCAAAGTAAAGGTGGACCCAACGATGAGGAAGCAGTTTGATTTTGGCATCCCGGTGCTGATGGAGAAGCAGCACTTCACCCCGGAGACCTGGGAGAAGCTAAAAGAGCACAAAGTCCCCTACGGCTGGCGTGGCTTGTCATATTCAGGTAATGGGCTGGGGACATAGCTCTAGAGGGCTACTCTGTTGTATGCTACATTGTATGCATGCACTGTGATCTAATTACCCTAGCTCTAAACTGGGCTCACACTGCTCTGCTCCAGGAGGTGTCGGTGGCATAAATACACATGAGCCAATCTTGGTGCGAACAAGCGATTGCCCATGGCAATTTTTTGTAATGCCCAGGGAACTTCATACCATCCAGTGCCTACCAGATGGTAATAGAACACATGAAGCAGGAATACATCCTTTCTTGGGGCCTTGTGCTTGGCACACTCCATTAATTGATGCTGGTACTCATAACCTCAGCAGCCATGTTTGGACAACACGGTAAGCCATAAAAGCTTGCTGCCAAATCGCTCCCGCTTCACTCATCCCCTGGCATGAGCAACACATCATGACCTTTGCCTTGCTGGGACCTCTAAGCCAGGTGTTTGTCTCCAAACAAAGCAGTATCTGAAGCCAATGTTTTGTTCTTTTGCTTCCCCGTCATGGTTTGTTTGAGAGAAATAAACCACGAGCATTAAGTTTGCATGGCATAGTAAGGTCGTGGCTCATGATTCTTCGCTCCACTTGTGCTAGGGGAGGAGTGATAAGGCAGGGCGTGCCGCTCACATGTGCTCCTCATTCACAATCAGCCATGGCTCGTGCCTTAACCCCTTTCTGCCTAATCATACATTTTTACATTTTGATCTGTGTTTATTTCTATGCCGAGAATTTCCATGTGCTGAACGATTTGATAACATAGGTGGGCTTCTAAAAAAACACACATTCCTGCCCCAAAAGAAAACAGTCCCTTCTCTTCAACCCAGCTGTCAAAGTTGGCCCTGAGAAATAAAGATCTGGTCCATTGGGCTGAAATGGTCCCCTATCCCTGATTTCTCATGTAACCCAGTAATGGCCAGCGGGGCAGGTTGGCAGTGTTTCCCTCGCTTCCTGACAGCTGAATCACTGTTGTTGACTTGGAGAGAGAGGGCAGAGCCATGCCAAGCATTTGCCCACCTAAAGGCTCTAAAGCCCAGGATCAGCCTGTAGTTTCTGCACATCTTATCTGCAGCTGCACCCAGAATCTCTTTTCCTCTTTATGCCCACATGCCACTGCTACTTCTTGGTGCTTCCCACATGGGAGTTGCCCCACAGCCAGTGGAGTACATCAGATATCCAGGTTGCCTGATCCAGACTGAGGTGATGAGGAAGGGGGTGACTGATCCTTATCAGGAATGATATACTTCCCCTGATCAGATGTTGAGGAGTGACGTTGTTCACAATTTATGTGACCCAAAAGAAGCATCCTTCCTCTCTGCTCGTTCTGTATGTATTCAGTGAGCTTCCTATATAAAAAAGGTGCCTTCTCTGAATCAGCAACAACTGAAGGACATGGGGAAATAGGTAGCGGAAGAAAAGGAAAAGAGAGTCTTTCTTCATCTATCAGCTGCTCAAACCCAAATGAATTTTCAACGTTCTACTTTCTCAGCAATGTCCCAATGTTTGCAAGTGTCGTCATTTTGACGGAGGGCTTCACACAGGCTCTGGCATCTCTTTAAAGACTTAGATCTGAAGGGAGAGGAAGCCTTTGAAAACGCTGGTATCAACGCCTTGTGACATTTGCCCAAATAAAAGATCCCAGTGTCTTTGTGATGATTAACTTGAACCAAAAGTATTTGGCACAATCTACTCCATTGTTGTCGCTGCTGCTGCTGCTTGTGGACATTGGCTTTGGGAATTATCTCACTTCCTACCACATTGCCCACTCTTCCTTTTCTTGCCAGGCACGCTGTCTGCCTGGCCAGCTGATGTCCTGAATCTCTTAACTGGAAGCGAATGTGGGACATGCTTCAAATCAAAGAAGCAGCGTAGTGGGGAAACTGGCTGCAGAGAGTTTTTGGAAGTGTGAAAGCTTCTGCCTTGAGATGAGTTCAGCACAGAAGCCACGTTGGCAAAGGACCTTTCCTGGGGTTCCCCAGCTCCCTGCACCCCATTCTGTAACCGGTAGCATGGGGAACTGTGGTGCATTTAAGCAATTTTGGACTCTGGGTGGGGCTGTTGAGAGTTGGAGTGCAGCAACATTTGGAGTGTTGCAGCTGTTCAATGGATGTCATCCAATTTAAGTCATGCTCAGAGCCGACTCACCGAAATCAGTCAACTTAAGTTCAGTGGGTCCACTATGTGTATATTATTATTATTAATAATAATAATAATAATAATAATAATAATAATACCCCCCCTGTCTGACTGGGCTTCCCCAGCCACTCTGGGTGGCTCCCAACAGAATATAAAAAACATGATAAAACATCAAACATTAAAAACTTCCCTAAACTGGGCTGCCTCCAGATGTCTTCTAAAAGCCAGATTGTTGTTTATTTCCTTGACATCTGATGGGAGGGCATTCCACAGGGCAGGCACCACTACCAAGAAGGCCCTCTGCCTGTTCCCTGTAACCTCACTTCCTGCAGTCAGGGAACCACCAGAAGACCCTTGGAGCTGGACCTCAGTGTCTGGCCTCTAGGGTGAGACCCAGTTTATGCCCTACTTGCATGTTTCATGTTGGTGGGACAGGTAGGAGTGAGAGGAACCCACATTTTATGTGGGTTCTCCACCCTTGCCTTAGACGGTGGTTTGTATTACTTCAAAATGGACACCCACTCTGCTGCATTTGAAGGCTTCTCCTGCTGAGTGGGGTCCTGTGCCTTCTGCCCACGTAGTCCTGCCCTGACGGTATCACTGAGAGGAAAAAGTGGGGAGCTCCATCTGGAAGAAGGGGGAAGAGAAGGAACTAAAGCACCTCAAACAAACGCTTCATCTCTATTATCTGCAGGAGTTTGAGCTACCACAAAATGAGTTATTCAAAACAATGACTCAAAGCCATTAATCAACTTGCTGCAAGTTCTCAATTGATTCATCATGAACTGTTACTCATTTATTTTGAACAAAAGAACCCCCACCCCAAAAGCTGCTTTATGCTGGGGAAATAAGTAAGCAATGTTTTATTTGGTGGAGATAGCGTTAAGACATCCTCAACATACTATGTATATCAAGCTGTTCCAAAATTCAATTCATGGATGTTTCAGGGGTCTGTGGAAGTCAAACAGATCAGAAGCTCATCATGTTCAATTGTCTGATGTAGTGCACCCTAAACAAACTAGCTCGTATCATTTGTTTTGAACTAGTCAGTTTCTGCGATTCATAGTTCCTTCTGTATCCACTTTGCCCAAAGTGGCTGGTAGCAAAGAATGACACAAGCAGTCATTGGGGTGGCAGAGAGGGAACACATCCATCAGCCTTTTGTGCTTGGTACCGCCCTCCTCCTGATGTGCATCTATGTGTTCTGATTGGCAGCAATTGCATCCACCGTGCAGCTCCTCAATGACTCTGCCAGCGGTAGGCTCTTCAGCAAGACCGGGCTCCCTGATGGCTGCAGCCGCTGTGCTGTGGTTGGGAACGGTGGGATTCTGAACGGCTCTCGTCAAGGCAAGGAGATAGATGCTCATGACTTCGTCTTCAGGTACAATGGGGTCGGCATCCCTTCCTCTTAAGGAGGGACCCAAATCCAATTTGTGGATGGGTATAGGTGTAAAAAGCTTCCCCAAAACCCCTGTCGGAGAGCTTGCCAAACAAAAATAAAATCTTCAATCTGTTGTTTCTTCTGGTTAACACCTATGTATGTCTGAAAATACCCCTTACAGGCTTAATGGGGCAGTGATCAAAGGCTTCGAGGAAGATGTTGGGACAAAAATCTCCTTCTATGGTTTCACAGTAAACACCATGAAGAATTCCCTCATTGCTTATGCAGAATATGGCTTCACGCAGATACCACAGGGCAAGGTACGTACATCGATAATCTTATCTGTTCTTCAAAGGTGAGTGGGAATGGAAAACCAGGAGCCAGGAATGGATGGAGTATCTGGAAAAGAGTCTTTATATGGCTGGCTGACACCCTGGAACCCATACAGCAACATTTTGTTGTGGGTGCCACGTGCAATTCTTAAATTTCTATTCTGTGTTTTGCATTCCTCCCCTATTTTTGCTTCAGGACATCCGCTACATTTTCATCCCCTCAGATCTACGAGATTATATCATGCTGAGATCTGCCATATTGGGCACCCCGGTCCCAGACGGGTATGACAAGGGCGATGAGTAAGTAGGTGCTCCTTATCTGCTTCTCTGTCCTTGCATTCAGTCCTCCTGGAGACATCCAGAGCAGATTCAGCTAGGAACATCAGCTCGGCTTTCTATTCAGCCTTAATGTCTCTGTGCTTCCAGTTCCTACTGAGGCAGCTCAGAGAGCCACCTTTCAGGCCGGCAAGCTACCGGTAACCCTGCAGTAAATAGGTTTTTAAGCAGCCAGACCCCATTGCCAAAAATGATCGTGCTATCTTGTTCTCACAAAATCACACTTCTGGGGATCATAGTGCAGTTGTAGCGTATGTCTCCACAACTGTAGAGGTGCTTCCTCCAGTCCTTCAGTCTTCAGTGATGCCAGCCCTATTTTTCAGGCATTCCACTCACGGTTGAAGGGAATTTGCAAGCAGGAAGCAAGGCTGCACTGAATTAGGTATCTTCGCATCCAGCACAAATGTCTGAAGTGGGGAGGGAGTTGTTGTAGGTACAGGATTCTACATGATGTAGAACCTCAGTTGCTCATGGTTCCTAGGTCACATGGAAGCCTGTAGACACATGATAGCTCCCTCCTTTCAGATGTTTGCACAATATGCGCAGATGGCAGTGGAAGGTGCAACATAGCCTCACTTCCAGAACACCCAACCAGAGCTATTGTATCATGAGATTGTATTCCATGTCATGTGGAAGTCCTAAGATTGAACTCCCATGTCAGTAGTATGACACTGGTCTTGCAGAGTTTCTCATAAGCACTGAAGAATCTTTTAAAGTTTCATGGAAACTCTTGGGAGGAAGCTCAACTGATCTCATGCTTTCTCTTTCGATGCTTTGTAAGAGTCATGCATCTAGGGTTCAAGGACACATGGTGAGATGCTTGAGTCCAAACGAGAAGCACGAGGTCTTCCTTTGCGCAAGCATGGATGCAAGCCTGTGGCTGGAGCTTACCTTTTATTTTACCTTTCCGGTTTCTTTTCTACAATTTCCTGCAACTCTCTGACCTCTTCTCTCTCTTTCTCTGTGTTTCTCAACAAAAAATCCCTTGATTGCTTTAAAAGCTCTGACTGGCAATACTGCAAGCTCAATCCCACCCACGTTCCATGAACTCTTCATACATTAGTGATCTAAGAGGGGCAAGCACAGGGTAGAAGAAGAGGAGGAGTTTGGATTTGATATCCCACTTTATCACTACCCGAAGGAGTCTCAAAGCGGCTAACATTCTCCTTTCCCTTCCTCCCCCACAACAAACACTCTGTGAGGTGAGTGGGGCTGAGAGACTTCAAAGAAGTGTGACTAGCCCAAGGTCACCCAGCAGCTGCATGTGGAGGAGCGGAGACGCGAACCCGGTTCACCAGATTACGAGTCTACCGCTCTTAACCACTACACCACACTGGTAGGCTGGAAGCTTGAGGCATGCAGGGAGATGTAAGGTTTTCAGCACCATTTCAGTAGCTCAGCCTCTGGACAGCAGGTGGGAAGGAGGAATAAGCAGAAATCCCTTCTCCTGGACCTCATCCAGCAGCAGGTGCAGAAGGGTTCCATTTCCCTCTGCAAATCCCATTTGGATTTCCTCTTCCAGATTTCTGGAGAGTTATTTAATTTTTACGCCATCCATTTTTAGTATTTTTATCGGGCATCGTGGCGCTTGACAAATGGTACAATTTTTCTGCTTTATGTATTGTTTTTCTCCCCCAGTCACAGGATCAGTTCAGCGCTGTCAAATTGTTGTCATGCAACAAAACTATTTTTATTTGCTCTATTTCCACAGGCCACAACAATATTTTGGATCTGAGGCATCTGCAGGAAAGTTCAAGTTGCTGCACCCTGAATTTGTGCATTACCTAACAGAGAGGTAATGTTTTGAGACTTTGAACACCACAGCAAGGCCTGCTTTTTAGCGGGACACGACCACTGTTGGTGGAGTACAACTCCTTTTATCCTTGTGCATTGGCCATGTTGGAGCTGGGGTTGATGGGAGCTGGAGTCCAGCAACATCTGGAGATTTATGGCTTTCCCAGCCTTCATATATTCACAGTGGGTGATATCCAACTTAAGTCATGCTAAGAGTAGGTCCATTGAAATCAGTAGACATAAGCACATTGATTTCAGTGGGTCCACTCTGAGTATTACTTAATTGGACATTACCGAATAGCAATATATGTACTACTTGTATCATGTCAGTGGGAGTGAGGGGAACCCACATATTATCACATGAAACACATCCGGGGTGGGAACATTTTCAGCTCAGTGGGCTAGATCCTGAGCTCTCTGCAAGCCCCACTTTCAGCAGGGATTGGCCCCATTCCAGAGATCCTGATTGGAAACTCGAGAATGTAGCCAATTCTAGCTTGGCTTGAAGTCACCGTCAGTCAGCTAATCACTACCAACTTCATGCCTGCATTTGGCAGGGATTGGCTTCACTCTGGAGTGCAGATTGGGAGTTTGAGTGGAAAGAATCCCAGTGGGGCTTGTGTTTGGAGCCAGATTGAAAAGACATGGGTACAATCCCCACTTATCAGGGAGCAATTGAGCATGCACTCGAAGGCTTCTGAACCATTTCCTTTGCAGTCGTTTCTTTACTGGCCCAGCAGCTGACGTCATCTGTGGGTGGGTGTAGCTTTGGGGAAATTAGGCCAAATTAGGACTCTGCCAGGTCTAACTAGACCAGCAGGTCAAAGATTCCCCACCACTGACCATTTGTTTGTTTGTTTGTTTTCATTATTCAATATATATACCTCAAAAGATCTCAGGGCGGTGTACAGCATTAAAAACAAATTACCAAACATCAATGATAAAAACATAATAAAAACATAGTAAAAACCATACTGACAAGCAGCCTAATAGTAAAATAATCATAATAACAGTCCTCTTCCCCTAACTTTTACATACATATGTAGTAGAATTCTGATTGCCTTTCTTTGTCGATGGTGTTTGAATCTCTGGCTGGCAGAAGGGATAGAGGGAACTGTGAGTCACCTGAGTAATTTGGGTGGAAGACTGATGCACAATTTCTGGGGATTTGTGCAGGAATCTTGCCTTTAATTCCATTTTGTATCATGTGAGAGCCAACACCAATGGGCAAAAATTCCCTGTATGTGGAATGCTAGTATGTCAGGGAGAAGAATAGGCTGGACGTTTGAAATCTTTCTGATGGCCAGATTCTTATATGGCCCATTGTTCGCACCTGACACAGCCAATTAGTTAAAAACTTCTTTTTTTGTTAACAACCTGTAAACTTCCCTCCTGTGGTCCTCTTCTGTTTACAGGTTTTTAAGGTCAGAAATAATAAACAGCCAGTATGGACATCTCTACATGCCCAGCACTGGAGCCTTGATGCTTCTAACAGCTCTTCATACCTGTGATCAGGTAAGAGTCTTTATACCGTTAACTTTTCCAGCAGCTGATAAATTCAGCATCAGGGGGTGGAGACCTAAGACAAGTTGTGACGGTGACTTCACACTGCGTGGAAAGGGGAGAAGATGACTCTCACACACCTAGCACCAACGGGGAACATAATCAATTTCCTCCCAACAAGATGTGCTTGTTCCACCTGCAGCTAGAACTTCTCTGTCTCTGCATGGAGAAAAGGGGCAACTTTCATGGGTCATCTGAAAGCGCAAGCACACCGTTAGGTGCCGAATAATAATAATAATAATAATTTTATTATTTGTGCCCCGCCCATTTGACTGGTTTGCCCCAGCCACTCTGGGCAGCTTCCAGCAGAATATAAAAACATAATAAAATGCCAAGCATTAAAAACTTCCTGATACAGGACTGCCTTCAGAAGTTGTGTAGTTCTTTATCTCCTTGACATCTGATGGGAGAGCGACTACCGAGAAGGCCCTATGCTTGGCTCCCTGTCACCTCACTTCTCGCAGTGAGGGAACCGCCAGAAGGCCCTCGGAACTAGATTTTAAGTGGCTTGGCACTGTGCGTGGCAAGGGTGGGGTGGCAGACAAGGCCTGGGAGGTTGGGCCTCAGGTCTACGCCCATCCCTAAGTCATCCTCCTCCTCTGCTTCTTCCCCTCCCACAGGTCAGTGCCTATGGTTTCATCACCGACAACTACAGGGCATTCTCCGACCACTACTTTGAGCAGGAGAAGAAGCCGTTGGTCTTCTATGCCAACCACGATATGCTGCTGGAAGCTGAGCTGTGGAAGAGCTTGCACCGGACTGGTATCATGAAGCTGTATCAACGGTGAAGGCAGCGTGGGCGCATGGGCATGGAAAGGGAGAGGGTAGCTTCTCCTGATTTCCATCCTTCAGGTGGATCCTGGGTAGCCCTTCCTCTCTTTTAGGTCAGCAACGAAACTGAAAAGCGGCAGCTTCCAAATGTGCCAAAGGAAGTCCTGCATCAGCCAGCCTGTGGAGAAATCATCTCCATGGGCTACGGTAAAGAGCAAATTGCACTGTACTAATCCATGCTAAAAGGAAGGCCCAGCAAAGTTGGGAGCTGCAACGGCAGTCATGATCCTGCTGTGACAAAGTGGCAACAGTCCCAGCTCTGCAAGCGTCTCTCACACTTCCGGTGATGTTTCCAGCCAGCATTGGTCTTCCTGGAACATTGGCCTCACCTAACAAAATGGCTGTTCTTGAAGTCGCCCCACTCTTCGCCTCTTCCTGTTAGGAGCTGCCCGGCAAAACTCGTCGTGAAATGGGGCACAAGGGCTGGAGCGCGCTTGTGTTTGCCGTGGCCTCGGTGCAGCCACAAAACTTTGCTCCGTAACTCAGAACAGCTCTCCTGTTCAGAAAAAAGGCCCTACACAACAAGCATTCAGCTCATGCAATGTTATTGGCCCACATTAACGGACAGTACTGTGAAATAGGAACCTACAAGGGGATTTTTTAAGCAACAGTAATTGTTGCGGGCAAGAATGATTGGGTCTTCCACCTTTCACACAAGTTCGTGTTCTTGCACTACTCAGGCTACCAGCTACTTTCTTCATGTGGGTGCTGAGCATACACACTCCACTCGCCAGTGTCTTATTTTATGATAATGGCTCTTTTCCTCAGTGACACAGCTCAACTCCCTTTCCTAAAGCCTGCTTCCAGATTTCCTCCTCCAGTCTGGCTGTTTAGTTTAAGTTCCGGGCGGATCGCGCAAAAATATCTCCTCTGCTAGTTGAAGAGATGGGAAATGCTGTCACTGGTAAATTCGCCCCACAGTCAGCACTGGACAAAAGAGCCAGGCAGAACTTTTGTGTTTACAGGAAGATCTCCATCACGGTGAAAAACTACAGCTCCACCATCCACACTCCTGAGCACCAGCTCTGACTCCTGGACCCCTTTCAAGTGGGCCAGGGCTGGCCTAGTTGGCTGCCTCGCAAGAGTTCCCCCTGGTTTTGTGCGGAAGCAGGGATAAGCAGGAAAATTATAGCATTGATACGGAGCCATCCCTCCCCTGTGGGTGAGGTGCAAGGTTGCGTGTCTAACTCTCCGGTTAAAATAAATAAATAATGCTGTGCCAAGAAAAGTGCATTTGGGACTGTTTCTGTAAGCTGGGTTTCTCTCAGGGTAAACTCAGGGACTGACAGCAAAGACGACTGTTAAGGCAACACTACACGCAAAATGTTTAACAGAGTAGAGACTGCTTATTAACATGTTGTATTTAAATGTAAATACGAAGGCGTGCACATACGATGACAGAGGCAAGACAACCCTCTCAATAAAGCCACAATCTATTGATATTTCTGTGTCCGTGTGGTGTAAAATTCCTTGCGTGGGGTGAAGAAGTCCAAGCAGGGAAGTAGTTGCAATGCTGTCAATCAAGGAAAATCCGGCCGCAAAGATAACAGGTCTGATGGCAACACTGTATAACTACCAACAATCTGTCTTTTACTTTACTGCTCACCTGAATCAAGTTGTTCGGGCCCTATTAAAGTGTCAAAGAAAACCTCTTTGTGGCTGCAGCTTGGCTCAGAAAATGTTGCAGGTGGTGGGAAAGTTCTGGGCGTATTCTGCTCCCGTGCTCTTCCCCTTCTTTGAAGCTTAAGGAACAATATTATATTGTTAATTTGTTTTGGCATAGGGTCACGTCTGCTAATTTATTTATTTTTTAATTGCGTAATTCGCGAATTGTTAACTTTTGCATAAATCGTACTTCTTATCAAGGAGCTTCCATTATGCTCCACCTTTGGCTTCTGAAATTCACCAGAGCCACGTTTACAGTAGCATTGGCAAGAAACACATTTTCGGAAGGAAGAAGGCCTGTCTTAGAACCGTTCCCCCTAGTTTTCTACAGATAGGGAGGCTTTTATACAAGTCAAATAAATAAATAACTGTGCAAGAGAGCATTCAAAAAGAGCACCACCTACCTGCACTATGAAGCTGGTGGAGTCCAGGAAGTGGAGAGCAGGACAGATGATCAAGATAGGGGATGCTAAATTTCTAACCTGTAAATCAGGTGTCAGGAACCTTTTGGTCCGCCACATGGTGCTGAACCACAACTTCCATCAGGAGAGGGGTTGGGACTTGTAGTTCAGCAGCATGTGGAGAGCTATGGGTTAGCCACCCTTGCTGTAATGTAGGGTTTTGCAATGTAGGGTCTCCAGCTGTTGTTGGACTACAACTCCCATCAGTTCCCAGCTAGCAGGACCAGTGATCAGGGATGATGGGAACTGTAGTCCAAAAACAGCTGGAGACCCCAATTTTGAGAAATAGTAAAAAGCCAACAGTGCTTCTAAGGCAGGAGTCCACAAACTTTTTCAGCAGGGGGCCAGTCCACTGTCCCTCAGACCTTGTGGGGGACTGGACTACATTTTGAAAAAGAAGAATGAATTCCTATGCCCCACAAATAACCCAGAGATGCATTTTAAATAAAAGGACACATTCTACTCATGTCAAAACACACCGATTCCTGGACCATCCGTGGGCCGGATTTAGAAGGCGATTGGGTCTGATCCGGCCCCCGAGCCTTAGTTTGCCTACCCATGTTCTAAGGTGTTCCATTAATTTCATATGCAGAGCCACACACTTGCCTTTGGTATAACAGGGAATGCTCAAATCTTGTCTCATGGGAATGCCGACCCCCCCCCCAGATGAATTTTGTAAGTGAAAATGTGCATTTCCTCGTTTTTTCAATACATATCCCTTCTTGTTGATGACAAGTCACATTCAGGCAACTGGCAACACACCAGCAGCACACCTCTGAGTTTTCAGACACCCACAACATTTGTGTAGGACAACCTGCTGTTCTCATGCTGACATTTGCCAGCTTGGTCTGTGGCCTGGCTTAGCGCTAAGGCATGCCAGTGACACCAGAGGCAGCAACAGAGGGTGCAGCCCGTGGAGAATGGGGGCACCTTGACCCTTTGACTTCGCGTTCCTCTGGCACAATGGGGTAAGATTCCCTCTCCAGCTAATTAAGCCACAATTAGCAACCAAGAAGCAAAGAAAGCGGGCTTATTGACACCAGTTAACCTTGCAGACCTCCCACTGGTGTTTGTAAGATAATTAAGTGTAAATAGCAACCAAGAGATCAGCATCGGGTCAGTTTTGTTCTGCCGGGAAAGTTACAGCGGCTAGTGACAGACGGAGGGTTGCAGGCGCACAATGGGGGGAAGGTGGAATGTAATCCGAAACATTTTCCCACTTTGTATAATTGCATAAATGTTGAATGATCTTTTCTCCTTTGTGTCTTCCTTTTGTCATGTGGGCGTGAGGTGGGGGGAAATAGCTGTAGGGGGAGAAACAGAGCAAGCAGTGCTGGTTGCGTAAAAAACAGGACCAAGCTGCTGCAAAGAGGATTGGTGGGGATGGGAGGAGAGAACAAACTGTTTTAAACCGTGTGTTGTTTGAGTGGCAGCCTCTGCAGAAGAGGCGTCATGATGACATGCCACCTGTTCCATGAAATTCCATGAAAACACAGATAAACACCCCAGTGCTTTTGACAGAGTATCTCAAGTGTGCAGCAAATACTCTCCTCAAAGGTCTTAGAGGCCCTCAAGCACTCGTGAGAGCGTAACAGCAGCTGATAAGTGACCAGAAATTTCCAGGTTCAAATCTTGCTTCTGCTATGGACATACCATTTGCCAAAGGGAAGTCACTCCCCTGCGATGCAACTGAGCTCACTTATATGCTTGTTGTAAGGATTCTAGAGATAGATGTATGTAAAATGCCCCAATACTTCACATATATGATGGGATGTGAAGTGCTGAGTAGTAGAAGTCGCAGCAGTTATCTACTACAGCATCAGCAGCATGGTTTTTCTCCAAGAGGCTTGCTCCCATTTCCACGTCCTCTGTTTTATGGAATCATTAGGTGCAGCACCGCAAACTAAAACCCCAGCTAATGCTGAACATTGTGTCCCTATAGGTCAGTTGCTATGTGAAGCAGGATTTCCAACATCGAGCCTATTCATTAAATTAATAAATGAAATTGGTGCCTCTGGTTAACTAAGGCAATGGTGTGTGTGTGTTTTTTAAAAAAGGTAGTAAGTTAACAATGTTCCAAAAACAAAACAAATCTTCAGAACTATTGCTTTAGTAGTCTGCAAATCTGATTAACCCCACTTATCTGGGAGTAAAAAGGTAAAGGGAGCCCTGACTGTTAGGTCCAGTCGCGGACAACTCTGGAATTGCGGCGCTCATCTCACTTTACTGGCCGAGGGAACCGGCGTACAGCTTCCGGGTCATGTGGCCAGCATGACTAAGCTGCTTCTGGTGAACCAGAGCAGCGCACGGAAACGGCGTTTACCTTCCTGCCGGAGTGGTATCTATTTGCACTCTGACGTGCTTTCGAACTGCTAGGTTGGCAGGAGCAGGGACCAAGCAACGGGAGCTCACCCCGCCATGGGGATTTGAACCGCCGACCTTCTGATCAGCAAGCCTCTAAACCACAGAGCCATATCTGGGAGTAAGCCCTGTTAAATTCAATAGGATTTCTAAGTAGTTAACTTATACATTCAGTTTCCTACCTTCAACCACCTAAGATTTCTTTAATAGGGCTGTAGTCCTAATATAAAGTAATACTTCAACAGTTTACATTGGAACTAGCCCAGTTAGCAAGACCCAAAAATCTGCTTGGAGAGTTGAAGGGCCTCTTGCACAGGATGCGACAGCAAGCCCACACTTGCCATTGAAAAGGTATACACGGAGCCACAGCCAGCTCTGCAGCACCCTTTCCAGAGCCATTCACGTGCTGCTTTTAAGTATGCTTTTGCAGCATGTTTTGTGTACACCAAACAAAATATAACACGCAATGCAACTCTTAAGGTGAAAGTTGAGAGTGGGCATGTATTAACACAGATGAAATGGAAGGTCGAGAAGGAAGAAATACCTGAGGGGAAATGTCAAAAGTAACCATTAAGGAAGAGGAAAAACCCCTACCTGGGCAGACTTTGTACACAGGTGACAGGAGAGGTCACCCAGGCAAGACACAAATCCAGGCTTTCAGCCAAAGCTGGAAATGCAAGCGAATACCACAGGGCAGTTTTGGTCAGCTGAAGTCAACAAATATACCTGTACCAAATTTAAGTGTTACCTTACAAAATGCAGGTGGGACCCCATCCCACCAGCAAAGCAACTCTTCAAATGGATGCTGAAGAGTGTGGTCCAATTCCGCCACAATAGGAAGTCAGAACTTTTTTCCATCAGAGAACTGATTTTTGGGGGACATGTTTTGTCGAGATTTTGTAATGGGCCGTTAAGTCCCAAACTGATCCTTTGGCAGTGCTAAGGAGTCTCTGGATGTTTCCTTCATACTGTAGGAAACCTGACTGCATCCCAACGATCAGTGCAGCCCTGTACACCCTGATTCCAAAGCAAGTCCCTCTGTGTTCAACAGCGCTTACTCCCAAGAAGTGTACACACAGGATCACAGCACTTGGAAGCAGTTGACTGATCATAGGCATGTTTACTGAATCTTCTGTGGTTTCCAAAATCAGGTCTTTTTAAATGTAGAAATTGGTCCATCAGAGGAAAGCAGTTCTAGATTGGAGGAAACAAGTAGCCTTTATGGTTACATGACTAACATTTATCTTTCATGCGAGTAAGGGAAACTCCATGACTAGCACACGACTGAAGCCAAAGTTCTTTTGCCAACTACCCTCCCTCTTTACAATCAAGGAACAGCAGCAAAGCATGATGCTGGTTATGCTTCATGGCAAAACACACCATCCCGATTTAGGTTTTTCTTGTTCCGTGTTGAAATCCAAATAATTTCTTGACAGGTGCGTTTGACCATTGCGCTTTAGTCAATGATACACAATGCTAATGACAGGCTGGGCTGGGGCTCCGTGGCAGCGCCTTGCAGGCAGAAGGTCCAGGGTTTAACCCCTTCTATCTCCAGGAAGGACTTGAGATGCCTTCATCCGAGAACCACAATATGGAGCTAGATAGACCAATGGTCTGACTCAGCAAAGGGCAGCTTCCTATGCTCCCATGTGTATTTCAGGGACACACTGCACCCTGTCTGCAAGATACCTCCCAGTTGGGAGGCTACACAGAGTGCTTCCAGATGGATGCTTATTGAAGAACAGGTACTGCTAACACATGCACTTCTACAGCATCCAACTAGCACTGCCAGCACCCAAATGGCAAACTGTTGCCAACAATGTACTGCAGAATTATTTGCAATATCTGAATGACCTTGTTGCAATATTAAATACCTATCTGGAAGGAACCCATGTCAGTTGTATAGTGTCCTCCTGTTGCCCATTAACAGAATCCATGCATGCTTGAGAAATAAATGGGGATGCATTCAGGCTTGCACCCTGAGCACCTCTTCAAATGCACCTCTGATTTATCGCATAGATGATACGGGTTACACTTCTTTAGGCTACAAATGTGGTAAACTGCAAAACTGGCTATGTTGACTCTTGTGCATTAAACAGTTTTATTAAAGTTACAGATAGGTAGCCGTGTTGGTCTGCCATAGTCAAAACAAAAAAAATTCCTTCCAGTAGCACCTTAAAGACCAACTAAGTTAGTTCTTGGTATGAGCTTTCGTGTGCATGCACACTTCTTCAGATAGGTATTACTGGAAGGAATAGTTTTATTAAAGTTATTTAGGAGGAAAGAAGGCTGCAACCTCCTGTCAAACTTCTGACCACTAGGACACTGGACCACACGAGCAGTGTAGCCCTAGAGGGCTTTGGTGGGGCAGCTCCGTTTGACTCTAGGAAGCAGACTGGCACTGCCTTTATGGAGTTTTATGAAAGACAGTAAACCACCAAAAAAATGTATGGAGCAATACTGACAACTTTGAGCAGTAGATGTTCACAGATAAGCTTTGTACCACATCCTGGGAAACCCTTTAAAAAAAATTCCAGTTTTGTAGGATGCAGTTTTGTAAAGAATGCCTACTTCCCCAATCTGCAGTATACAGTTAAAGCAAGTAACTTCCAACAGTCATGGCTTCCCCTTGTGAAGGGTGTTCAGAATTGTTAGGAGACACCCTCTTTCCCCTCACAAAACAACTTTGTTATCTAATATCCTACTTCCTGCTCCCCTGCAATTAGAAATCCCTATAGCATTGGGCAAGATTCCTGCATTGCAGGGGGTTTGACTAGAAGACCCTTGTGGTCCCTTCCAACTCCCTAATTCTATTATTCCAGAAAAATAGCTCTACTTTCTGCGGTCCTAGGAAGAAGGGGGTCTAGTTTGGCCTTACCACCCTAGAGTAGTGGGAAACAAGCCTTGCCTTCTGGTGCAAGACCAAACATTTGTTCCATCTCTCATCAGTGGTTCTTGCCTGCTTCAAACTGGAAGGAACTGATCCAGAAAGAGTTGACAGCCTGAACTTCCTTCTTTGATAAAGCAACCAGATATAGCATTTTTGACAAACTGTTGGCACTGTATGAATGTTAAACCACCAGCAGCAGATGAAGACTGTAAAATGAAAGTATAAACTCTAGGAAGTGTTAACTGTTCCGCATCATCTCCTGCTATCAAAAGCAGGGGCAAATGGGTGGCTTGAGTCCGGCAAACAAATTTTGTTCACATGTAACAGGGAGTATCACTTTTCTGACCGCTCCTTGTGCCCAAATCTGTGAGTGATTTAGGGTTCAAAACAGTGATCTTCTGTGTTCCTAGGAGAGGCTATCAATGTTCTTCTATTCATTACTGTAATTAAGTGGATAAAGTTCCCTTAAGCTCACTTGTCTGCCGTTATCCATCTTCCCCGGCATTGTGCAGCCACAGGGGAGTGTGGGGTATTTTCTTGGGAAAACTTTGGCTAAGGACCTGACCCGAACAGTGGGCACAGGGGAGAAGTGCCCCAGAGCCTTCTGCAATGCACAAGTTTTGATGTGGATTCCCTCTGGCGAGGAAGCCTGAAGACCACTTGCCACGTAACAGTTCTGATGCCTACCTTGCTATCAGTGTTAAGTTATTAAGGTTGAATTCCTGTGCATGCATACCTGGAAGCGAGCAGTATTGAGAATAGTAGGACTTACTTTTGAGTAAACATGCAAAGCTTGCTTTAGAGGCGAAAGAACTTTAGGGCCAAAAAACAAACACTACCTTTCCCACTAGCATCACACAACATGAGGATAACTGTTTTTTTGTTGGGGAAAAGTTTTTATTATTGTTCTTATTTTACTTCTTTTTCCAAGGATGAGGGAAAAGTGCACGGTTATCCCTCCCGCGTTTTATCCTCACAACATCCTTGTGAGGTAGGTTAACTGGAGAGGCAGTGACTGGCCCAAGATCACCTGGTGAGCTTCATGGACCAGTCCAAGCTTCTAACTGCTCAGGTACGTGGGATACGCTACTTTAGAATCCATGGCTTCCTCCTTTAAGGTTCACTACCAAGGCAGACTGCACTTTTCCACCACTGCTGATCAAGTTTGCTTTCTTGTTCAATGCAGGGAAACTCCTTTTGGGTGGCTCGGCACTTCCAGGCCCTTCTGCTTAAAAGCCAGCACCTGTAAAAGGTATAAAACGATGGCAGAGGAGACGAATCAAAAAATGATGGCTCTGAAAAAATAAGGCTGGCAAAAGAGAACGAGGCCAGAATAGCTGTGTTGGAACCACTTGATCTTTTGAGCTCCAGCAGCTTGCATACAGGCCCATAGGCAGCAGGGCAGAAAGGATAAACCCCATATCTCTGTGGCTGGGTTCCTTCCTTCATGGGCAGCCAACAAAGCCCTTTGGTATTATGTTCAGGGCTAACAAAAAGGCAGCCTTCTTCAACACGTGGTGTACAATGGTACCTCAGGTTACAGACGCTTCAGGTTACAGACTCCGCTAACCCAGAAATAGTACCTCGGGTTAACAGCTTTGCTTCCGGATAAGAACAGAAATCGCACGGCGGCGGCAGGAGGCCCCATTAGCTAAACTGGTACCTCAGGTTAAGAACAGTTTCAGTTAAGAACGTACCTCCAGAACGAATTAAGTTCTTAACCCGAGGTACCACTCTACTACACTCTCTCTCAATGCAGACTGACTTACGATAGTTTGATTTAGACACGTTCAAGGAGGCTAGGACTAGCAGCAGTTGTTTGCCAGGAAAACTAATTCAAACGTGAACAGGCACCAAAGCAACAGCTTGCAGAGGACAGAGGAAGGCAACCCACATCTGGCATGAGCCTCCTGAAGCATCTCACTGGCTGCTGGTAGACTAGATGGGCCCTCGATTCTGACCCAGCAAGGTTGCTTCTTATGTTTGTACCCCAGTCCAACCTCTGCTGCTACTGCAGGTGTTTATGTTGCTGCAGCCACACTGTTCTGCCTCTTCATTTGGGGGAAAGAGAAAACAGGTGGAGCAGCCAGACCATCCTTATGGGCTGCTCATAAAAGGGCAAGCAAGCAAGTGCTTTGCTCCCAGTAAAATTGGAGTGGTGGGCCAAAGCAAAGCATCCCCACTGAAAACTGCTTAACACAACAGGCAGTTTAATTTCTACAACAAGCTACTTGAGTACAGTGTGTTACTAGAAGCACTTGGTCAAACACTACATGATTTCAGGCTGAAAAGGAAACCAGAAAGGCGCCCCAGGTAGGGGGACAGGGGACCTGCCAGAGATCAAGGACTGCTGCAAAGAAAGCTAATGGTATTTTCAGAGACCCACATAAAAGTCTAGCACTGAAATCTGAATAGGCGACACAGCCAAGGACCAAGAGCTGCAAAAAATGTTAACTATGAAATGGAGTCCTTCAACCAGTTATTTTCGGTCATGAAAACAGAAATAGTCCAGCTTACTTACCCATAATAAAAAAGAACTCCTCCGTTCTTGAAATGCATTCTTCTCTTACAGCTGCACCTGTAGCAAAATAAAGGTTCTTTGTTTTTACCTTGCCCTTCAGGTTTTTTGTGCTCAATGTGAAAGAACACCAAAACCCAGAAGTTTCTCAACGTAGGCAGTAAAACCATAAAAAGACCACTAAACATTAACAGCAAAAGCAGAGCTAAATGGCCTCAAGGAATGTGTTGCTTTTTAAAAATAATAATAAAAAACCCTGTTTCATCCTCAAACTATTTGCTTGTTATTTCCCTCAAACTAAGTTTATGTCATATAGCAGTGGTGTCCAAACTTTTTCAAAGAGGGCCAGATTTGATGAAGTGAAGGGCCGTGGGGGCTGACCAAAGTTGTTGACCTTTTTTAGGATTAAATTGTTGAGGGTTTTTTAAGGATTTTACCCTAGGAAATAAACTGCCACAGGGGCTGGATTAAACTGACTGGCAGGCCAGATTAAGGCCCCGAGACGGACTTTGGACATACCTTTCATATAGAAATGCTTCGGCATTCATGTTGCCCACAGACATTCACTCTTTGACAGATGTTTTGTCACCCTCTCTGTGCCAACATGTGTATGACATGCTAGTCCTTTGATGCTGTAAAAAACGATCCAAAACTCCATTACTAACTTGACACCAGCACTTCTTGCACCTTACAAAAGTCTGTCTCCACTTGTGTGGTGCATGCGGACTATAAAGAGTTAACAGTTTTAAGTCTTTATATCCCTCAACCGATTACACCCTCTAGTATAAACAGCCCTGAGACTATGCCAATAATGTGACATTTAAGACACCTACACATGGCACAACAAGAGCGATTATGTTCAGGGCATCACTGCAAGGCGTTTGCATCAGGCATGGCATTTGCTTTAACAAAACTGTCGCTCTTCCCTCTGCAAAGATGTGCATACAGAGTCTTCTACTCGCCCGCCTACTGCTGGGTGAGAGTCCTAACAGAAAGCTTGGCTGTTCTGCTTTGTATCCTGGGCTGATGGGCTTTTGTTATTCCCCAGGCAAATGGTCAGAGAAAAGAAACAGCAGCAATCATATCCCAAGAAGGAATTCTTTGAAAAGCAAAAAAAGCAGGGACACACTGCTTACCAGGGCATTTGCAGTTAATGGAGAGGCAACTTGCAGGCAAAGTTCCAAGGCAAAACAAGAGATCCCTCTACTTCGGTCCTATAATATCATGGCTGAAGGGCTTATATGATTCCAAGGAAGCTTGCAGGAAAAGACATCACTGCATGATGGAAAAACTGGTCTATGTTCTCCCCACCATTTTTTCGCCTCTTAGCTGTAACTGTAAAAGACCAGAGGGAATTAGGTGATCAACAAGGCCTCGTCTCCAATGAGAAAGCAACAACCGCTTGCTATATACTTAATTGTGGAAAGTGCGCTCTGTACTTAAATGTTGTGCCCATCCACCAATGCCACCCCTACCACCCTCCCCCAGCCATAGACGACGCAAACTATGTTCAGGACACCCTGTGACACCCTGACAGCTTATCAGAAGGTTCACAGGGAGAGGTTTAGTGATGGTGGAAAGCCTACGCAGGAAAACAATTGGCTCATCAACATTACCAGCCTGTGCAGCCACAGGGGAATGTTGGGTGTTCGAGGGTGTTTGTGCATGTGGTTTGTTCAGGGTGGCACAGAGGCCCAACAGTTAGAGCAGCACCCCATGTGAAGAGTTTATGCTCCAGAACCCCCCACAATACTCAAGGGTTTTATGGCAGACAAGCAGATGCAGAAAAGGCCTCTGTGACCCTGAAGATACGACGCTGTAAAGCCGATCAACTTTGTTTTCAGGACAAAAATATTGAATATGAAGCTGTCTTATATCAAGCCCAGGGTTGTGTGCTTTGACTGGCAACAACTCTCCAGAGTTCTCAAACACAAGGCATTTCTCGTGCTGCTGAGCCAAGGCCTCCTTCCAGTCAACAACACAATAAAAGTGGAAGTAGAAAAATGGCATTTTCTTTTGCTCCAATGATTTTAGTGCTGCAAGGAGGCCAGGCAACTCCTCCATCTATGTCAAAATACTGGCACAAGGAACATTCAGTTTTGTCTATCCTGTTCCCAGCCAAGCATACATTACCTCTTTGCCTCTGATACCAGCTTCAGATATATGAATCTCTACAGATTCAAGAAATTTTAAAACTAGACGACAGATTGTTCTCCCTTTGACTGGCATCTTTGGAGTACCCTGTGGCTACTGTAATAGCCTCCAGAAGGGGACTGGTGTTGCGAAAGGCCCGCTTTCAGAAACCCTTCCATCTCAAATCAATGCCAGAGAAACTACTGGAAAATGTAGCCCAACAGCTGAATTTTGAATCACGATGCTGCGGGAAGGATATAGCGGTCACACCTATCTCAAAAGAAATCACTCCTACCAAAGACAACTGTGAGATGGCAAAGTGGGCAAGCCTCAGTGCATATTTATTTTCCCTCATAGCTGAGTTTTCAGACAGGGATAACATCACATCACAGGCTTTTAGGAGGAGTGTGACAGATGAAAAAGCCAACATTAGGACTGATCCAAAAAAGCTGTTAACTTCTTCAACTGCTTTCCTGTGGTGGCTAAAATATATTCAATCTTTCCTCCAAGGCTACATACATGGCCTTTTTCTCATAACAACCCTGTGAGGGGGGAAAGAGACCAGCCCAAGGTATCCCAGGCAGTTTTGTGGCCATGTTGAGGACCTGAACCTTGGTCTCCCGAGTTCTAGTTTGGCACCTTGCCTATTACACCACGCCAGCTCTGAAATATGCAAAGTTTAGGGTGTGATGACTTTTCACTTGGTTTCTCAGCAACCGCCTGTTGAGATCATGAAATTGCATCTTCTGCCTCCATTGAAGAGTTCAGGATTTTTCCATATTCTCCAAAAAATTAAAAAGGATCTTAAAGTGCAAATGTTTCTTTGGTGTTGGCTGATGGATGGATTTTGCCCCCTTGAAGAGAATTTGATTGTTGTGTTAAAATATGGAGGCCGCTGGCTTAATGTTGAGGCATTAAATCAGGGTAACCTTTAAGCCCTTGCCATTTCTATCAAACAAGCAAGTCCCGCCCAGGATTTCTCAGTCATGTGATGTTGTGGACAGAATGGTGGACTTCGACTAGCAAGATCCAAGTATTATTTCCAACCACTTGCATTGCTTAAAATGTCACAAATAAGCATTTACACTTGATTTAGAGGCCAAAACCTAAACCCCATCCAGTCATAACTTCTCAGGCTTCACTGAAATGAGGGAGTCTGGTCCTTGGCAACTCACATTCCACTGACATGAAGGGATTATCAAATTTGTCAGAAGCCAAACAAATGAATAAGCATTACCCTGAGCTCCTTACCCTGAGCAGCTGTTTCCAAACTGACTTCTGAGTCCAGAGGCAAATGGTCTGCATCCTGTGGAGCCAAACATATCAATTTTATTTCTTCATTTTGCTTTTAAAACTTGCACACTGCTTTCAGACAGTTTTCTTGAATAACAACTGAATCACAAGCCCCATGACAATTTGTTATTCAAAAGGAACAAGAGTCCAGTTTGGAGGGAAAGGGCTTCATCTTGTTACTAGATAAAAAATACGATCTTGTCTTTGAGAGTTCATCTGTTTTGTGCAAAATGAGGACAATGTGGAATTAAATCAAGACCCAAATTTAATTCTAGTGAATTCAGCAGCTTCATTTCAGTCCTGGGATAAACCAGACATTTAGAAAACCAGACATTCCAGTTTGTGGCACAAAGTTATTCTGCTCAACGTACGTTGGGGTGGTGTTGTACACACAATTTCAGATACCTGGGATTTCTGGCTTACTAAGGTTCACGTAACAGGATTCTAATGGGCACTTTAAAAACTTCAAATACCACCAAAGTATCATATATTTCTTATTGCAATCTACTCAACCAACAAGCCTACTTCCAGTTCTACAGCAAACATATTGCAAGGGAATGTAGTGATGCAAACAAGCCATGGCAAGTCTTCGGCTTGCACACTTCTCCCTCCCTCTTCCTTTTGCTGCTGAAAGGAGATCAGATGCATCTACTTTTAAACCAACCACAGTTCCCATTATGCTCAAAGTTGGGAAGGTGTGCCACAAAAGAATGGGGATGCGAGGGGAAGTGTGCAAACCCACAGCTCATCTTCACATGGGATAGCAGCAAGTCGTAGATTACTGCTGTGTCTGAATCAGGCCTAAAGCTTGTCTTCCAAAACATATTTGAGCAGTAGTACTTTGACAGTTAATCCACCATCTGCTTTCCCCAACTGGATTCATCACTGACACGTCTGTCCAGCTCCAGATGAAAGTAGACGTGACTTTAAGCACATTTTTGCATCATGCGCTTGCAACTGTCAACATCTTTGTTTACAAAAACAATTGCAGGGCCATGGATGGTTAATGCTTTCCTCCAATGTCATTTTCCAAGTGAAAATTCCCCCACCAACTCCCCCCCCAAAAAACCCACCCTATACACAAAGCTATTATGTCACAATTTTAAAAATATTTAAAGTTGGGGAAACAGTGCAAGGTGGAAAAAGTTAAACCTCTTTCCCAATCCTCATCTGCATTCCTCTGCAGCCCCTGGCTGTTTTGTCAACAAAAATTAGTAGGCTGTTGCAAAAAAACCACACCCCTGAATTAAAAAAAGTGCTCTAAGTCACGTTTAGTTTGATCCTCACTCTTCCCAAGGAATGGCCCTAGATGATAATCTGCTAGTTGCAGCATACCAAACTGTTGCCATTGTGTTCATCTGCACATTAAGAGCAGCATCAAATTTCCACTATATTAGCGGAATTCATCTTTACTTGCTTCAGAGCATTCAAACAATGTGGGCCAGCAGACAAAGCACACCTTCTTTTACAGGGGAAAAAAATCCCTTACATTTTTGTGTGTGCGCATACTTAACACTCTGCAAGAAACATCCAGCCCAGAAAGTATTTTACATGTCCTAGGGGTGCTTGTTGGAATCCCAACTTTGCACAACCAATGTCATGGAGATGAAGGACAACTATTTCAACATGAAGCTATCTTATATTGAATCAGATCATCAGTACATCTAGCCCAGCATTTTTTACTCCGACTGGCGTTGGGTAGATTTTAGAGACGTGCTGAATTTCTGAATGAACGCTACTGGCCATAGGAACATACTGAATTTTTGAATGACTACAGGAATGCATCAAGTCAAGAGGGATGTGTTGCCTATGTGGGGATTTTCAGGGGCCAAAATGACCAAGCAGAAAACTACTGCCCTTCCAAATGGCCACAGCAAGGCATTGGGCAAAGGCTGCATGCTGTCCAATCACCTCCAGTTATTTCTACCCTCACCTGCAATCAAGAAGAGTTGCAAAATGGTGATAGGTATGTCAAAGTCTCCCACTCATCCCTACAAACACTTGACAACGCACTTGGTATTTTATGCAAGGATATTTAACAAGATACATCCTATGCCAGTGACCATTTGGAAGGGCAATCTTTTGACATTTAAAGATGGTCACCCACCCACTCCAAAAGAATAAAAAATAGTGTGTAAACAACTAATCACATTTGATTAATTCATTCCAATTGCCATTCGGAAATTGACTATAACCCTATAGGAATCTGTGCATTCTAGTAGCCTTCCTCATTTTAGCACATTGCAAGACTTTATTATTATTTCATTATTTATTAAACAAGGTCCTTTAAAGTGGCTTGAACTTGGGACCTTCTGTGTGCAAAAGTACTAATTTGGATTACACAATAGCAACTGTGTACACACTCTTCTGAGGAAGTCACACGCAGGAGTAGACAGAACTCAAAGTCTCATATCGGATCAGTCAGGCTCATGGGATTTTATACCTGCAACCATAAAGAAATGAATCAAGCAACCAACAAGACTGCAGGCACACGCTTACCATTGTGCATATGAATCAGATAACCACACGGTGGCTAACACAGGCTTCATTTCTTTTCAAGGGACGTGGTCTCAGGTGTTTACATCTCAACACAAAGAAACTTTGCGTCTTCTTGACTGGTTTGCTTGAAAAATCACATGCAGCCTGAGAACGGGAGAAGTGAAAGGTTAGGGACAGCGGTACAATTCAGCTATTCTGCAGCTTTCAGGTTTCCCTAGAGCTGAGCTTCAGAATCGACAACTCCACAATGAGAAAGATTTCCTTTTCAGACAGGGATAACTTTATATCATCACAAGCTCAGCTCTGGACAACTCTGGCAAAATGCACATGGTAAAAGCAACTTCATTTCTCTTCCTCGTGGCGACATCTAGCGGACAATGCACAAAACCTACCTGGGGTGGGCATTCCCCCCCCCTTGACTTCAAGGGGTGGTAGGTATCCAGTGCTGGCCAGATACAGAGTAAACCCACAGAAAATAAAACACATGACTAAGTTGGCTCCATTAATTTCAGTGTGCCTACTCTGTATCAGACCAGATTGTCTCCCCTTCTATACCCAATGGATCACTGCTCTCTGCAGGCGAGGGCCTCCTGCAGATCCCATCTTATCAGGAGATCTGCTGGCATGGACATTTAGTGTGGTGGCACCTTCTCTTTGAAATTCCCTTCACTTGAATATTAGACAGCTGCCCTCTCTGGTTTTTTCAGCACCTACTAGCTGCATCTGTTTTGAACAAGTTTTATCACTTGTTGCTTTCTCCCCTGAGCTCCTTTAGAAGGGAGGGCAGAATATTAATCTTGCAAATAAATCTTACAATAATTTGTTGGGGACCACATAAAGGTAAAGGGACCCCTGACCATTAGGTCCAGTCGTGACTGACTCTGGGGTTGCGGCGCTCATCTCGCTTTATTGGCCGAGGGAGCTAGCGTTTGTCCGAAGACAGCTTCCGGGTCATGTGGCCAGCATGACTAAGCCGCTTCTGGCGAACCAGAGCAGCACACGGAAACGCCGTTTACCTTCTTGCCAGAGCGGTACCTATTTATCTACTTGCACTGGCGCGCTTTTGAACTGCTAGGTTGGCAGGAGCAGGGACCGAGCAACGGGTGAGCTCCCCGTCGCGGGGATTTGAACCGCCGACCTTCTGATCGGCAAGTCCTTATGCTCTGTGGTTTAACCCACAGCGCCACCCACGTCCCTTTGGGGACCACATACTGGCAATCAAAAACAAGCAAGCTGCAGCCAAGAGATCACCATCCTCTTCTCTTTGCATCTTCTTTTCTACTCTCCTTGCCAACCACATGAAATTGGGGCCAGGATGGGCTCCACACCCTTCACACAAAATACATGAGGGCAGGGAGTGAAGAGGAACTTATAGGATCTGTAACTTCTTGGTACTGTACTTAAAAGAATGCTCGACAAACCTTACCTATACAAAAATACATTATGTATATTTCAAGCAGGAATGCAAACAAATCCATGGTTAGTTTTTGCAATTCCCTGCTCTTTCCCCTTAACTTTCTGCAACCAGTACAATATGCATCCCAAAATACACACCCCTTTAAATCAACCAACTTGCTCCAATTGGGACCAGAGGCTCGTAAAGCACAGGCCAGAGTGGCTCCATACTCGCCCTCCTCTCGTGTTCTTCTCCTGCAAGAAAATAAAGGATGCGATTCAAAACGTTTAAGGCTGTGCAACTCATCAATACACTCGTCTTTCTCAACCTACAGGGGGGAGGCTCGCTTTACTGGCCTGATACGCACCAACAACCCGTGTAGAGTCGGGGGGGGGGGGAGGCAGTTAAAATCACAAAAAAGCTAAGAAAGAAAGAAAGGAGCCAACCAATAAATAAATGTTCCTGGCTGTGCACAAGCGCCCCCGGGACACATATCACAAGCTCACTTCTGCTTAGGAGCGGCAGCCGTAGAGGATTACAAGGGATCCTACGGAGAGAAACCGCGCTACTCACCATCACTGCACCTCTGAAGCCGGTAGCAAGGAAAGAGAAAGCAGAAGCGCCTGCGCAAACTTTGACCGAGGTTTCCCGCGGGCGGGGGAAGAGCTCCTCTCGCGAGACCGAAAGCTCTTTCGGGAAATGTAGTTTTTTAGAACTTAAATCCTCCGCTTCAGTACAGATGCAAATACTGTACTCTCGAATGCTTTTCACTCAACTGTAGTTTAATTAATGCAGCCTGCAGAAAAACAGCCTCACCGCCGTTTCAGAACTTGACACCTCCTTTGGGCAAACCCTAAATGCACTAAAAACGAAAGAGCAAGACCTGTCATAAGAAGATCATTGAGGCTTACTTCTGAGTAAGAGCGTTTATAATCCTGCCTAAGCAAATACCGCGGTGCAACTGACAGGAACAGCATGTGTGATCCATCAGAGTCGAGTTTGCTTTTCCCTTTAGCAAAAACTAAGTATTCATAATTGTACAATTACTGTTTTGTATAATTATTATTTTGTATAATTGTTATTTTCTGTAGGCACAGACGTCCTTACTACACATATCAACGAATCATGCTTATTCAGAGTGAGTCCCAGTGATTGCAATGTGGACTTAAAAGCAATCCTTGAATAGTTTTACTCAAAAGTAAACACTTCTGAGTGTGGAGGGGGCACATTCTCCAGTGAATGGGCACTAGGTTCTGCAGTTTGGGCAGGGTAGCCTTTGTTTCATTTTCAAGTTGATGGAAAGGAACGTTCACAAATAAAAAGAGTCCTACTTGATCAGATTAAAGACCCTTCAAGTTCAGCATCCTTCTAGTTCTCAAGGAGGCCAGTCAGATGCCGGTGGGAAACTCACAAGCACAAGAGCATTCTCCCCTCCTGTCGTTTCCAGAAACCAGTATTCAGAGACCAGCACTCTAACCATTAATTCACACTGCCTAGTTGTACCATTTTGCATTTCTTAAGCTCAGGGATGGAATATGTGTGGCCTGCCAGCTCCCAGCAGCCCTAGCCCGTGGGGCCAATGACCAGGGATGATGAGAGCTGGAGCCCAACAGCATATGGGTAGTCACAGGTATTCCATCCGCCTTGCTTGCTTTAGCTCCTGCACTGTGAACTCATTACATAACACAGAATTTAATGGCTGGAGTACACTGCATTTGCCACGAGGGTGTTGGTTAAAGCAGACACTTAGGCAGGACTGGGTGTTCCTCATCCCAGCTAGAGCATGTATTACTTATCCTATGGCTTGATATTATTATTATTATTATTATTATTATTATTATTATTATTATTATTATTGGTATATAACTCCATGCCTCTAACTTTCCTGCAGCGGTGGAATTGGGATGTAGAGATTCAAAATGATTGGAGATCCAAGTGAAATAATATATTGACTTGGTAAGTAAGGCAGAGATGGAAGTGGAAGGTGAAGCTATTTGAGGCATCCAGTTAAGAAGACCACTGACAGCAATAAATGATGAACCAGCAAGCAAATCAGGCGCCTCAGGATATACAGTTGCATCCATTTGGAAACACACTTTTTCCTGATTCTGGAATATTTTGTCCAAATTCTGCTGCTTGAAGCTTGAGCACACTTTCCCACTAGGGGGTGCTCCAGCCACACACAAACTTTTAGCAGCAGACCTTGGCTAACATTTCAAGGGGAAATGAAATGAACAGTCTTACTACATCCCTGCTGAAGGACATCACAAGCAAATAAAATCTAGACTGAGCTTTTTTTATTATTCATTTAAAAAGTCACCTGTAAGCAGGACTCTTTAGCAACTCATCCATATCTGACCAAATGAGAGAAAGGTATAAACTTGGCTATTCTACATTACTGTATACAGTGGTACCTTGGGTTAAGTACTTAATTCGTTCCGGAGATCCGTACTTAACCTGAAACTGTTCTTAACCTGAAGCACCACTTTAGCTAATGGGGCCTCCTGCTGCTGCCGTGCCGCTGGAGCACTATTTCTGTTCTCATCCTGAAGCAAAGTTCTTATATGGAAATGGATTTTGCATAGCATACCCTCAAAATGTAGCAACGCTGAAGGAAAATTGGTACACAGTTACATTTTAATGGTACTTTTATGCATTATGCCTTGTAAAAGGAATCTTTCTCAGCCCCACCTGGAGATGCCAGGGATTGAACCTGCGACCTTCTGCATCTCAAGCAGGTGGTCTGCCGCTGATCTACAAACCTTCAACTTGGGGGTTGAGGGATTTTTTTCCTACAAGGTCATATGCTTGCAGCCCAGACCCACCACATTCATTCTGGAGACTGATAAAATATGCCCCCCGTTCCATACTTGGACCTTGATGCTATATTTAGTAGTAGTAATAGTAATAGTAGCAGTAGCAGTAGCAGTAGTAGTAGTAGTAGCCCCAGCCTAGTAGCGCCAGGTTGCCCCAGCCACTCTGGGTGGTTTCCTACAAAAATACAGAGGGAAAGGAAGGGGGGCATTAAGCATTAAAAGCTTCCTGAAACAGAGCTGCCTTCAGATGTCTATGAAAAGTTATATGGTTGTTTAACTCTTTAACCTCTGCTGGGAGGGCATTCCATAGAGTGGGTGTGAGTACCGAGAAAGCCCTTTGCCTGGTTCCCTGTAATTTTGCTTCTTGCAGTGAGAACCACCAGAAGGCCCTCGAAGGTGGACCTCAGTGTCCAGGCAGAATGATGGGGGTGGAGGGAGATGCTACAGTCCAGACATTTCCTTGGTTCTCTTTATTATTGTAAAAATTGATTCTCACTTAATATTCTGAAAGTGGGGGGTGTCATTTTGCAACTTGTCTGAGTACACCTTTTTTCCAATGCTTAAGAGATTGATGGGTCAAGCAAGTCTGCAGCGAAACCATTAGGTTGGGTGGGCTAACCCTGCCCTATCATCCAGGCTGTGGCTGGAGACAGATGACAAGTTTTTGCAAGACTGTTAAAGATGTTGTGTTAGAGGCATGTTCCTTCTTCCCCTCTCACCCCTAAATCTCACCAGTTCTCCCTGTTCCCAGCACCTGGCATAACAATTTCTACCCTCCCCTTAACCTCCATCTTCCTCCTCTCCCAGCCCACAGCCTTGTTTGTTCCCTGCCCCCTGCCCCCAACCTGACGCATCCTTTAACCTTGCAATGCCTGTGTGTGTGTAAAATGTGTCTTTGTGGGACTGGGTATGTGATTGTGCACGTGTATTTGTGTGTTTCCCTGGCAGACTAGAAATCCATTAAATAATAACAAAACAACTACAGCTGCATCTAACACAGGCGCAGCTTTGGATTTGGACCAAAAGGAGGATGTGTAAACACCTCACAAACAAATCAGGATGATTGCAGGATGGCTGCTCAGTGTCATATAACCTCCCCACAAACAAACCAGCATGAATGCTCAATAAAGGCTTGATGTAATCTAAGCTCTGCATAAGCTTTGGGCAAGCAAATCAGAACGATTGCTCAATAAACAGGTCATCTGGAGGGGTGCTTATGTTTAAAACTGAAGCAAGGGTGGAAGATAACAATGTTTTGACATACAAATATTTATTCTGCTCATCATCACTTGACAGGCAGCCATTACTTTTAACAAGCAACCAAAGTCGCTTCATATCAGCCTTGAGGATGTTCCTTAAGCCTGAGAAAACACAGAAACAATTTTAGTGCCACAGAGCCCAAGATAATACTCACGGTTAGGGCTTGAATCGGCTTTTAAATAGGTCTGCAATGTGAATGTTCCACCTACAATGGCATATTGGATTCCTCTTTTGTGTTCAGTACCTGTACCAGGGGTATCAGAAGCAAAATATTGCATTGTGGAGTATTTTGGATGCCTGCCAGCCACACCCTTTTCTCTGGAAATGCCATTCCATTTCCTTTCCCCTAGTTTTTGCCTCTGCCCATCAGTTGGTCAACTGAAGAAGAAAATGGGCCCAATATACAGCAGTGGCTCTCTAGGGTTTATGACAGGGAATCTTTCATAGACCTATCTGGAGATGCTGGGGATTGAATTTGGGCCAGGTGGCGCTGTGGATTAAACCACAGAGCCTAGGACTTGCTGATCAGAAGGTTGGCGGTTCAAATCCCCATGACAGGGTGAGCTCCCGTTGCTCGGTCCCAGCTCCTGCCAACCTAGCAGTTCGAAAGCACGTCAAAGTGCAAGTAGATCAATAGGTACCGCTCCGGTGGGGAGGTAAATGGCATTTCCGTGTGCTGCTCTGGTTTGCCAGAAGCGGCTTAGTCATGCTGGCCATATGACCCAGAAGCTGTATGCCGGCTCCCTTGGCCAGTAAGGCGAGATGAGCGCCGCAACCCCAGAGTCGGCCACGACTGGACCTAATGGTCAGGGGTCCCCTTTACTAAAGGAGAAGCTGACAGAATCGTGTCATGCTTGCTCCTTCGCAGAGTGCTGCGTCTTGCAGTTTTTTGGTGTTTTTTTTAAAGGAGAAGGCTTACTTGGAGCCTTGGGATTGCATTGCAGCATTTCAGGACAGCCTTCCTGCAGTGATCATCTCTTTCAACATATGGCCAAAGTGGGTAAATGGGTTGTGAAGAGCTCAGTGCCTCCACGATGACAGCTCCTTCAGGCATCAGTCCAGAGGGAAGAATGGATTCCAGGGTCAGGAGAAACCAAACTACTGGAGCATAGTGGCTGGGTAGCCTGGAGGTTTCTAAATGGATACATCTGCTCTCAAACAGCAGGGGCTTCTTGATCTGAGGTGTCTTGTGGTTGAGGTGCTTGGCCTGGAGAAAGAAGACAAAGGAAGAGGCATGCTGAGCAATGCAGCCACCCGCATTCCCCATTTCAAAATGAAAACCATGCATCCATTCTTCATGCAGTCTGTTTTTCCTTCTTTCTGTGCATTTTAAAAATAATAATTTACAAACAGATATTTGCATATACTCTTATGGACCTCAGGATTTGGGATTCTGGAGAGAGAGGCCACATCAAGTCTTTAAGGAGAAGCTTAACCAGTTAGGTCACTTCCAGACAACCTGTTTGTTGAGCATTCATCTCAATTTGTTTGCCATGAGGATAGACAACAATACTTCAAGAAATTGTTATCCCACACTTTCCAAGACATTTCCCCATCAGCAGAAAAAAAAAGTCTAATTTGGGCAGGGGAAAGAAAGCAAGTTTGTTGCACAAGAGCTCCCATTGCACTTTAGCTGTGCAACCTGAATTTCCCAATACTATATGATTGAATCCCACCAGAAAATAATGACAGTCTGGAAGCACCCTTAGGTTATTTCCTCAGGGAATCCTGGGAATTACAGCTCCAGCAGATAACAGTTAGAGACTTGTTTGAGATTCCTGAGTATACTCCAGAAATAAAGTTCCCATTGGTCCCTTTGTGGAAAACTTGCAAGCTAAACCAGTTTAGGCCAGGGTAGCACTGTAATGGAGCCCGTGTCCCTCTGCACCATTGCTATTCCTCTCTCTCTCTCTCTCTCTCTCTCTCTCTCTCTCTCTCACACACACACACACACACACACACACACACACACGAATAGCACCAAGGTGATGTTTGTCGGACTCCAACTCCCATCAGCCCCAGCTATTGGCCATGTTCACTGAGGCTAGTGGGAGTTGGAGCCCAACAACATCTGCCAATGGCCATGCGAGCAGTGCTGAGTCTGGGACAGAATCAGTAGCTGCAGGAGATGAGCCATTTGGGCTTGCCGGCTGGATTATTCCGGCTGGAACCCAACCACCTCCATCTCGAGCTCCTTTATCTCAGCTGCACAGAAATCCTTTTATGTGTGAGGCTGGGAAAGATTTCAAACGCACAAAACAAACAAACGAGCAAACAAACCAGTAGCTGATAGGCGTGCAGGCAGTTAGATAAGTTGTCGCTCTGAAATAATGGTGCGTTTCTCCTTCCTCTCCTTGAAGGAGGAGGGGGAAACAAATGAGAAAAGAGGCTGCTTTTTTTTTTAGGAGGGTGCTTGTGTTTTCCTTCCCCTTCCACACACTTTCCTCTGTTCTCCATTGCTCTATGTCAGGCATCCCCAAACTCGGCCCTCCAGATGTTTTGGGACTACAATTCCCATCATCCCTAGCTAACAGGACCAGTGGTCAGGGATGAAGGGAGTTGTAGTCCCAAAAGGGTGATGGTCTTAGAAAGGGTGGTGGTCTTAGATGCAGACGCTAACTAGGCTTTGAGAACGAGGGGAAGTAGTGCAAATGATGTCATCACAAAGAGACTCCTGCTCCTGCTTCATGTATGATGCTCCATATGCAATGGCACCGCCGGGGCAGGACTTTCCACTCAACAGAATGAGCAGGAGGACACACACACATCCTCATGTAGCAGAGCTGACTTACCACATTTGGGAATAAGTGAAGTCACACACTTCACCATCTAAGGAGGGCAATATGTTCTTGCAGAGGGCCTTGGATCTCACTTTCTGCAAGAGCATATTCTGGTGTGGACATAAAGCCTAATAAGCAATTTCCTGAATAATTCCTCATGGGTTTGGTTGTGGATAACTGAGATCCCCGAGGCATTCTGTAATGGATGGATGAATGGATGGATGGATGAATGCACCATAACTCATCGCTAAGGAATTAGCAACTTCACGGAAACAGCCACTTGGACTGAATGTCTAGATAACAATTCCAAAGTCCTGTCCAGTCTTGTCATACAATCTGTACAAAATATGATGTGGATTTATTTTATTTTTTTTGGAGGTGGGTCTCTATTTAACATTATTTGTTTTGTAAGGTTATACAGAGGGTCATGGAAGAGGTCTTTCCAGGACACTACTTTTGAAAGGCAGTATATTTGAAGCAATTTTTTTTCTAAGGAAAAATGACTAAATGCCATGGAGTAATCCCATACAGACAGATCTACAATACACCCTTAAATGGACTTTATACCAGCTAAACTGTCATGGTTTCCTCCAAAGAATCATGCAAAGTGGAATTTGTTGAGGAGGTTGGGAATCGTCTACTAAGGATTTCTAGCCCCCTTAAAGAACTACAGTTCCCAGGGTTCCCTGGGGAGAGAGGATTAAGCTGCTTGAGAAACTGGAGTGCTTAGCAGTTCCATTACAAGAAACCTAAGGCAGTGCTTCTCAAACTATCTGATGTGGTGTGGTAGACAGGTAATTTTCCAAACATGCCAGGGAGGAGTTGCATATTTAGTCCCCCAAGCATCCCACTCAACTTGGGGTTTGGTGGTATCACTGTGGACCAGCAGCCAATGGCTCACGGACCAGCACTGGTTTTCAGACAACCACTTTGACTAACCTAAAGGGCTATGGACAGGCTTCCCAGTGGCATTCATGGAATCCAGGAGGTGTGAGTTTAGCAAAAGACCTCTAGCTTGCTTTGCAAAAAAACAACCTAACTTCAAGCACCCTAGGCAAGCAATGTCAGACTTCCCCACGTCTCTCCTTTTTAAACAAAAACAAATCCGGCAATAGAAAGTGCTGTGTGTAGCTTTAGAGGGTCTAAATATCTTCAGCTGCTCCTGGCCTTCCATATATTCAAGCATTTCCCCTTTATTTTCCCACAGCTGTCATCTAAAACAAGTCTCCCTGCAGAAGACGAGTGGGAGGGAGGGAAAGACGTGCATTGTGCAGAGATGGCTGATCTTTTCTGGCATCTGTGTTTATTTGTGAAGGAGAGAGGGGAATAACTCACAAGTGGCATCCTCCTTCCTCTCCTCTCCTCTCCCTCTCTTTATCTCTCCCCTCCCCCTCCAATAATACCCTGACAATTATCACTCAGCATAGCCATTTTGGGGGAATAACAGCACTGCTCATTCATGCTGTTTGTTCCAAGAAATGCTCTCGAGGATTTGAATAAGAAAATCGGCTTCTGGCTGGGTGCTCAGCTTTGGAGAACCCACATCTTTGTCCTCTGTTTCCCTATCATTAGAAACAAGAAAATGGGAAGAGTCCTACTGAACCCTTTGCAAGCGCATTGATTCCAGGCCTGCCTGTCCAATGGTGGACAAGGCTCAGCTCTGGGTCATACGGACAGTGCTTTACAGATGGACAGCTGTTCTTCCAGCAGTGGATATATTGGGGCCATCATGTACAGCCACAATGCCAAGGGACCCATGGCCGGGTTTTGAGGAAAAGCAAACATTTTATTGCTAGCAATCTGCTATAGAAACATTAGAAAGCCGCTGTCCTAGTGAATGACGTTGAAGCCTGGAGAGACCATGAACCATAAGAAGATGGTGCCAGAGGCTGGTGTCATGCATTCAAAGCATGCCTTTCAGCAGATAGACCGCAACCTCATCAAGGACATCCCCATGGAGAGCCCTGCAGTAGACTACTCCTAAAGTTACTGAGGAACCAATGATATTTGCTTGTGTATGACGTGGAAAGAAAAGGATGCAGTCTACTTTTTATGCACATAGACAGAAGCTGGGTGTTGAGATTTGGCAGTGGCTTCATGAGCTCACTCAGACTCAGAGGGCTGAGTGTCTAGAGGTGACCGAACCACATCAATGATGGAGTCCTAACAAGTTCCATGGTGTAAAGGTAGTCATTGCTTCCGTCTTCTCCAGATTCAGTTTAAGTAGGTTGGCATGCATGAGGCCACCACCCTGGAGAAGCTAAGCAGTTCTGGACTGATTTGGTTAGAAGACCTCATATGCCACTTTCAGTCTCATGATGGGGAAGAAAAGGAGGGATATAAATGTAAGAAAATAATTTGTGTCCAGATATTGGGAAAGCACTGAAATTATGGGACCTGGATCATATGAATGTGATGGGCTGGGATTTTTACTTGAGGGATATGGCTGTTACTCCAGTAGGTTTTTTTCATATGTATTTTGAGTTCTATTTTGTATATAATTTTGAGTTCTTTTGCATTGCATTTGATTTTTGCTTTATATATCACTTTGAGATTATTTTAAATATTAAAATATTAGGAAATTTTCTAAAATAAATAAATGAAGGGGGGGGGGGATGAAGACAGGGTGCCCTCAGGACACCGGTGGCACTGGAGATTTTGTATTGCTGCATGAGCTCACTTTAATAGCTCCCTATACATAAAAAGAGTGGTCACTCACAATGGAGACTTCCCAGATCCTGTTGGGGATATTTTAGGGGGAATTAAGTAGCAAAGCAGAGGGACGTGGGTGGTGCTATGGGTTAAACCACAGAGCCTAGGACTTGCCGATCAGAAGGTCAGCGGTTCGAATCCCCACAACGGGGTGAGCTCCTGTTGCTCGGTCCCTGCTCCTGCCAACCTAGCAGTTCAAAAGCACGTCAAAGTGCAAGTAGATCAATAGGTACTGCTCCGGCGGGAAGGTAAACGGCGTTTCCGTGCGCTGCTCTGGTTCGCCAGAAGCAGCTTAGTCATGCTGGCCACATGACCCGGAAGCTGTACGCCTGCTCCCTTGACCAATAAAGCGAGATGAGTGCTGCAACCCCAGAGTCGGCCACGACTGGACCTAATGGTCAGGGGTCCCTTTACCTTTAAATAGCAAAGCAATACTCTTCAGCAAAGCAATTCTCTGCACACTTGCAAGATCCTACTCCTACCAGTAGCGTCACCAGCATCTTGTGGCGAGCCATATAAAAGACGTGCATCCTATCTGGCCTTGATGACAGGAATGAAGTTCCGTGCAATACTGACCTGTTTCTGTCTGATGAAAACCTTTGTGTGCCACTGGCTGTGCTGTGGAAACCTGCCCCGATTAAATGCATTGTCATGGCCACTACTGTTTAATAAGGGAGCAGGAGAAATGAAGAACAGGAACAATGCAACAAACTAAAATACCAGAATTCAACAGTGGCAGTGGCATTGCTTATAGCCATGTTTCAAAGGTAGTCTCTAATTGAATGGTGCATCCTAAGAACTTGGGGAAAGGGGGAAACCGTTATCTGCGTGGGGGCCCTACTGCTACGCTTAACTATAAATCTATTGCTGCCTTCCTATGTTCTCCTGAAGGAGCTTTTTCCTTTCAAAACAGGAACGTCAGGCCACCATGACATGTTTACCCAGAATGCCTTGCTTGGCCCTCTGTGTGGTATAAGAGAGGCAGGGTGAGCTTTCAGTCCGACACCTTACAGTTCAATAATCAAAAGTGCTGCTGAGCCTGATTGACAGGTAGAGTTGAAAAAATGAGAAAGAAGCAGTATGTCCTGCAAGAAGATGAGTGAGCAAAGGAGGGGGGGCTAAGAAAGAGAGAGGGAGAGGATAAATGTGCAGCATGTATACAGGAAACCAGGCTTAGTCAGGATAAAAGGGTCACCAGGAGAAAGCACTTGGCTGAGGCACCTGTAAACACAAGCTGACGGCTGCCAGCAACCCACTCATAAGAATGCACTTCCCATCCTTCCTCTCCCTAGAGTGGGGCATAACTATAGGGCTGTGTAAAATCTGCGAACAACGGGCCTTTAGTAACCCTCCAAAGATTCTTAAAATCTTTAAAATGAAAGCATTCACCCTGTGGCATTGTTACCCTGCCATAGGTCACAACCACACCATATATTTAAAACACATCTCTCTCTCTCTAACCCACTGGAATTCTGGGAACTGTTTGGGTGCATGTACACCGTGCAAAAGAAAATACAGAGGGGGTTTTTTATATGTGTATGCAAAATAAAAATAAAACTATGCATAGACACCTCAGCAAATCTTACCAAGTGACGTGAGTTCATTGTCTCTCGTCAACCAGTCCAAGGGCTGCATTAAATTTTCTACAGGTTGCCGAACCTCCTTCCCTGAAACAAGGCAACCTGGAAAGAAGTGTGGTCTGCTTGCAGCTATTTATTATCTTATCTATTTCATAAAATCTGTACACTGCTTGATTGTTTTGTTTTTTTTAAAAGAAACACCTCAGAGCGGTTTATAAAACTGCCTTTGCTCTGTGGTCAACCCACAAACTGCCTTCCCTCATGGGCCACATGTCGGGAGTGGATTGGGCCAGAGGCATACATTGCTATGTTTCTATGAGCATACATTATAATTCTTGATGCTCTCAAGAGGGAAAGGGAAAGCAACAAATAAACACGATAACAACCAGCAGGAGAAGAAGCAAAAGCAATAAATAAACACAATAACAACCAGCATATTCTTTCTTCAGGCTCAGTAAAGTTTTTCGATCAAGGGCATAAGCGGAGGAATGCGACAACCCGTGACAGTTCGGGGAAAACAAAAATGAAGGGAATGTCTTGACATTGTCAAGAAACATGAAAGGCAGGTTCACAACGTGGCAGCTCTGGGCTTTGGGCTCCTTGTGTTTTCTTTTTAGTGCTTCTGAAGGAAAAAGAGAGATAAGTTGGAGGATGAGTAGACGAATTATTATTTGCTTATTTGTTCAGATACAGAACCTGTACATTGGTGAGTGGGATGAAGGAAGGATTTTCAGTCCCGACTTCTCTAGCCACCTGCTTTCAGATGAGAACTAATGGCTCTTGGCTGCTCCTACATTGAGACTCAGGGCCTCCGGGCACCAAGGGCGCAATTGGTCCCACAGAATGAACCACAACCCCCAGATTCCAGCTTTCGAATTTTAAAAAAGAGTAACTACCCATCATTTGTAGAACTATCCGGCATAGACTTACCTTAGACTTATCATTGCTGTCTTTTGGAGCTCCAGAAGTAATGATGTATAAAATGAACCATGGTGCTATTATGAAGGTGCAGAACTATATACAGCTAGTAGTGCTGCCCATAATTAAAACAGCCGGTTAACGAAACAAATGTACCTCTGAAGCTATAGCTGGATCCTGTGGCTGCAGGTAAGCCTTGTTCCCTCTCACCCAGAAACAGTGGCTTTGTTTATGGTGACCAGTCATCACGACCTTCAAGAATCCATCTGGCTGGATGTTCTCAACCTGTGGGTCGCCAGATGTTGTTGGACTACAACTCCCATCATCCCTGAGCTCTGGCCTTGCTAGCTACGGGTGATGGGAGTTGTAGTTCAACAACATCTGGGGACCCACAGGTTGAGAAAGGCTGATAGATCATCCTGACGTTGGTATTCCAAGCACTTCTGGAAAGATCTGCATCTGCTAGGAAAGGAAATGGCTCTGGACTTTCATGAATGGAAGCAGGATCACCTCTCCATCACCCTGAATCAGACTGCAGTATACAGTTCTGGACACCGGTTGCTACAAGCACAGAGCAACAAGTGTCCGGAAACAAGTGTTTGCTGAGGAACAGCTCCCAGCTAGCTCTTGCACACGCTGCTTCTTCAGGGGAAGGCAAAAGCTCTGTTGCAGTACCGTTTTGGTAGGTAGCCCTCAGAGTAACTTTAGACTCTGGACTGAATACCGGTAGTTTTATGAAACAGAAAGTTCAGCTGTTACAGTCACATTACCTCTGACCAGGGGTGGGCTGAAAAAGGAGATAGACCTGCTGGTAACGTCTGTGAGAAGCTTGGCATTAATTTTACCAAACTTTGAAGTAGTTCATAAGAACAGAATTGTAGAGTTGGAAGGGATGACAAGGGTCATCTAGTCCAACCCTCTGCAATGCAAGAATATTTGTGCCCAACGTGGGGCTCAAACTCACAACCCTGAGATTAAGAGTCTCGTGCTCTACCAACTGGGGACGCGGGTGGCGCTGTGGGTAAAACCTCAGCGCCTACGACTTGCCGATCGCATGGTCGGCGGTTCGAATCCCCGCGGCGGGGTGCGCTCCTGTCGTTCGGTCCCAGTGCCTGCCAACCTAGCAGTTCGAAAGCACCTTTGGGTGCAAGTAGATAAATAGGGACCGCTTACCAGCGGGAAGGTAAACGGCGTTCCGTGTGCGGCTCTGGCTCGCCAGATGCAGCTTGTCACGCTGGCCACGTGACCCGGAAGTGTCTCCGGACAGCGCTGGCTCCTGGCCTATAGAGTGAGATGAGCACACAACCCTAGAGTCTGGCAAGACTGGCCCGTACGGGCAGGGGTACCTTTACCTTTACCTTTTACCTGCTCTACCAACTGAGTTAGAGTTGCCATATTTAACTGAGAAAATTCTATTCAACAAGCTAAATTGTTTTCTCCTCTAAAGGTCCACTTCAACAGCTCATTCCTCTTGGAAGGGTCATCAGGATGCTATTCTCTTTAAAGGAAGATGCTCTTATATCAATCAATCAATCATTTATTTATTGTATTTGACAAAAAGCCATTACAAATCAGTTACAAAACCAGCCAATTCAATAAAACCTATTTTAAAAAAGAATTATAGGTGGCTAAAATTGATGTTGTTGACTACATTATCCAGAGTCCTTCCTATAAAGATCCTTGTGGAAAATATCTGTCTTGACTTTAGCTGCTGAGAAAGTTTTGTTACATCAGGTGTGTGCTGTTAACTTGTTTGTGTCTTTGCATTGGCTCTCAGGAAATTAAGAGCCAAATTTCTGGCTCAACTCTGAATGTCTTTTTGCTTTATTACAGCTTACAGGTAAACAAATGAATACTACGGCTACTGCATTGTCTTTGCCTGTTTATTTGTTGAAAGGTGTTGATTGTTTTAATTCTAGACAGTGAATCTCTTGCAAATCGCCCTTACCTCTACTACAAGTTGTTGGAGTGGAGGATCCAATAACAATGCAAACAGGGGGGAAAGACCCCTGGGCGGTTCGGTCCTGTCAAAGGCGACTATGGGGTTGCGGTGCTCATCTCGCTTTCAGGCTGAGGGAGCCGGCGTTGGCCCACAGACAGCTTTCCGGGTCATGTGGGCAGCATGTCTAAACCGCTACTGGTACACGGTGGACTGTGATGGAAACCAGAGCGCACAGAAACGTTGTTTACCTTCCTGCTGCAGCAGTACCTATTTATCTACTTGCACTGGCATGCTTTCGAACTGCTAGGTTGGCTGAGCTGGATAGTTTCCCTGAGTTGTCGGGATCTGGAGAAGTAAATATCAGGCAATTGGGAGCTGCCTGTCTCTCTGAACTCTCTATAGATTCTCCTAACCTCGGTTTTAATCGCTATGGTTTCTTTGTCAGTCCTATCACCATTCCCCCTCCTTTGGGGAAGGTTCTCAGGCAGGGTGGAAGGAGAAAGAACTTGCCCATGTGAAGACCACCTGCTGGAAACCCTTACACAGATGGTTCTTCATTGTAAACTATATGCCGATCTCTGTCTGCAATTTCTAGATCAACTCTGCATCCCCAAATGGAAACCAGAGTTGGAGGTCATACATTTTCTATTACTGGGGAATGATCAAGAGCTCACCAAGTTAGTGGCTAAATATCTCTATTTGGTTTTTTGTCGTCAAAATACACTGCAGACGTCTGATCTCCCTGGAGACCTAGAGACGTGACAATAGACTGCACTGCATCCTTTCTTTTAGCAAATGTTTTGTGCCACTGCGGAGGTGGTCATTCTGTATTGATTTGTTTTGGATGTTTGTATGTGATGCCAATAAAAGGTTTGATGATGATGATGCTAGGTTGGCAGGAGCTGGGACACAGCAATGGGAGCTCACCCCGTCACGGAGATTTGAAGCACCAGCCTTCTGACTGGCAATAATAATAATAATAATAAATTTTATTTATATCCCGCCCTCCCCAGCCGAAGCCGGGCTCAGGGCGGCTAACAACACTAAAACAGTACAACATTATAAATACATTCTAAAAATTAATTAAAATACAAATTGATGGCAACCATAGACTAAAGCTTTGTAGAGATTGCCAAAGGAGGGAGTCAGGCTGCGCCCTGACCAAAGGCCTGGTGGAACAGCTCTGTCTTGCAGGCCCTCCGGAAAGATGTCAAGTCCTGCAGGGCCCTTGTCTCTTGCGACAGAGCGTTCCACCAGGTTGGAGCCGCAACCGAAAAAGCTCTGGCTCTAGTTGAGGCCAGCCTAACCTCTCTGTGGCCTGGGACCTTCAAGATGTTTTTATTTGAAGACCGTAAGTTCCTCTGTGGGGCATACCAGGAGAGGCGGTCCCGTAGGTACGAGGGTCCTAGGCCGTATAGGGCTTTAAAGGTTAAAACCAGCACCTTAAACCTGATCCTGTACTCCACCGGGAGCCAGTGCAGCTGGTATAGCACCGGATGAATGTGATCTCGCAGCGAAGACCCCGTAAGGAGTCTCGCTGCGGCATTCTGCACCCGCTGGAGTTTCTGGGTCAGTCTCAAGGGCAGCCCCACGTAGAGCGAGTTACAATAATCCAGTCTGGAGGTGACCGTCGTGTGGATCACAGTGGCTAGGTCAGGGCGAGAGAGGTAAGGAGCCAACTGCTTAGCTTGGCGGAGATGAAAAAAATGCCGCCTTTGTTATAGCTGCAATCTGCGCCTCCATGGAGAGGGAGGTATCGAAGATTACACCCAAACTCTTAACGGACGGTGCTGGCACTAATTGCACCCCCGCAAGAGAAGGGAGTTGCCCCCTCAATCTCATATCGTCCCGTCCCAGCCAGAGGACCTCTGTCTTCGAAGGATTTAACTTCAACCGGCTCCCACGTAACCATCCAGCCACAGCTTCCAAGCCCAAGAGGCTCAGTGGTTTGCTCTTCCATGGTTTTTTTTATTAAAAATTTTTTTTGGGGGGAATCCACTCTTTCTTTTCTGATATAAATCAGCCCCCTTTCACATTCAACCCTCACCTCTAAATCAGTCTCTTCTCCATAGTAACCTTTTGCATCATTCCTTCCAGTATTCTCCCCCCCCCCCCCGCACCATGCAACAACTTCCCCTCTTCCCAAATCAAAAGTGGCAGCTGTTTGATTTATAGGCTACGACTCTGAGATGGTTCTCAATCATTGTTTGTCTGAAAAGCAAAACTATTAATGGAAAGCAGGAGAGTTCCAAAGCCCAGCACAGCAGGTGGAAGGGAAGAGGCAGCAGGAGGAAATGCCAGAGCCGGGAAAGGAGGGTGGAGGAGAAGCTTGATGGATGGGGGGATATTGGACGAGGCAATAAATGGATCCCAGAGAGTGGCCTGCCAGCAAGGCCATGGCCTGTTGCTCTGCTAACAGATGTCTCTGGAGGCATGTTGAGTGGTTTTTCAAATCTCTTGTTTTCATAGCAATGCAGTGCTTTCCATATGCAGTATGAGGAGAAAGCAGGTAAGTTTTTGGAAGACATTTTTAAAAAGAGAGAAAACGTCGCTTCTCCCCATATTTTTCTAAATCGCCACACATGCACACATACCACACACAAAGTACAGTGGTACCTCGGGTTACAGACGCTTCAGGTTACAGACTCCGCTAACCCAGAAATAGTACCTTGGGTTAAGAATTTTGCTTCAGGATGAGAACAGAAATCGCGTGGCGGCGGCGTGGCGGCAGCGGGAAGCCCCATTAGCTAAAGTGGTATCTCAGGTTAAGAACAATTTCAGGTTAAAGACGGACCTCCAGAACGAATTAAGTTCTTAACCCGAGGTACCACTGTATACTTAGTTTGGGATAATTTGGGTTCTTCTTCCTCTTTCCGGTTTACTAATTCAACTCCATTGATGTCATGTCAATCAAATTTCTCCCAAGGCAGGCCCATTTCTTCTTGTCACCAGGGAAGACTGGAATCTAAAAGAATCCTAATTTCTGCCCACTTCTCTATCTGCATTTATACAGCTCTCTTTGGCCGGGTTTAGCAAATTAGAAGTGACTTGAGTTAATTATGGAGTTACACAAACATCAGAAGGAATCAGTGGTGGAAAGTTTGAAGCAAGTTAAAGACAGTTTCAGTTAAGAGCTGTTTGCTTTGAAATGTCTGGGAATTTTAAAAAGGGGGATTGGGTGGGGTGGGGGGAGAGAATGGATGTGAATAATCCTCTAATGAACAAAAGGTAAGGTCTCATTAAACAGTGGGGCATTGCATTTGTCTGTATTTGCTACAGTTTGTGGAGGATGGAGAGCTGCAAGGGAACTTCCCTGAATTTCCAGTTGGGAATAATAATGTAGACAAAAGTAATAGAGTTTCCAGCAATGAATAGCCTTTGCCATGGCCAATATCTTTCTGTTACGTTACTCACAAAAGTATGTCTTATTCAGCAAAAAATCCCCTGTAACTAGGATTACCAGAACTTGCCACCCTACCTGTAACACTAATTCATTATTTTCTCCCTGCAGGTTCTATCCCTTATATTCAGGGCTGGATTTAGGTTTGATGAGGCCCTAAGCTACTGAAGGTAATGTGGCCCTTTATATGTCCAGCTGTCTTTTGTCAATAACAAATTGTTGCTGTTTTTGTTGTTGAAGATATGCTATATGGTAATTTATGGACCTAATAGGTATCTAAAGCCATTTGCACATAACAAAATATGTATTTTATCAAAGTAATTGTTGAACTGAAATACAATTAAGAAGAAGTATATTAACAGTGAAATACAATTAAGAAGTATATTAATAGTGAAATAATTATTAAGCTTTAACTTAAAATGAATAGAGTGTGGCAGGGAGAAGGGTTTCAAGCGAGTTCTTATTGCTGCAATCACCAATTTCATTTGTAGGAAGCGATAAGCTCCTTCCCTGTACCTAGAACTGGCAACCGTCACATAACTTGGAGAGATTTGTTGTGATGGGTGTGATAACCTTTCATAACAACCAAGCTCGAAGATGTTCCTGGAACTGCATTTGGGTGGTGAGTTGGAAGGCCTTGGAGACAGATTGTTTAGTGAATGAAATAACCTCTGGATGACAGCTAGGAGCACTAGCCAGACAGGACACCCATGCTGTGTCTTAGCCTAGACGACTTGTGAGCCAAGTCACACACAGCGCTTGCACTCCAGGGCAGTGATCCCACATTTTTTTATTAATATTAAAGACCGTGGGCTGTTCCTGTTGGTGTCTCAAAATTAATGAAGACAAATCAGGCATGGCTTGAAGAGAGATAGTGGTGTGTGGATATACTCACCCTTCCTCTTTTATTTCACTGAAAATGAGGAGGCACCACACAGAGCTGAGATGAAATTACATGCAATTTTCAAAATTCTAAGTCTTAAGTTTTGAGCTGCAGAAGTATTTTGGTACTTACTTTTGAAATGTAAATTTCAGAGATACTTTAATAACAACAACGGCACCAAAGGAGGTTCTCCCATGCAAACCTACCTCATTGAAATGAGCAGGATTTGCAAAAGAGCATAAACTGTGTTCTTATGCTCAGGGGCACCTGCTGTAGAGCTGCTCAGCACCTTTAGAAAAGCAAGTGCTTTTGCAGCCTAGGAAGGTCCTTGTTTTGGGTCAAAGTCAAGTATCTTCTGAAGGTCCACTACCTCAACAGGAACTTAGTCCTCTGGACCAGGTTCTGCTTCCTTCAGCTCGTTTACCTGCCTCTCACCCTCGCCCAGACCAAAGTGGCCGTGAGGAAGAGCTCCCTGCTACCTCGCTGGCTCTCTTTTTAGCAACCAAGCAGGCAGTAGCAAGGAGGAGAAGGAGCCAGCGATAATGGCAGTTCAGAGGTCAACACACTGACACAAGTGGCAAGGAGTGTCTCAGACCCTCCAAGTGTCCCTATTTTCCAGGGATGTCCCAGATTTACAGAAGCCATCCTGGTTTCTGATTTGATCCCAGAATGTCCCGCTTTGCCTTAGGATGTCCCTATTTTCATCAGAGAATTGTTGGAGGGTATGGAGTTATCTGACTCCTAAGACATCTGAAGGCAGCCCTATATAGGGAAGGTTTTTTTAAAATGTTTAATATCTTATTATGTTTTTATATATGCTGGAAGTTTCCCAGAGTGGCAAACCAGTCGGATGGGTGGGGTATTATTATTATTATTATTATTATTATTATTATTATTATTATTGAATAGGACACCCGTATTTTCATCAGAAGGGACGCGGGTGGCGCTGTGGTCTAAACCACTGAGCCTAGGACTTGCTGATCAGAAGGTCAGCGGTTCGAATCCCCGCAACGGGGTGAGCTCCCATTGCTCGGTCCCTGCTCCTGACAGCCTAGCAGTTTGAAAGCACATCAAAGTGCAAGTAGATAAATAGGTACCGCTCCAACAGGAAGGTAAACGGCGTTTCCGTGCGCTGCTCTGGTTCGCCAGAAGCGGCTTAGTCATGCTGGCCACATGACCCGGAAGCTGTACGCCGGCTCCCTCGGCCAATAAAGCGAGATAAGTGCCGCAACCCCAGAGTCGGTCACGACTGGACCTAATGGTCAGGGGTCCCTTTACCTTTACCTTTATTTTCATCAGAGAAATATTGGAGGGTATGTGTCTTGTCCATGGACCCTCCAAAGCCTAGAGCTGACACTGGCCCCCAACCTGGATCCATTCCTTGAATTCTTCCAGAATCTTCTTGCCCCATTATCTAGTTCCTCTTCTACTAGGAAGATCTCTGTATTACCTAGTGGAATATGATCCTCTCAGCTGTCCTGCCACTTCATTCCTGCACTTTGGCTCTGGGTCCCAGTTCTCTCTCTGGCCCTTACCCTTCATCCGCATTCTGTCTTGTTTTGCTCCTGGCCTAAGATATCCCCTGATAAGCCCCTGCCAGGTTTCTGTGCTGTCCCCTCCACCCTCCTCAGAAGTCAGTCATTTCCTTTCCAGTTTTTCTAGTCTTGCCAGACTTCAGCAGCAGCCTTTCCCTCAGAGGCTTTGGGCTCCGTATAAGTACTGACCACTTGTACTCCAAAGCCACTTTACTTTTTACGGGAACTGAGGAAAATAGTTAGCGGCTGCCGAGGCCCAGGGCTGTGTCTCTCCAGCCATCCCCATAAACGAGAACACATATAAACCTCACACTCTATTATATTTGCAAAGCATTTAGAGTTTCTCATTTAGTATAAACATTTTCATCTCCACTAGAGCATGAATAGCATTAAATGGGATAGTTAAAATGTTTGGGGCCAATCACGGTCCTGGTGTCATTTCAGCGGGCTTTCCACCAGGGGTGAATTTAATCTCTTTCGCAGCTCTGCCTCTCTCCCAAATGGAAATCTTGTGCACACTATTAATTATCTCTCAAAATCCCACCCCAACCCCCACATTTGGATTCATGGGGCCAGATGGGTTTAAATATCAGAACTTTACACTAAATTCTAGGCCTGTAAGCATTCCTTTTTTCTCTCTCCTTTTGCATTTATTTTCTCTCCAGGAGATTGTTCATACATCAGAGCCAACAACACAGAAGGCCTCCAATCAGTGGCTGCCTTTCGTTGGCCCAGAGTGTCATGGAGTTGCAAAAAACAAAGATAAGCTTTTGAAGCTTTGTTGCAACTTTTATTGAGAGTCAAGTGCAAAGGATAGAGAGTTAGCCTCTGTCTTTTGAATACGGCCAGCTGGGACGGCTAAATGAGCACAACAAAACATTCAGTGCAGGATGAAGCAACCAGCACAATTGGTTGGTTGGTTGGTTGACAGTCCCCATCCTCATATAAACTATCAAGGTGGTGTATGACAACAGGCAACTACAATAAAACCTAGAGTACCATTAAAATAATACATAATATTCATTAGAAAGGCTGGCTAGTCAAGATAATTTAAACAGCCTGCCAAATCTGCAGGTGCCATGACTAGCCCAATTGGTCAAGGCAAAACCCCACCTTCAAAAATTATCCTTTTGAAAAAGAAAGGCTGTTCTTCTCAGTGGGGATTTTTAAAAAGTCAGCCATTCTGAATGGGCTGTATTCAACTAATGAGATTGTTCCATTGGTGCAAGCATTCCTGCTTTCCCAATGGAACAAACTCCCCTCTTCTTAGTCCCCGGTGCACCATTCTGTGGGTTCTCCCAACCCTCCAGAGCAGAATTGGGAAGAGCGGGAGGCGATGTAGGGGGAGGAGAGGGGAGGAAAGCCCCACTAGTGGGAATTTTTGTGCTGGCTTCTGCTTTTGCAACGTACAGCCCAGGATGCTGATTCCCTACCTATTTACTTTCCAAGTTGTTAAATAATGGTTGAATATTTACATTTTAGTCTGAAAGCTGTGGAGAAGCATATGCTAATTAAAGTAAGCAGCATTGTCTCTAAGGAAACCACAGGCTGCAATCCTATATGCACTTACAAGGGAGTAAATCATTAGGACTTATTTGTGAGTAAATAGGCACACAGTTCCACTGACAATGTATTTGGAATAGTCTTTTGATACACAACGTTATGTGTAGTGGTGGTCCCTGTGATCCTCAGGTGAAGGGCAATATATGTAGATGATGATGATTTATTAACATGCTAGGGTTTGAGAATGAATTTGAACTGTGAAGGTATTTCCTGCATTGATGACTAGAGATGTTGGTCTTGGAGACTGTGTACATGTCCTGATCTAAATATATTATGGAATAATTCTAATTAGTGATGAAGGGCAATCTAATACTCATTACTCACCCGGAGTGCTCCAGCACCAGGAAAGCAGTGCAGATTGAGAGAAGTAAATGTCTCCATTTCAGTTTCTCGTTTTTCCAATCTTAAGTTTAAAGTTCTCCACATCAGTTTGCATTTTTAAAAAATTAAACAAGTCCTCTTGAAAATTCAGCAGCCTTTTAGTGCAAAGTTCTTCCAACATGCACATCTAATGGATTCCATTTTGTCAAATATACATACATACACACTATTGTAGAGCAATTCCCCTTGATATAGTGCATTTTGGCAGACCTTCCAAGTGTCCCTATTTTCCAGGGACGTCCCTGATTTAGAGAAGCCATCCCAGTTTCTGATTTGATCCCGGAATGACCTCTGAGGTGGTGGTGGAATGCTTAGTAGCTATGGCCTATTTGTTTAGGAGTAGTTCACTGAAGTCTTCTGAATTCCACACAGGCCCAGTGGGTGTCAAAAGAGGGTCCTTGAGGAGAACATGGAGTAATGGTGAGAGCTTCTCATCTGAGGCCTACAGGCCCATCCGAATCAATTTCGTTTTTCTCATGAAACTGCCTGTGGTTTTGGCCGACGGGAGTGGTGGAAATATAACATTATGGAACTGTTTCCCATTCCCACCCATGAAAGGCCTTCTGGGATGACCACAAATCTTAGCCCAGACAGTAAGTGCTCAGGGTGGGCCAGAAACCCTTAATCACATACTTCTCATCTACAAATCCACCCAATATTAGCTCAGCCTCTGGCTACAGCTGGACAAAATAATGCAGGGCAGAATTCCCAGAGGATCAACTTCCATGGAAATCTCTGAGCAGAGAACTGCCTTTTTCCAAGTCTTGGGATATTTATCTTCTAAAGGAGTGCTGCTTGTGGAGGAGACCCAGCATATATGACTGGCTTTTCCTGCTATTCTGCTATTCTGTTGACCAAGCAAGTCAGTCCCACAACCAGATTAATAAATTAATCCACAAAGACAGATACGGATTAAATAAATTATGATTCAAACAGCACCCCTTTGGTCCATATGACTCTTTAATGGATGTAAAATTCTGGAGCAATATCAGATGTTTTGCTCCTTTTTTCATGTCTCTTTTTAGTCATTCTTTCAAATGCAGGAGTACAAAAGAAGAAAAAGACACTGATTATACAACATTACAAATACAAGTTTATGAAGTAGACAACGGAAAACGCTTATATATGTTAACAAACTGAGCTCATTTTCATGCAGTCAGTACATGAAGTCAAGATTTATCAAAGCTGCCTATCATTATATACAGGTATTCTGTTTTCTTTGCCATTTTGGCAATTCTCCATGTTCTATTGATAGTGTTGTAGATTTACGCCCGTTATAGGCAATCTATATTTTAGTTGACAGCTATATTTTTATTACCACTATTGATTAGTTCACATCAGGTTGCAGTTTGATTTTAAAACTAACTCTGCTCAAAAATCCAAACGAAACATTGATCAACAAAGAATTGATCAACAAACTGATTATATAAGGAAGCTTATTCTAAGAAAATGCCTTGGAGCTATCTCACCAGAAGTGGTCAATATAAAGCAGATTTCTTACCTATAGCCAAGATTAAACTTGTGCACTTTTACTTAATTTGTATAATGTTTTTTCCATGTTATTAATCTGCATTTTGTGTGTGTGTGTGATATCAATGAGGCAAATAAAAGTGTGAGAGAGCTACAACATATGGAGAGGTGGAGAAAAGTCACATAAGAGAAGATGCCACAGGGTACCAGTCTACAAGCTTGAAAAGACCCTGTTGCAGCATGTAAATAAAACTTCTTTGTCCGGCCTTCACAGCTCAGCCTTCTACTCCCTCATTTGCATAGCCTTTCCTCAAAGCCTGCAATTGCCTTTCTGGCTCCTTCACCCAATCTATTTCTAATTAGGTGTGCCTTCTGTGTCCTCCTTTTTTGGCTTGTAATCAGCTGCAAAAATGGAAAAGGCCCCAACAGAGTAGCGACTTTGCTCCCCCTTGATGAGAGACATTATTTCCGGACCGAAAAACATCATTAGGAGTATGGAGCAGGGGGTTGTAAAGACTTAATTAAATGCTCCAGGAGGGACAAGGAAATCTGATTAAAAGAACTTTGTAGTCATTACAAACAAACAAAAAATCTAAGCCCAGAGTTAAAGGAGAAGTTGGGAAGCTCATGGAAGGAAACTCAAAGGTAAACTTCTATCAGTCACTTCTTGAAGTTGCCTTCGATGCTGTTCACAATTTGTACTGTTGCACCAAGGTCAATCTCCCCTAGAAAGCCAACAGTTTAGACAAGAGTACAATACCAAGCTACTCAGTTCATTTCACTCCCACCAAGCATCTCAGGTTCTGGAGCAACCCCAGATGTCTTGCTGTATGCCTGCCGGTGGAAACCTCAGCATGGGAGCTGAATGGGTGTTTTTTCTCTTGTTCTTCATGTTGCATTTCCAAATCCAGAATAAGAAATCCGAACTCTCATCTCATTCACTCTTTCTGTAGTGGTGCACAAAATCCTCCTTTGTGGTGAGCAAAGCATAAGGATGATGAAGAGGGTGCACTCCCACTGTTTAAAGCATCCTGCCAGCTACTGTTGTGAGGAACAAACAGCCCCACAATTGCTGCTTTAAAATTTGTTTGGACAGGCTACCTGAAGATATGGGGGGAAATAGAAGATGATCCAGGAGTTGACTTGCTGAACTGTATGTGTGTTTTGAAAACTACAAAGCCAGGTTTACACCTGTGACTGCTGTTTAAATACTTACAGGACTCATACCAATACTTTGAACATGATGAGCAATGCTAATCTCTGTAGGTAATTATCAAGTATCATTCCTATATATAAGGAAGCTGAGTTTCAGAGCCAAACAAGAAAGATATGGAGAACCTAGGTGTAAGACCAAACCATAGTTTACCTTAGCATTTTGTGCCCAAACCAAGAAAGGAGGAAGAGAATTGTCATGTACTGTACAAGGAGAGAGGGAGAGGGGGTACATTGGGAATGTGCAATCTTGAGAATCCATCCGTGCTCATGCATGTAAGACCGAACCATGCTTTAGGCCTAAATTTGGAATAACTTCATTTTCTCAAAAGCATGTGATCATACTGTGGGGTGCAATGGAAAATGCAACCTACACTTCACCCAGTTTGTCAAACCTTTTGTGTGCTCAATTAGCTATTACTGTTCTGATCCAATAACGAAAGAGTTATTGAAAAAAATACCATTGAGGAAAATGGTATTAACATTTTTGTACACAGCGTGTAGCTCCCTGAATTCAGGGAATGGAGAAACCTTCCTCCAGGTGCCTCTTCTCACTGCTTTGAGATAACATCACTCCCAAAGACTTTCATGTGGCTTCTGATACCATGGAGGTGACTTCTTTTACCAGGCTGTGTGCCATATCCTCTCGGCCACCATGTTTTCCAAGGTGACCTCATTTCCTCTTTCCCAAGACTTACTCGAAAAGGTGGCCCACCTTGGTTGCAGGGAGTTATTAAAACAGAGCCGGCTGCCTTCAACATTTCTTCCTCCAGCCCACCATTCCGGACTTCTGTAACTTGCTCGACATTAAACATTCCTGTAGGCAAGCTGAGGCTTTGGCATCACCTGCGCTTTTTGACCTGAGCAGGGAGGTGACTGAGTGAACCTGAAAGGCGAAGCAAAATGTGAGGACACGACAAAGGCCTGTGCAGAGTGTGACACAGAATCATTTTGAGCAGTACCCTTTCCCTACAGAGCCTGGCCTAGTCAGAGCTTCATCTGGTTTAAGCTACAGTGGTACCTCGGTTTAAGAGCAGTCCTGTTTATGAACTATTAGGTTTACAAACTCTGCAAAACCGGAAGTAGTGTTCCGGTTAGTGAACTTTACCTTGGTCTATGAATGGAAGCCAAATGGTGGAAGGGCACCGGCGGTGGGAGGCCTCATTAGGGAAAGTGTGACTCAGTTTAAGAATGGCTTTGGTTTAAGAACAGACTTCCAGAACGGATTAAGTTCGTAAACCAAGGTACCACTGTATTAGAATGGGCAGTGGAGGAATAATGGGCTCCAGAAATTTGCTGCGATACTAGCAACCAAACATAGCTGCTACTGCTGCTAATGCTTTGTCAAGTGGTCCAACATGGCTATTTTTTTTTTAATACTTGTTGCTTGTGTGACACTAAATGCACAGCAGTGCAATGCTAAACAAGTTAATTCAATTCTGTTCAACGGGACTTACTCCTAAATATGTACAGGACAGCAGCCTAAGTAAAAACAAAATAAGTGATCTCTCACTTTATAAAGATGTAATGGCTAGACTTTTTCTGAATTAGACTAGTATCCATCCACTGATTTCTAGAAGGGCCATTGCTCAGCAGTAGAGCATCTGTTCTGCATGCATATGATTCCTGTTTGAATCCCCGGCTTCTGCAGGTAGAACTGGGAAAGTGGCCCGTGTAAAATGCTGGAGAGCTACTGGTAATCATCACTGAACTAGAAGGCCTGTTGGTCTGACTCAGGATAAGGCAGCATCCTGTGCTGCTATGGCCTTTGAAAACAGAGTGGAATTATTGGTTGAAGCAGAAATGCATTGCTACTTATTGCTTAAGGATCTTTAGGGGACTCAGAGTTCCATGGAGAGTTGGGCAGCAAAAATCAAACCTCAAAAACTGAAAATGTGGACAAAGTTGTTCGGCTTTTTTGTTTGTTAAACATCACCCCACTTGCCATACATCTGGGAATTCGCAGACATTTTGCCAATTTGGCAAAAATCTGCCAAGACGCCATTCACAAAGCCCAATTTCTGGACATTTCAGGGTAAACCCAGACATATGGCAGCCCTCCTTATCAGTCCGTATTTAATTTCAAGACTGATTGGACTCTGACCCCATTCTGGAGGCCCTCTTCTCCCCTGCCCCTATATCTACCACGCACTTACCATTGTATTACAAAAAGGCAGTGAATTTTCCATCAGCTGGTGTTGGTACTTATTCTTTCTCTTCCACTCATCTCTGATCAGATTGACTCGCACAGGAACCAGAGATTAATTTCTGGTTTCCCTGTACACAACAAAAAACAAAACACTGTGTAGCTTACAGTCATGACAGCACATCATCCTCACCTTGTAAGACAAAACCTTCCAGTTGCAATCCTTTAGCCAATTCTGTGTGAGTAATGTACGGCCTTGTATGAACCCCTGTCCAAAATGGTGGACACACAGTGGCCAGGGCAGAATGGAGGGCCAAGAAGATTACTGTACTAACCTGGAGCTGGTTCAGCAATAATGGCAAGATCAGGCCTGATGCCATCATGTGACAGCAATGAAACCAGTGGATCTTAGCTCCTTCCACTCCCTGCCCCTGGAACAACTTGTTCCAACACCTTCCTCTTGTAGCTGCTAACATGGCACTTTTGCTCACCTGGACATTTAGTGGACGGAGGGGGAAGTGATGTTCTTTTCTTTTTTTAAAAGTATTTTTTATTAAAGATTTCTTGGTTTACAAAAGTATGTGCAATGTCTCTTTTTTCAAGTTACACCCCCACCCAGTTCAGCCTCCCACAAAGTTGTGTGCATTTTGGATTGCCCCATCCATCTTTAACTAAGACCATGGAACTAAAGAAAGTAGAAATGGCTGCATTAAAACTGATTACGACTATAATCCACCAGGAACTTCAACTGTGCAAAGCTCCCCGAAATGAAAGAGAGATTTGCATAAAAGCATCCTTCATTACCTTGCAGGGGGATCGGACCCAACCTCCTGCTTGCTTCCTTCTGTTCCTTCCCTGAAAGACAGAAA